>NC_141689.1:1109147119-1109787119 GCF_964263255.1 Lissotriton vulgaris | reverse complement strand
GCCTTTGACCATTAGAGGAGGTAGACTGACTTACAGATGAGCTTGTTAAGACACAAAAGGCCTAAGTAACTCCAACTAATATAGGCAATGAGAATATAGTTTATAATGTCCAAAGGACTGAGCACCAGACCAGGTGTACTGTAATTCAGATGGAGCCAGAGGAGTTGACTTTCATTAATGAAGTGCTGGCAGGGCCCAGGGAGGAAACATCTGGCACAGTGCAGAATAGTTCCTGTATAGTCGATGAGGTATCTGCCCCACAAGTAATTCATAAGGGAGCCGAGGCAAATTCCACTGCAATAAATTTGCTTTCATGGAATATAGCGGGACTCCAAAAAAAATGGCCATCCCAGAATGGAATAAATTCATTGATGCATGTTTCAAGAAACATGGAGCACGAGCCCACTCCATAAAAATGGGTATGCCACCTATTTCATCCTGGCAGCCTCGGTAGGAAGGGGTCGCCCATCTGGTGGCCTCCATATATGAATTAGCGTGGCATTGAATTGCGCTGTTACTGTGCATAATTTACCTTCAGAAGACATACTTCATATATCTCTTAAAGACCCCTATGTAGGACACTCTATGGAACTATTCTGTGTATATGCTAGAGGCACCCTGGGGGGGTCAAACTTCACCCACATTAGAATTACTAAATGTAGCACTAACAACCGTCTCCCCACTGTCTAATGTAATTGTTGGGGGAGACTTTAACTGCACATATGAGCCCCTAGCTGAAGAAGACCTCCTTGGCTTTAGCACAGAAGATATGAGGCTATCTATTCCTCCCTTAAATCTGGCTCCTATTAAGAAATGGTCGGCCAGAGCAATTCAAATAAATGCCTTGACACTAGAACATAATCTGCGTGCACTAAACGGGAGGACTATTTCAGACCCCAGTGGGGCAATGACATACAATAGACTTAGTTGCCCGTCACGCATTGATTACATTTTACTAGACACTCGTTCATGGGACAGACTAGTGGATATGTAGGTTGGGAAAACCCAGGACAGAGATCATAACCCTCTCTGTATGAAATTTAGATGGGGGAGTGAGAAAGAAACAAGGAGTGGCCCTTTAATGGTGGTAAAATAAGTAATACCCTCCAATAGCAACCGTAAGTTAAAATGGTACAGGGTAGTGTGCGAAAAAGAGAAACTGAATAGTATTAAAGAGCTTGTGCAAGCAGAGACTAGAGACCTTTTACCCCTTATGACTCATGCACAGATTAATGGCCAAAGCTCCATTTTAATTGATTCCTACAAGAACATAATAGAGAAAATTGGTGGTTTTTTCACTATTAGGGAAACCAGGGGACCTACGATGAGGAAAAACAAAACAATGAATGGTACCCCATGGTATACAGCGGAATGTAGGCAAAAGAGAAAGGCCATATCTACCTCCATTAGGAGAAAGGATGCGAAAGCAGTGAGGCTGGCTAGAAAAGAGTATAATATCTGTATTAAATTGGCCAAAAGGGAGTGGGAGGAAGAACATTGGCAGCTATTAAAGCAAGCGGCCAATTCAAAGGACTCAACTGTGTTTTGGAACCTGATAAATAGATCAGACAGAAGGGTAGAGGAGCCCGTACCTAATCATATAACTGAGCACCAGTGGCATACCCACTTTTTTAAATTATATTGTGGTGAAGTAACTATGGATCAACCATTATGGGTACCCACGAGCTCTCTCCAGAGAACCAATCACACTCAGATCTCTTCTCTACCAAGGAAGTGCATAATGCTATTTTAAGGATATCCCCCGGCAAAGCAGCGGGGCCGGACGGGTTACCAGATGACCTACTTTTGAATGACCCCAAGTTATGGTCCGACTTCATCGCCCTCCTAATGAATTTGATTCTTCATGGTCATCCGGTCCCTGAATCATGGAAAGGCGCTGAAGTAGTGACCATATACAAGAAAGGTGCTAGGGAGGACCCTGCCAACTACAGACTAATAAGTCTAATTGACACCATCCAGAAAGTAGTTGGCAGGGTCATTGTCACTAGAATAGGGGCCTGGTGTGAGGAGTGTAACATTCTGGCCCATTTCCAGGCGGGATTACGCCAAAATGTAGGCACGATGGATCAGGTTTTAAGGTTTTGTGCGATATGCTGGAAAACTGTGTCCATCGCTAAGGGCAGCCTATATCTGGCCTTTATTGATTTAAAAACTGCGTTTGATGTGGTTCCCCGTGACAAACTCTGGAAGGTGTTGTTAGATATGGGGTTTCCGTGCTATCTTCTGGAGTTTATTGTAAGGCTCCATCAGGACAATTACGCAAGAATCCGCTGAGGGACCCAAGGACAGCTAACAGGGAGGGTGCCTGTAAACAGGGGGGTTCGCCAGGGCTGGGTGATGGCTCTGACACTGTCCTCCCTCTTTATCAATAGGGTGGTAGCCCATTTGAGGGAGGACCCTGCGGATGCCCCAGTCCTGGCAGGGGAGAAAACACCTACCCTCCTTTTTGTAGACGACACCCTCCTGATGTCCAAAACTCCTACGGGTCTCCAGAAACTGCTGGATAGATTTAGCCTGCTTTGCGATGAGCGGGGGCTAACTGTAAACACCACCAAAACCAAGTTAATGGTGTTATCTTCCCAAAATAAAGCAAGGAGAGTGTATATAACCCTTAATGGGTCCCCGTTAGAGGTGGTGGAGGAATTTGACTACCTGGGAGTAAGGATTAATAACAGAATGAAATGGGACTCCCATGTGGCCAAGATGCTACTTAATGAGCAATTTTGAGGAATCAGCGTATGTCAGTTAGTAGACCTATAGCTCCGGCTTTAGCTGTATACGAAGGCAAAGCGCTGGCCTCAGCGGTGTATGGTTCTGAATTATGGGGCTGTGAATGCATCAAGGACCTGACAAGAGCAGAGAATAAGTTTGTTAGGGACTTAGTTTCCCTCCCTCACTCAACACCCTTGAAACCCCTTTTTAATGATACAGGTAAAAGCCCAATTGCTGACATAATTCGCCTTCGCCCCTTGCTATTCTGGGAGCGCCTCAGAAGGACACCAGAACTGGAAAATTATGCCAAGGTCTTGGATGAACTAATTGCCTTGAATAGTTCAAACAGGATACAGTGGCTTAATAAACTAAGGCAGCTGATCATGAGCCTGGGGATGGGCGACTATTGGGATTCCCAGTCTCCCCCCCACCCACAAGCAAATTGTCAAGAAAATCTATTGGGAATGGGTACAGGCTGAGGATCTAAACAGTACTAAGCGGGGGGTACTTACCATCACATTTCTAGAACACAAACCCACTAGAAAGCTAGAGCCCTTCTTAGACTTTATTCAAGTCCTGAGAGATCGATCCCTCTATCTGAAGATGAGATACGGTACACTTCCTCTCAACGATTTTATAGAGGGGTGGAAAAGATTAAGGGACCAGTGCTTCACCTGCCCAGGATGTCCATATGTGAAGGAATCCCTACCCCACTTCCTGTTTGCTTGTATGGCATACAAGAGGCCAAGATCAAGGTGGTTAAAACCAGTATGCAGGTAGCTGGGCATTAGAGATTTTGGGATTGCCCTACATATCCTCTTAACAGACACTTCATCTCTGTATATTGTATTTGGGGTCGCAATGTTTCTTGCCAGTGCTTGGTTTATACGCTCAAGGCTGCTAAATGGAATTAAAAACTAGTTCATGCCTTAATTTTATAACTCATATATATAATACTGCGGCTGCATTTTAACCTGTGTAATTACTCTTTTAAATTGTATAGTGTACTACTGTTTTTATGTAAAGATTTAGCTAGAATATTTTTAAGCAATAATTTTTGTCTGGAAATTTTTAAATGGAAAGAATTAGTTAGAATATTTTTAAGCAACAATTTTTTGTCTGGAAATGTCTAAATGTTTGTACTTTTATGATATGAATATATCGAATAAAGTATTATGAATTTCGATATTCAAGTAGAAACACAATCTCACATTAAACTAAAACTTGTCTTGAATATCTGGTGGACCGTCACCCTCCCTTCACAATGAAGTAGTGCCATGCCTACAAATCCCTGATCTGTGTAGAACATTTAGGTAGCATAAAATGATGCCTCCCGCAGAATGTGAAGAGGGCCCACAAGTCTACGAAGTCAATATTTATTGATCTTGGGCAGAATGGGGCTCTTCTGGAGTATTTGGGGCCCTTGAAAAGTTGAAGGCCCCCTTGCGACCAGGGGCTCCAGGGGCCTGGGTTACGTCCCTAGTGTAGAACCTTGGACATGTGTCCTGGACCACCTCTGTGTCATCCCGTATTTTGTTCTGAAGGAGGTCCCGCTGTTGGCAAATACCAAAGCTGATAGTTTCTTCATGACATAAAAGTGCCAAATCTTGAGCCGTCACATATTTCAAGGGGTGGATTTTGTTGTTTCCATGCTTCGGTTATTGTTAAGCAAACTCCGTTGGGAAGTATGTAAGGAGTTTGCCTGTGTGAGTAGTCAGTGGATATTCCTCATCCTCGCCTGTGTCACCTAAAAGTAACAGTGAGGGGTTCTTAGTTATTTCTCTGGCAGTTATTAACCTAATTAGCTCTATTATCTACAACCAGAAGACTTGGACCTGGTCGCAATGTCACCATGTGAGCCATCATACCCCGAATATTGCATGGTCTAAAGGAGGTGAGGTGAGGTACCAACCTAGGATAGTCTTGTAATCCCTTTCTTTGTATTGTGAACAGATTGCTGGTTTTGCAGCACGGGGCTGTTAGACGGGAAACCTGAGGGTCGGCCGAGCAAGGGGGAGAGGCCTCCTGACGAGGGTCCTCTCCTCAGATCGTACGGACGAGCAACCACCCCCCACAGATGGACGCCACACAAAGATAGGTTCTCAACACTTTTATCAGTATTCTTAGGCCGGTTATCGTAACGTTACAGAAGGAACAGGATATGGGGATCCCTTCAGTTCTAGTCTCTGTGGGAAGGGGGTAGCGGGACAGTCTCGGTACCGGTCTGGTACAGGGGTATCGGACGGACAGCTCTCAATCCTCGAGCTGGAGGGTTCTCTGGTAGGGGCCGCGGCAGCGCCAGCAGGCCTTCAAGGATGGTTCACGAAGAGGAGCCCCGGCAGCGCCAGCAGGCCTCCAAGGATGAGTTTGTCTCGGTGTCTCTCGACTCCAGGATACAACTGCCTTCCTGCTCTGGAGCTGCCCCAGTTATAGGTCTGGCGCTCTTTGATGTCCGGACCCTCGCACTTGGAGGTCGGGGGGTCCGGGATGTGTGAGTCCAGACACCCAGCAGGGGGGTGGAGCCAGCGCCCAGGGAGGCCGGGGTGATCGAAACCAGGCGGATGGTGGACCATCGAAACTCCTTCTCCCATTGACTCGCCAAGTGGTCTCTTTACCCCCTGGGTGGATGGTGGTGCCTCGATGTCGGGGCTTGGCTGGGCCTGAGGCTGAGGTCGACCCGAGGCCACGAGGCCTGGTCGTGGAGGGTCCAAGATGGCGGCTGGGCCGGAGACGGTGGTCCGGGAAAAGGGTCCGGGCCAGCCGAGAAGGTTGCGGATATGAGTTTGAGTTCCGTCGGGGTAGAGCTGGGGGCGGCCCGGAGGGGCGGAAGGTGCGGCTCTTGTCCGGGGAACAGGGGTAGCGGTAGTCCGGGACCCGCAATGCGGGAGGGGTCGGACCACGCCACGAGGCCGGGTCCAACATGCATCCCCCCCAGCTGAAGGCAGGGAGAGTCACGCATCTTCTTGGGTATTCTCCTCGCCGAGGCGGAAGAAGCGGGACAGGCCGTCTGCGTTGGCGTGGTCGTTGCCTGGGCGATGCTCCACAGTGAAGTCCATCCCCTGCAGGGAGATTGACCAATGCAACAGCTTCGGATTCTCTCCTCGCATCTGCATCAGCCATTGCAGAGGTCGGTGGTCCGTTTGCACCCGGAAGTGGGTACCGAAGAGATAGGGTCAGAGCTTCTTGAGGGCCCACACCATGGCGAAGGCCTCTCGCTCTATGGTGCTCCAGCGCTGTTCTCGGGTCAGCAGACGTCGGCTGATGAAGGCTACTGGCTGGTCAACTCCCTCTGCATTGATCTGGGAGAGAACGGCTCCGACGCCGTGATCGGAGGCATCGGTCTGTACTATGATTTCCTGACTGTAGTCGGGGGCTTGGAGCACGGGTGCGGTACACATGGCTGTCTTGAGGGTCTCAAAGGCGGCCTGACCCTCAGGGGTCCAGTGTACCTTCGGTGGGTGCTTCTTTGACGTGAGTTCTGTGAGGGGGCCCACAATACTGCCATAGTCCTTCACGAAGCACCGGTAGTATCCGGTGAGCCCCAGGAAGGCTCGGACCTCTGTTTGAGTGACTGGAGGTTCCCAGGCCCGGATGGCGGTGATCTTGGGTTGGAGGGGGGCCACCTGGCCACTTCCCACCTGGTGCCCCAGGTAGGTCACGGACCCTTGGCCGATTTGGCACTTGCTGGCCTTGATTGTTAGTCTGGCCCACCGGAGGGCGGCCAAGACCTCCTGGAGGTGTTGGAGGTGTTCGGCCCAGTGGAGACTGTACACGGCAATATCGTCCAGCCAAGCGGCGCTGAACTCCTCGAGCCCCGCCAGTACCTTGTTCACGAGTCTCTGGAACGTGGCGGGGGCGTTTTTCATCCCGAAGGGCATCACCGTGAAGTGGCAGTGGCAATCCGGGGTGGAGAAGGCGGATCGCTCCTGGGCGCCCGGGGTGAGGCCGATCTGCCAGTAGCCCGCAGTCAGGTCAAAGGTGCTCAGGTAGCGGGCGGCCCCCAGGCGGTCGATCAGTTCATCAGCCCGAGGGATGGGGTGAGCGTCTGTTCGGGTGACGGCCTTCAAGCCCCGGTAGTCCACACAAAATCTGAGTTCGGGGGCGACGCCAGGGGCGGCGGCCTTGGGGACCAGCACGACCGGGCTGGCCCAGGGGCTGTCTCAGGGCTCGATCACTCCCAGAGCCAGCATCTTGGACACTTCCGACTGGATGCAGGCGCGTACCCGATCGGGAACTCAGTAGGCCCAGTGCCGGATGGGGGGCTATCCCCGGTGTCGACATCGTGGAGGCACCAGGGAGTGACCCCGGGGGTGAGGGAGAATAGATCGGCAAATTGCTGTAACAAGTCTTGGCAGCCTTGGCGTTGTGCTGGGGTCAGGGCCGAAGAGAGGTTGACTCCTTCTACGGAGCCATCCTTTTCGAGGGTCTTCAGGAGGTCGGGGAGGGGCTCGGAGTCCTCTTCAGCCCCACTGTCTGTAGCCATCAGGAGGCTAAGTTCTGAGCGCACAAAGTGAGGCTTAAGTCGGTTGGCATGGAAGACCCGGAGGGGGTTCCTGGGGGACTCCAGGTCCACCAGGTAGGCGACGGGGCCCTTGCGCTCCACCACCTTGAAGGGTCCTGTCCATTTGTCCTGGAGGGAGCAAGGTTCGACCGGGGACATGACCCAGACCTGTTGTCCCGGCTCGAACTCATTGGACGAGGCGTTTTGATCGTACCAACATTTCATGTCCTCTTGGCTAGCTTCGAGGTTGGCTTTGGCAAGTTCCCTGAACCGCCGAGTCTGGTTCCGGAGGGTCAAGAGGTACCTGTACACATCAGGAGGAGCATTCTGGGGGGTCACCTCCCATCCCTCTTTGACCAGACTTAGGCCACCCCGGACGGGGTGGCTCAGATGCTTTGTAGTTGGGCCCCGGTGGACCGGCATCGGGGGTGGTGTCTTCAGTGATGACGGGCGGTGGAGGTTCGGGCCACTCGGGTTCTTCAGTGGAGGGGATGGCGCGGGCGGCCATGGATCGGGTCGTCACACAGACCCATTCAGGAAGGCCAAGAATCCCCAGGTGCTCCCTTCGTTCAACGGCCGCCCAGGGGGAGCTCTCGAGGTCGTTCCCCAGGAGGCAGTCTACGGGGGCATCGTCTCGGACGGTCACTTTCAGCATGCCCGACACTCCTCCCCACTCGAAGGGGACACGGGCCATCTGGCACAGGCTCTCAGAGTTGTCCGCAGACCGTACGGGGCATAGTACGTTGGGCAAGATTTGATCTGGGGTCACCAGATGGCAACGGACGGCTGTCACACTGGCTCCCGTGTCGCGGAGGGCTTCAGCCCGGTGTCCATTAACGGTGACCCACTGGCTGTACTTCTGCGTGTTGGCCGGGATGGGGGCCCGTGGGACCATGTCTCTTTCGCCTAGACACACCAGGGACATGGCTGCGGGTTCCCACTCGGTCTGGTATTGTTCACAATCTTCGGCTTCTTCTTCGCCCTGTTCCTCCCCTAGGGCGACGGCGGTGATCTGGCGGACCCGTGGCCTGGGAGGGTTGGTTTCTTGGACAGTTGGGGTCATTGGCGTAATGACTGGGTCGCTGGCATTTGTGGCAGGTAACGTTGGAGCGGAATCCCGGCCGTGCCGGAGGGCTTCCTCTTTTGGCCGGGGATGGGGGAGTGCTGGTGGGGGGCACCGTGGCGGTATCCCTGCCCCGACCCTGGCCTCCTCCTCCTCCTCGCGGATGGTGGGACCCCTGGGAGGCTCGGCCTTGGTCGCCCGCCCAGTTCCGGGGGACCCAGGTGCTCTCCCATCGATCCGCTTCACTGGCGAGTTTCCGGGGCTCGGTCAGTTTGCTGTTGAGGAGATGCTGCCTAAGTTCAACGAAACAGTTATTGGAGAGGTGTTCCCACTGGATGAGATCGACCAGTTGTTCGTAGGTGGTGACCTGGCTGCCTTTGATCCACCCCTGTAAGGCTCTGCTAAAAAAGTTCACATATTCCACCCAGGTGGTACCGGGGATCCTTTTGCAGTCTCGGAATCGCTGCCGGTACATCTCGGGGGTGAGCCTATAGCGAGTGAGAAGGGCGGCTTTCATATGCTCGTAGGAGGTCATCTCAGCATCGGGGAGCTGTAGCAGGGCATCTCTTCCTTCGTTGACGAATCTCCCCCACAACCCGGCCCCCCAGTCTTTTCGCAGGACACGGTGGGAGGTCATGGCCACCTCGTAAGCCTTAAACCATTGCTGGATGTCGTCGTTCCGGTAGTACTCTCGAACGACATCTTTGGGTATGTGGACCTTGGTGTCCGTAGGGGGAGTGGAGCTCTGATTCTCGGAGATGCCGAGGTCCCTGTTTTGTTTTCGGATTTCTAGTTCTTTTATACCACGCTCGTGTTCGTACGCGAGCTTCTTCTCCTCCAGCTCCCTCTGGCTTTTTTTCTCTTCCCGTTCTCCCTGCAATCGTAAGTGTTCAAGGGCTATCTTTTTTTCCGCTAGTTTCAGTTCCCCATCTAAGCGGAGTCTAGCCAGTTCCAACTCGTGGAGCCGGCTCCTTTCTCGTTCTCGGGCCTCCTCGGGAGTTGCAATGGTTTCAGTGGTCGCGATGTTTTCGTTTTGGGGTGGTGATGCTCCCGTCTCCACCCAAGTCTGCAAAGCGTGCTTGAGATCGTCTTTGGTACTTAGTCCCGTGGTAGCGATACCCAAGTCTATGCAGAATTGCTTCAATTCCTTGTGACTGTACTCTTCCAGCCGTTCCATCTGGAACTTTGCGGTTGTTCCGTTTTCTTTTGTCGACATGGTCGCTGTGTGTTTTTCGCTTGTAGTGGGGCGAGTTACTCTCCGTACGATTTGCGTGGGCTCGAATCGCGCCGCTGGCCACCAATGTTAGACGGGAAACCTGAGGGTCGGCCGAGCAAGGGGGAGAGGCCTCCTGGTGAGGGTCCTCTCCTCAGATCGTACGGACGAGCAACCCCCCCCCCCCACAGATGGACGCCACACAAAGATAGGTTCTCAACACTTTTATCAGTATTCTTAGGCCGGTTATCGTAACGTTACAGAAGGAACAGGATACGGGGGATCCCTTCAATTCTAGTCTCTGTGGGAAGGGGGGCGCGGGACAGTCTCAGTACCGGTCTGGTACAGGGGTATCGGACGGACAGCTCTCAATCCTCGAGCTGGAGGGTTCTCTGGTAGGGGCCGCGACAGCGCCAGCAGGCCTTCAAGGATAGTTCATGAAGATGAGCTGCGGCAGCGCCAGCAGGCCTTTAAGGATGGTTCACGAAGATGAGCCGCAGCAGCGCCAGCAGGCCTTCAAGGATGGTTCACGAAGAGGAGCCGCAGCAGCGCCAGCAGGCCTTCAAGGATGGTTCACGAAGAGGAGCCGCGGCAGCGCCAGCAGGCCTCCAAGGATGAGTTCGTCTCGGTGTCTCTCGACTCCAGGATACAACTGCCTTCATACTCTGGAGCTGCCCCAGTTATAGGTCTGGCGCTCTTTGATGTCCGGACCCTCGCACTTGGAGGTCGGGGGGTCGGGGATGAGTGAGTCCAGACACCCAGCAGGGGGGTGGAGCCAGCGCTCAGGGAGGCCGGGGCGATCGAAACCAGGCGGATGGTGGACCATCGAAACTCCTTCTCCCACTGACTCGCCAAGTGGTCTCTTTACCCCCTGGGTGGATGGTGGTGCCTCGATGTCGGGGCTTGGCTGGGCCTGAGGCTGAGGTCGACCCGAGGCCACGAGGCCTGGTCGTGGAGGGTCCAAGATGGCGGCTGGGCCGGAGACGGTGGTCCGGGAAAAGGGTCCGGGCCAGCCAAGAAGGTTGCGGATATGAGTTTGAGTTCCGGTGGGGGATGAGCTGGGGGCGGCCCGGAGGGGCGGAAGGTGTGGCTCTTGTCCGGGGAACAGGGGTAGCGGTAGTCCGGGACCCGCCATGCGGGAGGGGTCGGACCACGCCACGAGGCCGAGTCCAACAGGGGCCAAATTTGTTCCCAGGCACCGCCAGCGATTTGCTTTTTCAGTTTGGACTCCCATGCAGACACATAAGATGGATTCATCGGTTGTTGGCGGGTAAAGTAAAAACACCTACTTTCGTTGAACCGCCCTTGAGAATATTTCAATAGAAGTAGGGTGACGGAACCCTGACGTTCCTTCCGTTCCAGTTGCTGGGTCCACTGTGTTAGTTGGGTATATTTAAATGGGTTGAGTCTAGCAAGTTGGAAAACATGCTGGCCTTCTGCTTGGGATCTAGCTTCAGC
Organism: Lissotriton vulgaris; assembly: GCF_964263255.1. Classification (NCBI taxonomy): domain Eukaryota; kingdom Metazoa; phylum Chordata; class Amphibia; order Caudata; family Salamandridae; genus Lissotriton; species Lissotriton vulgaris. The sequence goes on along the minus strand of NC_141689.1, from coordinate 1,109,776,151 downwards.
TGCCTCATACAAACCTGCGGATGGAGCTGTAAGCCAGTCTCTGGTTTAGCATCTTCTGAATTGTACTTCAGTTCGGTGATTATCCTGGAAGGCCGTTGGCATGCTTAGAACTATCAAGGAAAGGGCTATCTCAAAGATGTGCACTGGATTGCAATATCCAGGTTCATCAAGGAATAGTCTGTGTCCTAGATTTGTGATACCTACATCTTAATGGTTAATTCCTTGGGGTCTCATAGTCAGCAATATGAAAGTTATCAATCAGTCACAGTATTTGTAGATTGCACAGCTGCTCTGAGAGTGTCCCGGTGCTAAATCAGTACAACTCTATTGTGATAAATAGACACTTATGGAGTTGATACGGTGGTGCAAATTATTGTTAAGGATGAACAATTTTAATAACAATAAAGACATGTGGTGATATCTGGGGCGGCTCCTCCATGTGGGCGGAGGAGCGTCGCCTCGCTGCTTTCTCGCAGTGCGAGAAGCAGAAACATAAAATAGTATTTTAAATACCATTTTATGTTTCTGCTTCTTGCACTGTGAGAAAGCAGAAGGCATGGTTTGGCTACTAGTGTCTGCTGGAGGGCAGGGGAGGAGTGTCTTGCCCACTGTTGTGGGCGCTGACTGTTTGGTCGGCCCCAGGGCCTATATAGAGAAAATGGCCTCCCCATACACGCCTTTAGGGTCAGCGTTCCAGTCAATCACAACGCTGCCACTGCAGCGTTGTATTTGGCTTAGAGGAGGGGAGTGAGGGAACCTGTGGCCGCTTCCTGTTGTACTGAGGATGGACAACGCAGACAGAAGACACGGGACGGGCCAGCAAAGGTGTTAACGTAACTTTGTTTGTTTTTTAAATATTAGGATTACCCCCCCGCGCGCAATCCCCTCCCTGTTTGACCCCCGCATCACCCACCTGCGAGTCATACCTGACGTGACTGGGTGATATTCTGGTGCAAATTATTTTGTGCATAGTCTGTAAAGAAGAATAATTTTAATAACGTTATTGTTGCATTCTACAGCGCTCTAATATCACTCGGCGAAGATGTGCTATAGAAAAACACAGTAACCAAATAAATAAATAAACATTGCTATATATCATTCTAATATGTGTCAATTTAAATGTGAATAGGTGTTACATTGTAAATAATGGTTTGTTATGTATTCAGGCCCAGATTTTGCATCAGCTTGGCGTTACTTTTTTCAGGCTTATCCGATGCAAAATCCAGGTTGGTGTTTACCGGCCAACACAAATGGCTGTTTTTGTTGGTTTGTAACCAAAAGCGACTCAATGCAGAACAATGTGTTGCCTGCGTTACTTCACATCAAGGGGGCATTCCATGAGTGTTCCCTGGCATTCATCTGCGTCCACCCATGGGTTTTGATGCAAATCTGTATCTACAAAGAATTCTTGACATGGATTTACACCAACATCTTGCTCCTCCCTGAGGCTGGACTAACAAGGACACATATTTGTATTTCTCCTTGTATTTTCCTCTTTGCATGTGTGCTGCATTCAGTTGCACACATACAAGGAGGAAATTGGTTTGAAGCTTAGTTTTGTGCAGGAAGGGATTCCTTACTGCAGAACAAACATGTTGACCACAACACGGACACCATTGCACTATGGTGCAACGGCGCCTGCGTTGGCACATGCCTGTCGAAAATGCACTAAAGCAGATGTGCACCACTTGTTTGTAGAAATGACACAGTTCTGCTCTCTCCAGTTTTCGTAAAGCAGCACAGCAACTTTGCTTGATGCCAAGCATTGAGTCAACTCTAGTTTTAGTATCATGAATTTATTGAAAATGCAAGTGTACAACTTTAATATGTTATGCTTTTGAATAATTTAGTACCCATCAATTCTTGTATAATGATTAACCAAAGGTGAAGGGCGACAATGCTGCTTCTTACTCTGCCTATGCTTCACAGTCACTTGTAAAGGGTTTTGATGAGCTGGAGGTGGCAATTCAAGAGGAAGCAGATAGTTCATGCCTATTGGCAGCAATGGAACAATAGGGCATGTTTCTGGCAGTCGTTTCATCCGATATTCTTAGGTCTGCTGCAGTGGCCACAGATGCATTGTTTGCTTGAAGAAGTATCTCTGGATGAAAGGCTGAGGCTTCTGAGAAGGTTGCTTCGCTGAAAACTCTTTTTGATGGAATAAGCTTTTCGGACACCAAATGGATGTGATGATACCAAGGCATTCAAGGAAAGGAAGCATGCTTTGCCATACAAGGGCAAGTCTTCCACTGCTAAGTAATATTGGGGCGGTTCATCTCCCCCCCATAAAAGAGTATGTCTTCATCCTATTGCAGAATTAAGTTCCAGCTTAGGAAAGTAGGGAATAAACAGGGGCGGCTCCTCCATTAGGGCGGAGGAGCATCGCCCCACTGCTTTCTCACAGTGTGAAAAGCAGACACATAAAATGGTATTTTAAATACCATTTTATGTTCATGCTTTTTGCACTGAGAGAAACCAGAAGGGTATGCCTGGTTGGGGGCGGCGGGTGGGTAAGTCAGGAAGGGGTGGCTTGCCCAATGTTGCGGTCCCTGACTGTTTGGTCTGCCCTCTGGGGCCGATTACACCAGTCATGCACACTGACTTTTCTCTATGTAGGCTGCATGCAGCCTACGTAGAGAAAATGGCTTCCCCATAGGCGCTCGACTGGACACCTTCCCCTCCCCACCCCTCCCGGATGGAGGAATTGGTGGGGAACAGGGTTGTGATTAGATTAGGGAGGGGAGGGGAGGGAGGTTGCCTGCTTCCTGTTCAGCAGGAGAGCAGGATAACAGGACCCGGCCAGGAGCCACAACGTCGCAGGACCTGGGAAGGTAAGTTTTACATTGTTTTTAATTAAACACCCCTGTGTGATCCCGTATGGACCCGCGCCACATTACCCCCCACCCTCCACCCGCAAGTCATGACGGCTGCGACTGGGAATAAGAATGATTCTGCTAACCAGGCAGGGTCTTCTAAATTAAGATTCTGATAGCTCCCCCTGGTCAATCCAGACCCTGCAGCAGGATTTAGGAGGTTAGACAGGCCTTGGAACAATATGTCATGTCATAGATCATCAGGTTCTGAGTGTTATCAGGAGAGACTATCCCATTAGCTTTGCCAAATCGCCTCTAGAAATGGATCTCATCCCTCCACCCATTTCAAAACACTCAGTGAGACGCAAAATCCTCAAGGCAGGGATTTCAGACTTGCTTAAGAAGAATGCCATTGTTCAGGTTTCTTGCTTGGACTAAGGCAGAGGGGCTTATTCCATCCTGGTCCTGGTTCAAAAGTCCTCTGGCTCCTTCAGACCACCAGCATTAGACCTGAGGGAGTAAACCTTTGGGTGAGAATGATGCACTTCAAAATGGTACCTCTGCAAACCATCATGCTCATGGTGAGCGTAAAAGTCTTTTTAAATACAAAGGACTTGTAAGACACCTATTTCCACATACTAATCTTTGAGGGGCACCAAAGGTTCTTGCGTTTTGCTGTGGGAATACCTAATTTACATGACTTCCTTTTGGGATAATACCTGCCCAAGGTATTTACAAAGATGCTGATTCTATTAGAAGCCTTTTACATTAGGAGTGATTCTTCCTGCACCCCTACATACGCGGCTGGCTAATTCGCTCCTCGTCAAGCGAATAAGGTGAAAAGCAAACAGAAAGAGTCTTGTTTTTGTTGCAGGATCATAGCTTCCTAATAAATTGGAAGAAGTCCAAATTGCTGCAATCTCAAGACCAACATGAACAAGTTAACGATTGGTGACTCTTCTGCAGGAAAGGATAATCAAGATTAAAAGTCACATTCGGAATCCATTATTTCAGACTGCACTACAAGCGCCATGCTGGCTTTAGGTGCAATCGGATTAGGCTTCATCAATATTTCTTTCTTCAGAAGCTAATTAGGGATATTTTGGCAAAGTTTAGCTCTCTTTCTTGGGATTTATCTCAGAGGGTGCCACTATCACAGGAAATGACTCAACATTTTATTTGGTAACTGAAGTCTGCAAATCTGCTGAGGGGTGTCCTCCTGTCTCATCCAGTCCTGCTGGTTATTATGATGGATGTTAGTCTGACAGGATGGGAGCTTGGTTGAGGCTCTGTCAAACTCAAGGGTCTTTGTCTCAGAGTCAAATAACTTCCAACTGGAGAAAGCTGAAAGCTGTCCATCAGGCCTTAAAGGACTTTTCTGACCCAGTGCCGGGAAAGGTTGTGCTAATCAGAAAGGACATTGTAATAACAAAAGTCTACCTCAACTAGGAGGAGAGCACCAAATCTGTTGCATTGATGAAGGTATCGTACAAGATCTTCGGATGGGCAGAGAAAAGGATCACTGCATTGTCCACAGATCACATTCAGAGGGTAGCAAACACTTTTGCAGCTAACTTGAGCATAAGGATACTGTCTTCGATGGACCTCTGTCTTCGCCCTTCAATTTTTCGCAGATTGTTCAGAGGAAGGATTGTCCTTTGATAGATCTATTTACCTCCAGGATAAAGTCCTCGGTGGTCAGATTTTGCTCCGCGAGGAAGGAATATCAAACAGAAGCATGTAGGTGGTCTCAGGGTTTCATGAATCCCTTTCCTCCTTTTCTGCTAATCCTTAAACTTCTCCTCCGGGTCAGGAGAGAGGCGTCCTCTTTTAGCTTCCTAATTGCACCAACATGGCCCACTTAAGTAGTTTTTGTCTCCTGATATCCATGAGGGAATCGGAGGAATGGATAGTCTCTACCAGCACCTCCGGGGCCAATTCACTGAACTAATCTGAAACAAAATCCTAAACTTACTACTTTTGCTATTCACAGAAGGCATTTAGTAGTAGTAAAGTTAGGAGTCCTAACTTTACTACTACTAAATGGCTTCTGTGAATACCAAAAGTAGTAAGTTTAGGATTTTATCTCAGATTAGTTCTGTGAATTGGCCCCTCCATTTGTACTTTTTCAGTTTTTTTCAGCAGGAAGTTCAGGGGAGGCTCAGACTTGCCTCCTGGAGGTTGAGAGGTTGGGCATGAGAAGGAGAGGAGTTCCTGACAGTTTGACCACTATCCTGTGGAACGTAGGAGATCCTCTAACCTTATAAAATATTTGAGGCATTGGGTACCCTTTAGTGAGTGGTTCATTTTCAGGGACCTTGATCACACCAGGGCTGATTTCTTTCAGGATGCCTTTTCTGTATGATGGTGCTACTTTGAGTCTTAAGGTCTCCACAGTGTGCTGATTCCAGTTTGCCCAGCAAGGCACACAGTGAACTCTTGCAAGGACAAGTGGTCAGAAAGGCAAACTTGCATTCCATTTTTAATCTTTCTTTCCTTGATGTTTGTTTTAATGCTGGAAAACTAAACCCTCTACCAGCACCCTTCACAGCCCTGCCAGAGTACGTTGTGCTTTGAAAAGGGGATCTATGCCTGAGTGGAAACACCCATAACTCTCACTCTGAACCTTGGGAGTCTTGTGCAGTGGTTCAGGCAGTGCAGACAGAATGCTGTCTGGAAAAAGGTGCAATCTCTTCTCAGACGGTAACCCAGATAACCCTAAATAACCTCCGGTAAACTGGTAATCAATCACTCTGTAATTACCAGTTAGACCAGCCATCCGAGTTCGAAAACCCTATAAAAATGGTCAAATCAATTGCCATGGGCTCCCCACTGATTACTGAGCAAGGTACCCCCCAATGCATAACAGACAGCACGTGGCGAACCAAATATTGAAGAAGGTGCAAGCACTACACAGGGGAACCCTCCAACGGAGCACCAGCGTGGACAAGTTTAGAAGCAACAAGCCACTTTGGGGGGAAAAGGGCAGACTTGGAGAGATTGACAGCCATACCTAAGGAAACAGGCAGGCAAAAAAGAGACCAACAGGGGAAAGCCAACTAACCCGTAAGCAGGTACTCACTGTCTAAACCAGCATGCCCAAGGGATGCGATGGGAAGTTAGGGACAAGGAGAAAGTAAGGTTGGTCATAGACATGCCCCTCGACATGGTGGTGAGCTGCCAGGAATCAGCATTAGGTCTAATCCTTCTCTTGTTCTATGACACCCATGCACTGTTCAGGAAGTACTGGAACCTGTTACATTCCAAGCAGGATAAAAGCCCTGCTTTCTCGATTTGCTTGCTTGAAGGTGGTTTTTGAAGACATGTCATAAAGGGAATTACTGTAATTCCTTTGTCAAAATCTGAATGAAGCACAAGGACTCTAAAAGGAAGATACATTGTGTCAAAGATGGACTCTGGGGCCACTTTTAACAGACGAATGCATAGATGTGCTTCGGTGTTCTTTATGTTTTTTTATAATATCAATTGTCAATTCTTTTTCAAAGAAAAACCATTTTATTGCATGTCAAAAACAGCGACTAAGAAGTGAGACGTGCAACCCTTAGAATGAATTAAAGACTATAGTCCTCACAGCATATTTCATTCAATAAAAAGCGCTTCTCCTAATATACAATATGTGCAAAAATACCTTATTGCCAACATATAAAAGATACCCTGTAGTGAATGACAATAATTTTGCAGAACAGAATACATATAAAATGGTAAAATAGAAATTATCTCCGTTTTGTGTAAATTCCTCATTGTGGTGATATCTGCATTTATGAAAGAGCTTCTTGCATTATCTCAGAAGGTCTGAGCGTTTGTAGAATGCCGGCCAAAAGTTTTTTTTTTTTAATTTCAAATAGTTTTAATCGAGTTTTATATAAGAATGCAAACAAAGAGTCAGTTCGGAAAAGCAATTAAGGCAAAGACAGTGCTTGTCTGTATATAAAATTTCTGAGTAAACCATATTTAAATGTAAATGTAAATGTACATGTATTTATATAGCGCAAATCACCAACCCGGTATCTAAGCGCTTGCTTAGGGAACCCGTCCTGGTATTCCCCTGTGAGATAACCCCGGCAGGGTATCCACAAGGTGAAAGCCAGGCATCCCACCGCGAGGGGCCGTTGTGGAGATTAAGCAAGCTATTGCCCAGAGTCGCAGAGTGTGAACCCGTGAATCAAGTAGGCACCGGAGCGAGAATTGTCGAGTCCATGGACATTTTAGGACTCAAGACCCCGCCGAGCCGGGAATTGAAGCCTGGTCCCGGGCTTACTTCTGCTTCCAGGTCTGCCTCCTCTAACTAGTGAGCCACACTTGTCCACTAACAACATGCAACATGCAACATGTGAGTGGGTACAGAAGGCAAGATGAGGATACATGAGGTGCATAACATTTATTTCAGCAATAGTACATATACAGAAGACATATGTGCCAAGCATGGGTTATTAAGGCACATTTTAGGATTATAGATGATGGTTAGATGAGTAGTCAGTCAGTCAGTCCAAATCACTTTATTCGGTTAATTAAAACTATAAAAGCATGATAAAAAAACGTTTTCAAACAGCAATGAAACATAAACGGAAAACAAAATATAAAAAAGATATTCATTTGACATCAAAATAGACAAACAGTTCAACATTAAAATCATTAGTAGTCATTGCGGATTCCATAGTTGTCGGTCCAGAGCACATCATCATGGGAACTATATGCACAGCAAATATTGGTATCTGTATGCGCAGCAGACTAAACGGTCAATGCTAGGGTTGGTATTTGAGTATATGTCAATGCTGCATGAGTGTTAAATACGGGTCAGAAGGTAGAGCTGATTAGTTGACTGAGGACATAAGGGAGAGCCAGTCATGGGCATGATTGTATGAGGCTAGATGGGTCAGACATCTGTAGATAGGTAATTATGGCGGGACGAAGTGGTGTGTAGAAGTATCTAGTGAGTTCAATATTGGCCTATATGATGGGTATCAGGGTGAGCACTGTAAAGAGACGTTGGCTGCACCTCTCAAAAATGAAGCCACTCGCGCCACGTGTGGAAGGAGACTATGTCGAAGTACTTCCAGTTAGTGAGGATGCTTTTGCAGGGGAGTTTTAACATTAGGTCAAGTAAGTCTCTATCTGCTTCATTTTAAATTTGAGGATCTAAAGGGCCCAGGAGAATGTACATGAATTTACGTGTTGGAGAGATTTGTAAAGCCTTTTCATTTTCATTGAAAGCAAAAATAGAGTTCCAGTAAGAACAGAGGTTGGAGCAGTCATAGAGCATATGTGCTAAGTCACCATTTTGTTCATGACAGTTTCAGCACATGGAGTCTTGTGTGAGGTTAAGTTTATGGAGTTTATCTCGGGTCCAGTAGGTTCTATGGTTGAATATATATTTAGTTTGGGGGAGCATCAGGGATATCTTGTTCGGGAAAGTGGAACTATGTATGCGGGCCCAATCAAATGTTATGTTACTTTTGGAGGGGTACACCTTCCATTTTTGTTCATTCTGTATTTTGGATTTAAGAAATATGGGTAGGACTATCTTGTATACCCGGGACACGATATGTCCTTTTTTGTGCAGGCCATTGATGAAAGTCAGGAGTAAGGGGTCATTTTTAAGACTTGAACATTTCAATATCTGAACTCTTAGCTTCAAGAATCTGTGGAATACTAGATTTTCTAGCCTGAAGAGGGATTACAATGCGGAGAAGGGAAGAGAATAGTCATTGCCAAAGGCGTCTTTGATCAGACTTATTCTTTTTTTAGGACCAATCATAATAAACAATATAATAGGCTTGCCATCGAGTATGATTTTGGGGTTTAGACAGATGCATGACAGATTAGAACTGCAAATCTTTGTTTTCGAGAGGTAATCCACCCTTACGATGGCTCTTGTAGTTTCATGCAAAATGTATTTGAAGTGAGAGGTGATTATGCAATGACAGATACAGACAAATTGGCTTATTATTAAGGATTAATTTTTCTATGTCAACCCAAATAGTTGTCTAGTTTGCTTACTCAATAAACCAATTGGTGCCTTGTTTAAATAAAAATGCAGTTGATAGTTTATAACATTTGGGGTGCCTATTCCACTATTGCCTTTAGCGAGCCTGAATTTTTTGAGTGATTTTTTTTGTCTTGTAACAGAAATTTTTGAACATGTTGTCTGTTTTAAAAAGAAATCTTCTGACATTTACATGGGTAGCATACTAATTAGGTAGTTAATTAAGTGAGTGTTCATCATCTTTAGGGTCTCTGCTCTTCCCCATCAGGAAATACATTTTGGTGACCAGCCATCAAGAAGTTTATTGATCATTTTAAGTAACCATTCTTCCCAAAATATTTAATGCATCTTGGTTGCCATGTGAGACCTGAGTCCCCTAAGATCTCTTTGTTCCCTATATTGTTAAGGAGTTTCACCTCTGATTTGTCCCTATTTAGATTATAGTCTGAGACATCTGCAAAATCTTGTATTGATGTCATCAGTGCGGTAATAGAGGCAGGGGTTTCCTCTATAGTAATTAAGACATTCTCTGCATTCGCAGCAAGTTCTATATTTTGTTTACCAAATGAAACCCCTGAAATATCTTCCTTCTTGAGAAGATGGCATAGAAAGGTTTCTAGGGCCAGAAGAAAGAAAGGGAGTGATGAAGGGAATGCCTTATAGAATTGTGTGGCATACCCATCATTCCAGAGTTGCTGGAGACTGGGTAGGTCACTGCACAAATTCTGCTAGGACGACCAGGCAAAAATACATCGTGTCTCTCTAGACTCCTCGAGGAGACATACATGAAACCCTAATTGGCTCAGCCTCATTAGGATCCAAAGGTTAGTCTAATCAGGTTCTTATGGTTTATTATCAAGGATACCCCACTGCTTGGATGACTTGCTCTACATTTATGGTTCCAAGAATTGTGTAGATCAGATTTACCTTTTCTTTAGTCCTGAATAATTGTCCCAGGTCATATATAGATTACTCCTGGCAAGAAACATGTCGACTACTTAATACTACCAAGTCACTAGAGATCATTATCTCCATTAGTAGCGCACATTATTTTAACCAGACAGGCGCACTCTCTGAATAAATAATTTTTAGTCTAGTGAATTTCCTGATCTCGTGACCCTTGACCCTGCTCTAAGGCAGGTCGCTAGCCACACTGCTCAGCACCACCTGTGGATCGCTGCCCCTGAGTCCCCAGCTTCCACTGCCACAGGTTCAAGGCTGCTGTCCTTGCGCTCCCCCTGCCTTGTTCGCTGTTGCTCTGTTATTACGCCCTTTGCCTTCTGTCTCCCCTGTTAGCCCTGCCGTAATTTGTACTGTCCACTTTACTGATAGTGCTGTATTGTTCTCGCCTTTTCCTTCTTTCTGCACTGTTGTTCGATTATTGTTTCCCCCACCCACTCTCCCAGCTCGTCTTTCCCGCTGCTGCGTTCCCTGCGGCCCAGCCCCCGCGCCCACCCATTCGCTGCCCACTCCCGGCTCCCAGCTACTCTTCCCTCACACCTCCCCTTATATGGTGGCCCTTGCACAGCCGCACGCAGCGGGCGCACCGCTGGCGCACTGTTGGTGCATCGCTGGTGCGCCTAAGGCAAGCGCGTCCGTGCCTGTACTTCACCCAGCGCCAGAACCCCTGGCCCCCACAAACACCACAACACCGACTCCGCTACAACTCCAGCACCCTCCACACACTCAACGCAGGACGATCACGCACCTGCTGCCTGGCTGCCCCGAAGAACCCAACCACCTTACTAGAACCAGTGGCAGAAGCCTCCGATTTTACAATACTTGGAGATTTTAATTTTCATTTAGAAAAAATAACAGACAAAGATACATTGAGCCTTATTGAGGATTTTAACGCAGCTGGGCTAAACCAATTAGTTACTACAGCCACGCATAAAACAGGTCATGTTCTTGACGGCCTATTCACGAATAACCCGGCCATTACTCCCCCTACTGTTGTTCCAATTGTTTCGTCAGATCATGCAGTGGTGGTCTTTTATATCTGTGTTAAAAAACACAAAAATCAACACTTGCCTAAAAGGTAACTTAGGATGTGCAGGGACTGGAAAATATAGATATAAAAACACTATCTGAGAAACTAGAAAATAACAAACCATTTAAAGCGTTAGATTCTCAATTAGCAGCAAATAACTACAACCAATGGCTCACAGACACTTTTAATCAGGTAGCGCCTTTAAAGAAAATGCGTCCAAATCGCGCAACACCATCAGCCCCTTGGTTCTCTGAACCTTTAAGATTGGAGAGACAGAAATGCCGCAATCTAGAAAGATGTTGGCGAGTTAATTATGATAATAACGATAAAGAAAGGTACAAACAAGCACTATCAGGCTACAGGAAGCTGTTAAGACTGGAAAAGTGTAAATACTTTTGTGAACAGATAGAGAAGACCCAGAACTCCAGTAAGCAATTATACCAGGTAGTGGCAACATTAACAAATATACCAACAGCTAATACTACAGATACCACCCAAGATTTCTGCAATCAAATGGCTGATTTTTTCAGGACCAAGGTCACAGAAATCTTTGATAAATTTAACAACAACATGACAGGGGAATCATCAGAAAGCCTCAAGAACACACAACTCACATCCTCTTTGAATGAATTCCTTCCCCCATCACTGTCAGAAATAAAAGATCTCATTAAATCTACAATGTCGGGTTCCCCCCTGGATCCCTGCCCACCGACCATCATAAAATCAACAACTGATGTGGTAGCTCCAATCTTGGAAAACATCTGCAGTACCATCTGCGAATCAGGAAACTATCCTCAAAGATGGAAAACAGCTATAATAAAGCCACTTCTAAAGAAACCCACCCTTAACACCTTGGAATTAAAAAGTTATCGCCCTATAGCAGCGCTCCCATTTCCTTCTAAAATACTTGAAAAAGTTATAAATAAACAGCTGGCCAACTACATTGACTATAATAACCTGCTAGACAACACTCAGTTCGGGTTTAGGAGAGGCCATAGAAAGGAGACGGCGCTCATAAAGGCTTCTGAGGAGATCAGACAGATCATGGACCAGGGTGGCACGGCAGTCCTGATCCTGCTGGATCTCTCAGCGGCATTTGACACGGTTGATCATAACATCCTGATCGACCGTGTCACTGCTATGGGCATACAGGGTAAAGCTGCGGAGCTCCTGGCTTCTTTCCTGTCTAACAGAGAACAGTCGGTAAAGATGGGGAGCTTCTACTCACCAACGTTTGTGCTGCCCTGCGGAGTCCCCCAGGGATCCTCGCTAAGTCCGACACTCTTTAACATCTATGTGTCGGACTTGGCGAGGGTCATTAAAACCCATGGAATAGGAGTGACTTCGTATGCCGACGACACTCAGTTGGTGCTAGCGGTGCATAAAAATGGGCGTGAGGTGGCAGCCAACTTTCAGTCAGGTATGAGAGCCATTCGTCACTGGATGGACAGCAATTGTCTAAAATTAAACACTGATAAGACCGAGGTAATGGTGTTTGGAGACCTAAAACCATCTTGGTCCCCGATCTGGTGGCCACCAGAAATGGGTAACCCACCCACCCCAGTTTCAAAGGTTAGAAACCTGGGAGTGTTGTTTGATAACAAACTAAGTTTTACCTGTCATGCTAATGCGGTAGTCTCCTCTTCCTTTTTCACGTTACGAAAAGTGAAAAAGTTGTTACCTTTCCTTCCCCTGTCTGCTGGAAAAACCCTTATGTCCTCCTTGGTGTTATCCAAGGTGGATTATTGTAATGGGCTTCTGTTGAATGCCCAGGAGCAGGTTTTTAAAAAACTACAAATGGTGCCGAACGCTGCTGCACGAATTCTGACCAAAACTCCCAAGTTCGCATCCATCTCTCCTATTGTCCACCAACTTCACTGGCTCCCAGTAAAAAAGAGAACCAAATTTAAGGCTTTATGTATCATCTATAGAGCATTGAACAGCCTAGGACCTGACTTTTTTAGGGAATCACTGTTGGTGTATGTCCCTAATAGAGCTTTAAGATCTGCCTCATCCGCATCTCTATGCATTCAACTGGTGAGAACGGTTACATGGGGAGACAGACGCTTCCTGGTAGCCGCCTCGAAGCTCTGGAATACCTTGCCCCACCATATAAAAAGCAGTTCCTCACTGATGATTTTCAGAAAGCAAGTGAAGACATGGCTATTCATCCAATAATGCACAGGAGGTGCCTCTCTGTCTGCCCAGCGCCGAGACACCATTCGTGGTATTTGTTGCGCTTTATAAGTTTAAAAAATAAATAAATAAAATAAATAAGATGCATCCTTTGCAAAACCCGCTCCGCTCGCTAACATGCCGTCAAACTCTGGGACCTACTCGACTCAACCTCCCCAGACGTTGGCTTCCTGATGGAGACCTAGCTGAACCCCTCCTCTGCCCGACATTGCAATAGCCATTCCGGACAGCTACAAGATCTCTCGCGGGGACCGCACCAACGGAGTAGGAGGAGGAATCGCCATTGTCCACAGGAACACTCTCAGAGTCTCGACCAACACTGACGACACCCTCAGCACCGCTGAACACCTGTAGTTCCAGATCCACACTGATCCTAACCCTCGTCTACAGACCCCCCGGACCCCGTCCACAGTTCAGCGATTCCATCGCCGACTTCGTCAGTACACACGCCATCGCCTCCACAGACTACATCCTCCTCGTGGACCTAAACTTTCACCTTGAGAATAACAACGACACCAACTCCACCACCCTGATCGCCAACCTCAGACTCAGACAACTCGTTACAACACCAACCCACTCCGCCGGTTACATACTTGGCCCCATCTTCTCCGCAAGCTCCCACGCCTCCTTCAACCACACCACCAAACTCCCCTGGACCAACCACCGCTGCATCCACTTCACCTTCCGGAAACCCAAAACGCACCACCGCACCCAACAGATCCCCCACCGCCGCTGGAGCAAAGTCACCAAAGACCAGCTAACCACCACCCTCCCCCGTAGCCCACCCTCCAACCCCAAGACCCGACACGGAAGACCCCCAGGCCTGCAAACAAACCTGCCAAAAGCTTGAGAAGAAATGGCACCGTGAACGGACACCGGACAGCTACGCAGCCCACAAGAACTCCGCCCACTGACACCATCACCTCATCAGATCCGCCAAAAGGGCCTCCTTCAAAGACCGCCTAGACAACAATGCACACAACAGCAAAAAGCTCTCCAACATTGTGAAGGAACTCTACAACCCCAGCTCCAACACCAACGACATCCCACCCTCACAAGACATGTGAGACTCCCTTGCCACCATCTTCCATCGCAAGATTGCAGACATCCATGATAGCTTCTAAGCCATGATGGCCCCGACCACTACCGAGACCTCCACCCCCACGGCCACCATCCGTAACAACCACCTGCTCTCCTGGACCGACATAAATGACAACAACACCATCAAAATTATGAACTCCATCCACTCCAGATCTCCGTCAGACCCTAGCCCACACCACATCTTCAACAAAGCCAGCACCACCATTGCACCCCATCTCTGGAAAGCCATCAACATCTCCTTCGAGACAGCGACCTTCCCCGAGAGCTGGAAGCATGCTGAGATTAACACCTTAATGAAAAAACCCAAGGCTGACCTCAAGGACCTCAAGAACTTCTGGCCCATCTCCCTGCTCCCGTTCCCGGCGAAGGTCATTGAGAAGGCTGTCAACAGACAACTGACCTGATACCTCGAGGGAAACAGCATCCTGGACCCATCCCAGTCCGACTTCTGCAGAAACTACAGTACCGAAACTGCCCTCATCGCCGCCACCGATGACATCAGAGCCCTGCTAGATAACGGAGAAGCCATGGCCCTCATCCTCCTGGACCTGTCAGCAGCCTCCGACGTGGTCTGCCACCGCACCCTACGCACACGCCTCCATGACGCTAAGATCCAAGAGAAAGCCCTGGATTGGACCACTTCCTTCCTCTCCGGCAGAACCCAGAGTCTCCACCTCCCCCCTTTCTGCTCCCAAGCCACCAAGATCATTTGCTTCATACCCCAGGGCTCATCCCCCAGCCCAACACTGTTCAACATCTACATGGCACCGCTCGCCCACGTCGCCCGACTACACAACCTCAACATCATCTCCTGCGTTGACGACACCCAGCTGATCATCTCCCTCACCAAGGACCCCCACACCGCCAAAACTAACCACCAAGAAGGAATGAAAGCCGTCGTCGAGTGGTTGAAGACCAGCCGACTGAAGCTAAACTCAGACAAGATGGAAGTCCTCATCCTCTGATCCACCCCCTCGGCCTGGGATGACTCCTGGTGGCCGACCACACTGAGAACAGCTCCAACACCCACCGACCACGCACACAACCTAGGGTTCATCCTCGACTCAAGCCTCTCCATGACAAAGCAGGTCAACGCCATCTCATCCTCCAGCTTCAACACCCTCCGCATGCTCCGCAAGATCTACAGATGGATCCCCACCGAAACAAGTAGAACGGTCACCCAGGCCCTCGTCAGCAGCAGGTTGGACTATGGAAACGCCCTCTACGCAGAAGCCTCAGCCAAACTCCTGACACAACTTCAAAGCATTCAGAACGCCTCTGCACGCCTGATCCTCGACATCCCTTGCTGCAGCCACACCTCACCCCACCTGAGAGACCTGCACGGGCTCCCCGTCAATAAGAGGATCACCTTTAAGCTCCTCATCCAAACACACAAGGCACTCCACAACACCTGACCAGCATACCTTAACAAACAACTCAGCTTCTACACCCCCACCCGCCAGCTCCGCTCTGCCAACCTCACCCTTGCCACAGTCCCCCGCATCCGTAGAGCGACCTCTGATGGCAGATCGTTCTCCCACCTCGCCACCAAGACCTGGAACACCCTCCTCATCCACCTATGACATACCCAGGACTTGCTAACCTTCAGAATACTCCTCAAGACTTGGCTTTTCGAGCAGTAGCAGCACTCCCCCCCCACCCCCCAGTGCCTTGAGACACTCGCGGGTAAGTAGTGCGCTTTACAAATGCTCTGATGTATTGATTGATTGATCTCTTTTAATTCACTATCACCCACCATCCCAAAACTTAGTTTTCACTTATCTATACCTAGGGCCCTATACTGGTACACCACATAAGACTTTGGAAAAAGATCTCCGTCAAAGAGCCCCCTAGAGGGTGCACGCAAGCATTGCAGTGGCGGCTCGACGAGGTGTAAAGCCTTATAATGAAGCATGACATTAGCAAGAGTGTGTGAGAGCTCTTTTTTCAAAAAGGAACCACCCTCCTGGTTCCAATATACCTGACCTGTTAGAAAACCAGGCAATCCGCTCCCTTCTATCACCTCTATAGGCGCAGCATGCCCACTTGCCTACTAGTGAACCCATTTGGGCCAGGGGCCTTGCCAGATTTTAGTTTCTTTATGGAGTTGGCTATTTCTTCTTATGTGATGGTTCAGTTGATCGCTTTAATCCCTCATCTGTAAGCTTAGGTAAATTAGCATTGTTAAAGGAATCTATCTGTTTCTTAGTGTCTTGCGAGGTGTTAGCTTTGTATAATGTCGGGTAGAATTCTTTGAAGACCTCTGCAATATTAGTTAGGTTGTAACTGCAACAAAAGATGGATGGAATGCTAAATGATTCAAACATTCTCCCACAGTCAAGAGATCTGGATTAAATCCATCATTCTTTTGCCCACTACGCCACCCCAGTTTGGACCCAGCCATAAGCAAATCAGTCTTGACCCTGTGCCTCCTGGGGACAGTCCAGACCGAACTGCCAAGCCATGCCCTACCTGGACCAGAAACAAGCCTCCTGGGACCGGTTTCGGGGTATGTCACCCTACATCAGCCAGGCTAGCTTGAATCCAGTGGCACAGTGAGAATCAGACTCACGTCTGGGCATACCCGTCCCACTTTACAAAAGTAACATAAACAAGTGTAAAATAGATGAGCGGGGAGAAGCTATCGGATGGCCGCAGGGAGGAAGCTGACGGGATGAGCTCCTGGTACGGGATCACTTTAGTGCAAATCCCGACCGGAGCGACCCCCCCCCCCCTCCCCCAGCCCTTGAAAGAAAGACATTAGTCTGCCCCACTTACCGGATTACGGTGGAGCCCGGGACGGTCTTGCGGGAGAGGATCCACGGGCTGGTGAGGCTTAGGAGGCAACGAGAGGGTCCGGAAGTGGGCGACGTGCCCAGAGTGCCCAAGAGAGTGTTCCCCGAAGCCGCACCACCGACGAGGTGACCTCCGCTACGGTGCAGAGTAGTCTAAGACACGCTGGAGCACAGAACCGGAGCTCCAACTCGTTCCTCCCCAGCAGCAGCGCCTTGACTCTAAAATGGCCGCACGCAAGGAAGCAATCGTTGATTCCTGCCTGTTGAAGACCTACATTGTCACCAGACACCTGGAAACTCTAACAGTTAGTAAAAAACCTAACTTTTCAGTCCCTCAATGCAACTCAAATCGGCACGAGACAGGCAAGGAGCCTCAGGACCCCACAATTCAGGAGCCCAAGATGCCTAACCTACAAATGGCCGACACTTGGAGAGCAGCAATAGAAAGAAGCCTACTCAAAGCACAGAAGATAACCAGACGCTACCAGGAGCCCTCTGGCAGTAGAAAGTGAGGAGCTACAGGTCCTACAAAGTAAGAACCTGGGAAGTTGGCACCAAAATTTGGCAGCCAACTACAAGAGCAACATTAGAAAGAAGCTCACCATAAGTTCACAAGCCGATGCTGTTCTACCTCGAGACCCCAGCCATCGTAAGGGAGGCATCGGAGACCACGACCGCTGATTAGGATGGTCTGAGACGGGAGCAGAGCCTCAAGACACAGCAGAGCCACAAGACTTAATTTATCCAACTGCACAACAGAAGCCTCTTATCCAACCCGTAGAGGTCCCAGCATTAACACCTAAAAGCAGATTCATGGCACCCTTTGAGACCACCCCACCAAGAACCCCCCAGGGTCAGTGGTGACTACCCTGAGGTGCTAAGCCCCAAACCATGGACCAGGACCCTAACCTGGTCTGATCTCAAGTGAGCCTCAACCCATCTCCACTCCAATGCAGTGCTTGGACCCACAGGATTGGATAGCCCCCCCCCCCCAGTCACTCCGCTATACTCAACCACCTGGAGCTCAAGTCCACGCACCACCTCCACTCCGAATCACAGGTGCACTGACCACACGGTAAGGCCACACCAAGGGTCCCCTTCCTCTGTTCACCTAGGAAGAAGCCCCCCCTCAGCAAGAGTGACTACTCTTCAAGCTTCCCCACCCATCCTACCTGCCAGAAGGCCGTCTCTCCCCCGCATGGCACCCTCCCTACCCCACATCATCCAACCTGTTAGACAACCAGCTCTCCTCCCTACTCCAAACAAGCTTAAGCACACTTCCTTACTAACCTCCCTACCAACCTAGATAAGATGCCACCGGACAAACAATCAGCTGCCTGCCTCCGATCCTCAAATTTCCGGATACCGCACGGACCGAACTCGTTCCCAACCTCTTCCCCCCACCCTCTCTAGCAAAGCGAAAAGGCATCTCAAACATAGTCTTATCAGGCAACACCCTGAGACTCTAGTCGTAGACATTTACCACTGCTCCTCTAGAGGGCAGCTAAAAATGGACCATCTTCCACACGGTAAGACCTGACTAATGGTCCACCATCCTCAACAGGCATCTCCTCGTCTCCAAAACCACCATCACAGCCCATAGCGGCAAATTGACTACCTCTCTCCCGAACCACTAATCCCTAAGCAGCAACATCTCCATAACCATCTATGAATACGGCACCGTCTTGATACAGTCTAAGAGCGATAATCTGGAGGCCTTCGACGCCCTTTTCCTTACGCTAAAAAAAAACCCGTACTCAAGCCACGACCCGGCCCGTCCCCTTTCCTTCCCCAATGAGCCTCCCCAACAAAGAAGGCATCAGACCCCTCACGCGCCTCCTCAACGATCCCCCTACCCTCCATCGATCCATTCCGCCTCTCCACCCCTCTGAATAGGGATCTCACCCCCGTGGACAGACGCACCATCCTTCCTTGCTGCCCCCCCATCCCGACCTGCCATCCGGAGAGGAGAGCTACCAACAAGCCCAGCCTCCTCACACCACCCCACCCGCGACCCAACTGAGACGTGACATTCAACCCGAACCATACTTCCCCTACCCAGGAGCCCTCACAGACACAATCCGGGTAGCCCCTACCCCACTAACCATCCTGACCAAACCCCACTCCTCCCCTCCTTGGGTATTGATTCCCCAGCCTCCCTCCCTCTAACCCCGGATAACTTATCGCATCACCTCAACCTACTCGAATCCCAGCTCGAAATCTTAATGCGAGGTTTGAACGAAACCCTTTCCACCCTGACCACAATACGAAAGCCCACTCAACACTCCGCCGCCCCGCCAATCACATCCCAACCAAAAAGGAGTAAGATAACATCCCCTTGTGGACCGTATGCCCCCCCCAGTTCTCGGCCCTCGACCATCAATTCGGGGAATGAGTCCCGTTCAGACAGACCCAGAAGAGCAAAACTATCACTCTCCCCCCAGAAAGCAAAACTTCTGGCTGCATCCTATGTCCCCCAGAGAACTCCTCCACCAAATCCTTACCTCCCCCACATGAAGAGGCACTTCCCGTCTCAATCTTTGATCCCCCTTGGACCTCCTCCCCCAAAGCTAAGATCCAAGTAATCACGGGAGTCGGAAGGGAACATCCCCCACCAAGAGTCCCCAGAGTCCCAGCCCACCTAACCTCTCTCCCCAGAGCCCAACCCTCCAAGATCAAAAAACGAAGAAGGTCCTGCCATCAAATGCATGCTCATAAACTGGAGATCGGCCCATAAGCATGCATCAGAATTAGCAGAAGCCATCCTCACCCATGACTTAGACATAGCCTTCATCACAGAGACCTGGCTAAACAATCTCTCCTACCCTATTATGGACATCTTGATTCCTCCCGGATTCATTTTTATCAACAAAGATAGGCAAGGTCATAAGGGCGGGGGCATAGCAATTATTCACAAGAGTAACCTCTCCATCACGGAAATCACCTCTTGCGAGTATAGCTCCTCTGAATGCCTCTCAGTCAACCTCAAGACTTACGCCAAAAGACCCTTACTCTGTCACCTCCTATACCACCCCCCAGGCCACTCCAAGGAATTCGGGGTACACCTTTCCGACCTGATTGCCCACTGTGCACTAGGCAACTCTAACAACATAATTCTTGGCAACCTCAATCTCAGACGGAATGAAACTCAAAACGCGCTCATTCAATCCTTAAATAGCCTCCTGCTGTAAAATAATCTGACCCAACACTGCTCAGAAGAAACTCACCATAGAGTAGCAACCCTGGACGCAATCATTGCCGAGAACAATGCAATCTCCATTGACTACATCTTTCCCGTTGACTGGTCGGACCACCACATCATTCTCTTCCACATCAACCAAATCGTCCAAACTCAACCCCCTACTCAGGTCCCCCCCCCAAATGGGTCAGGAACACAGCTCAGATCCCTCGGTCTGACCTAGAAGAACGAATTAGCTTGCTCCTCCCCAGCGCAACTGATCACCTCTCAACTACCGAACTCACCTCCCTCTACAACGTCAATTTGACGCTCACCCTGGACCACCTGGCCGCCCTGAAACAAAAAAAAACCAAGACCATCCCTTCTAGATCATGGTTCTCCACTGACATTAATGAAGAAAGAAGGCAGCTCAGAGCCTCAGAAAGGACGTGGAGGAACAATCCCTCTACCCTCCATCGCGACCAACTTAATGAAGCCCGCAGGAACTACAAAAAGCACATTAAGATCAAAAAGTCAGCTTTCTTCTGTTCCGCGCTAAACACCGCAAAAAACGTCCCAAAGAACTCTTCAATATCATCAGGAATCAAACATCCAAGCCTCCGACTTCCTCAATACTTGCATCCAAAGAACAATGCAATAACTTCCCCGTCTTCTTCAATGACAAAATTGACAAGATCGACCTCTCACTTGGCGCAAATCTCCCCCCTGCCATCGAGAGCAAGGCACGCGAAACTAAGGTTGCTACCGCTGTGAATGCTCCAAAACGATGGTCCTCCTTCATCCATATTCAGGAAGCGGAAATAGTCAATCTAATCTCCACGGCTAAACCATCATCCCATGCTCAAGACCAGCTACCCACACATATGGCCAAGGACCTGAAGCACACCTTAGCCCCAATATGGTTCACGATCATTAACAGCTCTCTGAGCTCTGGATCTGTACCAGACTGTCTCAAAGTTGGCCAAGTCATGCCACTACTGAAAAAAACGGGACTGGACACAGAAGATATGAACAACTTTAGACCTGTATCGAACTTTCCCCTTCTGTCCAAAATCCTGGAAAGAAGTGTACTCCCTCAGCTGACTCTTCACCTGGACAACATCAATCTCCTAGATCCCCATCAATCTGGCTTCAGAAAAGGCTGCAGCACAGAAACGGCAATCATCAATGTCCTAGACGATTTCCACAAGTCAATTGATTCGGATCATTGCTGCCTTTTCGTCCTCCTAGACTTATCGGCCGCGTTCGATACAGCCAATCACTCTCTGCTCCTTAGGATCCTCCAAGAAAGAGCCGGTCTTGAAGAGACAGTCCTTCATTGGTTCTCCTCCTTTCTTCACAATCGCTCACAAAGAATAAAAATCAAAAACTTTGAGTCCGACCTCCAACCAGTTAAGAGAGGTGTTCCCCAAGGGTCAGTGCTCTCCCCCCAGCTTTTCAATATCTACGTAGAGCCACTCACCACACTGCTCAGCAATTCCAACAGACCTTTCCACCTATATGCAGACGATACGCAACTTTATCTAGGAGCCACCTCCATCGACGACATCCGAAGATTAAACACCACGCTCAGGGAGGTCCAACATTGTCTCACAATCAACCGCCTGAAACTCAACCAAGAGAAAACTGAAGTACTCCTCATCTCCAACAGAGACGAAAACCCCCAAATTGAAGAATGGCTGAAAGCCATCGATGTCCTCAATGGTACCCTCTCCCCTGCGGATTCTGTAAAATCTCTAAGTTTTACCCTAGATCCGAAACTGAACTTGAAAAAACACATTTCGAGATCCGCCAAAAAAGCCTTTCTCAACCTGAAACTACTATATAAAATAAAACCCTTCCTTCCTCCTAAAGATCTCCAACAAGCCACGCAAGCACTGGTGCTCTCCAGAATCGACTATGGGATCGCAGCTCGGACCGGAACAGCAAAATCTCACCTAGCACCCCTAAAAACAACCTTCAATGCTGCAGCAAGAAAGGTCACAGGAACTAAGAAATTTGACGACATTTCTCCTGCACTCAAGGAACCTAAATGGCTCCCATTGGATCTTCGAGCCAGCTTTAGAACAGCTTGCCTCACGCATAAAGCCCTACACACAGGCAAACCGGAATACTTAGCCGCTAAACTCAAAAGAGCCGGCCAGTCCTGGAACCTCAGGAGCTCCAACACTCTACTGCTCATCCCCCTGAAAACTCGCAAGCAGAATACCGCAGCCAAATCTTTCGCTGGTAACGCCCCTAAAACCTGGAACTCCATCCCCCCCACATCAGAACGATCCCCTCATTCCCTAAATTAAAGAACCTGCTCAAATCCCTCTTCCTAGACTGCTCCCGAGCGAAATGATAAACTACAAGGTTGCAACTGTCACGGCTCTCCAGCTCTCCATATTCTTCTGACGGAGAACTTTGAATTGGACCCAGAAAACCTCTCGGGCCCTCCGACCTGGCTATGTATAGAATCGAATTAGACGTGCGTCCAGAAGGATCGTCACCCTACCTGCCCCTCGCATGCCCGCGCTCCTATCTGAACTATACGCGGCTCAATCCTCCATGGACTATCATAATATCTGTACCGCATAATTGCATCTGACTGTACATGTTGTAAGGCGCTCTGATACCCTAGGGTCCAGCTAGCGCTATATAAAAGTCCAAAAATAAAATAAAAAATAAAAATAAACTTAGGGTGAAAAGTGTAACTGCCACAAATGATGGACGGAATGTTGAATGATTCAAACATTCTCCCCCAGTCAAGAGATCTGGGTTAAATCCATTGTTTTTTTGCCCATTACGCCACCCCAGTTTGGGCCCAACCATATGCAAATCAGTCTTGACCCTGTGCTTCATGGGAATAGTCCAGACCAAACTGCCAAGCCGGGTCCTCCCTGGACCGGAAACACGGATCCTGGGACCGTTTTCGGGGTATGTCACCCTTCATCAGCCTGGCTAACTTGAATCCAGTGGCACGGTGAGCAAGGGACCCAAGCCTGGATGTACCCGTCCCACTTAGGGCAAAAAGTGTAACTGTAACAAATGATGGATGGAATGCTGAAAGTTTTAAACATTCTCCCCCGTTCAAAAAATCTGGGTTAAATCCATTGTTTTTTTGCCCACTATGCCACCCCAGTTTGAACCCAGCCATATGCAAATCAGTCTTGACCCTGTGCCTCATGGGAACAGTCCAGACCGAACTGCCAAGCCAGGTCCTCCCTGGACCGTAAACAAGCATCCTGGGACCTGTTTCATGGTATGTCACTCTTCATCTGCCAGGCTAGCTTGAATCCAGTGGCACAGTGAGCAAGGGACCCACGTATGTGCATACTGATCCCACTTAGGGCAAAAAGGGTAACTGCAACAAATTATGGACTGAATGCTGAATGATTCAAACATTCTCCCCCAGTCATGAGATCTGGGTTAAATCCATTGTTATTTTGCCCACTACACCATCCCAGTTTGGACCCAGCAATATGCAAATCAGTCTTGACCCTGTGCCCCATGAGAACAGGCCATACCAAACTGCCAAGCCAGGTCCTCCCTGGACTGGAAACAAGTTTCCTGGGACCGATTTCGGGGTATGTCAACCTCCATCAGCCAGGCTAGCTAAACTGGGGTGAATGTATGACATTGTTTTGCATTCTGTCCATCAATTGTTCTTTTTGCATATGTCACCCCGAGTGGAACGGGAATGCCCAGATGTGGGTCCTGTGCTCTCAATGCCACTGGAGTCAAGCTATCCTGGCTGAAGAGGGCTGAAAGCCCGAAACCGGTCCTAGGATGCTCGTTTCCACTCAGGACCTGCCTGGCAGTTTGGACTGGACTGTTCCCATTGGGTGCAGGGTCAAGACTGATTTGCATATGGCTGGGTCCAAACTGGAATGGCATGGTGAGCAAAAAAACGATGGATTTAGGCTCAGATCTCTGTACTGGGGTTAATGTATGACATTGTTCTGTATTCTTCTGTATTCTGTCCATCAATTGTTCTTTTTATATTAGTTGGGCTCGCTAGCATGCACCAGACCTTGTTGATGGCATAATTCTGTAGTTTGTATTTTAAGTATGTTGCCAGACTTGTACCCGCTTTATTGGCTGAACGTAGGTGAATACCTTTTTGTTTGTTGACCCATATACCCGCTCTTGTACTTATTAATATGTTGAATTCATATTTTTTGGGGGGTGATCTCTTTAAGGATTTTACTATCTCTGTTATAAATGTGTTACTTTTCTAGCTCAGCGATTTGTTTTTCCAAGTCTAAGAGTATAGAATTTGCAATTTTATTCATGTTGGATCGGATTTTAATTGTCACTCCTCGTAGTGTGGCCTTCGGGGCTTCCTATTTTGTAATGTCTGGGGTTTCGTTGGAATTATTGTCGTTAGGAAAGTTCGTTATTGTTTTTTTCGTTCCAATTACGTTATTGTGGTGCTTAAGTATCTCGTCATTAAATCTCCATTGTGTCTGTCTTGTGACAGGGCAGGGGTCAGAAACTGACATGGCTATGCAGGATTGATCCACTCTCACTTCGATTGTTGTCTGATCAACGAATATGATGGAGTGGTTCCAGATTAGTAACTAGTTCAAGTGGGAGTAGTAGTTGTGTGGGAAGCAGTGAAAGGTATAGTCTTATTTGTATGGGTTTTGGATCCTCCATGCATCTGTGAGACGTAACCATGTGCATAGATTTTTAAGTGCTCTAAAGCTTTTATTAGGATGGTGAGGGAACTGTGAATTCCTATCTATTGCAGGGTCTATGGGTACATTGAAATCACCTGCAAAGATGATGGTTGAGGCTTCTGGGATCATTTTTAGTTGAGACGAGAGGTCATCCCAAAAGGACAGTCGTCTGCTGTTGGGGCATATACATTCATCCAATAGAACTCATTATTATTTTGGGAAAGTTTGGATATAATCCATTGTCCTTTCATATCTGTTAGGTTGTAAATTATACTTATATCAGAGTTCTTAGTTATTAGGGTCAAGACACCATTTATTTTCCCATGCTACCTCTGAGAAGCGGTGTTTTCACATTGACGTCATATGTTAGGAATCAATTTTGGTTTCTTGAAGGAGAGCTATATCTCCTTTGAGTTTGTATATGTAGTCAATGGTTTTCATTTTCTTAATCAGGTGGTTGATCTCCTTCACATTTAGTGAAATTATCTTGATATTCTGTATTGGGTTAAGCATGATTCGTTTTTAACAGTCGTATGGCTCCTGAGTAGGAACTTGTGATTTGAACAGAAGATTATGGAAGGTAGATTACGTGAAATGAAGCATTAGAACCCACCCATCTGCGTTGTATTGTGATGAGGCAGTTGTGAGTGTAGCAGAGGAGGCAAGAAGTGGACCTCATTGTATACATCTACAGATTGCGACTGGGTCATGATCAAGAATAGAGCACGTTCCTCATAGTGTAAGTAGTATAGAGAAATATTTTTTAAATGATCATACCATAGTTCCTTAGCATTGACAAAAATCAAAGGAGGAGTTAAAAAGGAAACAGAAAGAGGTACAAAGTAAAAGGATAGATTATGATTGAGAATTGGAACAAGTCAGAACCATACAGGTAAGGCCCCATCCCCCCTTGCTGCCACCCCCCACCCCCGTCAAAGTATCCAACAATAATAGTGAGAGGAGAAAACGCTCCACCACGACAACAAGGTAAAAATATATGTCATTATGTAATGCCTGCATAGGCACAAAATTTACCATGGTTAGCTATGCATATATAGTGTGAGTGAAGAGAAACAGGAGACACTTCAATTAGCTAGGTGCGCCTTTGGTGATTTCTGAGTTGATCAGTATTAAGTAGCAATAAGCCACATTCAAATAAAATATCCATATATGTACCTGGTGTGATCTTTGATAGGTGTGATGCCCGACTAACATTCTTACAGCATGCCAGGTTCTCCTGTTGGTTTATACAGCAGAATACAAGTCATCAAATTAGCTACCAGTATAGCTAATTTGATGACTTGTATTCTGTACGAAAGGGTATTTACCCTCTGGGCAAATCGCTTAATCTGGGGGTGAATGTTTGACAATTTTCAACAATCCGTCCATCCTCCTTTTGTTTTGCAAATCCCTTAATCTCCATGGGCCAGATGTAGGTAAATCATATTTACCGACTCTGAAATACCGAATTTTACTGATTCGGTATTTCAGAGTCGGTAAATATGAAGGGGGGAGATGTAGGTATTTCCAGATGTGGAAATCCCGAATCGTTAGAATTCGGTATTTACCGATTCGGTAATTACCGAATCGGTATTCCCTATTGATTCCTATGGGCTGTGAAGCCCATAGGAATGAATGGGAAATACCGATTCGGTAATTACTGAATCGGTAAATACCGACTTTTGCAAGGGTGCAGGGGGTGTCACTTTGACACCCTCTGGCACCCCAAAAATAGGCATGTGCGCCATGTGGCACACAGACATGCCCTAAGGGCATGTCTGTCCGTCACATGGCTAGGTGTGCATGCACACCTGAATTCGGTATTTTAACACCCAATTGGATTGGGTGTTAAAATACCGAATTTGTAGGGCCTTTGGGACTCAGAAGAGTCCCACCTACAACTGAGATTTACCGAATCGGTAGAAATACCGATTCGGTATTTTACAGAATCGGTAAATTTACCGAATCGGTAAATTTACTGATTCTGTAAAATAATGCTCCTACATACCATTTCTGAAATACCGGTCGGTAACGGCCGAAAATACAGATTTTCGGCCGTTACCGACCGACCTGCATCTGGCCCCATATGCCTAAACAAATAAATCGGAACTTGTGTAATGTAACTGATGCTCATGTAAAGTGCTCCAATGCCGAAGGGGTGAGTCTGTGCTACACAAAACTGCAAAACAAATGGTAGGTTATTCGAGGCAACGGTCAAGTTCTTTTAAAACCAGTTTGACAACAAAAAATTCCAAAAAAAAGTCCACTCTAACTCCTACCTGTAGAAGCAGAGGTAAAAGGCTAATTGAGCCTTTAGGTAAACCCACGCATAGGAGGCACAATGAGGTCATATATGAGCTCTAGTGCAGTCGCCCTGAGGATGGGCAAGTCAAAAATAAGCGTGAGAACTAAAACGTAAAGCAGGAGCAGGAATGTGCCTCACTCAGCATTATTTCTTCTTCGGCAGGAAATATAGGGCAAAAGTGGGTCATTTGAATTACTTTAACAAACTTGAGTTACATTCTTGCTGTGGCATTTTTGGTTTTGTACAGCACTTGTGCTGCTCTAAAAATTAAAAATGCTACAAATCTGCACATAAATAAATATTTATTCGCTCGCATGAATATAACTCTGATTCTACATCAGGCACCCTGAACCAACATCCATGGCCCCTCATATAGGGATGCACTCTTACTAACATTGCACATATACTGAAAAAACAAGTAATTTTCGGATTCCGGTACAAAATGTTGCTGTGTTATGTTAGAGCTGTCAAAACGACTCACAGTTACGTTTAAAAAAATAAATAAATAATCATTCTTATATATGAAAAACACGAAAGGGTGGGACCTCGCACCAGAAGCAACAGATGTTCAACTAATGTGCTCTCTGTAAGAATGTCTCTGGATATGACTGGGTATCCTGGTGCACAGTAAGGTCAGTTAA
This sequence comes from Lissotriton vulgaris, assembly GCF_964263255.1. Taxonomy (NCBI): domain Eukaryota; kingdom Metazoa; phylum Chordata; class Amphibia; order Caudata; family Salamandridae; genus Lissotriton; species Lissotriton vulgaris. The sequence goes on along the minus strand of NC_141689.1, from coordinate 1,109,748,440 downwards.
TGCTTTAAAAGTTAATACATTTGATTATATAATGAAAAATATGTTGTAAAATGCCATTTGTTTCAAAATGTTCTTGGGGACAGTTTGGACTGGAAGCAGAAACCCTGGGCCGGTGGACTTTAAAGATCACCCAAAAACTGATCATAGTAAGAACATAAGGAAGCATATCAGCTTTCTTTCTTTGGCAACAGCAGGCCTTGATTGGGAAAACAGCCGTCTGACAAACAAGCCTAAGAACATAGCTTAGATGGCAGTTGAGGATGCTGTGCAAGTGAGAACCTTCATGTACACAATAGAGCTCAATTGCTTCAAGTCTTACCTGAGAGAGTGCATCACAGACGAGACAAACCATTACCTCTTCTTGGGATGCACTTAAGCCCAGGCCCTGCTGAAGACCCTACGCACGGAGCCAGAGTTCCTGTTACCCACGACAAACATCACCTTAGACTCTGCAAAGTATGGTTTGTTGCTATAGATGAATGCACTGAGAGACCTGCAGGACAGTTGGAGGCCCCTGTGCGGTTTTACAGATGTCATATTTTCCAGAAACTGTTGAAAGTGAGCGATATGGAGACATCACCCCTGGCCTTTCCAAGATGATTCACAGCCTCCTGCATGACTATGCACTAATTAATGGATCGAACGAAGACAGATGAGGACACATGAGTACCTGAAGAGACCCAGTAGGCCTGTTGGGGAGCACCGTCTGGACGTATATAAGCAGGAAAAGAACATTCGAGACTCACATAGCTGATTGTATGTGGGCGTATTCAATGACAGCCCAGTATAGCGCAGTATATGACTGCTGTTCCTGTTTCCAACCGCAAACTTGAATGCCAAAACTTCTAAATCTCCCATCTACCTAGCAAACTTCCAAGATAGAATTACTGTGTTCCACATTCCATCTTCTGATCTGCTCATCTAGGGCCAGATGTAGGTAGCCCAATACCGGTCGTAAACGGGCGAAAATACCGATTTTCGGCCGTTCCCGACCGGTATTGGGCTATGGAGATGTAGGCGCTTAAAATACATACATATTCGGTAATTTTACAGAATCGGTAATTTTACCGAATCGGTAAAATTACAGAATCTGTAAATTTACCGATTCTGTAATTTTTACAGATTCAGTAATTTTACCGATCTGTAAAATTACAGAATATGTATTTTCAGATGTAGGTAACACTTTTAACAGTGCTACAGGCCTTTCAGGATTCGGTATTTACCATGTAATACAATTACATAGTATATAACGAATACCTGTGTACATGCACATCTGTGCATGTACACCTGTGCCATGTGGCACACAGACATGCCCTATTATTATTATTATTATTATTATATTTCTTATATAGCGTCAGAATCGACCCCCAAAGGGGTATCTCCGCGCTTGCCTTGGGAACCCGTCCTGGTTTTTCCCTGTGAGATAGCCCCTTCAGGGCATCCCCAAGGTGAAAGCCAGGCATCCCGCCGCGCGGGGGCCGTTGTGGAGATTAAGCAAGCTTAATGCCCAGAGTTGCAGAGTGTGAACCCATGATTAGGTCAGGCACCGAAGCGAGAATTATCGAGTCCATGGACATCTGAGCTCAACACCCTGCCGCGTCAGGAATCGAACCCTGGTCCCGGGTCTGACCTCTGCTTCAGGGTCTGCCTGCTCTAACCAGTGAGCCACACTTCTCCACACCTAAGGGCATGTATGTGTGTCACATGGCACACAAGCCTGAAACAGGGGTGCAACAGGGTGTCAAAGTGACACCCTGTTCCCCCTGTCAATTCGGTAATTTTACCGATTCAGTAAGTACCGATTCGGTATTTGCTATTGATTCCAATGGGCTTCAAAGCCCATAGGAATCAAAGGCAAATACCGATTCGGTAATTACCGTATCGGTAAATACCGAATCCTACCGAATCGGTAACAATTACCAAATTTTTACCTACATCAGATTTACTGATTCATAAATACCGAATCGGTAAAATTCGGTATTTATGAATCTGGAAATCTGATTTACCTACATCTAGCCCCTAATGTCATGGACTATGACATCTCCCCCCTTTCTTACGCAAAGCAACAAAAAAACAGGAATTGATTACTCCACATTCCATTTTCTGACTTGCTCATCAAGGGCCAGATGTAGGACGGCAAATACCGGTCGGTAACGGCCGATTTCGGACGTTACCGACCGGTATTTGCTATTTGACATGTAGGAGGCCTTATAGTCACAGAATTGGTATATTTACTGATTCGGTAAATTTACCGATTCTGTAAAATACCGAATCGGTAAATTTACCGAATCGGTAAATACAGATGTAGGTGGCACTTTAAACAGTGCCACAGGCCCTTACCAATTCGTTATTTACCACCAAATACTATTTGGTGGTAAATAACGAATACCTGTGTACATGCACATCTGTGCATGTACACCTGTGCCATGTGGCACACAGACATGCCCTAAGGGCATGTATGTGTGTCACATGGCACACAAGCCTGAATCAGGGGTGCAACAGGGTGTCAAAGTGACACCCTGTCCCCCTTGCAAAATCGGTAATTTTACTGAATCGGTATTTACCGATTCAGTAATTGACATTGATTCCTATGGGCCTAAGGCCCATGGGAATCAATGGCAATTACCGAACCGGTAAATACCGATTCGGTAATTACCGAATCATAAAGATTCGGTAAAAATTACCGATTTTTTACCTACATCTGATTTACCGAATCTAGAATACCGAATCGGTAAAATTCGGTATTCTAGAGTCGGTAAATCAGATTTTCCTACATCCCCATCAGATCTTTTCAAAGTGCTATTAGACCCTCCAGGGCCATTTGGTTCTGGGAGGCCTGCAGAGACAGCAAATAATCACCCAGTTACCTCTCCTAGACTCAGGTAGAGCTGTGCTGTTTTTAAATTTTGCCTACTAATAATTTTACATGTGTGATCTACTTTGCCACAGACAGAAAACGAGAGATTACATTTCAAAACAGGCTATTTTAATTCCTCAAATTCTACACTGCACATAATAACTGCCTTCCAAGAGCAGTCAGAGGATGCAACCTTTCATTTACTTTTTAGGTTTCGAAGCACGAGTTGGCAGGTGGTGGCTCATGCTGTACTTTATTGAAGACCTATAATACTGCTCCTTTATGTGATAATACATTGTGATACGAATGAGGTATTTGCGGCTATTCTTGTTATTGTTGTTCGTGTGGTAGGCTCTAAAGTAAAAGTTGCACACATGAGCAGGGGCAACTTGCACTGAAAATGAATGGGGATTTTACAGGATGAGCCAATTGCTCTTAATCCCAAAATCTATGACTCAGCACACCCGCCCTGCCAGCAAAATAGCAATACGTCAGGGAGAGAATGACGCTCCAGTCACGTGTTTATTTGTCAGTTGTTGACAGAAAGAATTAAAGCCCAGTGACCGCGCGATTGGATCTAACATCTGGGTGTATGCGGCGAGGGATGACATATCTTGTACTTGAAGTGTGTGTGTGGATCTGTTTGCAAGTCTTCGTGTGACGTATAGAAGGTGGAGGCAGGCACTGCAGAATGTGAATCTTGCCTCATAGTTTTCATCTGTTCCTGTCCACGCCATCAGACTTCCTCCTATGGACCACAGTGATACAAGTTATGACTCATGCACTGTTAGAGGGGAGTGGGGCGTCCAAGAGGAACAGTTTCTTGCTTGTTACATAACAGAAAAGCGTGGTGAAGGGAGGCTCTTTGGTTTTACCAGTGGATAAAATGTATATGACTGTGAACTCCACTGTGTGCATGTAGTGCTTGTAAATGGAATATACATGTTGTGTAGGTCAGATATATGGGTTCAACACAGTTTCTCAGAAATCAGCTCTGGTGAGGTTCACAGCCCATTCCTGTTGGGCAACCGATGACTTAGAATGTATGGGCCTCATATGAACATTGAGGATATGGTTGTTGTAACCACAAGTGTTTTAGTCGTTTGAGGGGCATTTGGATATGTAGGCCAGGTTGTTCTGACCAGGTCAGTGAGGCCCGCATACATCATATACAGTCCCTGCCCCAAACCAAACCCCTCACAAGCACATTCATATGTGATGAAGGTGTCGCTAGAGTACAAGTCCACCAATACCTGGCCGCCACCCTCTTTCCATGCCTGAAATGTCATCTTTTCCATCATTTAACTCCCAACGGAATGGTGCTTGCTTAGGTATGCGCTCCACTAACTTTTGCCAGAGATATGCTGTCTGCCTAACCACGTATGGCAAGTTCGTGGAGGTGCCCACCCCCTTCATCAAAATTGCTGGTAGGTTGTCCAGCTGAATTCGCCCTCTGAGCAGACACTTCTCCCAGTTGTCTCCCTAGTCCAGCCACCGGGCTGTGTGTTGGTGCTGTGCCGCAGAATGGAGTAGGTCTAGTCTGGGTGCTTCCAAGCCCCACTCTTCATATTGCCTTGTTAATACCTGCAGTGCTACTCTGCTGCACTTACTCAACCAGTATAAGGACCCCAGGACTGAGTTCAGTTGTCTAAAACCCACCATGGGCATGCTACTTAGCAAGTTTTGGAGTGCGTATAGGCAACGGGGCAGGACAACCATTTTGGCTACAGCAATTCTGCCCATAAGGGACAGGGCAAAGAGTTCCAAAAGGCCACTGAGCCCTTAAATGATTCAAGCACTCTAGCCACATTCAAGTGTAGTAAATGTGTGCCCCCTTGTGCCTTCTGTATACATATATATCACCAGTGACCTGTCTCCCAGCGCAAGCCAAGCTCCGGTAGGTCTTCGGGGGCTCCCGGAGCCAGCCCTGCCTATGGAAAAATTAAAGACTTATGTATGTTCAGGTGTTAGTCAGAGTACTCGACTAATTCACCTAATAGCTGCAGGAGTATAGTAATCTCTATTTGGGGAGACGCTATATAGAACAACGCATCATCACCATATAGCGATACTAGAAGAGTACAATTCCCCCACCCGTATTCCCCATTGGACAAGACCCCATCTGGCCCACACCGCCATTTGCTCAATGGCCAATGCAAATAATAGCAGTGAAAGTGGGCACCCTAGCTGTGTGCCTCGCTAAAATGTCCATTTCACTGATCTACTTTGGCCCAACCGGACCCAGACACTCAGATCTGTATAGAGAGTTTTAACCCATCCGCAACATTGTGGGCCGAACCCAGACACCCTCAACACCTCCTGAAGATATCCCCAACTACTGTGTCAAATGCTTTTTTGAGTTTGATGGAGACCAACACTCATTACCATCCCGAGTTTCTTGCATGACGTGTGCTAATCGAAGTATATTTATAGCCGTGCCGCAGCCTGGAATAAATCCACAATGATCTTCATGGACATGGTGGTAAATGTGTGGAGACACTTGGCCAGAATCTTGCATAATATTTTAACATCAGAATTTATCATTGTGAGTAGGCGGTACAATGCAGCGTCCCGGGCATCACCCCTAGGTTTTAGAAACATGCACATTTCTCCCTCCCGCGTTGAAGGAGGCAATACACCCTTCTCAAATGCTCCATTAAACGTTTGCAGCAGTGGTTACTCCAGTTGTTCCGGGAAAGCCTTCTAAAACTCAATTTGGAACTCATCTCCTCCCAGTGCCCAAGTACCTCCTCTGCCAATAACTACACTTCCAACTCCCTCCGGGCCTCCAGGGGAAGTCTCCTCAGTTGGATCCCCTCCAGGAATGGGACATAACGTTCTGCTCGGACTGCTGGGTCTGCGGGATATACCTTCTGTCGGTGCTGTTAAAACTCTACCAGCTCTACCAGCATTACCGCTCTGGAATCCACCATGTCTCCTGCCAAGTTACGTAAGCATATCATTAATGGGGGGCAGCTTCCTACTTAAAATCCAGGTCATCAAGAGTCTGGCCTGGTCCCCTTCCACATGTAGCCGATGATGATAGCGGCTGAGTATGTATTTGTCCAGCCTGTCCCAAGTATCGGTGATCTGCTCAAGCCGCATGCGTTCTTGACCATCAGTACCAGGGTGCCCATGGGTATCTGACTGAAGTTCTTCTAGTGTGTCTTCAGTGTCTTTCAACTCTTGCTGCAATTGTCACCGTACTCCGCAGGTTAGGCCCATTCCTGCCCCGCGTACTACCGCCTTCATGGCTTTCCATTCCGTTCCTATACTGTCCGCAGTGTTCCAGTTATGGGTTATATATTCTGAGAGTGACCACGAAAGCGATGCTTTATCCTCCTGATTATCTAGGAGCTCAGGAGGCATTTGTCAACAACAGGGCCCCTGCCCTTTAGCATTCCACTGCACTATGCAGCACACTGGAGCGTGTTCCGACAAGATTCTAGCCAAGTGAGTTATTTATGCAGCCAGAAGGGTGGGTGTCTCGGTCACCAAAATCCTATCTAGGGTACTGTACGTATTACGAGTGGATGAATAGCTGTTTAGAGCCTCTGTGTCAGGTGTCGCAGTTGCTTTACATCCTGTAGCCCAAACCCCTCATCATAATCTGCAATTGTTTTGTCATGTGTGCTTTAGTGCCCGCTCTGGGGGATGTCGGTCCAGTGTGGGGTCAATAATGCAATTAAAATCCCCCAGCGATATGAGGTCTGCAGTTATCAGATCCTATAAAGCTGAATAAAAGGTCGGCTCATCTGTGTTTAGGGCATGAGTGTTTAGATTAGCGATGCCCCTACCATCCAGGTGACCTCTCAAACGTACAAAACATCCCCCTACATCAGCCTCGATATACTGAAGTGTAAATGGAGTACCATGGGCCACCCAAATCAGTGTGCCCCTACGGTATGTAGAAGAGGAGGAATGAAACACCTGGCCTGGCCACTTTTCCGCTACTTTTGCAGCCCTGTATCATCTAAGTGCATTTCATGTATACATGTGAATGTTATGTGATATCTTTTCAGGAAGGAGAGAACCCTGTGTTGTTTAGTGCAGGTGCCTACCCCCCTGACATTTCAGCTAAGAAACTTTACCTCCAGTGCCATGGCGTTCCCTCACATTTCTCGCCCTACTCATGCCGCAATAGTCGCTGCTCATCTGTCCCACCCCCTGCACTTTCATACAACTTGTAACGATTAATGAACAAGAAACCAAACAATCCTCCCACCACCTTTGGACAAAACCTACATAACATCACAGCTGATACTGCCCACCTCATGCTCGTGCCAGAATGTGCACAGCATCCCAATTAGCACAACAGGGGCAATAACGTAACATTGTGTACCCCACCTGCACAGCCCAATACCAATCAGCAGTTGCACTTCAATTCTAGGGTGCCGCGAACTGTGCGCACTCCATTCAAATATACACAGTATGTCCCCCCCCAAACCACCCCCAATCCAAGCGTGCACGCGTATGGTCTATTACACACTTATTCACTCACTCTTCCCAAGAAACCATTAACGCTTCAACAGACAAAACCATCTTTTCAATTTCACCTGACATTGTACCAGTCCAAGAACTTCGGATCAGTCACGGCTCGTATCCTTCATGCAGGCCCCATCCCCCAAGATCAGGAGCCTCGTCCATCAGTGTTTCAGGTACAGTGTCTATATTCTGGCCCAAATCCTGAGCCCCTGGCTCCAGTTCAGCAGGGGCACCCACAGGCAGTGGATCCAGCGTTCTGGAGACTATAGTAGCATCTAACTGCAACGATCCATCTTCTCCCACCGTGATCATGTGCTCAGTTTGGGTAACCGGGACCTGTGTTTCCATCCGGTCAGATCACTGTTGAGGGCATCGGCCCTGTTGTGATCCCCATCCCCGCTTCTGCCCTTATGGCTCCATCAACGGAAGGCCATCACCTCGGATTTCAAGCCACTTTCAAGAAGAGTGCCCTCCCCTTGCCAGGACCTTCAACTTGACTGGGTGTAGGAGCATATATTTTAACTGCAGTTTACATAACTTACGCTTGACCCTTTGGTAGGATTTCCGGAGCTCCTGCACCTGCCTTGTATAGTACGGGTATAGTGTGACTTTATTATTTTCATATTGGATAGCCGGATGCTCCCTGGCAGTGTGCAGGATGCAGTCTCTTTCCCAATAGTTTAGCACTTCTGAGCACCTGGAGGTGGCGACAGCACCAAGGCCTTGTGGGCCCTCTCAATCGAGAACAATGCAGATAGGCCCTTAGGGCTGAGCTGTGTTCATATCCAGTGCTCCAGGAATTGCTCGGTCGACCCTTGTTCCACCTTTTCTGGAATTCCTAGTTTCTACACCTGGCACGCTACTCTGCGTCCTCCGCCAGCTGCTCCAGCACCCTTGTGACCATCGTCATTTGGGCTACTTGCTGCTTTAGTGTTGTTACGTCACCCAGCAGCGCCAAAATGTCTGCCTCCGCTGTCCAGACCTTGCCTGCCACCTTCCGCAGATCCGCATGTAGTAAATTTACGTCTTTCGAGACGTTCTCAATGTGATCTTCCGAGGCCTTCCTGGATCCCTGTATGGCGGCCAAGAGTTCCGGTTCTGGGTTTTCAACTTCATCTTCTTCCACCCCTGCTCCCAAGTTTGTCTAGTGAGGCGCCTGGGGGGGGGGGATTTTGGTTGTCTCGGTGTTTTATACAGGGTTATTGTGATATGACCTGCTGCCTTCACCGCCTTGTCCTTGCCCATGCTGACTACTGCGTCCCTGTACATGCGCCCTCTTGCAGCCTGGATGGTCAGAAGGCTCCCCCTTAAATGTCCAGCTGTTGCTTCAGTGTATCTCATGTCCCAGATTAGGCTCATCTGGTGTTCTGTCCCCTCAACCTCAACGGCCACCTCAGCATAGGGAAGCCCCTCCCTCACCTCTAGGGATTCTTCTTTTACTCAGTCCTCAAGTTCATAGGGAGACGCCCCAGTTTAATGTGTTACAGCACCCCAATTCAGAGGGGTCATGCAGTGCCACCCACACTAAGTATCCTGTTCTTTCCAGCCTGGAAAGGGGCAGCGATTCAGCTCCAGCACACTGCCCTGGAGGTGACTCCACCATCTCAGAAAATGCCTACATGTTGCAGCCTGTTAATCACCCACTCCTCCTCCAGTAATGGTGCAGAGATCCAGTTATATGTACTGCCTGATACATTTATTTCATAAGCCCCACCTGTGCTGTTGCCCTCTTCTACATTGTGTGCCATGACAAACCAGGTGATGAAGCAAAAACAGCTTTCACCAGCCTCCTAGCAACAGGCCTGTTCGAAGTCTGGGCAAACCTCTTTCATTTTGCAGCATCAGTTCTTTCATCAGGTTGCAGCCAGGCCCTCTGGCCAGTATTTTGTGGCAATTCCACTCTCCTAGGGCTAAAAATCCTCTAGGACCTAGAGCGCCGAAGCAATCTGCGAAGACCCCACGTGCCTCGGCCGTAGTCTGATGGCACCTCAATGCAGTTACTTTGCAGGCCGAGCATCTCTAGGTCGGATCCCTGCCACCCCAAAACATGGCAGCCTGTGATTCCGCAGCCACTGCAGTTTGCAATTGCTCTAGGTGAGAGAAGGGGGGAGGAGGTCTCCGCTCCCCGCTGATCCACGGTGCAGATGAGCAGCTGCACCTACTCCTCCAGCTAATTCTTCAAAGGCGACTGCCACGAGTCGCGCCCTCTCGGCAGGATCCGGTGCAGCTCGGTACGACTAATGTCGCGACCTCAGAGGCAGCCTTGCAGTCTGCGGCAAGTGCCCAGGGGTGGCTTCACGTCAGCAGGGTGCCAGTGCGGTTTAGCGACACACATTTCCTACTGAACTAAGGATGAGGCTTCGGGATTATGGTGGAATTGCGGGCGGACGGGCAGGGAGATCGAGAGGTTTCTGTCCTGTCATCCATGTTGCTTTGTGTATAACACAAGAAACACAGGGGGTCTACCAGCTTAATACTAGAGCTGTACTGTCAAAACCGAGTCCACAAGATCTCAGAGTGTGTATATCACAAAGACAGTGTGTTTGAGAGAAAAAAAGAGAGAAATAGGTGAACTATGCATGCATAGAAGGGACCGTTACATCATAGGGTATTGATAAATGGCTAACCAGTCCAAAACAATTCAGATCGGGTTTCCATCAAACAGACTTAATGATCAGTCATATCATTTGGCCAAACCCTTGTGCATAAAGGTTGATCCCTTGATCATAGGGACAGTACCCGCACCTTATCGCTGATTTGGGATTTGGTCCACCGACATAAACAAAACGTCCATGATGACTGATCTTTTGATGGTATAAAAGACAAGTGCAACAAAACAAATAGTGAAATTAAAATAGGATGGGATGCCCTCCTTCTGACAACTTTATTCTGCGGACAAGACACACCTCCTACTTAAAAACCAGAACAGTGCAAAAAAGACAGTAACAGATATCTGCCTAAAAAAGGGCCAACATGTTTCTGCCTAATGGGTGTAAATCCCTTGGCATTCATCAGGGCCTCTGCTCTTATAATAGTTGTACTCCTAGTAGTGAAATAAACAGGATCACCACCATCACCAAAGAAATAAAGATAAAGATAAACCTGGTTAGATACGGTACAACCTGTAGTAACCACAGACTTTCACCCTCCGACTCACTTTGGCTACAGTGAATTTCTGCGAATGAAAGCATTACATTGTTAACATTATGTCTGATGTATCAATCTCCTATCAAGCATGTGTCACCGAAATACCATACATACGTGTAACAAAAGAAAATTCAATGCTCACCCTTAATGGTAGGGGAAAGGACCTCACCTCACCTGGACTCTGCTCAGGTATAGGAGGCCCCGCACTACAAAGATACAGGGAAGAAAAAAGGAATATAGCACAGTGAAGCTAAAGGTTATAGACTTAACACCATGCATACAACAATTCTTTGGATATTACCCCATATCTGAATGCTAACATATAAAATAAGTCAATCCACAGACTTAGTTGCACCAAGCCATCAGGCCACCCAGACACTGCACTCTAGCACCAAGCTGTTTGACACAACAACATTGCTCTTTAAAAACAATTAATTACAACCACTCTCTCCTCCATCAAGGGCATTCAGAAATCATATATGCTCTTACCTATCCGTCGGTGCCACAAGCTTGCATCTGAGGCTTGGGGGAGGCACCGACAAGTGTGTGTTCTCAGTTTAAGTAGGCTGATGTTCGTGTAGTAACCCTCCGCCTGTATGTTCTCTACTGAATAACAGGAGCTGTTTGTGTACAGTGTCTCGCACCTGCCTTATCGTTTATTGTGTATGTAGGATGATGAATTTCCCAAAATATATTATTAGAAAAGGCTGTTTGGCGTGTAGCAGCTCCAAATGTTAAGCGCACTACTTTACGATCGAAATAACGCGAGAACACGCATCCACAACTACAGGATGATGTCATCGTGGCCATTTTTGTAGTTCAGACCCTCGGTACCGACCAAAACATACCGGGATCTCCTTAGTTACATCCCCAACTCCTAAGCACACGTTGACCAGGCAAGTCAGCGGGTGAACAGCAAGGGCTATGAGTGGTCATCACTCTGCTCGATGCTTGCTTCGATGTTTTGCTTAATTTTATGTGTTGCTTCCAAAATAGCGCGAGACCAAGCACTCAAACACTACAATTAGAGGATATTGCGGCCATGTTTGTAGTTGACGTTGTCAAGGGCTTAGATCATAGCCTTTGGCTCAGTGCTTTACTTACAAGATAGCGCGAGGTCACGCCAAAAACTACAGATCGAGACTATTGTGGCCATAATAGTAGTTCTCATATTGGCCAACTGATCGAGTATTACACAGAGCTTGTAGTTGGTATCTCAATTGAAAGTATGAAAATGTAAAAATAGCAGACTATCTTAAGTATATATATTGACTCTATCCACTTAAGGCAATCTGAACAAACTCCCCAAGTAGTGTAATCAACATCAGTTATAAGGTAGTATGGATCATGTACATTGCAAACTTGAGTGCACAGTAGGTGATGTGAATAGCAGCACCTACAGTAGGTTATATAAATAGAATAGATATTCAAGTACTTGTTGCTACTGTGAGAAGTTGGCCTGGAATATAATGCTCACTAATTCTAGTGATCACTTTGTACCATGCCAAGCAACCTTTATGATGATCGGTTGTAAGTCAACCTTATAGACCAGTTATCCTAGTGGTAACGTGGACAAAGCAGTCTTAGGCTAAACTCTGAAAGGCATGTGAAGCCAGCTGTATTATCATACACAACCCCCTTGAATACCAAATGAAAAGGACACCACACAGATATATATTGAAAATATATATATATTTATTAACTACAAATATCCCCTGAACTCTTTATGAGCACAGAAGCACAAGCGTTAAACAAAACACAGTTTAAAATACACAAAGGTTTCACAATATGGATGAGCCCTAGGGGCCACCTAAACCATATACTAAGAAAGTGGTATAAGAGATACCAATCTAGAAGGAAACAGGCCTAGGGCCTTGGGAATCGCTGGAGCTGATCGGGACTAGCAGTGACTATGTCGGGAAAGGCCCGCGGGACTCGGTGCAGTGTTTAAAGTGCACGCACTCACCAATACAAAGTCTATGATGCGTAAAAGTTAGAAAGCTAGTTCGGAACCTTCCGAGTGACCTAGAAAGCTGAAACTTGAGACACAGGCCCTAGAGGTGTGTACCAGTGTAGGAACACCGGCATTCCTGATTTACCTCACCCACAGGAAGCGGGTGCATAGGGTCGAAGTAGTGTCGGGTTTCGTCACGCTGGTCGATGGTGCTTGGAGCTGAAGATGCTGCAGGCGGCTCGATGTGAAGAGTTCCGGTGGATCCAAGGGTGGATCTGAAGATGTGAAGACCTGAAAGCAGAGGGGACAATGTTCAAAGTCCCTAGCCAGTGACTACCGTGGAACCAGATTGGAACCAGGCGATGTCGGGTGCAAACAGGCGTTGAGGTGTAGCTTCTCTCTGCAGCCACGTGGACACTGGACATGTCTCAATCTATTCAGCCCTGTCCTACCCAATACACAAAACCCTGTCTGGGGTGGTGCTCGCACCTCCCAAGGCAGGAAACCCTTTGTCCAAGCCTTCCTCGCTGGAAGGACTCCCAGCAGCAGGAGATCAGACTTGTGTCTGTGGTGGCAGCATCCATTTTGTGATGCTGAGGCTCTGGTTAACTTTAACCGGGGTTAAGGCTACACACATGTCGTGTCCCTCTAGAAGGGTGGAATGCTATCCCCGTCAACAGAACTGTCGAGGGGATAGTATTCCAAATCGTATGACACCTTACTCGACATGTTTTGATAAAGCCAAACCAAAGTTAGCATATAACTGCGAGGATTATAATGCACTTAAGAGCATATGGTATGGCAATATCCTGTAACAGCTAAGGGAGTGGTTCCCGACAGCTGCAGACAGGCTCAGCTCATGCTAGAGCACCATCTCACATATTTCCAAGCACTCTGCCTCCAGGATTGATGAGGCCTTCCATAGGAGTGGCTGATAGGAACAAATGTGTCCAGTTTAAGGTTAGATATGGGGATACTATACCTAAGTAAGAGGTGATTACACCAACTTACCCCAACTGAGTGATCAGCCAGTTGTGTCAAATATGGAGGCCAGGCCAGGGGCGGCATAATACATGCTGCAGCCCCTGGTAGACCTTGGAAACACCTATGCCCTGGGTACCTAGGGTACACTGTTACAGGGGCCAATAAGGTGAACCAGTTCCAATTGTGTATGCACCTAAGGTACATGGAGTCCATTTTAAAGAGAGAGCAATTAGCCTGGGGCCCTGAATAGCAGGATCCCAGGCCAACTATGTAAAAAACCAGCTAAACACCAGGCAAACAGTTTGGGGGTAACCATAGTCAGATATCCACCTTCCTACATAACCCCCCACCCCCCAAACGACAGGAGATAAGGCTATCCTTGTCCAGGAACGCCTATATTGCCTAAGTGGCCATATAAGGAAGAACCAGCTCTGACTTGGTTACCCCCTGTCTCATGGTCCACTAAGCAATCCCTCACCCTAAGGGTATCTGAGGGTCTCCACCATAGGGAATCTCTACCTGTGGTGTGTTTTTGCAAAGTTAAAGGCTGATGTTGGGATGGAGTACTGAAGTGAGATTCCTCTGTAGGACTCAGCTTCCTCCAATCACTCTCCACCATGTGTGCCTTTCTTTCCTTGACTGAGTTGCACTGTGCTCTCAGGGTCAACCTCTGGCTGCCTACAGCTGGAGGCTGGATCCCTCTGTTTGGCTTACTGGAGGGACAGTTCAGGTTTGGGCCCTTAGGGTCCCAGGTTTGGCTGTGCCCAACAATATCCAACTGGGGGAGGTCCCTAACTACTTTTAAGGGGGATCCCTCAGGAGTTTTTAAAGTTTTCACCTCACTAGGGCTACTAGTTTCGGTGCCCCTAATCTGTTGATGGGGGTGCTTTATTTGACAGGGGGCTCTTTGGGGCTCACTGTCCTTCTTGTCCTCTGCAGCCCTGGGCTGAGTAAGGCAAGGTAGATAGGGGCAGGTTACCTGCTCCAGACTGGGTCCCACCTGAGAAGGGTCCACTGTCATCAGAGGCTCTGTCAGGCCAGGCCTAACAACTTCTGGGACAGTTCCTTCATCAGGGGTAAGATCAGTTCCCTGAGGAGGCTGATCCTTTCCTAAAGTCTGGTGGGAGGGAGATTCCTCTTCCTCCTCAATGCTCTCAGTTTGGGTTGAGTGATCCATCATTTCAGGCATCACTACCCAGGTATCAGTTTGAGTTTGGGCTATGGCCATCACAGCCCCACCAACCTTTTCAGGAGGAGACTCAGTTTGGGTATGAGCTGTTATCATAACAGCTTTGCTAATCTTTTCAGGGGGGAAGTTAGCTAAAGATGGGGCTGAGGTTTGCTCAGCTCTCCCAACCTTTTCAGGAAGGACATCTTGGATTGGGGCTGTAGCCATCACAGCCCCACTAACCTTTCCATGGAGATTTACCATTTTAGAACGGGTTTGTTGTTCAACCTCAGCCCAGGCTGAGATTTCCAAATCATTACCCAGTAGGCAATCTACAGGCAAGTTTGCTGACACTGCCACTCTCTTTGAGCCAGTGACACCTCCCCAGCTAATATTGACTACTGCCATGGGATGATTGGTTTCTATGCCATCAATGTTTGTCACCTGATATTTGGTCTCAGGTAAAAGTTGCCTTGAGGGGACTAGACATTCAGCCACCATGGTGATGCTAGCCCCTGTGTCTCTGAAAGCCTCAACTTTCAAGCCATTGATGAGGGGCTCCTGTCTATACTTGCTCAAAGTGTTTGGGCAAGCAGTGAAATTGGCAAACCCCATGCCAGTCTCATAGACAAGAGTATCTGAGGTAGGGGACCTGGTTAGGCCAGAATCCACCTGAGCTCCAAAAGTAAACCCACCCAGATTCCTGGGTGTGCTCCCACTTCCTGGGGGATTATTGCTGACAGTAACAGGAGGTGTTGGAGCCTTACCTGGAGGTATATTCTCCTTATTGCCATTCTTGGGACAACAGCTGTCTGTTTTGTAATGCCTAACCTGTTTACAGGTATGACAATAAGGCTTTTTCTGGGTTGAAGAAGTGTCTTGGGACCCACCCCCATTCTTGGAGTTTTGGGGCCCTGGGGAAGTCTTTTCCTTACTTTTATCCCCACCCTTCTCTTGAGGCTTGGTAGTCTCTTTCTTTTGGTCACCACCCTGATTCTTAGGCCTGATCCTGGTTCTGACCCATTTGTCTGCCCTCCTACCCAATGCTTGTGGGGAGGTCAGATCAGAGTCAACCAGGTGCTGAAGTAGAAGCTGATTTTGACAATTACTTAAGATTTGCTCTCTCATAATTAAATTATACAATCCTGTATAGTCAGTAACCTTACTTCCCAGCAACCAGCCCTCCAGAGCCTTAGTGGCACATTCAACAAATTCAGACCAGTCCTGAGTCTGTGTCTTCTGGGTGTCTCTGAACATTAACCTGTACTGTTCAGTGGTTAAGCCTAACCCATCAATCGGAGCACTCTTCAGGACCATGTAGTTTCTAGAATCCCCATCACTAACTGTGAGGAGTCTGTCTCGGCCTCTACCTTCAAAGGAGAGCCACAAGATTGCTGCCCACTGCTCCTGAGGGATCTGCTGTAACCTTGCAGGCTCTCTCAAGTACAGTCATCCATTTGTGGATATCATCCCCAGCTTTGTAGGGGGACACAATCTTACTCAGGTTTCTGGTATCAAAAGACCTGTCTTTATCCTTAGGGATAGTGCTGCCACCAGTGGATCCTAATCCACTCTCTCTAGGCTGTCTTGCTCTAGCAAACTTCTCTTGGGCCAGGGCAACTTCTAGTTCTTGTCTCTGGATCCTAAGTTCAGCCTCTCTCATTTAGGCCTCATGTTCCCTTCTCTGAGGGCTAGTCATCTCCCTTCTGGAGTGACCATGAGAACCTCTAGAAGCCTGGGAGGTATTGGATTCACCTGAGTGATTCCTTCTCCTCCTATGCTCCTGGTTAAGTCTACCTGGGTGCCTGGGCAAGGTCATCCTTGCTTCAGTTCCAAATATACTTAAGTTAGCCTGGTTAAGACTGCTGACTAGCACCTGGCTATTTCTACCATCATCAGAATCACTGCTCCCCCCTTCTGTCTCTTCTTCCTCTTCTTCCTCCTCCAAATCTATCCGAGGAGGTCCAGTGACTTGGTCATCCACATCTACCTGGACTATGGGGACAGGGGCATCTGCACTATCATCTTCAGTGGGAGAGCCTCCTTCAGCATTCCCTGTGGGGTTTGCTTTAGAGGTCTTTAGAGCCTCAGACTGGTCTAAGAGCTCTCTAAGGTGGTCTGTAGTAGGGGATGGCCCTGTCTTCAGACCCCTTAAGACACAAAGCTGTCTTAGTTCCTTAAAGGAAAATATAGCAAATCCAGATGGTGCCCTTGGAGGGTCACTCTCAACAGGAGTAAGTCCATTGGACCCCTCTGCTCTAGACATTGCTCTAGTGTGGTGGATGTGTTGCAATCTACCTACACTGGTGTTTACCTACTAAACCTATCTAGTAGTTGTAGTCAGGGTGTGCTACTCCCTATCCTCAACAACAACTAAGTTCAGTAGAACTTATGTATACTAGTCTTGTTTTATATGTACCTAACAGGTACCTGTATGATCTTTCAAATGATAATCTCAAAGATTGTAATGGTAAAACAACAGCAAGCTCAGATCCCAATCCGCTGCTCACCAATGTGAGAAGTTGGCCTGGTATATAATGCTCACTAATTATAGTGATCACTTTGTACCATGCCAAGCAACCCTTATGATGATCGGTTGTAAGTCAACCTTATAGACCAGTTATCCTAGTGGTAACGTGGACAAAGCAGTCTTAGGCTAAACTCTGAAAGGCATGTGAAGCCAGTTGTATTACCATACACAACCCCCTTGAATACCAAATGAAAAGGACACCACACAGATATATATTGAAAATATATATATATTTATTAACTAAAAATATCCCCTGAACTCTTTATGAGCACAGAAGCACGAGCGTTAAGCAAAACACAGTTTAAAATACACAAAAGTTGCACAATATGGATGAGCCCTAGGGGCCACCTAAACCATATACTAAGAAAGTGGTATAAGAGATACCAATTTAGAAGGAAACAGGCCAAGGGCCTTGGGAATCGCTGGAGATGATCGGGACTAGCAGTGACTAGGTCGGGAAAGGCCCGCGGGACTCGGGTGCAGTGTTTAAAGGGCACGCACTCACCAATACAAAGTCTATGATCGGTAAAAGTTACAAAGTTACTTAGTTCGGAACCTTCCGAGTGACCTAGAAAGCTGAAACTTGAGACACAGGCCCTAGAGGTGTGTACCAGTGTAGGAACACCGGCGTTGCTGATTTACCTCACCCACAGGAAGCGGGTGCATAGGGTCGAAGTAGTGTCGGGTTTCGTCACGCTGGTCGATGGTGCTTGGAGCTGAAGATGCTGCAGGCGGCTCTAGGTGAAGAGTTCCGGTGGATCCAAGGGTGGATCTGAAGATGTGAAGACCTGAAAGCAGAGGGGACAATGTTCAAAGTCACTAGCCAGTGACTACCGTGGAACCAGATTGGAACCAGGCGATGTTGGGTGCAAACAGGCGTTAAGGTGTAGCTTCTCTCTGCAGCCACGTAGACACCGGGGGTTGAGGATGTCCAGGAGTCGGTCACGAGCTGTCCCACGCAGGCTTCTTGCTGTTGGTGGTGTCGGCAACTTGATCGGAGCAAACAGGCCTTGGCTAATGCAAGCCACGCAGGAGTTGAAAAAGGCTTCTTACTCGGACCAGCAAGGTCAGAGCGGGTGCTCCTTTTTACAGAAGCTAGGACAAGTCTGGAGCAACCAGACCCGCAGTGGAGTTCTTCGGTTTCGTCGCCAAGATGGCCGCTGACCACGTGGCTAGTGGCCAGGATGGCGCGTCAAGTGGCACAATGCAAAAGGGCCCTACACAGATTGTGGAGATGCTGGGGGGCTGTTCTTCGGTGCAAGGGCTGCTCGGTGGTGGGGGTTCTCAGTTCCCAAAGCACAACATTGAGGATGCCTCTGATGCTGCGCAGTCAGCTCTTCGGGTGTCTTTCAAGATGTCCGGTCCCACGTCTCTCGGTGCCTCCACGGGTCCCTTCTTTGCAGGGACTGTGGATCGGGCTTTGAGAAGTCTGGGAGTCTGGGTCTTGTCAGGCTCTGGGCTCGGGTTCCGGCGGGAGGCGGTGGCAAAGCAGACGTCGATTCGCTGGTTGGTACCTTTATTCACAGGGTGGCCACTCCTAGGCCACAAGGGAGATTCTCTTCAGTCTTCTGTGCAGCAGAATGTCGAAGTCCAGTCGTCTTCTTCATTTAAAGTTGATTTCATGATGATCTGCTGTGCAATGGCACTGCTCCCACTCTTATTCCCAATCTGAGGGGTGGATCACCTACTAGGTCCCTCCTCTGGGTGGGACCAGGAAGGGGGGCGGTTACACCCCCTTTCCTTTGTCCAGCTCCTCGCCAGCCCTGGGTCTGGAAAGTCCCAGGACCGGTTTGGACTGGCTTATGCACGGGGACACCTTTTGTGCCCCGGGCATGTCTCAATCTATTCAGCCCTGTCCAACCCAATACACAAAACCCTGTCTGGGGTGGTGCTCGCACCTCCCAAAGCAGGAAACCCTTTGTCCAAGCCTTCCTCGCTGGAAGGACTCCCAGCAGCAGGAGGTCAGACTTGTGTCTGTGGTGGCAGCATCCATTTTGTGATGCTGAGGCTCTGGTTAACTTTAACCGGGGTTAAGGCTACACACATGTCGTGTCCCTCTAGAAGGGTGGAATGCTATCCCCGTCGACAGAACTGTCGAGGGGATAGTATTCCAAATCGTATGACACCTTACTCGACATGTTTTGATAAAGCCAAACCAAAGTTAGCATATAACCGCGAGGATTATAATGCACTGAAGAGTATATGGTATGGCAATATCCCGTAACAGCTAAGGGAGTGGTTCCCGACAGCTGCAGACAGGCTCAGCTCATGCTAGAGCACCATCTCACATATTTCCAAGCACTCTGCCTCCAGGATTGATGAGGCCTTCCATAGGAGTGGCTGATAGGAACATATGTGTCCAGTTTAACGTTAGATAAAGGGATACTATACCTAAGTAAGAGGTGATTACACCAACTTACCCCAACTGAGTGATCAGCCAGTTGTGTCAAATATGGAGGCCAGGCCAGGGGTGGCATAATACATGCTGCAGCCCCTGGTAGGCCTTGGAAACACCTATGACCTGGGTACCTAGGGTACACTGTTACAGGGGCCAATAAGGTGAACCAGTTCCAATTGTGTATGCACCTAAGGTACATGGAGTCCATTTTAAAGAGAGAGCAATTAGCCTGGGGCCCTGAATAGCAGGATCCCAGGCCAACTATGTCAAAAACCAGCTAAACACCAGGCAAAAAGTTTGGGGGTAACCATCCTACAGCTACTATACTTTGCAAGACAGGGTTATGTCAAAAACTAAAAGACCGGGTGATTCAGTGTCTGTAACCTTGTTGTACGCCTGATAGAATAAGGCTAGAAGGTGATTGCCACTACTGTACAGAAGTAGATCGTTATAATAAGGTCCAGGGAAAATCATAATGTAATCCCCCTTTGTCAGATTGAAGCCTATAGATCCATTTTTGTTCCCTCCTAAAGAGGTAGCCGGACACATCACTTATATAACTGGGTATATGCGGCTTTTCCAAAACAGTCCATTGGAAATCCGTTTCAAGGTGTGCCTGTTCAAGGAAATGTCTGGTAAGTTTTGTGTGGCTTTTCTTACATCGGAAAGAGCTCTTATGTTCCAGCATTCTAGTGCAACTTTCCGAGTAGTCATTCCTACATATCGTATGGAACAGGGACATGTCAGCATGTAGATCAAGTTGGTACTGTTACAATTGCTGAAATTGTTCTGCAACCAAGGTCTGTTAGTGCCTATATCTATCTCCTTTGTGTGTTTGGTCTGTGGGCAAACCGAGCAAGTACCGCACGGATGATGCCCAACAACTGGAGGGAGATCCCATAGGGTTTCACCCAGTTTTTTAGGCGTCTCTCTTGGGCGTGTATGGACCAGTCGGTCTCTGATACTATTCGCCCTTTTAAATGCGAACAAAGGTTGCGCAATTTTCACTTTTCCATGATTTAGTAAGCGCCAATGTCTTTTCACGATCTTTTGGATGGTATTGCTTCTCGTGTTGAAGGTGCTCACAAAAGTGAGTCTTTCCAATGGAGGTTTTGCGATAGGAGCTTCAAGGAGCGCCTCTCTGTTGTTATTAAGTGCTCGTTTTCGAGATCTTTTAATGAGTGACTTAGGATAATGTCTATCTTTTAATTGTACACAAAGATTATTGGCATGTACCTCGAAGTCCTCTCTGTTGGAACAGTTTCTACGAACGTGTAGAAACAGGCCATAAGGTAGATTTTGGCGCAGAGCCTTCGGATGATAGCTCTCGTACAGGAGAAGTGAGTTGCGCGCCATGGGTTTCCTGTAGAGTTCACTCTGCAGGCCTGCAGGAGTGACATAGATCGATAGATCTAGGAAAGCAATTCTTTCTCTGTGTGCTTCCATGGTGAATCTGAGAAACTGGTTTTGGCTATTTAGCCACTGATGGAATTCGTTAGCTGAATCTAGTGTGCCTCTCCACACCACCAACACGTCGTCAATATAACGCTTCCACCACCTAATGGAGGTGTGGAAGGGGTTGGTGGGTGTCAGTACGTGTTGTTGTTCGAACTGATGGACATATAAATTTGCCAGACTCGGCGCGAAAACGCTGCCCATACTAGTTCCAGAGATCTGGAGAAATAGCTTATCTTCATACTTGAAAAAGTTCGTTTTCATGGCCTGCGTGGCTAAGGCCATTATAAACGATACTAGAGTGATGGTCTCACCTATACTATCCCTCAGGATGGATGTTACAACTTCCAGAGTCTCATCCTGAGGGATAGAGTGTACAAAGATTCTACATCGAAAGAGACCAACAGGTCTCTTTCGCTATCAAAGTCTATTTCTGGTAAGACTCGTAGCACATCTTTAGTATCCTGCAAGTATGTAGGCATTTGTTGAACAATAGGCCGCAGGAAGTGATCCACAAAAGTTGACAGCGGCTCTAAGGCTGACCCTATGCCTGATATAATAGGCCTACCAGGAGGTGGCCTCTGTGGCTTGTGTACCTTTGGCAGAAGGTAAAAATAGGGTGTTATTGGATGTTTGGAAACCAGGAATGTTGCCTCATTCTGGGTAATCCAACCTTCAGCAAGTGCTTCTTCAACCAATTCTCGTATCTGCTTGATGACATCCTCAGTGGGATCTGTAGACAAGGGAAGGTACGCCTGTCTGTTGTTGAGTTGTCTGTAGCACTCATTCTGATAATCAGTAGTATTTAAAATAACTATAGAGCCGCCCTTATCTGCAGGCTTTATAGTTATTGACTGATCTTCCGACAGTGTCTTCAGTGTTATTTGTTCTAATCAGGTCAGATTGTTGAATGACCTGATTCTTGTGTTCCATAGAGAGGAGGTGTCCTCAGCTACAGCTTGTTCAAACGCCAAAACCTGTGGCGGAACAGTATGAATGGGTGGTTGAAATTTGGATTTAGTTTTTAGTCCAGTGTTAGTATCCTTTCTCTGGTCTTCGTCGTTGTTCTTATCTTTTAAGAAATAGTGAAGTCTAAGTTTTCTGAAAAACTGACTAAGTTCACATTGAAAAGTGAATGGGTCCCCATGATTCGTCATGACGAAACCCAAGCCCTTATTCAATACTTCATCTTCAGGTGTGGTCAGTATCTTTGTAGATAAGTTGACTACGAGGGATTGTTCCTTGATGGGCCTGCTTTCTGGTTCTTGGCAGTTTGGCTCCGTGTCCCTGCATGTGGACATGTCTGGTCTTCCCATTGTACACCCGTATTCTGTGCCGCTCGCCTTTTGCCTCTGGGTCAGCGAGGGCCAAACCCTAAAAAATGTTGTGAGTTATAGGTATTTGGAAATCCTTGGAAATGCGGGGGTGGTGGTGGTGGTGGTGGAGCAGGGTAGGGCTGTTGGTTAGGTGGGAAACCCCAGGGGCCGGGTGGCCACCACTGCTAGTATTGATTAGTATAATGGTTACCATATGAGTAAGGTCTATTGCCCCTTCCTCTGCCACGTTGTTGAAAACTTGGTGCGCCCATGTTGGTGTTATCTGGATTGCTACTATCAGACCCTGAGCTAGAGTAGTTCGACCCAAAGCGTCTACCGCTGTTCCTAAACACAGGAGGTGCATACGTGTCACTCGTGTACGGTCACACACGTTCATGTCTCCATTTGCCCAAATCTTTCTTGAATTTGTCTAATTTAGTTTGTAGGATTGTGTCATGAAACTCACACGAAGACTTATTCGATTCGTCCTGTTGTTTCTTGAACAGAATCGGAGTTACTGTTGTTTTTAAAGCTGCTTCCAGAATCTGTATTTCTACCAAGATAGTGTCTGCTATTTGTTTTGCTGTGCTAATGATCAATATTAGCCAGTCCCTGGTGCATCTCCATGCTATTAGCGACCAATCTTTTAGAAAAACATTGTTTTGTAAGAATAGTCGAGGGGCATTGGAGACCACCAGGCCAGGTGGAGCACAGCTAGCCCTTAAGTATTCCGCCATGGTTATGCCATGGACCAAAGTTTGGGCATGTGATTTCTTTAGAACCAAAACTGTGGCCCAATCATCTCCTATACTAGAGATAACTGTTGAGGGTGTATCCAAAACACTGGGCATACTCTCCAGTATGGATTTGTATGTGGCATCATCGTACGCAATGCCACTGATTTATGCCATGATTATTAGTGAAAGGAGTAGTTGTAGAAGTGATGTCAGAGCAATATCAGAGAAACCAAGACTCAGTTACCACCAATATCCGTGGTCTGGTCAACTTGTGCTTAGGAGTTGGGGATGTAACTAAGGAGATCCCGGTATGTTTTGGTCGGTACCGAGGGTCTGAACTACAAAAATGGCCGCAATGACATCATCCTGTAGTTGTGGATGCGCGTTCCCGCGTTATTTCGATCGTAAAGTAGTGCGCTTAACATTTGGAGCTGCTACACACCAAACAGCCTTTTCTAATAATATATTTTGGGAAATTCATCATCCTACATACACAATAAACGATAAGGCAGGTGCGAGACACTGTACACAAACAGCTCCTGTTATTCAGTAGAGAACATACAGGCGGAGGGTTACTACACGAACATCAGCCTACTTAAACTGAGAACACACACTTGTCGGTGCCTCCCCCAAGCCTCAGATGCAAGCTTGTGGCACCGACGGATAGGTAAGAGCATATATGATTTCTGAATGCCCTTGATGGAGGAGAGAGTGGTTGTAATTAATTGTTTTTAAAGAGCAATGTTGTTGTGCCAAACAGCTTGGTTCTAGAGTCCAGTGTCTGGGTGGCCTGATGGCTTGGTGCAACTAAGTCCGTGGATTGACTTATTTTATATGTTAGCATTCAGATATGGGGTAATATCCAAAGAATTGAGTTGTATGCATGGTGTTAAGTCTATAACCTTTAGCTTCACTGTGCTATATTCCTTTTTTCTTCCCTGTATCTTTGTAGTCCGGGGCCTCCTATACCTGAGCAGAGTCCAGGTGAGGTGAGGTCCTTTCCCCTACCATTAAGGGTGAGCATTGAATTTTCTTTTGTTACATATATTTATGGTATTTCGGTGACAAATGCTTGATAGGAGATTGATACATCAGACATAATGTTAACAATGTAATGCTTTCATTCGCAGAAATTCACTGTAGCCAACGTGAGTAGAGGGTGAAAGTCTGTGGTTACTACAGGTTGTACCGTATCTAACCAGGTTTATCTTTATCTTTATTTCTTTGTTGATGGTGGTGATCCTGTTTATTTCACTACTAGGAGTGCAACTATTATAAGAGCAGAGGCCCTGATGAATGCCAAGGGATTTACACCCATTAGGCAGAAAAATGTTGGCCCTTTTTTAGGCAGATATCTGTTACTGTCTTTTATGCACTGTTCTGGTTTTTAATTTGGAGGTGTGTCTTGTCCGCAGAATAAAGTTGTCAGAAGGAGGGCATCCCATCCTATTTTAATTTCACTATTTGTTTTGTTGCACTTGTCTTTTATATCATCAAAAGATCAGTCATCATGGACGTTTTGTTTATGTTGGTGGACCAAATCCCAAAACAGCGATAAGGTGCGGGTACTGTCCCTATGATCAAGGGATCAACCTTTATGCACAAGGGTTTGGCCAAATGATATGACTGATCATTAAGTCAGTTTGATGGAAACCCGATCTGAATTGTTTTGGACTGGTTAGCCATTTATCAATACCCTATGATGTAACGGTCCCTTCTATGCATGTATAGTTCACCTATTTCTCTCTTTTTTTCTCTCAAACACACTGTCTTTGTGATATACACACTCTGAGATCTTGTGGACTCGGTTGACAGTACAGCTCTAGTATTAAGCTGGTAGACCTCCTGTGTTTCTTGTGTTATACACTAAGTAGGAGCTGGGGATATGATCAGGTGTGGGTCTCTAAATTATATATCCCTTGGACCCTTTTTTCAAATTTTTGTGGTTATTGCCAGCCATGTTGCTTTGCCACACCCCATTTGTGGTTGTAGTTGACTCTCTGACTGAGACTGCTAATTTTATTCCCCTTCATAAGGCACTTACTGGCACATGCTTCATCGTCGGCTTGCATCCCAAATGCAAAAATACCAGTGGCAAAGGGGCGGATTCTGAGAATCTACCCGTTTGCGACCGGTATTTGGTTTGATGCATGGGGCCCAATAATACGTTGATTTAGCCCAGGTTTTCCCAATGAAGATTGTTCGTCTTCATGGACTATCTGAGGTTAACATTTCACATAGAAGATACCAGCTTCCCTAAAAAATATAAGAAAGAATGAACCATTCGGTTAGACATAATGCACGTTCTTTCTACCAGTTACTACCCTCAGACAGGCTGTCAGATAGACAGAGTTAATCAAGCTCTAGCTAATAACTCAGCTGTTTGTTAACAGACTACCAAGGAAGCGGGTCACAATAGCTATCTCAAGCTGAGTTTCATAATAGGAATTCCCTCCATAGTGCTTTAGGTTTTGCTCCTTTTTTGCCTATATGGGTATCATCCTCATTCTGGCCAAGAGACTTTTCTGCATCCTCACTACCTACTGCACAGAGGAGTCTGAATAATATAAGAGACACCCAGCAAAAGACTGTAAAAAACGGTGGGAGAGCCTTAGGAGATAATAAGAGATTTGCAGATTGGCACACAGAGGCTGGATCCCAGTCGAAATTGAATGATCTTGTGTTGCTATCCACACAAAATCTATCTATCTCAGAATACCACTTGCCAAGAGCTGCTTTCCCAATTTGTGGGTACTTTCAAGATCATTGGGTTAGTAAGGAATTTTGTATGCATAAAATTACCAGCAAAATGGCACAAACACCCTCTAGTTCATATCTCTAGGGTTAAGAAAGCTATAGACACAGACAAGGTGTTACTTCCTCTAATTATAAAAGATGGGTCACCTTGGTCAGGCATGGAGGAGCTTCTTGATGTCCATAGAATTTAGAATTTTAGAATTTAAAACATTTGTAGAGCGCAGCGTTCACCGTACGGTTTCTTGGCGCTAGAGTGGAGGGTCCAACAACTGAGGGCGGAGTGAACCTGTCGCAGAGCAGGGAGGGACCCAGTTACACGGGGAAGGCCTGTTTGAACAGGAACGTTTTTAGGTCTTTGCGGAAAGAGGAATATTGAGTGGCAGAACGAAGGTGGTCGGGGAGAGAGTTCCAGAATGTGGGAGCCAAGGTTGAGAAATTGGCTCCACCCCACTTTTTACGTTTGAAACGTGGGATTTGCAGGAGAGACTTAGAAGAAGAGCGAAGCTCTCTGATCGGGACGTATTCATTGATCAGAGAGGAAATGAAGGCGGGGGCAGTGCCCTGGCGGGCCTGAAAAATCATAAGCCGGTTTTAAAAAGGGAGCGTTCCTTGACAGGAAGCCAGTGGAGCTCCTTGAGGAGGGGTGTGGAGTGGTGAAAACCTGGGAGACCATAGACCAACCGGGCCGCCTGGTTCTGGACCATCTGGAGCTTCCGCAGGCTGTATGCCGGGATGCCGTTGTACAGGGCATTGGCATAGTCCAGCCGCGAGATCACCAGCGCGGACATGATCAACTTAAGTGCCTGGGGGGAGAAGAAACGGGAGACGGTGCGGATGGTTCGAAGAGTGAGGAAACAGGAAGAGACTACAGAGCTAATTTGTGAGTGAAGGGTGAGTTGGTTGTTCATTTTGACACCCAGTGTTTTAACTGTGGAGGAAGGAGTGGGGTAGGGACCAAAAGAGGAGGGCCAGAAGAGAGAGTTCCAGGGACTGGAAGAACCACCGGTGAGAACCAACTCGGTTTTATCCGGGTTCAGCTTGAGATGGTTGTAGTTCATCCAGTCCCTGATGAAAATCATAATAGACTGGAAGTTTGAGGCAGAAAGGGGAGAAGAGGAAAGGTCCAAGATGAGCTGGAGGTCATCCGCATAATTGTACACGGTGACCTCCAGCTGCTGAAGTGCGAAGATTAGAGGAGAGATGTAAAGGTTGAACAGTAAGGGGGAAAGAGAAGAACCCTGGGGGACACCACAGGTGACTTGAAGTGGGGTGGTCGTGAAGTCTCC
Organism: Lissotriton vulgaris; assembly: GCF_964263255.1. Classification (NCBI taxonomy): domain Eukaryota; kingdom Metazoa; phylum Chordata; class Amphibia; order Caudata; family Salamandridae; genus Lissotriton; species Lissotriton vulgaris. The sequence continues at coordinate 1,109,721,366 of NC_141689.1, read as the reverse complement.
CAGCCGAACCGCCTGGTTGCGGTCCCTCAGGAAGGAGGATAGCCAGACCAGGGCTGATCCCTCAATTCCAGCCGCCTTGACACGGGACAGTAAGATGGTGTGGTCCACCGTGTCAAAGCCGGCGGAGAGGTCGAGGAGCACCAGCGCCTGGTGTTTGTTGTGATCCATACCCTTCCTGAGGTTGTCTAGGACCGACACCACGACTGATTCGGTAGAGTGCCTGGGGCGGAAGCCGGCCTGGCGAGAAGCCAGACCCCCATTTGCTTCTACGTGGGTGCTGAGTACCGAGGTGACATGGCGCTCAAGCACTTTGCCCAAATAGGGCAGCAGGGAAATGGGGCGGTAGTTGGCTGAGATGGATGGGTCAGCGCCGGGCTTCTTTAGAATGGGCACTATAGTGGCTGATTTGAGCGCGGGGATCACCACTCCCTGCGTAAGGGAACTATTGAGGAAAGTAGTGGGGGGTTCGGGACAAGAGGAGTAAATCTGTTGCAGGATTCGTGCCGGACAGATGTCTACCGGAGAACCCGATTTTACTTTGGGGAGTATCTCTAAGAATACTTCCTCAGTAAGGGGGGGAATGGAGGTAAGATGGCATTGAACAGTGGGAGGGGAAGGATCAACAAAGGCAGACGAGGGGAGGGGTATGTTGGCCTTGATGGTTGCGATCTTGTCCAGAAAGTAGGTGTTTAATTGGTCACACAGGGGCTGGGTTGGAGGGATTTGGGGTGAGGCTCTGTCGGAGAAGGCTAGGTCGTTCACTATACCGAAAATCTACCTAGGTTTATTTTCGGCTGTCGTTATTTTAGTTGAGAAGTAGATGGTTTTGGCGGCTAGGATAGCTTTTTTATACTCAGTAAGTAATGTGAGATAGTGGGTTTTTAATGAGGGGCAGTAGTTTCTTCTCCATTGCCTCTCTGCTTCTCGTACGGTCAGTTTTAGTTCTTTTAGGTGGTCGTTGAACCACCTGTTGGAGTCCTTGGGTCGTCGGGTGGAATTACGATGTAGAGGAGCCACTGAGTCACAACCTCCAGCCAGCCAGGTATTGATAGCGATGGCTTGAGAGTTGGATGAAAGACCAGAGAGGGTCGGAATGGAGTTCCGAAGCAGGGAGGTCAAGGAGGGAAGATCAACTCTGTTCCAATTCCGCGCCCAGGTGTTTTTGGCGTGTGGGACCTTAGATACCGGGTTGAAAGAAATGGAAAAAGAGATAAGGGCTTGGTCGGACCAGGGACAGGGAGATACAGACACCGGGGAAACAGGGAGGTTGAGGGACCATACCTGGTCGAGTATGTGACCGTGAGAATGTGTGGGGACGGATATGTGCGGGACAAAGTTCAAAGAGAGGAGAGATTCGGTAAGTTCTTTCGAAGCGGTACACTCAGAAGGGTCCGAGGGCCAGTAGTTAAAATCGCCTAGCACCAAGACCGAGGCGTAGTTGACCACCAGGGTGGCCAATAGGTCTTGAAATGCAGGTAAAAACAGAGACGAAGGCTGGGGTGGGCGATACATCAGGAGGCATGTGATTGGGGGGGAGAAGGAGAGGGAGCGGACTACAAGGAATTCAGTGGGGGGGATTGGGGGGAAGGAAAGGGATTGAAAGTTAAATTCAGACCGAGCAATTAATGCCACACCACCGCCTATCCTACCCGCAGGGCGGTCGGCGCGCAAAGCAACAAAGGAAGGGGGGAGGGCAGCCAAAAGAGCGGGAAGGGAAGAATCACAAAACCAGGTTTCGGTCAAGAGCAGTAGGTCAGGCTTCTCGGAGTCGAGCATGACAAACAGCTCATGATGGTGTTTGACCGCTGACCTGGTGTTGAGCAGAAGAACAGATAATGAAGGAGTAGGGGGAGGGGGGCCAGGCGTGGAAGAGCATAGCGGCGGTGAGGTCGGCAGAGGCGGCGGTGGTGTTGGAGTAGAAGAAGGGGCAAGCCCTAATGAGGCAATGTGCCTGCGGACGGATTCTGAGAGTGGCCAGTGGCCTTGGAGGGTGGTGATCTCCTCAGAAGAGTACGATGTTAATTTGGCATGGAGTCGTGCCCCTAGCCCCGTCCGGCCGCGGACGGGCGCAGACGGGCTTGCCTTTGGCGCGCCTTCGGCGTGCAAACGGCGCGCCCGCTGCGCACGTCCGCTGCGCGTTCTGAAGTTGCACATTGAAATAGGAGGCCTTAAGGGCGGGAAGGGGGCGTGGCCTACAGGTGGGCGTGGCCAGCGGCGATGGAAGCCGGTAGAAGGGGGTCACGTGAGCGCTAGGTCCGCTGCACGGCGCCCTCAAGGTGCAAAGTGCTTTAAAAGAAAGTAATAGTTTTAAAATCACATCAAATCACATTCAAATGCTGCTACTCCCGGCTTTCCGCCTCAGGAGACAGGAACCAACTGAGCGCTCGCGTTTCAGCGCTTAAGAAGGGCGGGAAGGGGGCGTGGCCTACAGGTGGGCGTGGCCAGCGGCGATGGAAGCCGGTAGAAGGGGGTCACGTGAGCGCTAGGTCCGCTGCACAGCGCCCTCAAGGTGCAAAGTGCTTTAAAAGAAAGTAATAGTTTTAAAATCACATCAAATCACATTCAAATGCTGCTACTCCCGGCTTTCCGCCTCAGGAGACAGGAGTGACGTTACAATGTAAGGAAACGCCTCTTTTCCCAAAGTTTTGAACTGATGCTGCTGTTTTTTTCAACTCTGAGAATGCACTTTATAAATCGGTGTCAGAGTTTTATGTTGTGAATTTCTTATTTAATTGTATTGGTACTTCTAAATTCTTTAAACGTCTTCCTTTGTTTAAAGCCTTGCTCCTCAAAGCCACAGTTACCCATGGTTGATCTAAAGGTTTTACATACAATCCTGACTGGACCGAAGATGGTATTGTGAGTGTATTACATAGTGAGGTTTCACAACCACATCATATAATACGCCACACTTCTTTACATACAATATCTAGTGTCCTCTGGTAGATCTTCGGAACCAAAGTCATTCATTCATGTACCCTGCTTCATCTGGTCATTCCACCATTGTTTTAATAATAGATTAGGTCCTGATTTGGTGGTAACGTCAGGAACAATGCTCTCTTGGTAATTTAAGTACCAGTGATAGTGTTACTCTTTGCCTGGCAACAGCAGTTGGTGAATTTTCTACTCTGGTCGCATAGGCCAAAGCATTTGAGGTCCCTGAGCCTTTTTTGTTGTGCTCCCCTCCATCCACTGGGATGGTTAGGGCAGCTCAGGTTGACCCTTCTATGTTGCCATTCTCAAATTTGTGTTCTAACTTCAATCAATCTTGGTCATCTGGGGGCTAGACAAAGCTTCTCTGCTGGTAAGTCATTCTACTAATATAAGACATGGTATCTATCCTATTGTACACAAGTATAAATAAATTAATGGTACCCTGTTTTATAGGTTTACGGGGGTTACCAGTCAGTTTGTTGCAGACTGAAGGTCCTTGCTGCAAGCTTTTCAGAAGCCCATGCTCGAGAGGTCACAAAGCCGAGACGCTTACAGACTGTTTTTTTCTCTCTATCTCTGTTCTCCTTTTTCTCCCTCAACAGCCACTTCAGATTCTGGAATTTATTTGACTTGGAAGGCATGGATTAGCATTGCAGTCCTTGTCATGAATTCAAGTTAAACCTTGGCAAAAGCTGCTTGAGTCACCCACTACAATGAAGGAGAGAGGTGCTTACAGTGTTTGGGCACACTTGGTGTGAAGCTTCATGGCTGTGTCCTTCCCAATACACGAAACTTGCAAATAGAATCGCTGCCTCTCTCTCTCTCTCTCTCTCTCTCTCTCTCTCTCTCTCTCTCTCGGTGGCCTCTTAGAACTATTTAGTATAGGATCCATGTGTTTCAGATGCTTCTTGCTAGGAAATTGTGGTACTTACTTGCAGAAGCAGGAACCATGTTGCCAGGAATTTGGAATTTCTATAGCTTTCATCAAAAGTTATCAAGAACTTTGGGGCATATTACCAACAACTAGCGATAATTATCGCTATGTTGGCTTAGCGGCAATATTTTTATCGCCGAGCTACGGCGATTTTTATCGCTTAGGAACCTTATCTCCTAAGCGATAACAATCGTCCGAAATGCATGAATATCGCTGAAAAGTCAGCAATATTCATGCATTACCGAGCCAATGCTCTTAGCCATGTTATCCACCTACCATTGGATAACATGGCTAAGAACTGCTCAGGGGCAGTTGTTAGCTTTTGGAGATATTTGCGCTTAGCGCGAATATCTCCAAAAGTTGGTAATAGGAGATAGCGATGTTAGCGACTGTTTCCAGTCGCTAACATCTTGGCACACCCACTTTGCATGTCATTAGTGATACATTTCACTGACATGCAAAGCGGGGCCCAAGATGGTCGCTATATCCTACTAGCTGTCGCTAACTGGTGTTAGCGACAGCTAGGTAATAGGGAGATAATTTTATCTCCGCTTTCTTGGCTTTTAAAGCCAAAAAAGCGGAGATAAACCCCCTTGATAATATGCCCCTTTGTTCTCTTAGAACGATTCTAGAAAAACACTAGAGACAACGGAATTAGACTTTGATTTGCACTTAATTTTAGATTCACAATATAGTGAATTCTCTCTTTCTTCAGACAATCGAGGCTATTCATAAAAGTAACTTACACTTGTGAGCAATTTACACAAGTAAGTTTACTATTGCACTTTGTGGTAACTTTACTACTTTGTGCTTGTCAGAAAATCAGAGTGTAAAGTTACTAAAATGCCTGAACTTTCATTCCCCACTCCCTGAAAATGGAGGATGAATCAAATTTACGAGTGTACAGTTTAACAGCCAAAAAGGAGCAATAATGCACTCAACACCACACATGGTCAACCACTGACACTGCAATACCCTCCCATAAAAATTATAGATATAGGGACTTAGAATAAAGCCCCATAGGAAGCAATGATAACTTATATTATTTGAAAAGGTAATAATATAGATAAAATATTTTAATATAAACTTTTTTCCCACAATATAACTTCTTTTTAACATATTTTAATAATTTTAATTTATAAACCAATGTATCATTATTTATTATTCAAATATAATTAAACTCATTTTTTTAATTCTATACATTCCTTTTAATAATTCTTACTGCATTAAAATATATTAGTGAGTGTCATTTTTTAAATTTAAACTCAAAAAAATTATTTTAATTTAATATATTTAAATAATTAAACATTTTATTCAGAATGAAGTCAATAGTACTGTAGCATTTTTTACTTTTGTTCTACTTTTTAAGTAAATATTTAACATTAATTTAGAATATTTAACATAAAAATATTTGTATTCATTTTTTCGAAATTCAACACACTTTTTAAATATTCCCTATGCTTCACCCTAACTTCAGAATCTCCCTATGGACTAATGCAATTATATTTTAATGGCAATTAATGTTGCATTAATTTTTATATTAAAACATATTAAAACATGTTAAAATGAAAAATATGTTCCATTATTTTTTAAATTCCTACCTCCATTATATTCTGTGAGAGGGTGTTGCAGTACCTGTGAATGGTCATGTGTGGTGCTGGACTTACTATAGATTGGAGCTAGAGTACATTTATTACTGTTTTGTGTCCTTTTTGGCAGTATTAACTATAGAAGTGCAATTTAGGAATAGGAATGAATTTTCTCTTGTGGCGGGAGCATATCCCTCCCTATACCCCTCGCTTAATCCCTTCTTGCTCTTCCCTAAACCCCTCCCTTTAAGTCATAAATATTCTCCAATTTCTAGCCACTTTCCCCTTCCCTCTCACATTTACAACTAAAACATACATCTATGCAAGAGGAGATAGGCAGTAAAGGCAGAGATATCCTTATAGAAAAAGGTAGGATGGAAAAAGGCGTAGGCTTCCCCACGCAGTTTATAAATAGCATTTTGCTGTATGATTTTTAGTACAATTATAGTACTACACAACTTACTACAAAGTGCAATTTGTGAATATACCCTTTTGTTTATATCACTTGAATTACAAATGGTATTAAGATGAGGAAGTGAATGCAGATTGCCAAGAGGGCACGCACAGTACCAATGAGTATTCAATAAGTTACAATTTATAAACTATGTGTATTGAGAATCATTCAGATGAAAGACTTTCATTTCTAACTTGATGATGGTAGTTAAAAATATAAAAACATGTTATACAGTTTAATTATTCCATACATTTATTGTTAGGATGTGTTATCTCTTTCACATCTAGGATGTCATTGGGCTGTTAGCACCCCCAGAGAATGGTTTATAGATTGCCACAAGGTATATCAATTTCATAGTAAAATTAGTGAACTGTAATTTCATTGGCCAGCTACCAAAATAATGTTCACTGTTATATACATCAATGCCTCTGCAGCACAGTTTGAGTTTAGCAATAAGAACAGTTGATATGAAGATTTACAGTGTCTCTGTTTTTCCTTCTCTTGTCCCATTGACTTTCCCCCATTTGCTGCTGACCAACATAGAAATTCTGTGCATTGCCCTCACTGGGCTAATGGGAGTGTGGATACTAGTTGCTCCTCTCGGATCTGGATTGCCAAGTTAGTGCAACAGTGACAAAGCATTCCAAGTTATATTGTCTAAGGTCCTATGTATACGGGCTGCTCTCATTATTGGTAGATTGTAGTGGCATATAAGAAAAGCACTTCAAATTACATAACAGGGTGACTAAGTCTCGATCTGGACGAGCTGTGGAGGGTGAATTATGACAGACAGAAGGTCTGGCCCGGGAAGTGAGTGAGGGTCTTGTGGGGGACCCAACTGTCTCTCACAGGCAGGCTAGCTATTGCTAAGATGGTAGTGCTTTTCAAATTCCATTATCTCTCTTTTATCCTACTGGTACAGCAGTATGTCAGGAAACAAATCTTACCGCTCCCGGACGCCCTCATATGGGTTAGGAAGCAGTGCGAATAGCGTGGGAGATATTGACCTTTCCCTTTGAACAGGGAGGACAGGGTGCGCAGGATATGGACCTGTATTACTTCTGCGCCCAAGGGTAGTACCCATATTACTGGCTCTATCTCACAGTTTCATGCACACATGGCCCCTGAACATGACTACATGGCCCCATGCCCCCTCTGGATGGCGCTTTATCTTGCCCCCAGATGTCCAAGGCGAGATATTGACACTGTGGCCTGCATAGTGTGGGAGTGGAGCAAACAGAGGCGACGCAACCAACTGAGTGATCTATTTGCCCCCTCTATTCTAACCATTGGGAACCCCTTGTGGCCGATCACGTCTGATGTGTGCACTCGGAACAGATTGTGTCACCTGCGGCTGATGATTATGGGAGCTGTCTACCAAGATGGTACCTTTGTTGAACTGCAACAAGTGCTACAGGGCCCAGACATGACATTTTAAGATAGACATACATATTACCAGCTACGCACTGCTATGCGGGTGCTACATGATACCATACTGGCGGCACCACCCATATTCCAGGTGCTTGAGGCGATCCTTACAAATCCCTCCCCACGTAGACTGATCACTAGACTTTATGACGATATGCAGGAGACAGCAGAGATTCAGGTCCCTTGGGCCCGACAGCTGTGGTCAGATGATCTTGAGGCCCCCATTTATGAGGATCAATGGAGGTTTTGCTGTATCTAGTCTTGAGCGTTCTCCCCCAACTACAGGTTAAGGTTAATTCATTTGAAATACTTACACACCCCGGTGCACATGTATGGGATGGGTCTGATTGAAAATGCAAGCTGTGTCCGCTGCTCTATGCCATGCACTGACTTTTTTCATCTTGCATGTACATGCCCAGCAGTGGGTCTCTTCTGGTCCCCCATCCTCAACACTATCGAAGAGATCAAGGGACGTGTTCTGGTGCATTCCCTGTGAGTTGCACATTTGGGGTGCGTGAAAAACATACTTACAGAGACGCACAGACTGACCGTACATCTACAGCTGCTAGAGAATCACCTGTCAGCGATGCATTGGGGATGGTCGCCACCACCATGAAGAACTGAGTGGCTTATCAATGCTGTGTTCTGTCAGAGAACAACTAACCAGTAATTGATGTATGCCATATCATGCCCCAAAGATATTTGGTCTACGCTGGAGACGTCCTTCAATGCACAGAGAGCAGTTGAGAACACTAATGCTGGCGAGGCTGTGGAGGCCGTTGAGCTTTAATGAGACAGATCTGCTGTTGAATGTGTCCACTGGGCCTTTTTGAACCATCTGAGCAAATGGATCATGCCCATGAAGGATGATTCCTGCTCCTACACAGATGCACAAGTGTAGGGCCCAAGCGCAAACGTATTTCAAGTATGACCCACACTGTTGGGCAGTTTACCCTTCCCCCCTATTGTTATGGTTGAGGAAATAACCTTGCATTGTCATTCACTCCTCAAAGTTTATATGTCGTAATAGAGAATACTTATAGTGTATCATTTTTGCCGTAATGATCTTGCTATACTTTCATGTACTTCCATAAAAACGGTTAATAAAACAAGAATTACATAAAAAGGTGCTGGCTTATAAACCTACAAAGGATAATCTTGATGAAAGTATTTTCTTAGTGACCCTTTGCAAAATGCAATGCATTTTTGCACGACCTTCTTGGGTATTGCAGAGCATTCATTAAAGTAACACCCAGAGGCCATCCATCATCTGAAATCGGAAGTGTGTTCTCTTACACAAACCACGCACAGCATGCACACCAGGGTCAAAGATGTGGACGGTAGGTCCAGGTGCAACAATGTGCACCTCAAGGGTCTCCCTGAACAGGCAAAATAACTCTCACAGAACTTTGTAGTAGTGAGAATGCTCTGGGTTTCTGGTGCCCACTGAAACTGGGGTTGGGACCCAGATCAGTTATCACTCGCATCATCAGTTACAGTGATAGAGACATAATCCTTTGGGCGGCTGTACAATAATGCCCCCTGACATTTAAAAGCTACACAGTGACAATATTTCCAGATTATACGCACAGATGTCCTGGCCAAGCACACATCCGTTGACAAAACTAAAGCAAAACTTTGGCAGAGAAATGTACAATACATGAACCTATTCCCAGCAAAACATAATGCCATGCCACAGGAGAAATTGTGTTACTTTAGCACATCTGCTGAGGTTTGGGATTGGCTGGAGTGATAACACATGGTGGAGAATTGACAAAAGCAGGGTCAGAAATCATCCCTGCAGGTGGTGGACAAGGAGGCCATAGACGTCTCAGATGGGGCTCCCACAGGCTGTGCCAGTTGGTCATGGAAGATGATACACCTACATGGGCACAGGTGAATGGAGAGGAGCAGGACTCTCTCTGTGAACTGGGTGAATCTGGCCAGAGGTGGAAATTTACATTACTTCAGTTTTGTTGTTTCCCTCCCTCTCCCTGAGTTATGAACCCACAGCATGAGGTTGTGGGGGGAGGGGTGCTAGAGGGAATAGGAGACATGCTGAAACTATACAGGTCAAATATAGATGCAGGAGTGATGGGCCTGACACAGTAGGCCGAATGGGAGGTAGGTTCACAACACCACTATGATGCCACATGACTGGTGTAGCTCACTAGACTTGACTTTAATGGCATGGTACATCAACAATCTGGGTCACAAGATCAACAGCGAAATAGTACAGAACAGTTTATACTGACACAACCCAGACCTGATCTTCTTGCAGGAAACTCATCTAGTGGGTAATAACTGTGATTTCCTGGTGAGGGACAAGTAAAAAATGCTGGTGCAATTGAGATTTACCTCAGGTTCCTGTAGAAAACTTGGTGTGTAGGTTGGTTCCTCTGGCAGTGGGATGGAGATGGGCCAACCCAGAGGGCTGCTATGCAGCCATATTGGAAGACTGGAATGCATATATTTGTTTTAAAACTCTCCGTACAAAGTCCTAGATAGCTTATTTTGTGCTGTCAGTGCAGTCAAACGATTGTTGCTCTGAAATGAGGACCCGAGGATTGCAGTCTCTGCTCTCATGAAAGGCCTTATGATGGGGGAAATATGCTGCCAGGCTTACATTTATAGTACTAGGCAGCACAGCTGCAGGTGGAAAATGACTGGGAGTTTGCTGGACAACAAGACCCGACCCTGACAACCGATGTCCAAACAAGGAACACAAAGATACTTATACAGCAGGGGACCAAAGAAAATCACACATACCCCAGCAGCAACTGTCATTGAGACCTGGAAGAGGGCAAGCAGAGCAATGGGATGGGAGAAAAGAATTTCTCAGGAATTACCCCATATAGGATTCCGGCTTCTTCGCTGATCTAGAAAACGTGACGGCTTCAGGACGTTAGACCGCTGGGTATATTCAAGGTGGACAATATTTGAGGCCCCTACGGCCTTATACCATTTCATGAACTTTAACATCAGTATGAACAAGCAGACTCCCATCAATATAAGTACATGCAGGTCCATCATGCCCTGAACAAATAAATGGCGCTACTGCAGGACCTACTGGATGAGTCACAGATAGTATACAGCTCCTCTACATTAACATGCAATATCCTGAACCTATAAGGCACTTCTTAGCAACTTGATGCATGTAGGTGGTCTGCACACCATTTTCTCCCATTGTATTCAGTTTTTACTTCGACAGAAAACTTTTGACCAATTGCGTGCAACGCAGGATTGTGCAAGCCCAAATACACTCAAATTCAGTAATGTATGTGGGGAGCTACAAGCTCCACTTCCAGGTGCACTGCGCATAGGGATTCCAGATCCCGCTTCATTTTAAACCATTCAAACTCTTCTCAATTATTACTGCGTTTTTCACACTTTTTTTTCATTCTTTTGTCGTTTCGCACATCAAATCCACAAGTATATCGTCCTATATTTCAAAAACTTCTCATATTTCCTTGTGCCCATCCGGACTTCTTTGAAAATAAGATCTTCATACACATAATAGTTCAGAGCAGCACTCTTTTATTCCATTCCTTTCCGACCCAATGCATTTCGGGCTACATTCTAGCCCTTCGTCAGGGGTAGCTGTAAATGGATAGTTTTAGACAATACATTATTCAAACGTAAAATCAATATCTTGTTTAAAGTTATTTTAAAAGGACACTTTAAATACTAGCAGTAACATTCCAAATTAATCAATACTATTAAATACACAACCAAAAAAGCGTCACTACTCTACTCTATGCTTTTCATGCTAAAACCATGAATCTTAACTTGACCCCTTACCTAATCGTGCACCTCTTGGGAGGTCCTTTTACTGGGCATTTGAAAAAAGCTTATTTGACACTCGATTTTTTATATCAGTATAGCAATTGCGGTTACATTCAGAGAGTTATCTTTCTAATCGTATACATTTCACCTATTTTAACATCGAGTGCCACACTCTTAAATAATCATTTATGATGTTTCTCTGTTCTCGTGCCTCACATACCTAATTATTTTTCGTCATCTCTCCCATTCCGCAGTGCACGCTGCAAGTCGTTTCTACTTCCACGTGTGTCAATCTAACGTTTAAATAAGCGCATCCTACTACGCCCAACTCCTCCCCACTTCAACTGATTGCCCAATTAAAAGCCTAAACTGCATTTCCCACAGTGCGTCCTAATATCCATGCCAAGTTACGGTTCTAACACAAAATGATATGATAATACTACTCATGCTTGTAAACAGTGTCCGTTTTTTCAATGTATTTGTTCTGCTTCCATATACATCTATAGTGAACATCAATAAAGATTGCGGCTCCCAACTTGTTGTTCAGCTTCTTGTGGAATTGTAACTCATCATCAAACATCTTACAAATTTGCTTTACTGCGGGTGCAATGACCAGCGATAGGGCTAATTTTTAGTACGATGCATGTAGGTGGTCTGCACAACATTTTCTCCCATTGTATTCAGTTTTTACTTCGACAGAAAACGTTTGACCAATTGCGTGCAACGCAGGATTGCGCAAGCCCAAATACACTCAAATTCAGTAATGTATGTGGGGAGCGCGTAGCTACACGCTCCACTTCCAGGTGCACTGCGCATAGGGATTCCAGATCCCGCTTCATTTTAAACCATTCAAACTCTTCTCAATTATTACAGCGTTTTTCACACTTATTTTTCATTCTTTTGTCGTTTCGCACATCAAATCCACAAGTATATCGTCCTATATTTCAAAAACTTCTCATATTTCCTTGTGCCCATCCGGACTTCTTTGAAAATAAGATCTTCATACACATAATAGTTCAGAGCAGCACTCTTTTATTCCATTCCTTTCCGACCCAATGCATTTCGGGCTACATTCTAGCCCTTCGTCAGGGGTAGCTGTAAATGGATAGTTTTAGACAATACATTATTCAAACGTAAAATCAATATCTCGTTTAAAGTTATTTTAAAAGGACACTTTAAATACTAGCAGTAACATTCCAAATTAATCAATACTATTAAATACACAACCAAAAAAGCGTCACTACTCTACGCTATGCTTTTCATGCTAAAACTATGAATCTTAACTTGACCCCTTACCTAATCGTGCACCTCTTGGGAGGTCCTTTTACTGGGCATTTGAAAAAAGCTTATTTGACACTCGATTTTTTATATCAGTATAGCAATTGCAGTTACATTCAATGAGTTATCTTTCTAATCGCATACATTTCACCTATTTTAACATCGAGTGCCACACTCTTAAATAATCATTTATGATGTTTCTCTGTTCTCGTGCCTCACATACCTAATTATTTTTCGTCATCTCTCCCAGCCCGCAGTGCACGCTGCAAGTCGTTTCTACTTCCACGTGTGTCAATCTAACGTTTAAATAAGCGCATCCTACTACGCCAAACTCCTCCCCACTTCAACTGATTGCCCAATTAAAAGCCTAAACTGCATTTCCCACAGTGCATCCTAATATCCATGCCAAGTTACGGTTCTAACACAAAATTATATGATAATACAACTCATGCTTGTAAACAGTGTCCGTTTTTTCAATGTATTTGTTCTGCTTCCATATACATCTATAGTGAACATCAATAAAGATTGCGGCTCCCAACTTGTTGTTCAGCTTCTTGTGGAATTGTAACTCATCATCAAACATCTTACGAATTTGCTTTACTGCGGGTGCAATGACCAGCGATAGGGCTAATTTTTAGTACGATGCATGTAGGTGGTCTGCACACCATTTTCTCCCATTGTATTCAGTTTTTACTTCGACAGAAAACTTTTGACCAATTGCGTGCAACGCAGGATTGTGCAAGCCCAAATACACTCAAATTCAGTAATGTATGTGGGGAGCGTGCAGCTACACGCTCCACTTCCAGGTGCACTGCGCATAGGGATTCCAGATCCCGCTTCATTTTAAACCATTCAAACTCTTCTCAATTATTACTGCGTTTTCACACTTATTTTTCATTCTTTTGTCGTTTCGCACATCAAATCCACAAGTATATCGTCCTGTATTTCAAAAACTTCTCATATTTCCTTGTGCCCATCCGGACTTCTTTGAAAATAAGATCTTCATACACGTAATAGTTCAGAGCAGCACTCTTTTATTTCATTCCTTTCCGACCCAATGCATTTCAGGCTACATTCTAGCCCTTTGTCAGGGGTAGCTGTGAATGGATAGTTTTAGACAATACATTATTCAAACGGAAAATCAATATCTTGTGTAAAGTTATTTTAAAAGGACACTTTTAAAATAACTTTAAACAAGATACACACATTACTGAATTTGAGTGTATTTGGGCTTGCACACTCCCGCGTTGCACGCAATTGTCAAAAGTTTTCTGTCGAAGTAAAAACTGAATACAATGCGAGAAAATGGTGTGCAGACCACCTACATGCATCGTACTAAAAATTAGCCCTATCGCTGGTCATTGCACCCGCAGTAAAGCAAATTCGTAAGATGTTTGATGATGAGTTACAATTCCACAAGAAGCTGAACAACAAGTTGGGAGCCGCAATCTTTATTGATGTTCACTATAGATGTATATGGAAGCAGAACAAATATATTGAAAAAACGGACACTGTTTACAAGCATGAGTTGTATTATCATATCATTTTGTGTTAGAACCGTAACTTGGCATGGATATTAGGATGCACTGTGGGAAATGCAGTTTTGGCTTTTAATTGGGCAATCAGTTGAAGTGGGGAGGAGTTGGGCATAGTAGGACGCGCTTATTTAAACGTTAGATTGACACACGTGGAAGTAGAAATGACTTGCAGCGTGCACTGCGGGCTGGGAGAGATGACGAAAAATAATTAGGTATGTGAGGCACGAGAACAGAGAAACATCATAAATGATTTTTTAAGAGTGTGGCACTTGATGTTAAAATAGGTGAAATGTATACGATTAGAAAGATAACTCTCTGAATGTAACCGCAATTGCTATACTGATATAAAAAATCGAGTGTCAAATAAGCTTTTTTCAAATGTCCAGTAAAAGGACCTCCCAAGAGGTGCACGATTAGGTCAGGGGTCAAGTTAAGATTCATGGTTTTAGCATGAAAAGCATAGCGTAGAGTAGTGACGCTTTTTTGGTTGTGTATTTAATAGTATTGATTAATTTGGAATGTTACTGCTAGTATTTAAAGTGTCCTTTTAAAATAACTTTAAACAAGATATTGATTTTACGTTTGAATAATGTATTGTCTAAAACTATCCATTTACAGCTACCCCTGACGAAGGGCTAGAATGTAGCCCGAAATGCATTGGGTCGGAAAGGAATGAAATAAAAGAGTGCTGCTCTGAACTATTATGTGTATGAAGATCTTATTTTCAAAGAAGTCCGGATGGGCACCAGGGAATAGGAGCAGTTTTTGAAATACAGGACGATATACTTGTGGATTTGATGTGCGAAACGACAAAAGAATGAAAAATAAGTGTGAAAAACACAGTAATAGTTGAGAAGACTTTGAATGGTTTAAAATGAAGCGGGATCTGGAATCCCTATGCGCAGTGCACCTGGAAGTGGAACGTGTAGCTACGCGCTCCTCACATACATTACTGAATTTGAGTGTATTTGGGCTTGCACAATCCTGCGTTGCACGCAATTGTCAAAAGTTTTCTGTCGAAGTAAAAACTGAATACAATGGGAGAAAATGGTGTGCAGACCACCTACATGCATCGTACTAAAAATTAGCCCTATCGCTGGTCATTGCACCCGCACTAAAGCAAATTCGTAAGATGTTTGATGATGAGTTACAATTCCACAAGAAGCTGAACAACAAGTTGGGAGCCGCAATCTTTATTGATGTTCACTATAGATGTATATGGAAGCAGAACAAATACATTTAAAAAACGGACACTGTTTACAAGCATGAGTTGTATTATCATATCATTTTGTGTTAGAACCGTAACTTGGCATGGATATTAGGATGCACTGGGGGAAATGCAGTTTAGGCTTTTAATTGGGCAATCAGTTGAAGTGGGGAGGAGTTGGGCGTAGTAGGATGCGCTTATTTAAACGTTAGATTGACACACGTGAAAGTAGAAATGACTTGCAGCGTGCACTGCGGGCTGGGAGAGATGACGAAAAATAATTAGGTATGTGAGGCACGAGAACAGAGAAACATCATAAATGATTATTTAAGAGTGTGGCACTCGATGTTAAAATAGGTGAAATGTATACGATTAGAAAGATAACTCTCTGAATGTAACCGCAATTGCTATACTGATATAAAAAATCGAGTGTCAAATAAGCTTTTTTCAAATGCCCAGTAAAAGGACCTCCCAAGAGAGGCATGATTAGGTAAGGGGTCAAGTTAAGATTCATGGTTTTAGCATGAAAAGCATAGCGTAGAGTAGTGACGCTTTTTTGGGTGTGTATTTAATAGTAATGATTAATTTGGAATGTTACTGCTAGTATTTAAAGAGTCCTTTTAAAATAACTTTAAACAAGATATTGATTTTACGTTTGAATAATGTATTGTCTAAAACTATCCATTTACAGCTACCCCTGACGAAGGGCTAGAATGTAGCCCGAAATGCATTGGGTCGGAAAGGAATGAAATAAAAGAGTGCTGCTCTGAACTATTATGTGTATGAAGATCTTATTTTCAAAGAAGTCCGGATGGGCACAAGGAAATATGAGACGTTTTTGAAATACAGGACGATATACTTGTGGATTTGATGTGCGAAACGACAAAAGAATGAAAAATAAGTGTGAAAAACGCAGTAATAATTGAGAAGAGTTTGAATGGTTTAAAATGAAGCGGGATCTGGGATCCCTATGCGCAGTGCACCTGGAAGTGGAGCGTGTAGCTACGCGCTCCTCACATACATTACTGAATTTGAGTGTATTTGGGCTTGCACAATCCTGCGTTGCACGCAATTGGTCAAAAGTTTTCTGTCGAAGTAAAAACTGAATACAATGGGAGAAAATGGTGTGCAGGCCACCTACATGCATCGTACTAAAAATTAGCCCTATCGCTGGTCATTGCACCCGCAGTAAAGCAAATTCGTAAGATGTTTGATGATGAGTTACAATTCCACAAGAAGCTGAACAACAAGTTGGGAGCCGCAATCTTTATTGATGTTCACTATAGATGTATATGGAAGCAGAACAAATACATTGAAAAAACGGACACTGTTTACAAGCATGAGTTGTATTATCATATCATTTTGTGTTAGAACCGTATCTTGGCATGGATATTAGGATGCACTGTGGGATATGCAGTTTACGCTTTTAATTGGGCAATCAGTTGAAGTGGGAAGGAGTTGGGCGTAGTAGGATGCGCTTATTTAAACGTTAGATTGATACACATGGAAGTAGAAACGACTTGCAGCGTGCACTGCGGGCTGGGAGAGATGACGAAAAATAATTAGGTATGTGAGGCACGAGAACAGAGAAACATCATAAATGATTATTTAAGAGTGTGGCACTCGATGTTAAAATAGGTGAAATGTATATGATTAGAAAGATAACTCTCTGAATGTAACCGCAATTGCTATACTGATATAAAAAATCGAGTGTCAAATAAGCTTTTTTCAAATGCCCAGTAAAAGGACCTCCCAAGAGGTGCACGATTAGGTAAGGGGTCAAGTTAAGATTCATGGTTTTAACATGAAAAGCATAGCGTAGAGTAATGACACTTTTTTGGTTGTGTATTTATTAGTATTGATTAATTTGGAATGTTACTGCTAGTATTTAAAGTGTCCTTTTAAAATAACTTTAAACAAGATATTGATTTTACGTTTGAATAATGTATTGTCTAAAACTATCCATTTACAGCTACCCCTGACGAAGGGCTAGAATGTAGCCCGAAATGCATTGGGTCGGAAAGGAATGAAATAAAAGAGTGCTGCTCTGAACTATTATGTGTATGAAGATCTTATTTTCAAAGAAGTCTGGATGGGCACAAGGAAATATGAGAAGTTTTTGAAATACAGGACGATATACTTTTGGATTTGATGTGCGAAACGACAAAAGAATGAAAAATAAGTGTGAAAAACGCAGTAATAATTGAGAAGAGTTTGAATGGTTTAAAATGAAGCGGGATCTGGAATCCCTATGCGCAGTGCACCTGGAACATTACTTCTTAGCAACTGCCAGATATCGCTCGATAGCCTTAGACATGAAATGTGGACTGGTGCATTGTAGTGCTAGAGGCCAATTGCCAATTCAATCTTTATTTCGTTGCATTGCAACATAAAAGATACAGTAAAATATACAGTTCATTATAAGACATACAACAGTAAAACCTTCATTATAAGGGCACCCTAGTATTACATTACTTCTACTTTTCATCAATTTAACACATTAGCAAGTATTTCATCAATAGAGCACATAATATATAATTCAGTTTGGCACAGTATCAAATAAATATTAAAATATTTTAAAAAGAGTAGAAAAGTTTAAAAAAAACATTAAATTGAATTTACACCAAGGTTAAAATGCTATACATTGGCTTTATTCATGATTCCGGGGAGTCTAGTTTAAAATGGAAGAGATAGTTTCCTTCTAACGAAATAGGTGGACAATAGGAATTTGCTAATACCGAACACGATTACTTGACTGGTGTCCATGCTTAGGATTCTGCCCGCTTCCCTATGGGAAGATGAGCCAAGGTTGCAGCACAGGGGGACTATCCACTTTTTCCTAGCTTTCTCATAACTAGGGCAAAAAAACAATATGTGGAAAATGTCCTCCCTTTGGTTATTGGTGCACAAAGTACAATGCTCTTTATCAGACTTCCCCCATCTTTTCTCAGTTACTTTTATCCTCAACGTTCCGTACCTAAATTTTAGATATAGGGATTTTGCCAGTGGGGGTTGAATTTCATCTAGAAATTGTTCGAATAGAACCTCATTTTTTGCCAGTAGAAATTTTTCAGTAAGGGGGCCATGGGTTCTCGAATACACAGAATCATAGTTCACATATGACCAGAAGCTTAGTTTAACAATTTTCTTGGAGTTTAGGTTTAGAGATTCCGGCTCGTTCCAAAAGTGTGATAATCCGAGCTTGGTAAGCCAGTTTTTCACATGCTTAAACCAAAAGATCTTATTATCTCTATCCAACTCTAAAACTTCCTTCAGACCATTTCTGTATTCAGATAGTTCTATGGTTGTCCATAATCTGATCCACATCAGCAATGGTCTCAATATAGCATGCTGGTCTGTGTGTTTGATATTGAGATCTAAATATAGGGGTATCAGGGGGGTGTTAATTGGAATTTTTAATAGTCCCCTGACAAATTTGTTTTCCAATACTTCAAAAGATTTTTTACATATTGGACCCCAGATTTCTGCCCCATACAGAGAGGCGGATTGTACCTTATATCTAAAAAGCTCTATCGCGGGAGTAACTGCTTTGTTTACACTTTTGTTATATCTCTGTGTGATTGGGAAGCAATTTTGTCTGAACACCAATTTAGATTTTTCCAATTGTGGGCCCCAACCCATTGCGGAGTCCATCAGTACCCCCAGGTAGGTAAAACTGTGCTTGTAGTCTAATCTTTGCCCATTCAACATTAAATTCTTTTTAAAAGTTTTGTGCGGGTTCAACGCCATATATTTTGTTTTTTTAATGTTAATTTCTAATCCTTTATGGATACAGTACTGTTGGAACCTGTCTAATAGGATCTGTAGGCCATGTGGCGTTTGCGATATTAGGATTGTGTCATCCGCGAAGAGGAGGGACGCAACGCGTTCCCCTCCCAGTCGAGGAGAATCATTATCGCAATCTTCCATGTATGTTGCAATGTCATTTACATAGAGGGAGAATAGGGTGGGGGCCAAGACGCAGCCCTGCCGCACTCCCCTTTTTATTGGGATTGGTTGTGAGAGTTCCCCGTTTGGGCCCCATCTGACCTTAGCGTAGTTCTCCCGATGCAATCCTATTACTAGTTTTAATAAATCGCCAGGCAGCCCTTGCCTATTCAGGGTTTCCCAAAGTAGATCTCGTGGGATGAGATCGAATGCTGCTCGTAGGTCGACAAAGGTCACATACAAGTGACCTTTGCGCATGATGACGTACTTCCAATACAAGCAGCATAGCCTGAATACTTGGTCAATAGTACTTGTTTTGCTACAGATAAAATTGACTCCTCTTCCAACCATGAATTTATTCTATTTAGAATATGCCTAGCATATATTTTTTGCGTAATATCTAAAAGGCTAATGGGGCGGTAATTTGCTGGATCACCACGATCCCCTTTTTTAAAAATAGTGATGATTTCTGCGCCATTCCAAGTATCTGGAATGTGCTCACTAGCTGTAATCATGTTAAATAAATGATTTAGATAGGGTGCCCAGACTTCGATGTTATACAAATACAGGTCACCAGGGATTCTATCGAGCCCTGGCGCCTTCCCTTTCTTGATTGAAATAATTGCTGCCTCTGTTTCTTGTAAGGTAAACACTACCTGCTGAGTGTTAGCTGATATTTTAGGGGGGGGTACATCGTTTGCTACCTCGGTCGGGGTTTTGGCTGCATACAATAACGAAAAGTGCTTAACCCAAGTGTCTTCATCTAAGTAGACCTCCCTGGAACCTTTCTCTCGTTTATTTTCTTTAGCTGCCAATTCCCAGAATTGTTTCTGGTCCTTTGTTTTAGCGGCTATTAACATATTAAGCCACAATTCCTCATCCCATGAGGATTTAGCTTTTAATATTATATTGTTGTAGGCCTTTCTTTGCTCTCTAACTATTAATGGACTTTCCCCTTTAACAGCATTAATCAGTGCAGTTTTGGCGAGGCGGCATTCCTTGTTATACCAAGGTTTGCCTAAAGATTTTGCACTAGTCCTACCTGCACCTCTTTTTGGTTTCTTAGTAAGGATTTCTAATAATTGGCTGAAAAGGGATTTATGTAGATCGATAAATTCTTTAGGGGAGCAGCTAAAGGGGCAATATTGGTCCAGGGTATCTGCAAAAGCACGATAAATATTGGCCAGTAGGTCCTCTTTTTCTAACACAAATGCCCATTTAACCGCCCTACGATTGTTACTAAGGACAATGTTATCAGTAGTGGTTGAGGTTGCTATACTTTGATCTCCCTCCCTGTTGTCAGGCTCCATAACCAAGCTTAGTAAAAAACTCATTTCTAAGGGGTAGTGGTCACTTTCGTATCTTTCTTTGACTTTTAGATCCACTGTAAAAGGCCAGAGATCAAAGGAGACGATAACATAGTCCAATTTACTCCCATAATTACCTCTCTTAAATGTAGGGGCTTTTGGGCTATCTGAAGGCATGCGTCCATTACATGCTCTCAGTCCGTGAGAGGTCAGGAAGCGTGTGATTTGTAGGGCCAATGTTGTACCAGCAACCGTACAATTCTCACTCAGGGCAGGTATTGCATTGGCAGTGTCCTCCTCCTTGAACAATGTGGCTATCCCTGAGATAGGTTCAAAATTACAGTTCAAGTCTCCACATAATATAACACCAGACTCTGATTTTAGTGAATCCACAAGCGACTCCAACTTCCCTATGCATAAGGATTCCTTGTGGGAAGATTGGGGGCTGTTGTAAACGTTAAATAAATGAAACGTCCTATTATCCACTGTTCTTATTTCCAGACAGAGAATGTCTGGAGAGTCGGTGTTAATCATTTTAATAGTTAGCTTAATGGAAACATTGACCCACACTAAGAGGCCACCAGATGCACGACCTCTCAGGGAAGGGACAGCCTCTATTTGGTAGGTTTTATAGCCAACTCTGTGCAGTTGTACTGTAGCCCAGGTTTCCTGCAACGCACAGATGTCAAAAGTATTTATGTATGCGTTCCAGTCGGGATCGTTCAGTTTTGCACGCACCCCCGCAATGTTCAATGAGACCAGTGTAAATAGGGAAATTCCCTTGTTCGTATCATGGGGCACGACAGGAGCAACTGGTGTTGTGCTCCTATTCACTTTATCTGGAGCTATAACAACAACAGAACATGTGTCCTCCATAGGACTACTATCACCTTCTTTTCGGTGGTTATGTCCCAAAGTGCACAGCGCGTTTACAACCCCCCCAGCGTCTCTACGTTCTTGGCTCGAAGCAGATGGTAACAGAAATGGACCCTCATTTGTCTCAGAAGACACTACAGGTAATGCAACAGTCGATCTTTTTTTGTTTGTTTCATCACAGATAACAGTAATGTTTGGGCATGGCTTCAAACAACCTAATCCTTTTTCCACAGTACACCCCCGAATACATAGGACATTTTCAGTACCACTATTTACTTCCGTGCTCTTTAAACATCAATCGCACTCTTCCAAGCCACTGAATGCCTCAAACCTATTTGTCAATTCCAAGGGAGTGAATGGAATGAGATTGGACATATTACCATTTCCTCCTATGTTGTGATTGGTTGGTACAATGTTCCACCCATGGAACACGGGGGGTGGGACAAATTGTTGCAAATGGACAGGGTTCCTAGGTACTTCTGCATTCAAATATTGTGTGTTAAAGGGAATGAATCTGGATGTGTGTTGAGGGGGGAATACAGTTGCTCTTGGGTAGAAGTAGGTTAATGGGCATGGCACTATACAGTTGTTTTCGTTGCCATAAGGCCAATTCAATATATATTGGACCGCCTTCCTATCCCTAAAATGTACAACTACAATGTCACCCCCTATATCCTTTGTTCTGCCACCCAACCAAGACAGACGGCGTACATGAACTATTTCGCCATTTACATGGTTAGCTTTCGGTCTGTACAATAATAACCAATGCATGATCTTATTTTTTAACTGAAAGTAACCTTCCCGCTTGCCACTTGTCAACTCAGGAACCCCAGTAAGCACCACTACATATGGTAGTGCTTCCGGTGGGAGTTCCGTGGGTGGTATCCTTCCCTGGCCCCCTCTTGCGTGACCAACCTCTTTCTCTTCAACACTAGGTAACCAGTTTGAGAAGCTGGTTGGATCCCTAGGTTGGATATTGGCCAGGGTATCCGTAGTACTTGGTATTGCGGTAGGTCTACTCTTAGCAGATTGTTGTTGTTTTGGGTCAGTATTTTTAGGCGGTTGACTGACAGAATGAGCACCTTTAGTTGGGTGGTTAGGGGCAGCTGCATTAGCTACTACCATGTTGTTATCATTAGTAGAGTTAGTAGCTTTTACAGCTGCTCTTACGGTAGAGGGAGTGCAGACTGTATGTGGGGCTTTTTGGGGCTGTATTACATTCTGGGGTCCTAGTGGCCTTTCCAATTGCCCAAGAGCTGTCAGGTCCAGCTCAATCCTCCCCAACCTTGTTTCCACTCCCTTTAGTCTGTCTGATAAAGCTAACATATAGGTCCGTACAATCATTTCAATATTGTCCAGTAGGTCCTTCGGAAAGATTGTCTGGGGACCTTCTTCCATCAGGGTGGGGGTAGTATCAGGCAATGTGGTTGATGGAGAGGGTGGTGTTGTAGATTTTGACGGGGTTAAGGCAGTTGCCGTTGTTTGCTTGCCAACTGACTTCCCCACGGTCATAATAGATGCAAGGCTGGTCTTCTTGCCAAACTCTGAATGGCTTAGCTTGGACTTACTTGTGTCCATTTTTGTCCGTCTCCTTTTGGGGGGTGGGGGCCCATGTACTTTGTTTGCCAGTGTCCTCTGCTGTTTCCCTCTAACTACTTTCCCCGGCCTAATAGTGGGGGAAATCAAAGATGTTACGGGGTTGGGTGTACTGGGGAGATCTTGGCCCTCAGTTTGTGAGTCAACCCCAGTTTGCGTTGGTGAAATGGCAGGTGCTAAGCATTCCTTAAGCAATAGAGGCACACTAGCAGTTGGGGATGGGTTGTCTGTCGAAGTGTTATATGTGTCATTGTCCAGGGTAACAGAATAAATGGGCTCAGACAGTGTCCTATTTTTAATGCGTTCGATTGAGCGACGTCTGTCTGCCCGCTTTTCAGCAAGTGATAATTCTTTGTTACCCTCTGGAGCAGCCTTGGGAAAATAATCATCCAGTGTTCTGTTTAGTGCACTCCCGGATTTATCCAGCCCAGTAGTGGCAGCGCTTACAGTGGCGGTAGCCATTGAGCAAAATAACAGTAATTACAATCGTGAATATATTTTTACTTACTCGGGAGTTTGACCAAGACCTCGGGCCCAGCCCAGCCTCCTCTAGCCTCTGAGGGCCTAAGAGGGCCCGCCCTTTGCGTTGCGGGCGGAGTCCCGCTTTGTAGCGCCGCCTGTCGCTAGGTGATGACGCGCTCCTGTGCGCGATAGCGGTGCCCCCTGGGAAGGCTAGTTCCTTCTACCTGCGGCGCTGTTGCTCCTCGCGTCCCGGCAGGGAGGAACCAGCAGATTGAAACAGCCAGGCACGAGTGCGTCCCAAACAGCAGGTGATTGTTCTGTCTCCTCGGGCAAGCCTTCACGAACCCGTCTAGCCTGTCAGCAATTCGCCCCTCTGGTCGGGCGGAGTCCCGCTTTGTAGCGCCGCCTGTCGCTAGGTGATGACGCGCTCCTGTGCGCGATAGCGGTGCCCCCTGGGAAGGCTAGTTCCTTCTACCTGCGGCGCTGTTGCTCCTCGCGTCCCGGCAGGGAGGAACCAGCAGATTGAAACAGCCAGGCACGAGTGCGTCCCAAACAACAGGTGATTGTTCTGTCTCCTCGGGCAAGCCTTCACGAACCCGTCTAGCCTGTCAGCAATTCGCCCCTCTGGTCGGGCGGAGTCCCGCTTTGTAGCGCCGCCTGTCGCTAGGTGATGACGCGCTCCTGTGCGCGATAGCGGTGCCCCCTGGGAAGGCTAGTTCCTTCTACCTGCGGCGCTGTTGCTCCTCGCGTCCCGGCAGGGAGGAACCAGCAGATTGAAACAGCCAGGCACGAGTGCGTCCCAAACAGCAGGTGATTGTTCTGTCTCCTCGGGCAAGCCTTCACGAACCCATCTAGCCTGTCAGCAATTCGCCCCTCTGGTCGGGCGGAGTCCCGCTTTGTAGCGCCGCCTGTCGCTAGGTGATGACGCGCTCCTGTGCGCGATAGCGGTGCCCCCTGGGAAGGCTAGTTCCTTCTACCTGCGGCGCTGTTGCTCCTCGCGTCCCGGCAGGGAGGAACCAGCAGATTGAAACAGCCAGGCACGAGTGCGTCCCAAACAGCAGGTGATTGTTCTGTCTCCTCGGGCAAGCCTTCACGAACCCGTCTAGCCTGTCAGCAATTCGCACTCTTATGGTTTTGACACCACGTGATGACCTTTGACTACCATGATTTTAATTGTCTTTCGACCCTAGCCTGAATGTACGCCCTGCATATGCCTTGTTTCTCTTGAAGATTTCTTCTCACATTTTTAAAGTGGGAGCTGTCCCAGAGTAGAACAGCTTTCTAGGAACAGAACGTGTGGGATGTGCATTTGAAAGCATGAGAGAGATAGAGAGAGGTGTGGAATGTACTTTATGGTCTCGAAGTGCAGTGTTATGAGCAGTTGTGCACAATTGTGCATTTTGTTGTACACTGAGAGATGAATTTCTTTCCATTGGCTTTGACATGGCCTCATGTCATCCTGAATCCTGACTATGTCTTGCCAGAGCTTTCTGCACACACGGGCCCCCAGAGTGCTCAAGTTGTTTGGGATAATCATTTTCAAGGTTGGTTTGTTTTCAGGGAAGAGATTGTTTAATGTACCAAAGGCTTTTGTGAGCTTCATTGAGATAAAGGCTGAAACATGTGAGAATGTAGAGGGAATGCAGGAACTACTTTTGCCCTGGAATGTTTGCAAGGAAGGTGGCGAATTCGGGTGTCCTTGGTGCAGAAGGAAAGACTCTCAATCCTTCTAGTGTGCTTTGAGACTTTAAAGGCGGAGGGTCTTGTCAGGCTGCTTAGGAGCTCACTTATGGGGTAGACATGCCGTCAGAAGAAGAATCTGGATTTGAGTCCTGATCGCTAGTTTATGTCTGGCTGTCAACTGGCTCCTCCTACGTCAAATCTATAGGATGTATTATTCCAATGCGCAGACCCTATTGGGAATATAGGAACTACACTACATGGCGCCCAAGTTTGGTAAGGCACTAATTTAATGCTAGATACTAGAGTAACTCAGTCGTGCTTTTCTCAAAGACCACTTTTTCACATAAAATACTCCAATAGACGTCTGGAGTGGGTAAAGGGATCAAATATCCGCCATTACTGAGTAGGACGAAAATCCTATGTATTAGTTTTTGGTTTGATTCAACGTTGAAGGATACAGTGTTCCAAAATATTGTGATTCTTATCTTTGTCTCCTTGAAACTTGCTCTGCAACTTTCATTAAACAATGTCGCTTAACGGCAACAGTAACGCGACCGGTGGAGCTGCAGCAACTGCAAACCAACCGGGTTTAGACGTTACAGGTTTCCAAGAAACCAACCCGGATGCTATAATCATCCCGGAAAACTTAAGGAAAACCATCACTATAAACCTTATAACAAATGGCCTATCACCTATAGGTGGAAGGGTAATTTTTGTCATAGAGGCACACGAATATCGGCAGACAGAGGTAGTCTATTCATGGATAGTCTTCCCTGAAGCAAATGCAGTATTGCATGTGTTTCACTTCTACAAAGTAGATGATAATCCAACGGAATACTTTCCTTTCGAGGACATTGAAATTCCACTAACTTACCAAGAGCATCAGCACTGGTCTAAAGGCGCCCTACAACATCAAAATCATATTACCAGGCTCGGTCTACTAGGTAGACCAGGAGCAACATGGCCGGTACTAGCCAGCTATACACCACATCCTGCCATTGAAGAAATGACAGGTGAAGAATTATATGTTCAACTAAAACAACTAATCAAAATCCATAGACAATTGGTTCAATATGTCATGTGGACTCTAATAGTCCCCCCTCCTATAAGGATTCCACAACAAACCCCTCACCAGGGAAACACAAATAAAATTACACCACAGACTATACAATCAGTCATTGGTAAATTACCCGCAAAAAGGGAACAAATTCCATTCAGGATAGCTCAAAAAATTACTCAAATCGAGGCAGTATTTCCTGACAGTACACTTCATGAGAAACACAGAATTTTAACGATCTGTTTACCAATGGGGATCGCACCACACCTGGAGGACTGCGACACAGTACAGTCTTTGCTGCAATTTACACAAAAACACATGGTGTTCCATCTATGGCGGTGATACCAGAGGTCCTGACACAGATTCAAAATGAATACGGGCCAGAGCCTGATTTAAATCTGGGTATGAAATTACTGAAAGATTTCAAACAAGACTCAGCTATAATAGTAGCTAATATTAAAGGTGAAGCAGCATCAGTGGCGATCCGCCAAAAAATAAGATAAATTGATATAACTGCGCAACCATATGAACTGGCCAGAATAATTGAAAAATCCTATGAAGAACTAGGTAGAGATAGTTTGGGTGGGAAACCAGTAAAGCCCCAACTAACAAAAAGTCCTGAAGAGGTCTTTATTAAAAACACTCTCACTACTCCTAAAAAGAAGTGGGAAAGTACTGACAAACTTCTAATTAGAATCGTTCTCAGTCCCGAGGAAGGTCTCCTCAAAAGGAACCCTCTGAAAAGAGATTAACCTCAGGAATAGGGATAATTTGAGAAAACCTGATAGATATCAAGATACTGATACACGTTCCTCTCAAACCTTCCAGACTTCCTCACAGAAATCGGAAAGATGAGGATGGTCAGAACACAAGGAAGAACGCATGAAGTCCAAAGACGATCAACACGTTCCAAAAAATGAGAAAACCCAATTCACCAAAAAGAAGGTAGCAGGTCTAAAAATCAGACATGCCGAGGATCTCGAGGACACAACTCAAGAAGGGGGAGTGGGCCCAGACAATGCTGGACAGCGCAGCAGAAGTCACCATAGCTTGCAAGATCTTGAAGGATCATCTGGAGACAGTGGCCTTGAATGAGTACATTCAACTGGAAACAGCTGTTAACAGGGTTAGTGTACCCCATGAGTTATATGAAGTAACACTCTGGATGGAGGGGGACATAACTAGGAAAATAAAGCACTCTTTTGGGAGAAGCTCTCTAAGGGTTATGACATTCTTCTAGCTGAAAAAGACGGGCCACCAAAAATTGTCAGGGAGTGCCCACACAGCAAAGACATCATTATGCCAGCCTTCTCGAATCATATTCCAATTCACTTAAATATACCTATGCCAGAAAATGGGCTGTAGCCCAGGCTCCAGCATTATATAAAATCATGTGGGATGGGATGAGGATTCCCCTCACCACAAAATCCAGTTAAAAACTCAACCAACATGAAAAAAAGTACTGAGTTTTTTAATGAATACTTCTCCTTTAATAAGCCCTCAGATACCTCAATTCCCATCACCTGGGATGCTTTTAAGGCTTCTTTTCGAGCTTTTACTATTTCATATGTTTCTACAAAAAAGAAGCTTAATAGACAAAAGTATGAAGATCAGCTTAAACAGATTAAACACCTTGAACACATATATTTTTCTTCTAAATCCTCATCTGCCCTTCAGGACTTGATTCTCGCTAAAACAGACCTTAACTAAATTATCACTAATGAAGCTTGTCACACCCTCCTTAAAATAAAATCTAAATTCCATGGTGGCCAGAACAAAGCAGGGAAAATGCTGGCCAATTACTTGAAAATAAAGTCAGAACGCAAAGCTGTTGGCCCAATCTTTAATGATTCTCTTAATAAATTGGTTACCTCTGATGAAGACATTGCTGAAGTATTTCACAATTATTATCAAGCCCTATACTCTGATGATACACATCCTTCTGATGCAAACTTAACGAAATTTTTTGAAGGCCTCCCTTCCCCTCCTTCCCTTCCGTTGGACTTTTCTCACTTGGAACGTGAAATTACTCTCCAGGAAATTACTACAGCCATCCACTCTCTCAAAAAATTAAAAGCCCCTGGCCCCGATGGTCTGCCTGTCGAGTTTTATTCCTCCTTCCATTCCTTTTTTGCCCCTAAACTCCTTCAGTTATTTAATTCTTTTATTTCAGATGCTAAGGCCTCTGGGTCCTTTTTGGATGCTCTCATTGTCATTATCCCCAAACCTGACAAGGATCACTCACAATGCAAAAACTACCGCCCCATATCTTTGATTAATTATGATTGTAAGATTTTTGCTAAAATCCTTGCTTCTCGCCTTGATTCCATTATCCCTCGCTTAATCAAAACAGACCAGGTGGGTTTTGTTAAGGGCAGACTTGCTGCTGATAATGCTCGCCTTTTTTCTAATGTCCTTGCTCATAGTAAAAATGTCAAAGCCCCCTTGGCAGCCCTTTCCCTAGACGCTGAGAAAGCCTTCGATCATATTAATTGGCAATTTATGTTCCGTACCCTCAAATGGTTTGGTTTTGGTCCAACTTTTATATCCTTGGTTAAGCTCCTTTACTCATCCCCCCGTGCCAGTATTTTTGTTAATAACCAATTTTCCAGATTCTTTTCATTGATCAGAGGCACAAGACAAGGTTGTCCCCTTTCCCCTTTATTATTTATTTTATGTCTTGAGCCCTTTCTAGAGCGTATTTGTTCCAACCCTGCTATTACTGGTATAAAATTTTCCTCTGTTGAAGCTAAATTATCTGCGTATGCTGATGATGTCCTCATTTACATGTCTAATCCGGAATCCTCCCTTCCACCTTTTTTAAATGAAGTTCAGTTGTATTCCTCCATATCAGGATATAAGCTTAATCTATCTAAAACGGAAGTCCTACCCCTTAACTCAATATGTTTTCAATACATGTTTAATAACACTGATTTTGCATGGTGCCCAACTAAAATTAAGTACCTTGGTATATGGTTTTCTTCTTCTCTGAAGGATACCCTTAAATTAACCTTCCATTCACTGACTAGCAAAATTCAATCTCTTCTTCAAATTTGGTCCCCCTTATTTCTGTCCTGGTGGGGTAGATTGGACACCATCAAAATGATGATCACCTCACATGTTTTGTACACAGTTTCTATGCTCCCTTTCAAAATTCCCAAATCCTATTTTTCTCGTATTAATTCTATATGTACAAAATTTCTGTGGAATAGTAAACATCCCCGCATTGGTTTGCATAAGTTGATCCGACCTAAAAATGAAGGTGGTGTTCAGTTCCCTGACTTTAACTCATACCACTCTGCCTTTTTGATCAAACAATCCTTCTCCTTGGCTTATGATTTCCTTGATACTCCTGTCCCTAAGTGGGTTCTTTTGGAACGCTCTCTTCTGAAAGATTTCTCCTTTCAACATATTACCTTTATGTCAAATTGTACCTTTTTATCCAAATATCCCATTTTGAAATATTCCCAATCTCTATTACAAAATGTTTTTTCCTCTAACCTTTCCCCTCTTCAATGTTTTTTATCCTCTGTGGTTTGGTATAACAAATTTCTTAGACATGAAGGTAAATCGTTCTATTTTAAACACTGGAAGGAAAAGGATATACTGTTTGTGCATCAATTTTTTCTTGACTCCTCTCTTATTTCCTTTCCAGTATTGCAAAACATGTTTCATTTACCCTCCACATTTCTTTCTGAATATACTATTATAACATCTGCTATTCAATCTCACTTGTCTTCCCTATCTTCTTCTTCCGAATCTTTTTCTTCCTTCACTCCTGTCACTCCACTTTATCCTTTATTTTCTACTCAACTCCCTAAAGCTGCTCTTGTATATTCACTTTTATTATCCAATACCTCTGTTCCCTCCAAATCTAAAGTAGAGACTGCTTGGGAGACTGATCTTGATGTCTCCCTCGATACTGCAATGTGGGATCGGTTATGGTCCAAGATTTTTAAAGTCTCCATTGCTGCACGCATTACCCAATCCTTTCTCTTTACATATCATAGAGTTGTTATTACCCCGGTTAGTATTCATAAATTTTCTCCTGCCTCTTCTCCTTTATGTTGGTCTTGTTCCAAAGTTCCAGGCACTCTAAAACACCAACTATACGATTGTTCCCCTGTTTTATCTTTTTGGACTAATGTTTGGAATATTTGTATGAAAATGTTATCTCTCTCTTCCCCATTATCTTTTTTATAAATATATTTATGGGTTCTTTATCTGATGATATTAATATTGTTACACCCTCTTCTGCTAAATTATTAGACCTATTTATTGCTCTTGCACTTAAAGTTATTTTATCGTGTTGGAAAGATAATTCTAAACTTTCTGTCCACACATGGTGGAACTACATTTGTGATGAACACAGAATTTCTATTGCTTCCTCCACCTCTGTCCCTCTAAAAATTAAATCCGATCTGTTATGGCTTCCCTTCACTTCATATCTTTCCTCTAATCCCTCTCCTTTACCACGTGCTATTAATCCCACATGATTCCTCTGGTTACCCTCTTTTTCTCTTCTCTCTCTCTTCTATTTTTTCCTTCTCTTTCGTTTTCTTCTTTCTTTCTCTTTCCTTCTTTTCTTTCTCTCTTTCTTTCTCCCCTTTTTTTCGTATATAAATTACTCTTGACTGATGTCATTTAATATTATATTCATATGTACTTTTTTCTAACTTTTCATGACATGTCTTTTGTATTACTTTTCAATGCCTAATAAAAATTTCTTAAACACAAAAAAAACTCAACCAACTGCACAGAGGTAGTATCCAATTAAGCAAGAAGCTAAAAAACAGGTCAAGGAGATCTTAGATCAACTTGAATACCAAGGGGTGATTGAAACATGCACCGCGTCCTTGAACAATCCTTTGTTTCCTGTCTCCAAACCAGACAATACATATTGTCTAGTTTTGGACTACAGACATTTAAACTCTTGTTGCAAAACCTTTGCAGTACAAAATGCACACAGTGCAGCACTAATGAATAACATTGTGTGTAAAAAATATAAAGCCACAATAGATATTTCTAACTGTTTCTTCTGTCAAAACATTGCACCGGAAAGCAGGAACTTGGCCGCTTTCTCAATTATGGGGACACAGGGTAACTTCTGTCGTCTCCCCCAGGGATTCAAGAATAGTCCAAGGTTATTTCCAGCCAGAGTAACAGAGGGGCATATTACCAAGCAATAGCGATAATTATCGCTATTGCTTGGTTAGAGACAAAAATTTACCGCTGAGCTGCACGTTTTTTTTCGCAAATAAACCTTGGTATTACCAAGGTTTATCGCAAATTAGATAAAAATCGCCGCAATGCATGAATATCGCTGAAAAGTGAGCGATATTCATGCATTACAGAGCTAATGCTCTTGGCCATGTTATCCACCTCCCATTGGATAACATGGCTAAGAACTGCTCAGGGCAGGTGTTAGCTTTTGGAGATATTCGCGCTTAGCGCGAATATCTCCAAAAGTTGGTAATAGGAGATAGCGATGTTAGCGACTGTTTTCAGTCGCTAACATCTTGGCACGCCCACTTTGCATGTCATTAGTGATAAATATCACTGACATGCAAAGTGGGGCCCAAGATGGTCGCTATCTCCTACTAGCTGTCGCTAACTGGTATTAGCGACAGCTAGGTAATAGGGAGATAATTTTATCTCCGCTTTCTTGGCTTTTAAAGCCAAAAAAGCGGAGATAAACCTCCTTGATAATATGCCCCAGAGTTACTACAAACGTATGATGATGAGGCATTATCTTATGTTGATGACATCTATCTAACAGACGATGAATGGATAGGCACTTGAACAGAGTGAATGCCATTATACTTGGACTCGCTTTTGAAGGGTACAAATATAACTTTAAGAAATCAAGAATTGCTCACCTCAACGTCCTTTTTCTAGGATATGAGTTATCAAGTGAAGGCAAAAGCCTGGCAGCCAACTTTTTAGAAAATTGTGCGCTGCTCCAACCTCCAAAAATGCTGAAAAACTTACAGTCAATTCTATGTTTCCTGAATTTCGGAAGAACATACATTCTAAACTACACAGAAAGGGTTAAACTTATCTACGAAATAATCAAACCTGATTTCAAAAATACTAATTGGACTCAAAAACACACAGAAATTTTGTATTCAGTGCAAACAGACATGTAAATGTGTGTAAATGTATGAAACTTATATAGCGCAGGACTTACCCTGGGGCATCTCCGCGCTTGCTTAGGGAACCCGTCCTGGTATTCCCCTGTGAGATAACCCTGGAAGGGTATCCACAAGGTGAAAGCCAGGCATCCCGCCGCGAAGGGCCAATGTGGAGATTAAGCAAGCTATTGCCCAGAGTCGCAGAGTGTGAACCCGTGAGTCGAGAAGGCACCGGAGCGAGAATTATCGAGTCCATGGGATTATTGAGCCCAAGACCCGCCGAGGCGGGGAATTGAACCCTGGTCCAGGGCCGAAACTCAAGCTCCAGGTCTGCCGCCTCTAACCCCTGAGCCACACTTCTCCACTGTAGATGTGATGTAAGCAACATCACATTTACAGACACGCGTAAACGTACGGAACCTTGTAATCAGAATATTCCCAGGAAGATGTGGATTTACGTACTTAACCTTTAATGAAGGTGAAAAGTACCAATTGCTTACAAAGCACACTTTTACACACAAGCTGAAATGAAATTCACGTCAACAGAAAAAATTCTGACAGCTGTTCAAACTGCAGTAGCATAAGAGAGAGCTGCTCTCGCACAGGGTAAATGCATATGGTTGTTACTCCTGTACCTGTCTTGGAGGCTGTGATAAAAGCAAGCATTCCGAATGCAAAGGCTGTACATCCAAGATTGATAAAATGGGTTAACTCTCTTGCAGCAACAGACGTTGAATACGTTTTTGACCCCTATTTGAAAACTCAAGAATTTCTACAATACTAACAAGAATGTATTCTGCCTACTGAGATTCTGCCTCTAGAACAGTACCAATGTATAATTTATACAGACGGATCAGCACAGGTAAACAAGCCTATAGTGCTGCGTGCGCGATTGTTAGAGGTCGCCGGTGCAATGGTAAATTCCGACCTATGGTCACAAAAACACAATCTCTCAGAGACTGTACAGCTCAGCGAGCTGAACTACAGGCTTTCAAGATGGCGCTTGAAAATAAATACTGATTGCAAATTCCCCACACTCATAGTGTGCGATTCGTATTACTGCGTCCAATCTTACAATGAATACTTGCAGAACTGGGTTCAAAACGGTTTCAAAGATGCAAAAGGTGGCACAATTAAGCATAAGCTGTTTTCGGAACAAGTAGTTAAATTACAGAAAGAACTACAAAAGACTCACGTGATCCATACACTGAGTCATCAACGTGATGGCGTCCATGTTGCAGGGAATTCATTGGCTGATGAAGCCCCAAAGGCAGCTGTGCAAACGGCTTCCGTATCTGCAATCACTCGTTCAAAAACGAAAATATACAGCGAAATAATGCAGGATGTCGCCGCTTCCAATAAAGACAGCGGTAAAACGTTACCAAAAGGCTTTGCACTCAAGTACTCATATATAACTGATGTAAATAATGTTCCTTTCGCTCAAATCCCTGGAGTGGGGGATAGAGTAATTCCAAACATGGAACATAGATTAGGACTAATCTTAGCAGCACATCAAGGGCTCACCTCTGCACACGCAGGTGTTTCCACCACAGTGTCATCATTAAAACAAAGATACTGGTGGCCACACATGAGGAAACAGACCAGAAACTATGTTTTGGAATGTGAAATCTGCCAGAAAAAGAAGGTTTCAACATCTAGTCAGAGAAAAGATCGCGGATAAGAAGGAATTCGGGCCTTCTTACAGAAAACCAGTACCTGTCCTAGCAATCCACGGATCAAGAACAGTGTTACTGCCGCCCCTTGCTGGAAGGAAGGAGAACAGGGTTGTATCCATCGACCTGGTAAAACCACATCATGTTGCCAATAATAAGTAGTAAGCCCAGTGGACTCCAAAGATGTAGCACAAGACCAAATCTTGCTACTATCCAAAAGGTTCAGACTGAGAGGCTGATAACATTTGAAGTCTCTGCAGCACAAAACAAAAGACTAAGCAATAAAGCTATGGAACTTGTGCCTCTTGAGACCCAAATAACAGTTCGTCAAGACACTCCTGTTTACAATGATGTAGCATCTCACTATACTAATATGACAAAGGATCCGGTAGACCCAGGGATTTAAAATAATCCTGTTGCAATTCCAACAGTTGACAGAACTGCCTCTGGCTATTTCATTAACTTTGATACATTTTCTGAGGATCTCAGTGAGCCTGAAACAACGCCAGCAAATACAACTTTTAAAGATCAAGTAACAGAACTCTTTCAGCAACTTGAAAAAACGTATCTTGTTTCACCATGGGTTGAATTTTGGATTGTGGTAGGCGCACTTTTTCCCCTACTTTGGCAAATCCTGTTATTAACTTTGGGGAGGCTGATAAATGGAAGATATAGTAAAATGGACGCAGCAAGTAAGAACATCAACTTGCTCCTCAAGCCACACAAATCATCTCATCGTGAACAAAGAGACTTGACATCAGTGAACATCACAGCCATTCCTATACCTGGTGGTATAGCATGGGACAGAACTGATTAGGACATCTTTGGCCCTGCAGAGCTGTTGAAAATTCCACATCAATTCAAAGTTTTCTTGAGTGACTTTGTTTCACCCAGCATATTTTCTGATTATTGGAACTTTGAGACTGTTAATAATATGATGTCAGACTTAGAGATTTCAGCTAAATTTACAAAGCCTGAATACGTAGAAGGTTCATCAGATTATGCACAAATGTATTGTTATAATCATTATGGCCATCATTACTTGCACAAATCTGCAAACCCTAGGAATGTTTATACTTTCAATCAATGGGAACATTGTCCAACGCCACCGAAGGGTAGCTCAAAAACATTTTATGAAAAATGTCCATACTTCCCAGGTTTTAATACCACAAATACGGAAACGTTTTACTATTCTGCAGCCTTTTATGCCCAGCTGTCCTCATTAGGTTTCGACTTTTGGAGGGACAACAAAGAAACAAAAACTGTCAGGGGCTCAAAAGACTGGAAAGTGCAGGGAATAGAAGCTTTATTTTGAGCCTGCATTATCCCTAAACAAATAATGTTTTTGAACGACACTGTGCAACAGACATCCTGCCTTGGCCTGGCCAAGATAAAAGATTTGAACAAACCTTCTATACCTACACCTACACTGTTGGACTTGGCCCTTCTGGCAGGGTCACCCCTAAACATTTTGCTTTTTATATGTGACTTGGTGCTAATGATTTTTGGCTTCTGCGCACTTTACCACTGTGTCTCAGGGTAAAGTGCGTGCGTGTCGTGAGGTTGGCCTGCCCTCCCATATGAATGCACGGGGAATGTATGTGTCCCTGGTAGTTCCTGATGCGTGAGGAGTGCAGGTGCCGACTCGTGTGATTAAATGCTGCGCGATGATGTGTGCGGCATGATTGTGTCTAGTGTGGAAGTGCCACTTCTAGAAGTTGGCCTGTCTGAGTAAATTATGTGAATTGGCTGTCTGGCTTGTGATTGGCTGGAGCTGGCTGGTGAGCCTGGCTCCAGGGGTATTGCACCGTAACAACGCAACTTTTACAACGCACTACCATTACATCGCAACTTTTACAACGCAAATACCATTACAATGCATGCCATTACAACGCATGTCATTACATAGCAGATACTATTACAACGCTTGCCATTACATCGTAAGTATAGGTAAGTATATTATTTTTTTAAATTTTATTTTACATTATTTTATCAATTTAATTAATATTTAAAATAAATAAAAATATTAATTTATGTATTTTTATAAAATTAATTATATATATTATTTTAAGTAATTTTGGGGTATTTTTAGGTTTTAGGGCTGGGTTTGGTTTTTGGGGTACAGGGGTATTTTTAGGTTTTATGGCTGGGTTTGGTTTTTGGGGTACAGGGGTATTTTTAGGTTTTAGGGCTAGGTTTGGTTTTTGGGGTACAGGGGTATTTTTAGGTTTTAGGGCTGGGTTTGGTTTTTGGGGTACAGGGGTATTTTTAGGTTTTAGGGCTGGGTTTGGTTTTTGGGGTACAGGGGTATTTTTAGGTTTTAGGGCTAGGTTTGGTTTTTGGGGTACAGGGGTATTTTTAGGTTTTAGGGCTGGATTTGGTTTTTGGGGTACAGGGGTATTTTTAGGTTTTAGGGCTGGGTTTGGTTTTTGGGGTACAGGGGTATTTTTTGGTTTTAGGGCTGGGTTTGGTTTTTGGGGTACAGGGGTATTTTTAGGTTTTAGGGCTGGGTTTGGTTTTTGGGGTACAGGGGTATTTTTAGGTTTTAGGGCTGGGTTTGGTTTTTAGGGGTACAGGGGTATTTTTAGGTTTTAGGGCTGAGTTTGGTTTTTGGGGTACAGGGGTATTTTTAGGTTTTAGGGCTTGGTTTGGTTTTTGGGGTACAGGGGTATTTTTTAGGTTTTATGGCTGAGTTTGGTTTTTGGGGTACAGGGGTATTTTTAGGTTTTAGGGCTGGGTTTGGTTTTTGGGGTACAGGGGTATTTTTAGGTTTAAGGGCTGGGTTTGGTTTTTGGGGTACAGGGGTATTTTAAGGTTTTAGGGCTAGGTTTGGTTTTTGGGGTACAGGGGTATTTTTAGTTTTTAGGGCTGGGTTTGGTTTTTGGGGTACAGGGGTATTTTTAGGTTTAAGGGCTGGGTTTGGTTTTTGGGGTACAGGGGTATTTTAAGGTTTTAGGGCTGGGTTTGGTTTTTGGGGTACAGGGGTATTACGACATTAAATAAATTAAATTAATTAATTTTTTTAAATTAATTTTAATTAAAATAATTACAATATTTACACTTAAATTAAATTAAATTAATTACTTTTTTTAACTTATTTAATTTATTAAAATTAAATAATATTATTTACAATTTTTTAATTAATTAAATTAATTTTATTACATTTTTTATAAAAAGATATACTTACCTATACTTACAATGTAATGGCATGTGTTGTAATAGTATCTGCTATGTAATGACATGCGTTGTAATGGCATGCATTGTAATGGTACCTGCGTTGTAAAAATTGTGTTGTAACGGTCTGCGTTGTAAAATAACACGTAGTAACGACATAGATCCGCTCCAGGAGTCAGGATGAGTCGGCCCCGGTGGTGAATGGGAGATCTGCATGGTGATGGCCGGGAAGGAGTGCACCTGGGACCTGAATAGGGCTGGGTTTTCCCCACACAATGCTGGCTCCGCCCCCTGTGGTGCGTCTAATGTCCCTAGCCTGGCCTGTGAATGGGAAGAGGGGCTGAGCACATCAGAGTGCTCCAAAACCAGCTGCGACTGGCTTTCCCCCCACCCTGCACCTAAGGACAAAGGGATTTAGTGTATAAAAAGAGGCTGTGACCTCTTGTAAAATGCTCTTCTCCTGATCCTAATTTGAGGGGGGGCCTGCTGCTGCTGGGCACCAGGAGGACTGCCACTGGGGACTGCCTCCCTGCCTGGAGGGCCCTGTGAGGTGGCCCCTGGGCCCAGCCTTTGACCCCCTGCCTGCCTAAGGACCTTGCTGGACTTCTTTTTGACTTAGAAACTTTGTCCCTAAAGCGCCTGGGCAGCGCTGGATTTCCCTGCCCAGGAGAGCTGCTGTTCTCATCTGCAGCCCAGCGCCCCGATCCCTAACTCGAGGGATTCCCCGGTGTGGGGATCCCCCTTTCTTTGCCATTCCAGAGCAGGTGCCCACCCTGCATTTGACCCGCGATTTTGCTGAGTTTATCTGTCCCTAGCGGGTGCCCACTCCGCCAGGGACTCCGTATTTTACCGGGTGCCCAGCCCGGATTACCACCGACAAAGTAAAACCTCCCTACGGGCCGCCGCTCTGCCCACGGAGACCCGGAAGCACCCCAACCCAGAAGCAGCGGGCCGGCCAATCCTAGTACGGCCTGTCCGGAAGAGCCGCGGCGCGAGGAGGGCGGCTGAAGGTGCAGGCGGGGCTCCGGTGCTGGAAGAGAGCCCTGCGTTGCCCAAAGAAGATGCCAGAAGCCGGTGAGGAGAAGGTACGTGTTCCCCAGCGGAGCTCCTGGTGTGTAGGGAGCCCCACAGCCACCCGAATACCGGCTGGAGGAAGAAGCATCCTTTCCCCCGGCGAGGCTCTCCAGAGTGAGAGAGCCCCGCCCGCTGTTTACAAGCCACCAGAGGAGCCCCGCAGTCTTACCGGTGAGTGGGGCTGACCGGGGGAGCAAGGGTGAGGCGCAGGACCGGCGCCTGCATACCCGAGCTGTCCCCCTGCCAGAGGGCTGCTCCAACGTAGTGGGGCATTTTTGAATTCAGAGCCCACGAGGCTCAGAGGGCGCAGTGTGATTTCGAGCCCACGAGGGCTCCAGGGGCATTTTGTAAATTTGAGTCCCCAGAGCGGGACTTCCAACGACCGGGGGCATTCTTTCTTCGACCCTGAGAGGCTCAGGGGGCATTTATTGATTTTGAATCCCCCGAGAGGGACTCCAACGTCTTGGGGGCAGTTGTAATTTGGAGCCCCCAGGCTCAGAGGACATTTTGTTATTTAGAGCCCACGAGGCTCAGGGGGCATTTTTGTATTTCGAGTCCCCAGAGGGGTGACTCCAATGATCCTGGGGCACAGTTATTTTGAGCCCCCGAGGCTCTTGAGGCCCCCAGTTGTTCCTCACAGCCCAGGAGGCTCTGGCATCTTCAGAGCATCTTTGTCATTTGGGAGCCCACAGAGGAGGCTCAGAAGGCACGCTGGTGCCCATACGCAGTCCTACAGCTGCCCAGCACTTAGTGGGCAGCTGCTACGTTTAGGCTTTGCGCAATCTTCTTTAGCTGCCCGCGCAGCCTGCCTTGACATTGCTGGACACAGGGCATTTCAGCCCCAGAGAGGCCAAAGTGGCCTGGGTACAGTTTATGTGTTGTGCCCTTGCGTGGGGT
This sequence comes from Lissotriton vulgaris, assembly GCF_964263255.1. Classification (NCBI taxonomy): domain Eukaryota; kingdom Metazoa; phylum Chordata; class Amphibia; order Caudata; family Salamandridae; genus Lissotriton; species Lissotriton vulgaris. Next base: position 1,109,682,337 of record NC_141689.1, on the reverse strand, counting down.
ACATGTTATGCCCTATGTGATCCTTTTGCGCAAATGTAATGACCTGCCTAATGTGATTTATGCATCATGTGCCACGCATCTTGCCTACACCTCTGAATGTGTTTCCTGCTTAGGTGGCTGTTTTTCCTAGTATAGTTATACTGGTGAGCTCATGGTTCCCTGCGTGATATTTTCCTAAGGTGGTTAGGGTTGCGTAGGTGGTACTTACCTTTTACCAGTGGTTACTGGTTGTGTGCCACATTTTCTATTTTGTGCTACAAGTTATTATATGTGCTATGTTCTAAGTGTTAATCCTACAAAGTGCTAATTCTACCAAGTGCTAGTTCTAAAAGTGCTTATTCCTGACAGTGGTCCATGTGACCCTGTCCCATGTACATAATCCCCTGTAAATTCCGCCCGTGCCTGTTGTCACATTGTAAAGTGTGTGTTTTATCTAATGTGTTTGGTATAATACAAAGGCTATTTTTATATATAACCTTGTGTGGAGTTTCCTTTGTGGTGGGCTTTGGGTATTGTTTCTGGGTGTGTGCGCAAATACTTAACCTACATTGCCTCCGGGATAGGCCTGACTGCTCGTGCCAAGCTACCAAGGGGGTGAGCAGGGGTTATCTTGGCGGGTGACTTCCTTGCCCTGACGTAGAATGGTGGTTTCTGCCTGACTTTGGCGCAAGCCTTAGCCAACCATAAATCCCATTTCTAACATACACCTGATAGCAAAAACACTTCAGAAGGAGGGGTCGACGTAAAAACTATTTTACTTAAAAACAGAACTGATTGGAAAAAATGGTTAATCTGGCCCACAGACACGAATAACTGTCAAGTTAGATTCCTGAACAAGACACAAGGGTTTACAGTCACTTGGCCAGATCCAAGATATGTCCAGAACCAACATCTAGGGATAGTAACAACATACAGTGTAGGAAAACAGTGCCTTGAATGGCTACAAAAATCTACACTTACAGAGGTTAAACAACACTTATCTTTACTTAAAGATGGCGTTGACTTAAGGGACTTCTTACAAGGTCCTGCAAAACAACGTCATAAACGTTTCATATTCGCAGGTATGTACACCATTTATGATAAAGCTTGGAAAGCGACACAGGCAGAGACTGCAGAAAGAACACGAGAAATTGATCATATTAATTTAGAAAAAGCACTCTCTGTAGTTGACAATGGGTTAACAACCCTGTCATCCAGAATGTATTCTATGGACAGCAGTGTATCCTCTGCCATCGACATATTGGAACAGGACTTGCTCATGCTACAGCATGGACAGTCACAATTACGTTCTATAATGCTTTTAGGCTGGACGTTGCAAAATCTTCGTTCTGGATATGTGCCATGGCGTCTAATCAACAACACGTCATTGTTTTCTGTCTTTAACTTTACAGATAAACAAATCACTCTGGCACAAAAAAGAGCAGACTATACGGCACTGAGCATTGAAAAACTGGAAAGATTACCTACCATTAACTGTTTCAGAAAAACCTGCAACAGAATGGCTAATACAAAGGATAATCTCTCTGCCTGTCACAATTTTTAATTTTCAATACTGTTTGAAACATATACCAGTTGCCGTGTATGAAAGGTTGGGTAAGGAATACATAAAGTCAACCTGGGAATTACCATACACACACAGATGTTGGAGTGGGGGAAAAAAAGTATTTCTTAGTGGTAAACAATGTAAAAGCTCACTAAGAGGTACACTTTTATATGAGGGTATTAATTTACATGGAGCCTGTGCTGGTTCTTCGACCAACTTATCCTGCCACCTACAAGGTTCTCCAGCAGCAGTGATAGATCCAATTTTTAGGAAGCTTTCTAACGGGAGCTATATAATGTTGAATGATAACAGCTGTTGTGACATGTTGCCAGGAACAGCCTATCTCGTAACTGTGTCAGCCAGGGTCACTTGTTGTATGCAAGTATTGTTTCCTAAAGCTAAGACAGACGGGGAGTCGCCGTTATGGTCTTCACTGAACATCTCTTCTATTCGAATTGATACTTTAAGCAGAGTGAAAGCCATTCTTTTACAAAAAACTGTTCCACTGACCTCGTCCAAAGAGACGTATGATCTTCAAGTTGCAAGGTCCTCTGCAGAGATACATGCCCTTTTATCCACAAACTTCCCCGTACATTTCATAGAAATGTTAGGTTGTATCTTAAACATGTCTGATACCAGTGGTATTGTACATGTATTTAAGAAAGTTTTTTGGGGACTGTTAGCACCCTTTGAAGCAGTCCTCAGCATTTTTCCAAACTTTGTGCACTCTGTGTTCGGCGGCCTGCCTCTCATTTTGGGACTCGTAGCAGGAATACTATTCTTGTTCCTTCTGCTCCCATATGGCAAGTCCGGTCAGCAGGACACCCAGATTACCATAGAGCACTCTCTCCTGGCAATGAAGTGTCGTGAGCGCATGATACAGATTCTGGGCCTGGTTTATTTAAGAGACCTGAATACCACGTGGTTTCTATCATTCCGACCAAACTGGCAAGATTGCATCTTACCTGTTCTACGATGCCTGCTATGGGGAGAAGAATGCGTGTTGAACATCTGTCTAACACTTCCATCAGCACTGGCAATGGATGTTGATACTTTGCTTGGTTCAGTAACGGCCATGCATTGTGTTGCCCCCAGCAGCTACCAATCCTCATGACGGCATTCATTGAGATCTCACAGACGCAATCTGCTGACGGTGAGATACGTGGATCGACAGGCACACAGATAGCATCTCCATCTCCGACGAACATTGCTAATGCGGCTAACGCTGACAGCGATGCTTCCCATTTTTGTGCTATCGGCTTACTTAATGAAGTGGTCCAACTTTCCCCTACTATGGTAGACCATTTCTTTGCCAGCTTAGAAGATTTGATGTTTTCTCCAAACAACGAGAATGACTTTGAAGTTAGCACACAGCGTTCTATGGGACTCTGTATTCAACCTTAACTTTTCAAAACAAAACTTCCAACTGTAGAACTCTATTTTTGTGCGATTTGACACAAAGTAATCTGTTTAAAGTAGAACTGTTCTTAGAGAACAAGAATTCTTTGAAACACTTCCAAGTGACAATATTTGACCTTGTCCACAACCTAAACAATTTATCTATTCTGTCATGGAATGGTCTCGACCTTTCTTCTGTATTTAAGAACCATTTCATAAATGTTATTTCATGCTTCATTCTGAAAAGCATTTTTTCCAATTGTCAAACAACATGCTTTGAATGAAAATATTGCCTTTTTTAAATGCGTACAGCACAAATGCTCATCTGTCGTGTACAAGCCATATCGAACATAATAACATGGAGTGGGTCTTGTGTAGCATTTTAGAATCCAAGCGTGATTTACTGATTCATGCCCTTATATAGGTACAATTCACATTGCCCTTATATAGGCATAGAAATCATAGCCATATTTAGACATAACCCATCCAGTCCAAGTACAGGCATGGCTACTTCCACTTGTTCCAAAAAGCCACAACGATTTCTTGGAAAACTCGGCTTCAGCAGTCAGGGACACCCCCTTGCTTGAATATTGATGTGTCCTAGAAATCATGGAGTTTTCAAAGAACTACCATTCCCTTGGGGTTCTTTGATTAAGTTATTATGTCCGACTTTACGTCAAACTAGGCACCTTCAAGGTATAATTATGCCTACACTTGCCCTAGCAAACACACAGTGGTTTGGAGCAGCTCGACTATCTACTTGCCCGACGCAGCTCGCTACAGCAAGTGCCGAAGGAAGACGACCCTCCAGCTGACGCACTGATCAAGAAGCTGTCCTTTCTCTCGCTGAGAATCCAGCTACAGTGTTTCCAAGCACCCCTTGCGGGGTGTTGGGAAATCGAGTCCGAGACAGAAATATCAGACCTGCTTCATTCTAAAACCAAGGTACGGAGCTGATTAAACCCTAAGAGAAATCTTGGTTAGCTTCTTGGCAAAGAAAATCTAAACCTATGCTACACCTCACTTACTTCTTCCCACGTACATTGGGGTAGGCGTATTTTAGAAGCAGCAGTTGAGTACTTTTAGCCTTTGTTATTTATGTATGTATTTATTTATGGTTTAGAAGCCATACAATGCTTTTACAGTATTATTTTATAATACTCTTCTTACTGTAGGCATTATACTTTGCAACCAATATTACGATTGTAGCAGTTCACTTTACTTGCATGACAAAGAAGACTGTTCAATAAATCCTTTTATTGAAAACTCCTGTCTCTCTACTTCTCTGCACCTCTGATGAAACAAAGCATGCACGATTGACTGAGTAAAATATCTATCTATTGTTTCCACGACTCTGAAGCTCAGTTTTATTCTTGGGGAAACAAAGTTGTCATGTTTATGCGGTTGTCAGAAACTAATGCCTTCTTGTGTATTTGAGAAAGTTTATAGTGACCTCTGAGCTAGCTGGCATTCACAATTAAGTCTAATATATTCGATAGAGACCTAGTCGACCTAAGTCCTTTGTCAAATGTATAGGATATATTATTCCAATGTGCAGAGCCTATTGGGAATATAGGAACTACACAACAGTGCTTTTTAGACCAAGACCCTTCTCCCTGCCAAATTTGGGGTAATTCCGTTCACCCGTTCGACCTGTAGCCTTGTCTAAAGTTTCCTATGTAAATTAACATGGATAAAACACTTTTTGGGCCCCCCAATTTTCTCGGCCCCCCCTTGATGAATCACCCCCAAACTTTCAACATAGGAGCTGATATCAACAAAGAATTTGTTTTGAAAATATCGCAAAGATTCGTCAATTGGCGCCCAAGTTATTGGGAATAGAATGTTGCAATTGTCCTATGGTAACTAGGTCCCAACTATAACTGCCTAATGGCGACCACCAGTAGGTAATATCTGTACAATCTGTATATACATATATATGTGCAAAAAAAGAAGCAGAGAACTCTGGTTAGTTCTCAAGTTTAGGTGAAAAGCAGCTGCAGTATGGAGCACTCTCAACACCGGCGATACTCTAAATTTGCGCACCTCAAATGTCTTCTTTTCTATCAAAGTCTTTAAGCGTAAGATTTGCACAGTGCCATCCACACAGAGATAGAAAGGGACAAAGTATTTTGCCATTTCACAGCAAAGTCTTTAGGTATAGGATTATCACACTGCTATCCATGCCAAGCTGTAAAATGGTCAAAGCCTTTTACCACTCCAGGCACAGTAATACAGCTTTGGATTTATAAAATACCATCCAAGCCAACCTGAGATTAATAAAAGCAACTCCTGACACGTGTTTCACTTTCATTAGAGCTCTTCAGAGAGGTATAGCTTTGTCCAGACACAAGGGAGCACCCAATATAAGTCAAAAGAAAACCCTTTAAGACATAGATTAACGCATAAATTATGCAAAAAAAGAAACAGCGAACTCTGGGTAGTTCTCAAGTTTAGGTGGAAAGCAGCTCCAGTATAGGGCACTCTCAACACCAGCGAAACTCTAAATTTGCATAATGTATGCATCGCTCTATGCCTGAAAGGGTTTTGTTTCACTGTTAAAATAGTTTATTACATTTTTATAATAAACAAAGACATTACAAAAAAGAGCGCCATACAAAGTACCCATGTAAAAAACGTATCTCTAAAGAACAATAATAAGATATAAAACAGGTACAATATAGTATGAAATACATAAACTTTAAAATAAAAAAAGGAAGGGGAAGAAAACAATCTGTTATTATTGTAAAAACAATTTTTTAACAGAGCTACTATACATTAAACATATGTTATTTATAATATAGGGATACGAATAACAAGAAATTATAAATATAAAGTAAAATAATGATCAATCGGGTTCCAAAATGAATGATAAGAGGGACTATTATGAGCAATACCAGACAAGGGTAAATTGGCACCTCTTCTAGTAAAAATAATTCATGACCACCAAGCATGAACAGATAATGAGACATCTTTCCAACATGATGTAATAGACTTTAAAGTAGCTGACAATAAAAAATGTAGAAGTTTACAATCTAAGTCAGACAATTCCATAGAAAGCGCAACAGATTTGTAGATCAACATATTAAATGAAAGTCTCTGAGATATTGAATATTTTTCATATGACGTCCCAAATTTCCTTCCAAAATTTTAAAACAAAAGTACATTAAAAAAGCATATGTTTTAATGAACCTGTATGTGAATTACAGTGCCAACAATTCAAAGTATGAAAGAACTTAGCCTGGAATAATTTTAAGGGGGTCCATGAGCAATTAAACAGAATATAGGAATTTGTTTGATAAAGAGATACAGGTAACCCTCCTGAAATATTATACAACCATATTTTCTTCCATGTATCATGTGAGAAAGATATTGAGAGTTCATTATTCCAAAACGTTGTAATCATGTTGATATTGTTACCTTGAAAATTATTCAGTTTTTTTATACATTAATGCAGAAGCATGAGATGAAGAAGATACTGCTCGAATATAAATTGTTAAGTCTGAATTTATATGTGAAGGAATATTATTAGGAAAGGAGTCTAGTATAGAATTACTTAAAAGCTCATATTTAAGAAAATCAGAAGGAGGTAAGTGAAATGTTTGCTGTACTACATTAAACAATAAAAAAGTATTACTAAGGGATATAAAATGAAATGAAATTAAAAGGCTTTTGTATAGCTCATGGCTACCCGGAGGCATCCCAGCTCTGCAGAGGTCGCTAGGGGTAGGGATGGATATATGGGAACAGCCATGTTTTCAGATGTCTGTCAAATGTCAGATGGTTAGCTTCCTTACAGATAGGGAGAGGAAGGGAGTTCCAGAGTTTAGGGGCATTGTAGGAGAAAAAGTGGACGGCCATTCTGACCTTCTTAATCCTGGGAACCTCAGCCAGGTGAAACTCATACGAGCGAAGACTTCAAGTAGCCTTGTATGGTTTAACCACGTTTTTGGTGATAGAAGGGCCTTTGCCTTGCAAGCCCCTATGTGCAATGCAGAGGGCCTTAAAATGTATTCTCTCCTGTACCGGGAGCCAGTGAAGAGAGCGTAAGGCAGACTTTGCTGAGCAACGTTTTTTGTGCCCTCAAGAAGTCTTGCTGCCAAATTTTGTACCACTTGTAATTTGGCAATGACTGAGTTGGGAGCGCCAAGTAAAGAGCATTGCCATAACCCAGCCTGGAGAGGATGAGTGCCTGGATTAACAGCTTTCTTGAGTGGCAGGGTAAAAGAGGAAGTATTTTTCGGGTGGTTCTGAGCAGACCGTAGCAAGCGGCGCCAGTTTTCCTTTCTTGGGCTCTAAAAGTGAGATCTTGGTCGAGCCAGATGCCCAAACTTTTTATCTCCTTTTTTGGCGTTGGAGCTGGGTCCATGCAAATCGGCAACATAGTGTTCAAGTTAGTTTGCTTGGTTACCCAGCAGCATAAGCTTTTTTTTGTCACCATTGAGCTTCAGGTGAGATTAGCCCATCCAACTTGCAATTTCCTTGAGGCAGGAACGCAGATCCGCGGGTGACAGTTCCGCCTGATTAGCTGGGTATCATCAGCGTACGTAACTACGTGGATACCAAAAGGGGCTACGATCTCTGCTAGGGGGGCCTTATACACATTAAAAAGCGTGGGGCTCATGGATGAGCCCTGAGGAACTCCATATTGCAGCGGGACTGGATGGGAGCGGGTATTTCCTTCGAATACCTGGAAGTATCTTTCTTCCAGGAAAGATTGCAGCCATGATAAGGTCTTACCTGTCACTCCCACGTTTTTGGGGCAGTATACCAAAGTGCAGTGATTCACCGTGTTGAAGGCTGCACTTAGGTCCAGGAGGATAATGGCCAAGGATCCTCCGGAGTCAAGAATCTTTCTTGACTCCGCTACTACGGCTATCAGTGCAGTCTCTGTACCCTGACCAGGGCGAAAGCCAGTCTGTGAAGAGTGGAGCAGTTTAAAAGATTCCAGGTGCGCTGATAGTATACGATTGACATATTTTTCTGCGATCTTGCTAATTACGGGAAGTAATGAAATGGGATGGTAATTGCTCAGCTCGGCGGGGTCCAGATTAGGTTTTTTTAATAGCCCCTTCACCATTGCATTTTTCCAGTCCTGGGGGACTGTACCCGATGCTAAGGAGACATTAATTAGATTGGTGATGGGAGGGGCGACAGTGGCTGCTACCAACTTTAAGATGTTAGGGGAGGCAGGGTCAAGTGGGGACCCGCTTTTGATTGAGTCTAGGATGGGGAGAGTAATTCCTCGGTGAGTGGAGTATATGCTTCTAAGAGATGAAAATTATTCTGAGGTTCTGATTTGGCGAACTTGGCTGTGTGCTCATTGTCGGTGTGTGGGAGATGACTGAGGATATTTGGAATTTTGGTAGAGAAGAATCCTGCTAATTCATTGCATCGGCATCCTGACGGGTCAGGGGCTGCAGGAAGGTCAGGGACTTTTAGTTTTTTTTTTAGCAATCTGAAATATTTCTCTGGAGGAATTAGAGGAGGATCGGATTTTTTCCTCGAAATAGGTGACCTGGGCTACTTTTAGTGCTGTTTTGTAAAGAGTGATGGATGACCTATATTCTGATTTTTCTCTCACTTGAAAAGTGTTTCCTCCATGCCCTTTCAAATCTTTTGCACTGTTGTTTCAATTTACGAAGTTCCGGAGTGAACCAAGGGGATTTATTAGGTCCGATCTTTTTAATATAGTTCTTCTGGGAAGTACTGTATCAAGCGAGTTCTCAATCCATGAGGAGAACTTTCTATTAGCTGCTGAAGGATTGGTGTCATGATTGGGTGTGGTTAATTCCAATTTGCGGGTCCAGTCCTCTACGATTAGCTGGGACCAATGGTGAATTTGGGTGCGTGAAGCTAGCGAATTTGAGCCCGAAGTGGGTGGATGCCAAGAGAAAGGGACTAGAACGTGATCTGACCATAAAAAGGGGGATGGTGTCTTTCCCTTTTAATTCAGCTATGCTTGAGAAAATAGTATCAAGGAGATAACCCTTAATATGAGTTGCTTGGTGTGCCTTTAGGTACAGTTGGTAAGCTGCAAGATCATGGGCTAAGTCATTAGCCACCCTGTCCAAAGGGTCTTCAAAATGAAATTTAAAATCTCCAAGAAGGGTAAAATTAGACAACGCACCACAGAGGTTTATGACAGTTTCCATATGAGAGCTGCAAAATTGTCCCTGTGTTCCTGGGGGGCAGTATAGAACAATGCCAAAAAAAATAAGTGAGGGAGTGAATACAATAGAAAAATTTGCATTTTCCCACTCTGAAAGAGGGCTGTCCAAAATATGGCAAATTAGATGGTCTTTAAAAATGATTGCGATCCCGCCACCCTTCCAGCTTGTTCTGCCTAAACGCTGAATCAGGTAGCCAGTGGGGAGCGTTTGAACAATGTCTCGGTCTAAACTTGGGGATAGCCAAGTCTCCGAGGGAAACAGAACATCTGGTTCTGTGTTTTGTAACAGTATAAAAATGTCCACAGTTTGTTTTGGCAGGGATCGGCAGTTAAGCAGAGCCATATTGAACAAGTTCCCTGCCGGGGGAGGGTGGGTAGTCAGTGGAGACAGTTTGTATGTTATGTTATGCGTTATGTTATGCGTTTTTATTTGGCGCACAGATGCTCCAGCTAAGGAGCGTCCTGGCGCCCGACAAGGCAGCTGCACAACACAACTAAACAATAGACAAACAGTGTAACCAAACTAAGGGAATAAAAAGGTTTTCAGCGCACGGCGAAAGGAAAGCAGATCCCTCATAGCACGAATCGCCGGGGGCAGGGAGTTCCACATGACCGCCGCACGCACTCGAAACGAGCGTCCTCCAGCTCTGCTCCACTTGAAGCGCGGCACCACAGCTAGTTCTAGGTCCGCAGATCTCAAAAGTCGCGCTGGGGTGTAATGGGCGAGGAGGGCCATCAAGATCATAGCTGGGGACCCCTTCAAGATTTTATAGGCGACGCAGAGGACCTTAAACTGGATCCGCTGGGCCACCGGGAGCCAATGCAGTGACCGCAGGGTACTGGAGGTGGGACAGAATCTTGGAAGGCCTACCACCGCTCTTGCTGCGGCGTTCTGCACCCGTTGTAAGCGCCCAATCTCCGCCTGATTCAAACCAACCAGTAAGGAACTAGCATAATCCAGCCTCGAGATGACTGTGGCTTGGATCATGAGTTGCCTGGTGGGGGCATCGAAGAACTTAAGCACTGGACGGAGCCCGCGCAGGATGCCAAAGCAGCATGCCGCCGTGCGTTTGGTGTGACACACAAACGTGAGGGAAGGGTCCAGCCAGACCCCGAGGTTCTTAAGCTCGGCGACTGGGATGGGAGCAGGACCCAAATCCCCAGGCCACCATCTCTCTCCCCAGAGCTCCGGGTGTCTGCCAAAAACCATGACCTCGGTCTTACTAGCGTCCAGCTGGCGACCGCCCGCAGTCCTTGTTGAAACCTGGGGGCATCCACTTCGGCATCCCCGCTGATCGTGACCGCTAGCTGGGTGTCATCGGCGTATGACACCATCGTCATACCCCATTGCCTGACGACCTCAGCTAGCGGCCTTACGTACAGATTAAACAACGTAGGACTCAGCGAGGAGCCTTGGGGGACCCCCAGGTTCAACGGATGGAATTTGGACTGATAAGGTGGGACGGTCACGCTAAAGGCCCGGTTGGCTAAAAACGACCGGAACCACTGGAGAGCGATGTCGGTCACACCAGCCTCCTCTAGGCGCTGCAGAAGGATCGGGTGCGAGACGGTGTCAAAGGCAGCGCTCAGATCTAATAGCACAAGCGCTGCCGTTTGTCCCGCGTCAAGCACGGAGCGAAGGTGCTCCACCATGTAAAGCAGAGCCGTCTCCGTGCTATGACCGGCCCTAAACCCATTCTGCGTCGCGTCGAGGATATTTGCGCGGCGGAGATGTTCCGAGAGGACAGCGTTTACGTGCGCCTCCGTAACCTTGGCCGGCCACGGCAAGAGTGAAATCGGCTGATAGCTCTCCGGCTTGCTCCCGTCCAGGCTGGGTTTCTTAAGGATAGGCCGAACCATGGCTCGCTTCCACTTCAGTGGAACATCGCCAGAGGTTAATGACGTATTGATCAAGGAACATAGCGGCGAGATATCATGTACCGCTAGGTCTTTGAACACGTCTGGGCAGAGTGGATCCTCTGGGGACCCAGACTTCACTTGACGAGCCAATGTGCCAAAGCTATCAGAAGTTAAAATAGGAAAGGAATGCAGTCCCTCAGATGGTAATGGCATAAAAGATGGATTAGCCAGGGGAGTGGGCAAAGGAAAGGCCCGATAAATAGCATTCACCTTTTCCAGAAAGAACTCTGCCAATTTTTCACAGTGCTCAACGGAGCTCTGGCACGTCGTTGTTACCTTTTTGGCAGTAAGGTCTTTCAATACCTTAAAAATAGCCTTAGACGGGTTCGAACTAGTCCTAAATTGTGCCGCATAAAATGCGGCACGGGTTCGACATACCGCCCGATGATACACTTTCACAGTGGCCAGGTAGAGAGCTTTCTTCGTGCTGTTATAGGCTTTACGCCACGCCCGTTCTGCACGCCTACAGGAGACCTTCAGTGCACGCAGTGAGTCGTCATACCAAGGGCTGGCTTTGCCGGTCCCAGTTTTGCAGCTGACCAAGGGAATAAGAGTGTCCAAAGCCCTAGATACCCAATTACAAAACCTGTCATAGACCTGATCAGGCGACCCCGTGATGACAAATGGGTCAGCCGATAGGAGATGGAAAAACTCATCCAGCTTAAGTTTGTTCCAGCGACGTCTTGGAATCGAACACACCACTGGCTTAGGTTGAATAGCCGGAGTAGGGCACTGGATCTGTATCAAGTAATGATCAGTCCAGGCTAAAGGTGTGTAGCTGGTAATGCAGGCATCCGTAAGATTAGTAATAAACGGATCAAGGGTGTGACCCCCTGAATGGGTGGGCTGTGCCACCAGCTGAATCAGCTGGAGCGCCTCAAGATCTGCCACAAAGCTGGACACCGAGGGGCAGAGTGAGTTATCGAAGTGCAGATTTAAGTCTCCAATAATGGAGAAGTTGGAGCACCCCGTAGCCAGTTCACTAATGGCGTCAGGTAGCGCCGCTCTAAAGGCCACTTCGCTTCCCGGTGGCCGATAAATCAAAAGCCCCGACAGGGTGAAGTTAGGTGTAATGGCTACCTTGAACATTGCACTTTCGCACCCCGGGATTTTTTGCCTCTGCCACGTACAAGAATAGCAAGATTTAACAGCGAGAGCTATTCCTCCGCCTCTGGAAGCTCGGTTTAAAGTGAATACCGAGTATTCCGGCGGGAAGGCCAGATTAACAACGGCCGTGTCGGCATCCTGCAGCCAGGTCTCCGTCACGCAGAATAGATCAGGCAGCTCCTCGTCTAACAGATCGCGAATATCGAGATGATGCCTAACAAGCGACCTGGAGTTGAGATTCCATACGCTGATATACGGTTGAGGGTTAATGGCCGCACGGGTAGTCTCCCTGCAGTTTTTACTAGCGGGGGCAGATAAGGTAAAACATCCTCAACCACACGAGAACGGGCCGCATAGGGGGTCCACCCGAGGCGCAGTGCAGGTCGCCCAGGACCGGTTGATGGCAGCCAGACTGTCTCTGGTGTAGTACCGCATGATGAACAGGAGGACGGCCAGGAGGGGAGTCAGAGTCCAGCCACGTCCAGCGCGTCCTGTCGCGGACGGGCGCAGACGGGCAGGACTCTGGCACGACTCCGGCCACGCGAGGACGCGCCCGCTCCGCGATCCCGCTACGGAAGGGAGGAGCATTTAGTAGGCGTCCCCTCGCTGACACATGCGCAGTAAGCGCTGGCGGAATGAAGCTGCTCTGCCCCTCTCAACTATGGCGCCCACCCGAGGAACCAAGCCCGCCAAGCGGCGGTGGGGGGCACAATTTACGGTGAGGGTAAGAGGAAATTTTAAAAAAGCCCAGTTATCTAAGCGCAACACTAAATCAGCACGCTAAATGCACAACATACAGTTTTAAAAAGCGGTCAACACGCAACGCGCTCCTGTGACAAAGCGCTACGCTACCTTGTCTGCTGGACAAACGCCCGGGACTCGCCTTTAGTAGGCGTCCCCTCGCTGACACATGCGCAGTAAGCGCTGGCAGAATGAAGCTGCTCTGCCCCTCTCAACTATGGCGCCCACCCGAGGAACCAAGCCCGCCAAGCGGCGGTGGGGGGCACAATTTACGGTGAGGGTAAGAGGAAATTTTAAAAAAGCCCAGTTATCTAAGCGCAACACTAAATCAGCACGCTAAATGCACAACATACAGTTTTAAAAAGCGGTCAACACGCAACGCGCTCCTGTGACAAAGCGCTACGCTACCTTGTCTGCTGGACAAACGCCCGGGACTCGCCTTTAGTAGGCGTCCCCTCGCTGACACATGCGCAGTAAGCGCTGGCGGAATGAAGCTGCTCTGCCCCTCTCAACTATGGCGCCCACCCGAGGAACCAAGCCCGCTAAGCGGCGGTGGGGGGCACAATTTACGGTGAGCAGTGTAAAAACACTTGCCCTGCAACTTCTCAGGAGAAATAGAATGGGTGCATAATAACATTGGGGGTTTCTTCAGTTGTATTAATTCTTCCCTGGTATACCGGAGGAGGGCTGAAGGTAGAGGGGCAGGGGATCGCCAGACGAACGCAGATGAACGCAGACGGACTTGCCTTAGGCACGCCTTCGGCGCGCCGGCAGCACACCGGCTCAACGCGTCTGCTGCACGTCGAGGCAGGCATCGGTATTTATGCAGCTGGTTAAGCAGCTAGACTGCTAACCACCACTGTGCCTATTGTCCAATGAATAGCACTACCGGTCTGCATCACAATTCCCTCCACTCAACCGGAACAATCCGTGGTAGACCAAGGAAGACGCTGAGTTGACCTAGTGCATGTGCAAAGTACAGTGTGCAAACATGCAAGAATGCTCAAAGTAAGTTTCTTAAATATTTAAACTTAAAAATTAGGCAGTTTTAAAAGCGAGGCAGTTTTAAAAATGAAGCAAGTTTAAAATGGATTTGGTCAAAGTATATCTCAGATTATGTTACCAATGTGTAGTCAAGTAATGGTAAAAGTGGTAAGATGTAGTCTACTTGTTACTAAATGCTTGACTTGATCTGTACTTTGTCGTTTTGAGCCGCAGTGTTGCACAGTGTATTGTGTCTGACATGATTTTCCTTAATAAAGGTTTTTGAGAAAAAAAAAAGTAATGGTAAAAGTGCATATAAGATTGTTGGGAGCCCTCTGCCAGGTGCTCAGTTCACTCAACTTGACTGTAAGGACTAATATCCTCAATGCAGGCAGTTAAGCAGCTAGATTGCTAACCGCCACTGTGCCTATTGTCTAATGAACAGCACTTCCGGTCTGCGTCACAGTTCCCTCCACTCTACTGGAACAATCCATGGTGGACCAGGGAAGATGCCAAGTTGACCTATTGCGTGTGTAAAGTACAGTGTGCAAACATGCAGGAATTCTCAAAGTAAGTTTCTGAAATATTTAAACTTAAAAACGAGGCAGTTTTACAAGGGAGGCAGTTTTGAAAATGAAGCATGTTGAAAATGGGTTTGGTCAAAGTATATCTCAGATTATTTTACCAACTTGCAGTCAAGTAATGGTAAAAGTGCAGATAAGATTGTTGGGAGCCCTTTGCCAGGCGCTCCGTTCACTCGCTTGTGTTTGGACAAAGCTATACCTCTCTGAAGAGCTTTAATGAGAGCAAAACACATGTCAGGGGTTGCTCTTATTCATTTTAGGCTGACTTGGATGGTACTTTACCAATCCAAAGCTGTAATACTGTGCCTGTAGTGGTAAAAGGCTTTGGCCATTTTACAGCTCAGCATGGGTATCACTGTGCTAATCCTATGCTTAAAGACTTTGCTGTAGAAATGGCAAAATACTTTGTCCCTTTCTATCTTGGTGTGGATGGCACTGTGCTAATCCTATGCTTAAAGACTTTGACAGAAAAGCAGACCTTTGTTGTGAGCAAATTTAGAGTGTTGCTCGTGTTGAGAGTGCTCCATACTGGGTCTAATATCCACCTAAACTTGAGAACTACAAATAGTTCTCTGCTTTTATATATATATATACATATACCAATAAAATAAAACATTTACAAAACAAACCATTCTAATTAAATTAAACAAGTAAACAACTTAAAATTCTTACAATGTAGTAAAAAATATTTTAGACATTAAAAACATCAGTAATTAAAAATATTATAATTTTAAATACCCAAAAATATAATAATATAAAGTATAACAATATTAAATTAAATATAAAATGTAAAATGTAATACATAGACTATTACCACTACAATTTATATAAACTACACAAGCTATTATAGGAAATATATAAAATAATTACAATTCCCACTTTAAGCAAGGAGTTTCACCTATCATAGTGAACAAAAGAATTTAGAACTTGGATTGTACCACACATTTTGAAGAACTGTACGTTGTGTTTTGAGGTAAAGATGCTGGTTTTGTTTTTTCATATACTTAGTGGATTTCTTTAAAACACTGTTGTGTAATGGTGGTGATTATTTGTATTCTGTTACAGTAACTGTGGATCTTTGCTGAAGTGTAAGACAAACTGAAAGTTCTTTCCTTGATGATATTTGTATTAACGGCATGATTGCATGGCAGCCTCAAGGTGTTGTTGAATTATGCCTAGCAATGCTATGACCATATACTGTCTGTAATATTATTATATAGAATAAGGCCATATTACTGATATTATACATATATCCCCCTCTTTGTTATTGTTTGATATAATGATCCTGGGACTTCAGTGATCATTAGAGGATTAGAGCTTTTTGATTACTGGTGAGGATTGAGTTTAGTTGTGATTTTTTTTGTTTGTTTTGGGACTTAAGTAGTAGGCACTCACTGGTGTTTTGTGCACATATTTGGTATGGTTTGCGTAGTGTGATGACTACCTCTACTTGATTTTGCATGACATTTTTGGATTGTCTAGGATTAGCTCAGATAAATTATGGCTAAATGTTGGTTTTGCTTTTGGGCTTTTCTCTTGAATCCTTCATGAACTCACTGGGTGTTTATAAATCTTCTTTTCTTTCCCTTTTTTCTCAGGCTCCTTTTCGGGTCTTGAAACAATGTGAGGAACTTGTTTCACTAGTGTTTATCACCAACATAACATTTTAAATATTGGTTTTGGCAGCAATGTGAAACGTGTACATCTCGGAACATTATTATTTTTTAAACATTAGTATATACAATGTAATTGCCTTGTGCTATGAATGGAATATCTGACTGAGCCTATGTTATACTTGCAGCTCTGAGGAAGCCCTATTCAGGGCGAAACGCGCTGGCTGCATTCTGGCTGTATTGTTCCATCTTCTTACGCCAATAGTGGTCCAAGAATCCATTAAAAGATCATATCTAACATCACTGAAGAGTCCGAACTTATTCGTTTACTGTGCATTTGTGCATTTTGAAATATACATGTTTTTTTAAATTTTTTTTTATTGTCCTCATACGCCAAAAAAGATATTCTCAGAGAAGCCAATCCTTTCCACCCTCTGCACAAGTACAGATGGCCCCCTTCTTAAACTTCGAAGATCTTAATGGATGCACTTTCTGCAGATACCCAATGCATACCCCATGGTATTGCACATTCAGATTTCAATTCAGTTCTTGCAGCTATCCCGGCCCTTGAACTGATCTTAGGGTACTCCAATCTGCAAAAAGGCATAATCATTGGACAAATCGTTCACATCCTATCCAGCCAATTGATGCATGGGTTCCAAAAATGCTTTCTTCTCTTCCAAACTACCGTGTCTAAATTAAGTGTATGCCTTATTGCTCGGATCCAATCAATATATAAAGGAACAGTGTGACTGACCCAAAGTTTGCATATCTCTCTGCGTGCCAGGATGATTAAATAAAGAGATAATTTATTAATATCTTGAGAGAGTTCCTCATAATTATCAAAGATTCCAAAAAAAAACAAGTGATATACTAACCTGTATATCAAAATTGAAAAGCGTGTTCATACCTTCTTCTATCTCAAAACAAAAATTCCTTAGATCCGGACAAGTTAAAAACATATGAAGGTAGTCGGCCTTTTCCTGCTTACACTTTGGGCAACAGGATATTGGACCCTTGGAGAATTTGGCCAATCTGGCCAGAGACCATTACACTCTACGGAGAGAAAAAAGATAGTTGCGCTTTAAATTGGCAGGTGAGACTGTAACATGTAGTAAATCAAAGGATACTTGCCATATATTCTGCAAGTCGACGTCTGGAACCAGGTCCCTCCAAAGTTGTACAGGGAGACAGAAGTCACCATCCTCTGCTTCTAGCATTGTCCAGTAGAGCAACAATGTTTTTATTCTCCTTGCTATTTTTAATAAAAGTTCCTCCAAAGCCGAATTAGCGCCAGTTTCGCCTACCATAGCCTGGGCCCAGCTTTTGATTTGTAGGTATTTAAACTTGGACAAATTATGATCTGTGAGAATAGACATCTCCTCCCAGCTCAAGAGAACACCGTCCGGATTTAGCTGACCCCAAATTTTCACCTCTGCTGCCCTGAGGGGTATAGACAGTAAGTCTTTGGTCCATCCAGGTGAACCTGGCGAATCCCAGATTGGAGCTCTCGCTGAATAGTATGGGATATTCAGTGACCTTCTTACTCTGGCCCAAACATATGCCATATCCCTAAGAATCTTTAAACGAACCTTCTTAAAAAAACGCAAATCACCAAACTTGAACAAAAAACCATGAGCACTTCCCTTGAGCTCAGAAAGCATAACTTGGAACATAAAGTGTGTTCCAGTGCTAGCTGGAGAATCAAATAGCCTTATTCCCACCTTGATCAACAAAGTCCAGGCATACAGCTTCAGATCAGGAGCGCACAGTCCACCTTTGCATTTCTTTCTACGAAGCTTCTTCCTTGATATACTTATGCCCTTTGATGCCCAGTTAAATGAATTCCATTTAGCTTGGATCTTATTAAGCCGGGTTTCCTTAAAAGTAAGTGGAATATTCTGAGGAATAAAGATTAATTTAGGTAGTAACATCATGTTGATAATGTTAACTCTTCCGATCAGAGTCAGAGGAAGGAGTGACCATCCTCTTAACACCTCCCCACTTTCCCTCTCTATTTTTATGAGATTTTTTTCGGGTATTTGGTGTATATCCTGTGAAATTTGAACCCCTGGATATCTTATTTAATGTTTTAAAATTGAAATAGGTCTTAGAGTTGTAACATTCCAAATCATGCACTTTGATTTGGCCTGGTTAATCTGATAACCGGACATTTGTCCAAATTGCTCAGCTAAGCTATAAATAAGAGGGATGGCATTAATGGGATCTGCTGTGTATAACATCATATTGTCGGCATATAAAAAAACTTTTTTTCCCAATTATTATATTTAAATGGTAAGATGCGATCATCTTGTCTAATACTGTCCGCTAGTGATTCAATATTTAGATCAAAAAGCAAAGGTGAAAGGGGGCATCCCTGTCTTGTGCCTATATTAATTTTTATTGGTAACAAAAGATTTCCATTTATTAATACTCTGGCACTAGGGGCCTGATAGAATGCAGCTATGGCTCTACAGATGTTCCTGCCCAAATTACACCTTTCTAAGACCTTGGCCAAAAATACCCAATTAACGCGGTCAAATGCCTTAGTGGCATCTAATGTTATGACCGCCAATGGAATTTTATGGATAGTGGCGAGATAAATTGCGCCCACTAGTGCTTGCGTCAGATCTTGTATAGAACGCCCTTTTACGAACCCAGTCTGATCTAAGTGTAGCAACCTACTGGCTACCACATTCAACCTCTCTGCCAAAATTTTAGCCAACAATTTATAATCCGAATTAAACAGAGAGATGGGTCTGTATGAGTCGCACTGCGATGAGGCCTTCATTGGTTTAAGAATAAGAACAACTGTAGCGTCATTCCAGGAAGAAGGAATTTTTCCCCCTTCCTCAAAAATAAATGTGAAAAGCTTCTGAAGAACCGGGGTAGTTACTGGAGCCAGCACTTTATAAATCTCAGCAGGCAAACCGTCCGGTCCTGAAGCTTTGCCTCTTTTAGCAGAATCTATTGCCGCAGTTATCTCAATCAAACTAATTCCTCTGTTAAGGTGCTCCGATACCTGATCATCTATCCGGCGAACCGCATATTGATCGAGCCAAGTCTGAATTATATCATGACGAGGAACTAAGTCCTCCTTGTATACTGCGTCAAAATGATTAAAAAAAGCCTGTTCGATGTCTGTGCTATTTTCCGAAATCTCAGACGTACTTCCCACCTGAACTCCCTTTATAGTGTTCCTCTTCTGCTCTTTCTTCACCTTCCAAGCCAGCAGCTTACCACTGGCTTCACCGTATTCAAAATGAACCAGAACACTAGCCACTGCCAACACACCACACAGTTATAGTACATTAGAGAAAGCACAGAGAGGCAACATGTATATTATTTTGAAATATACATGTTGCCTCTCTGTGCTTTCTCTAATGTACTATAACTGTGTGGTCTGTTGGCAGTAGACCTACGAGGTGGGCAACTCTGACCTTTAATCATATTTCTGACTTGTTGTACAGCTAGGGAGTGCGGCTTTAAATTATCCCTTAGTGCCTTCTTTTCTGTAGACTGTCGGAACAGCAGTGGACGTCACTCCTCCTGATGCCTCGTAATGCGGCAGGCAGACCACAGTGGTAGATGTCGGAGGGACCGACACCAACGTGCTGTCGGTATCAGTCCCACAAACATCGTAACTAGGCCCTCTGTCTTCTATACTTTTATAGGGCACCAAAGTATTTAAACACTCACTACCATTCATAAAATAAAGCACAAAAACAGGAAACCCGACGTGTGCACTAAAACAGACAATGCACATTGACGAGGTCACTCAAATACCAACCATAGAGTCATTCCTTGGTTAGACCATTGTGGGGGAGCTCCAGATAAAATGTAACTTGGAAGGAAATGTGGGTGCCGCTCGTAGTTGCGAGGGAGGACCGAGGAGCAGTTTGCCAGCTTTTGGACTGACCCCAGCGGAAGCAGAGACACCTGGAGTGTTTGCGTGTAGCAGGCGGCAGGAAAGGAGGGACTGTGAGACCCAGGAACTCTAGCGGCGTTTCCAGCTGCCGCACCTGGAGGCTCTTCCCCCCTGACCCCGCCCCCCTCCCGGATCAGTAAAATCGCGACTCGCGGCCCCCGCTTCGCGGGAGCCGCTCGTAGTTGCGAGGGAGGACCGAGGAGCAGTTTGCCAGCTTTTGGACTGACCCCAGCGGAAGCAGAGACACCTGGAGTGTATGCGTGTAGCAGGCGGCAGGAAAGGAGGGACTGCGAGTCCCAGGAACTCTAGCGGCGTTTCAAGCTGCCGCACCTGGAGGCTCTCCCCCCCTGACCCCGCCCCCATCCCGGGAGTTCCGCCCCATTAGTAACTATAAGACTAACAAGAGGAACGCGCATCACGGGACGCGTGCGGGCGGTCGCCGGGCTAAGCCTGGGCAAAGGGCGGGCCGCTTGAGGCCGTTAGAGAACGGTAGAGACCGGACCGGGCCACCCCCCTTTCATCCCCATCCCGAGGCAACTTCTAGGAGACTCATTTACCATGGCAAGCAGAGAAACCAGAAGTAAGTCTGTCACTGTGTTAACCGGAACTATGGACAAATTCCTACGCAAGACCAATCTAGTGACCACAAAGGGTATCGCTCTGGTAGGCAAAACCAACGAGGAGGGTGGGGAAAATTCATGTTTTTCATCACCAGGCTGTGGTAAATTAATTTTACCGTACTATTTTTCCATATAATTATCAATAAAAGACAGCTCATTCAAATGAGAGGCAGAGTCTGTGGAATCTGAGTCATACGGGCTTTAATGGAAAATCCTCGAGGATGGGACATCATGTTCCATCACCACTAAGGTTCAGGAAGGGACATTCAACATTTTATTAGCATCACACATTATATATAGTAAAACAGTATACATGGAAGTGAATACAGTAGGCGTAACAGGTGAAAAGAGAGGTGATAATAATAATAATAATAATAATAATAATAATAATAATATGAAACTTATAATGCGCTCAGCTTACCCTGGGGAACACATGTGCGTAACAGGAGGCGTGTAAGAAGGCGTACACATGGGCGTGCACTGGACATGTCAGAGAATAGTCACATGAAACGTCGCAAGTGGGTGGATGCATAGAGAAAGTTTGCAGAATCAGCAGAAACCTATGACCTGTATGCACGCGCAGCTGAGCATGACGTGTAACCGGGGAAAGCTGGGGCTTTGACTTTTGCACGAGTAGAGGAGACTAATGTCTGGGGTGTCAAAACGACCTGTACCTATAGCATATCTGATATCGTATGTTTTGAGGATGTAGTGTCTGGAGTAAAAGGTTTCTCGGGCAGGGGCCGTTCAACACTGAATGCTAGTGCGTGCGTATGGATCTTCATGTAGAGTGCGGGGGCCATGGGCCTACCATGGTAACAGGAGCAGTAAATTACTTGCATGGAGACAGGAAGGCAGGGAGGCAGGGCCCTTTGCTCTGCAGCCGGGAATATGTTTACCTATTTCACTACACTGGAATGTGTTTTCGAGGAGGCTGAGCAGATAACTTGTAGGTAAAACATCATCTTGGCAAGCAAACCAGGCCGAGCCGGGCACTGCTCGTCTGAGGCAGGAAGTCAGGCAAGGGTCAGGGATTCATACCTAACGGCAGCATTCAGAGGGAGAAAAGGACTCGGAGCCTCGTTTAGGGCCTAGCTCGACTGGGCCAGAAAACGTGGAGGAAAATGTGAAAGTGCACCATGTAAAGACGTTGGCACCGTAGGTTTAGAAGCCTAATTAACAGGATATTTATGCATGGCTGGATAGCTGACATGTTAACGTTGGATGCAAATGTATTTGCGTCTTTCTAGCATGTACGGAACAGAAGTTACACGACATACACGGAACATGGGTGCATGGATAGGGTGCGAGTGGGAGACACATTATTTACCTGAAAATTTCTATTATCTCATTCCCTCCTTGGACCCTACTACACCCTTTAGGATATATCTATATTAATGAGACCATCTATCTGTTCATAAAGCATCATTTGTTCATCTTTCTTTAATCGGGAACGGGAACGTGTACTTGGACGGGGAATACAAGCTGTGGCGCACAAGCCGCAAATCGCTGGCCCACATTGCAGACAGAGACAACAACTGAATACTATGACCAATATTATTCCCAGGAATGATAACAATTTCCATCCCCAGGCAGATATCACACTCCAGAACCAACCGGACCAAGTCCAGGAGTCTGGATTCTGATGCATCCGATGAGCTATGGTATGGAGCCTCGCTATGGCTTTATACACGGATGGCGCGTTATTAGGAATAAACACGCAACAACTGGATCCGATGACTCTACAAGCCCCGCCCCTATCGGCCAGGATGACGTCAAGGACAAGGCGATTTTGAAGAACAACAAGTCTCATAGCAGACTGTTCCTCGGTCAGGTTACCTAATGCAAAAGTAGTCTCGTTCACTACTGCTTCTAAAGTTCTGGTTAATCTTCGAATTATCTTACTGTTTTGGACAGGACCTATGAACCAAAAGTACCCTTTAATGTAATCTTTGTACTGATCCCATGATGATTCAGAATAATCGATAACGGGAGGAAGGTCTCTCTTATGTCTCACATGTACCAAGTTTGGATTTCTGTGATAATCAGGCGGGGCTAGGAAAACAGGTGGCAATAGGAACGCAATATAACACGTCCCATCCCAATCCAATGGCAGACGTACATAGGCTGTCTGACCACATATGAAATAGGAATGGCGGGAAGCTTTGAAAGTAGACTTTCCTTTATCATGGAATTCGACCACAGTAGTACAATCACTGTGTCCTAGATGTACTGAACCATTCTTTCTGACACATAATTCACCTTTCACGGGCAAAACTGTAATAGACGGCAAGTCCGAATTAGTCTCAGACTGCACATTCAGGATCATGAGGTTAAGTGTAAAATTACCTAATCCATACACTTCATTTTCTAGATTGGTCCCTGTCCTTTGGGGAAGACCTTCCTGGTCTGGGAAACATATTTTATTCATGACTGTATTCAGGTTCCCCCATATCCAATTGCTTTGGGAAACCTTGGACTTACTATCTAGGGAAGACATTAAAGTAAACCATGCACCACACGAACCATTATGTGTGAACGGATAAGGAAAGAGGGGCAGAGCTCCCTTGTACTTCTGATAAGGAGGGAGTCGGCCACATACCCAGCAATTGGTGGCATTGCTGGTCTGGTGAGAATGATGTAACATACGGATGAATGTACTGTTGCGCATGGCTAAACGATAGGACAACTCATGACGGGGCAGGTCACTAAAAGTGTGCTCCACAGTGTCATTAGAGGAAGCATGTACATGTGAATCAAGAGGAAAAAAGACATGTAACAGTAAACATATGCATATTATCGGAAGACTCAGAAGAAACATGGAAATTAATGCGATTATGCACCTGCTGTGCAAAACTTTACAGTACTTTTTTCTTTTCTCGTTACGCCTATCTCTCTGACTACTTGGGTCTATCTTATTCATGTCAGAAACTTGTCTAACCGCTTCACCCAGGGGGGGACTTAAACAATTAAACGCTGTCTGACTTACTAGACCTTAACTTGGAACGGTACTCCTCTTGGGGAGTTTTCTCTAGCAGGGGGAGTTTAGAGTCAGTCTCTAGAAGTGGGCAATCCTTAATCGGGATTTCTGGACACAGTCCGTGAACTTTTTTAACGTGGCTCGAGTGCAGCCAGCCTTTTCTTCCTTCCAGCTTGACCGCGGTCCTCGTCGTCATCAACACCAACTTGGGCTGTTTCCACCTCGGCTCCAGCGGACTTGAACGGTCAAAGTTCTTCACAAGCAGCAGATCTCCCGGAACGACTTTGTGCGATTTTACTTGGGTGTTGTCCGGGAAGGCAGCCGCGACCTGTGAGCGACAAGATTGTAGTGCAGACATCAAGGAAGCCAAGTAATCTGTCAGCATAGTACTATCAACATCAGTTATGCGTCTTCGCATAGGAGTACCCCACATGTTCGGGGGACGACCAAAAATAATTTCGTACGGAGACAATCCTGTCCTAGAATGGGCTACCATTCACATCTAAAAGAGTGCAACTGGCAGGGCTACTATCCAATCTACACCTTTCTCTGCACAGACCTTTGCTAGGCGTGTTTTCAGGGTCTAATTATGTCTCTCTACGAGACCAGCTGCTTCAGGGTGTCGTACGCAGTGGAACTTCCACTGGTAACCTAACAGGAGTGAAACCTGCTTCATGAGCTCGGACGAGAATGGCTGTCCATTATCTGAGTATACGACACGGGGCAAGCCGTATCGCGGGAAAAATTCACGAACCAACTGCTTGGCAGTGGTCGCGGCAGTGTAATCTGGGACTGGATATGCTTCTGTCCATCGGGAAAGGGCACATACAACTACAAGGACATATTTGAATCCTCGGCATCTGTCCATCTGGATATAATCCATCTGGAGGACTTCAAAAGGATGGTCAGGAGGATGGAATCCACCTTGTTCCACGGGAACACCTTTGCCTGGATTGAACTGACAACAGATCATGCAAGTACGCACTTTCTGTTTTGCTGCTGCTCGTAAATGTTTATTGAACCAGAGGTTTTGAATGCTGTCTAACATGGCTTTTTCTCCTAAGTGTGCTGGACTATGTGCTGTGTTAATGATTACTTGAACCATAGAGTCGGGGAGGAACCATGTGGCTCTTCCCTTCGTCATCCATCCCTGATCTGTCTGGATCCCTCCTTGTTCAGTCCATTTCTTGATTTCGTCGGGAGTAGCATGTGTCTGTATGTCGAGTACGTCTAGAATGGGATCCTTCACTGTCATACAATGTGTCTGTGATATTACGTCAGTCTTTGTCATGTCCGTTGGGATGTCTGTCTGGGCTGTGAGTTTAGCTGTTCAGTCTGCCAGGTCGTTACCCTGAGAATTAGTGTTGATGACTTTAGTATGTGCTTTGCACTTCATGATGGCAATGGATACAGGTAAGTGTATGGCTTCTAACAGAGCTTGAATGAGGGGACCATGCTGGATCTTGGTACTGTGAGAAGTTAAAAAACCTCTCTCTTCCCAAAGAACACCGAAGTCGTGTACGACTCCGAATGCATACTGTGAATCTGTGTATATGTTTACTTTCTTGTTCTTGGCTAGTATACAGGCTTGGGTCAGAGCAATGAGCTCTGCAGCTTGAGCAGATAGTGTGTCAATACGATGTGTTTCTATGACTTCAGTTTCAGTGGTCACTGCATATGCGGCCACTAACTCTCCTGTGCTTGTTCTCATACATGAACCATCCACGTAAAGTGTCAGGTCTGGGTCGGTCATTGCAATATCTGTCAAGTCTTGTCGGGGCTTTGTCACTGTATTGATGACTTCTACACAGTCATGTGGTGCTGGATCTGTTGTACTCGATGGTAACAATGTGGCAGGGTTGAGTATGTTGCAACGTCTGATTTCTATGTGTGGCTGGAACAGTGTCAATTCATAACCTGTCAGTCGTGCTATGCTCAAGTGCTGAGTCTGGGTACGATTTAGAAGAACTTCCACAGAGTGTGGAACTTGTACTGTCAAGGGATGTTCTAACACTATTGAATCGCTTTGTCTGATTGCTAGAGCTGTCGCTGCAACTGATTTGAGGCACGCAGGCAGAGCCTGGGCTACTGGATCCAATGTACTGGAAAAATAAGCACAAGGCTTATGGTGTCCTGCTTGATCTTGTGTGAGAACAGATAATGCTGTGCCATCACGTTCTGTAATGAACAGTGAAAAAGGTTTACTGTAACATGGTGTCGCTAAAACTGGTGCTTGACATAAAGCTTTCTTCAAGTCATTAAAAGCTTGTGTATGTTCCTGAGTCCAAGGGAGGACAGTCGAAGTCGCTGCCTCCTGGGTTGTCAACTGTATGAGTGGTTTGGCTAGAAATGCATACTGGGGGATCCATTGTCTGCAGTAAGAAGTGAGGCCAATAAAGGCCCGTACTTCCTTTTGAGTCTTGGGTTGTGGCAGATGTGCAATTAACTGGATACGATCTGGTGTCAACTGTCTACCCCTCTTGGACAGCAAGTGTCCAAGGTATACCACTTGCTGGGCACAGAATTGGAGCTTCGAAGGGGACACTTTATGCCCCTTTTCGGCCAGAAAATACAAGACTGTCAGTGACGCGCGCTCGCAGTCACGTTCGGTCCATGCTGTGATCAATAGATCATCGACATATTGGAGCAGAGCAGTGTCAGTAGGCATGTGGATACTGTCGAGTTGTCTTTTCAGTGCTTGGCTGTAAATACTAGGACTTTCTGTGAACCCTTGAGGTGCACGTGCAAATTTGAAGCTTCGGCCATTTAAAGAGAATCCGAACAAATACTGGCTTTCAGGATGAATGGGGACACTAAAGAAAGCGTTCTTGAGGTCAATTACAGTAAAGAACGCTGCTTCGGAATCAATAGCCGTCAAAAGAGAAGATATGTCAGGCACTACCGGGTACTGTGGAACAATGCATTTATTCAATTCACGAAGATCAATCACCAATCGGTAGACTGGTGGTGCATTTGGGTCAGTTCGTTTAAGAATCGGAATGATCGGGGAATTACATACATTGGAGTCAGTTTCAATAACTACTCCTTGGGCGATGAGTTCGTCAATAATTTTCAGTAAGGCTGTTACAGCCTCAGGTGGCAATTTGTATTGTCGAATTCGGGGTAGTACAACTCCTTGCTTGAGAGTGACACGATAGGGAGTAATGTGCATACAACCTACATCAGTTGGACCTTGTGCCCATAAATGCTGTGGAACATTTTTCAATCTTGCATCAAAATCTCTCAACACATAGTGACCCTTAAAGTCACGTAGAAATAATCTCTCTCCTTCCGGAGAACAACATATAACAGCTCCTAGAGCTTTCAGCGTTTTAATACCAAGCAAGTTTTCGGGACATGATTTCGTAAGTAACAAGTCTGTAGTACGGGACAATGGACCAACTGCAAGGGGAACTGGCTTTGATACTTCGTTAACAATAGGCTTTCCTGAAAATCCAAGGGAAACATTCTGTGAGCCTGAGAGGGGTGCCCCTGGAACCTCGTCATGACTAATGGTAGTTCTGCTCGCCCCTGTGTCAATCAAAAATGTTCTGTCTTTCCCTAATACCTGACTATGTACATAGGGACCATCTTGATCTACAGGAACCTCGATGAGGGGCAAGCCAACCTCCCTCTCTAGGCTGTTTCATGTGTACTGCTGATAATCGGGATAATCTGACTGGGCATACTGGTACATTTGCTGTGTGACATGTTGCGTGGCAGCAATAGGTTGGGGTTGGGGTACAGCTACTGTCTGTTGCTGTGCATTCTGTGGATGTTGCGTATTCTGTGGAATATTCTGCGGAATATTCTGTGGAACATGTTCTGGTCTAGGCGGACGTGGTCTTTCTTTCGTTTTGCCTGAAGCAATATTGTGTTTCAAAACCAAACACTCATTTATGTAATGTCCTGGCTGCTTACAATAGTTGCAGTTCCCTTTAACAGGAGCTGCAGAATGGCTAGTCTGTGTGTTCTGCGTGTTACCCCTCTTCTGACCATCTGCTGGAACAGACTGGGCAACTAGTACTTTCATTTTCGTGTCTTTCATACGTCTCTGTTCATGATCGTGTTCCTCTCTAATTCTGTTCTGGTGGTACTGTAACATCTGTAACATTTGGGAAGGTGTATTAGCTTGCCATGTGCTTTCGACTTTCAATACTCTATTCTTAACCTGTAGTAAGGAATTCTCGAATAATTTGGTAACAAAAAGATGTGGGTATGACTCGCTACTTGTTTTCAGGCCACTATTAATAATAAAACATTTCTCGAATCTCGAATAAAAATCACTAGTGTCTTCGTCTTGTTTCTGTTTGCAGGCCGAGATTGCATCCCAGTCTTCCTTTTTAACTGTCAATAATCTAGGCAAGACCTGTACTAATAATCCTGGTAATGCTTTAGTTTTGTCCCCAAGACCTAAACCTGGGGTACGTCCCTTTTCCTCGTCTTCTAATTCAGTCCAGATAATCTTTTTATCTCCCACCTCCCATTCTTTCTCTTTCAGTTTTTCGTAGATACCAGCCGGCAACAATACCTTTAACATTTTCAGAATGTCGGAATATGTATAATCTCCCATTAGTAACATGTCTTTTATTTCACGGTGAAAACCTGCCGGATCTTTATCATGACAGGGCACTATTTTCTTCATTTCCAATAATTCCATTTTTGTTAAAGGAGTGTATACGAATACGCGTTGAAGCGTACCCCCTGCAGCCTGGACGGGGTGAACTTCTCGTAAGGGATTCTGTCTATCCATATGAAACGGTTGTCTTACTGGGGGTGGGACAGAAACGAAGTGTGGAGTCAAGAAAGTTCTGTATTTGTGACGTTGTTCTAGAATGGTATTAATTAAATCAGTACCTAGACCTCCCCCTCTTCTCAGGAGTAAATCTTGCAATATATTATACAATGGACCTGGATCAGATTGCTGATTTTCATATAGTGTAATGAGATGTTGGATCATGTATATACCAGCTAGTCGCTGTTCTTCTGGAGTAAGGCTCAAAAATGTTTGCGCTACTGAATCATCTTTATATATACTGTCATTTCCAGCCCATTGGACTGCTGACCGGGCTAGTTCCTGATCACGCATGGTACTAAGTTCATGATAACCTATTCTTTCTTTCAGTATTTTATCAGTGTCTTGGAATACATTTTCAAGAGAACATTGTTCTGGTATTGGAGAAAGGAAACGTTTCTTGTTTTCTAGACGAATGGGTCTGTCAAAAGGTCTGTCAAAAGAATACTGTTTAGGGAGTTTCACTCTACCTACGTACGCTATTGTTTCCTGATTCTCTACTGGATTCTCTATTTCATCCTCCTCCGAGGATTCATTCTTGTCTGACTCGGCTTCCCTATCAGCCCTTTGTCTGTTATGTATTGTTACTATTTCTTTACGGATCTTTCTGGACATGGCATCTATACAATTCTGTTTATCATGTTTACAATCTGCAATATTCTGACTCCATTTTGTCAGTACATCCATCTCTTCTTTGACAACACCTGGCCGATCTTGTTCCCTTATCAAACAATTTATCATGAATCGTAATATTAAACCTTGTGTCTCAGCTTTCTGATATGCCATGGCTTCACGAATACATTCTGGTCTCTCCCCCGTTCTAATAAAATGATATATATTGTCTAGATGGTTTGCCATTTCTGGTAACAACATCAAATAATCTGTAACACGTCGTAGACGTAATGAAGCTAACATCATGTCTCCTTCCTTGCCAGGTACTGGATCATATCTACAATCGGTAATATACTGTCTGAAGTTTTCATATGTGATCGCTTTTGGCGCACGTTGCATTGCTAATTCTCTGATTGTCATTCGTTTCATCTGTGGCGGGATGCGAAGGTGGCCTCCTGCGGCACCTCCTGAGGCAGAAGCGAGGGTATGAACTGACTGGGTTGTAGCTGTTGAGGTCATGACGGGTATAAGAGGTGTATGTAATGGGGGTTGACTCTGGGTTGCGGCTGTCGAAAAAGGATTGTGAGGACCAATAGTAGGGGTGCCAGTAGCAGTAGCAGTAGCAGCAGCAGTAGGGGAAGTGACAGCAGGTGCAGGAAGCGAGTCTTGGAGACGTGGAGGGGTCGTGGCTTGAACAGTCGGAGCAGGCTGTTGTACATTATTAACGGGTGGTACGGGTACATTAGTATATGCTGGAGCTACGCCATCTAAATAGGAAGAAAGGAAAATGTCTGCTGCGGTCTGTTTGTGACGGACTTTAGTCGGACCCAATGGTGGTGGCAAGTTACGGGGTACTTCCGGGGTAGCCTTGGGCAGGCCCTCGGCCAGAACTGGATACATGCCTGTAATGAGTGCATTTCTTTGACGGTCTAATTGTTCTAATCTTACTTGTTCTCCTTCTTCTAGTAACTCTTTTTCTCTGGCTTTTTCAGATTCTTCTCTACTTCTCTCTACTTTTCTGATTGTTTTTTCTGTTCTTCTATGCGATTCTTTGCGCCACAATTCTATGGCATCTTTCTGGGATTGTCTGGCTTTCTTTTTCCACAATGCTTCTTCTACTCTCATGATGCATTCAGCATCCCATGTCCCTGAGACAGGCCATCTATACTTCTCTTCCAGACCCTTAGTGTAGTCTGCCCATAAATCTTGGTACAGTATGGCATCTAAGCCATGCTTATTATACATAAAATATCCTGGAGTGTCCCTAGGTGGGACAGGAACTGCTTCTTCGAGTATCCCTTTCCTGGTTCCTATTTGACGTAATTTCGAGAACAGTGGCATGATTGGAGTGATTCGGACGTGAGCACAATAAACACAGTAATAAACAGTAAACAATCATTCACCCCACGACATTAAAACACATTAAAACATTTCAGACTGAATTACCCAGTACACAGAAAACACATATTCTGAAAATCTCGAGATAATACTGAATAACTGGATGCACTGCTGAAACAGTACAGACAATACCGGTCCCCAGACAATACCGGTCCCGTAAAGAGACACGTCGGACCGTGTCCACCTAAGTGAACACGTCAGGACCAGATCTGTGTACCCAGACCTGTCTTGACCGGGGACAAATTAATGAACCCGTCTAGATGCGTTCCCAACAACGGTACTCACCGGGAAGCAAGAAACGGAAGGCCTCGGAAACTGGACTGGACTGGACTGGACTGGACTGGACTGCGTCAGGCTACGGATACTCCTACGCATGCGCTTCGGAACAGGTGGGCCTCCGGACTCCTCGGACCTTGCTCTCTCGACTAGGCTCTGGTCGGGATCCTCCGCATTCCTCACCGCCTCGTCTGGACGTCGGACCGCAGTCTCCGTCTCCCCCGTGGGCCCGAGGGAAGATAGCAGGAAAACCCGCAAACGTGCACGGTTTCCGTCGCGGCTGTAGAAGGGGGCAAAGTCTGCGTGACTTCACCGGCAAGTGGGGAAGGGGGGTCCCTGTTCGGGTGCCAAATTATGTGGTAAATTAATTTTACCGTACTATTTTTCCATATAATTATCAATAAAAGACAGCTCATTCAAATGAGAGGCAGAGTCCGTGGAATCTGAGTCATACGGGCTTTAATGGAAAATCCTCGAGGATGGGACATCATGTTCCATCACCACTAAGGTTCAGGAAGGGACATTCAACATTTTATTAGCATCACACATTATATATAGTAAAACAGTATACATGGAAGTGAATACAGTAGGCGTAACAGGTGAAAAGAGAGGTGATAAGAACACATGTGCGTAACAGGAGGCGTGTAAGAAGGCGTACACATGGGCGTGCACTGGACATGTCAGAGAATCGTCACATGAAACGTCGCAAGTGGGTGGATGCATAGAGAAAGTTTGCAGAATCAGCAGAAACCTATGACCTGTATGCGCGCGCAGCTGAGCATGACGTGTAACCGGGGAAAGCTGGGGCTTTGACTTTTGCACGAGTAGAGGAGACTAATGTCTGGGGTGTCAAAACGACCTGTACCTATAGCATATCTGATATCGTATGTTTTGAGGATGTAGTGTCTGGAGTAAAAGGTTTCTCGGGCAGGGGCCGTTCAACACTGAATGCTAGTGCGTGCGTATGGATCTTCATGTAGAGTGCGGGGGCCATGGGCCTACCATGGTAACAGGAGCAGTAAATTACTTGCATGGAGACAGGAAGGCAGGGAGGCAGGGCCCTTTGCTCTGCAGCCGGGAATATGTTTACCTATTTCACTACACTGGAATGTGTTTTGGAGGAGGCTGAGCAGATAACTTGTAGGTAAAACATCATCTTGGCAAGCGAACCAGGCCGAGCCGGGCACCGCTCGTCTGAGGCAGGAAGTAAGGCAAGGGTCAGGGATGCATACCTAACGGCAGCATTCAGAGGGAGAAAAGGACTCGGAGCCTCGTTTAGGGCCTAGCTCGACTGGGCCAGAAAACGTGGAGGAAAACGTGAAAGTGCACCATGTAAAGACGTTGGCACCGTAGGTTTAGAAGCCTAATTAACAGGATATTTATGCATGGCTGGATAGCTGACATGTTAACATTGGACGCAAATGTATTTGCGTCTTTCTAGCATGTACGGAACAGAAGTTACACGACATACACGGAACATGGGTGCATGGATAGGGTGCGAGTGGGGGACACATTATTTACCTGAAAATTTCTATTACCTCAAGGCCCTTAAATGTCTACCAGCACACCGCTCTTGCTTGACGCTACCCACCTATCCCTAATGGACAGCATAGACCAAACAATAGAGTCTGTACTCCAACAGTTGAGGACACCGTCATCCTTGTCAAGAGACAGAGACATATCAGTAATTGTTAGCGATGTGGATCCTTCCCCTGGTGCAGAGTCTATATCATCCGGGGAACAGGGTGTGGTTGACACTTCGCCGAAGAGCACGGACCTAAAAGAGGATCGTGTAATGAAAAGGAAAAGATCCAGAAAGCCCAAGGGTGCTAAAAGGGCCAAAACTGACTCTGTTCTACTGACTACTGGTGAACAATTGGGCCCACAAGACACTTTGGGGTTGGGGAAGGAGAGGGCAGTGCCATGTGTTCCCTCCTCTGTAGCCACTCCCCCACTCTCCCAGCCATTTATTTTTGGTGGGGCTAGCCCCAATGTCATAGATCCCATCATTGCTTCACTCACTGCTGCTTTCAGTGCTCTGTTGAATCCTATTTTACTCAAATTGGAATCGGTAGAGTCAAGACTAGCCACAATTGAGAGTCTCAGTGAAGGCAGTCTAGGCCGGTCTGGAACAAGAGAAAGTACAGAAGGGCTAACCGCAGGGGGAGCCGGAAATCTAGATCCCCCCCCGGCTGCTAAGATTCAGGTTCCCCAATCCTTTACAACTTCTAATGGGGAAATTAGCACTCATAGTACAACTGCGGTGCCTCAAATAGCACCAGTCCCACTGCCCAGGCTATTGCCTCCGGTTCCCCCACCTAGGAGGTCGAAAAAACCAGTTCTTGCTAATCCATCCACACCTGGGATTCCATCAAATCCCCTAACTGGTAGCTCTGCCCACCGGCCTAGCCACAAAACACGGCGCAGGGCAGTGAACTTGCCCCCTGAGGCAGCGAGATACACCGTTATACTGATGGGGGTACCTGAATTAGCTAGTGGGGTAACTGAGTCCTTTGAATCCCTACGTAATAGGGTCATCAGCTGGCTCAATATACAAAGGCCCCTTCCATCCAGCCTAAAAGGAGAAGTCCTCATGGTTAGAAGGGTCTTGTGGGTTGGCTATACCGCCAAGAAAAGTGTGGGGGACTGTGTAATTGTCAGTTTCAAGAATCCCCAGGTTGTTTCTTACATCTGCAACTGGTTTGGTAACACCACCAATACATCAATCGAACTCGTCCCTCTCTCATATTTTTATCCCAACACCAGCAAGACATCTACGAGAAGGGACGAAGGATGGACAAAGGTGGGCTGTGCAGTGGATGGGTCTAGATATAGGCCTAGGTACAACACCCATTTTCCCAACACAAACTATGTACATCCCAACAGGTTTAATTGCCTCGATGAAGTAGATTGACTTCGAGGGGTTCCTCCCCCACAATCTTACCAAGTCATTGACAATGAACCTGTGGGGCAAGAGACGGGAACAGAAGGGGCTGACTTTCCAAACAGACAATTGGACTCACATCAGGGTGGTGGTTTAAAATCCCCTAGTCTTAGGGTCACTGCAGATAGTGCACCCCTGAATTCCTCTGAAGCACTTTTTGCTCCTAATGTAACACCTTCTGTTGAATCCACCCCGGGAATGCAAGATCAGTTCCCCCTACTCCTACCCACGGGCACTACTCCTGAAATAACTGAAGTATGTATCCCCAAATTGACCACTGAAACTCTAAAAATCCCCTCCTGGAATGTGGCAGATTATTGCAAAAAAATACATACAGCAGACTGGGATCTTTTAATTAGTACCAGTGATATCTGTCTCTTCCAGGAGACATGGGCCAGGGAACCAGTGAGTAGTGTGGGCTTTGCAGTTTTTGAGACCCAGGCTAAATGGAGTGGAAAGGGGAGACCCTCGGGGGGCTTGGCAATCTGGGTAGCGAGTCACGCTGGCTGTACTGCAGAGAGCGTTTGTACACTCTGTGAGGACATCCAGTGTGTACTTCTCGGGTGGCCTAACGCAGCAAAACTGGCAATTATAAATGTGTATTCTCGTCCAGTTAGCGCAGCCAAGGAATCGCCCACCCTAGAGGATCTTGCGTCCCTTTTGGATTCATTGCCCAGTGACTATAAAATCGTCCTGGGCAGAGATTTCAATTGCCACTTCGAACCCCTGGAAGGCTTAAGGAAGGGTGCCCTTACCACCGAAGATGACTTCTGGGGTGTTCCACCATGTTCATCCCCTCATCCCAAATCCTGGTCCCCACTTGTTGTGCAAATTATGTCCTTAACTCTAAACTATGCACTGAGGGGTTGCAACGGCCGCACCCCGTCAGACTGCCCCTCATCGTGTACCTTCAATAGGAAGGGTCACGAATCCAGGTTGGATTACATTCTCATCGACATCGGCTCATGGTCCAGGGTCCAGGATTTTAGGGTATCTCCCAGAACTGATAGCGACCATAACGCTCTCCTATTGGATCTGAAACATCCAGCACCTTCTGCTGACTCGCTATCTACCAATTATAAGGATGACCCGGGAAATGTGGCCCTAAGTTCCAATAGGCGTAGGGTAAAATGGGCGAAAATAGTCAGTACTGAGGAAAACATAAGGAAAATCTTTGATATTGCAATCCCGAAGTTTGTGAAACTAGACGAATTAATTAATCAGCCTGGTTCCACGGACTTTAATTCCAAACTGGGACAGATACATGCAAATCTAGTGGGTTCCTTAGCAGAGGTCTTCCATCCTGTGGCAGCCCCACGGCGCAAAAAGATACGCACTTCACTTTGGTATAACTCCGCCTGTCGCAAGGCCAAGCAAGAATTAATTACCAATATTAAGACAGGGTCAGATAAGGGTACGATCGCCAAACTTAGACGGGTTTATAGAGATGCCATTGCGTTAGCAAAAAGGAAGTGGGATTGGAACCATTGGCAGGATCTCTCCCTTGCATTAGAAACCAGAGACTCAAAAAGATTCTGTTTTCTGGTGAATAATGGCACTGGAGAGGTCAAAGCTGCCGTGGAGCCAAATATTGCACCATCTTTTTGGGAGGCCCACTTTGGCAATCTCTATCAGGACACTGTATTGCCTGTTGCTGAAGCGGCTCCCGATGATATAATCACTCCTGCAGTTGGGTTGGAATTCACTCTTGGTGAGGTAGTGGGTGCAGTAGAGAGATTGGCAATGGGGAAGGCCCCGGGTTTGGATAGGTTGCCCGGTGATCTCTTCAGACAAGATCCTGAAGTTTGGGGCCCCTACCTCCTAATTTTATTTAATGCCATCCTGGGGGGTATGGAAATCCCCTGTACTGGGCTGGGAGAAGAGATAGTGCCAATTCATAAAAAGGGCTCTCCTCTCCTCCCAGCCAACTACAGGCCGAATAGCCTCATAGATGTTCCTTAAAAACTCTTCTCTCGTCTCCTCTTGGACCAACTCCTGGACTGGATGGAGGCAAATGAGATTCTTAGTCCTCTCCAGGCTGGCTTCAGAAAAAATACGTCCACCATGGACCAGATCTTCCGCCTCATCCTCCTGTATTGGAAAACGGTGAGGATTGAGGGCGGGAGACTATACATGGTGTTAGTAGATCTGAGATCAGCCTTTGACTTGGTCCCACGGAAAAAACTATGGGAGGTCCTTCAGGTGCTGGGCGTACCAACCGAGCTGCTGCATGCCATAATCAGGCTACACGATGGCAACTATGCACAGGTCAGGTGTGGGAGGGATGGAGTGCTCTCTGCAAGGTTTCCTGTTCTCAGGGGGGTTAGGCAGGGTTGCGTCCTGGCGCCGACCCTGTTCTGCCTCTTCGTGAACAGTGTTATATCTCACCTTGATGGAGTAAAAGACAATGACGCCCCTTCTCTGGCAGGCAGGAGGGTGCCATCTATCATGTTTGCTGATGACACCCTCCTGCTTTCCAAAAGCCCAATGGGGATCCAGAGGATTTTGGATGGATTTGGTCTTTTCTGTAGACAACATGGTCTAGAGATCAATACAGAGAAGACCAAATTCATTATTTTTAATCCCTCACCAAAGAGCAGACCAAATCCCACTCTGGGTGCGGCCAGCTTAGAAGGGTCACAACTTTGCAGTATCTGGGGGTGACTCTGCACGAGAATTTATCCTGGGAACCCCAGATAGTGAAATGTCGGCTAAATCTGACCCAATTAACTGGTGCAATCCTGAAGGTTGCAAATACTTCAACCTACAAACCTATAAGTCCGGCACTGGAACTGTACAAAATGCAAGCCAAGGCAGCTGCAATGTACGGCAGTGAGCTTTGGGGGTACAGAGCAGGTCGGGATCTTTCAAGAGTAGAAAACACCTTTCTCAGACGCCTACTGGCTCTCCCCCGTGGCACACCCCTGATTCCCTTGAGATTGGACGTGGGCCTACCCTCTTTCGCTGCTGAGCTGGAGTCTAAGCCAGTAAGATTCTGGCACAGGCTCTGGTCCACCAGCGAGCTCGAATATTACAGAAGTGATCTCACTCATGTATTGGCCCTAAATCAACGAGATAGAATTCCCTGGCTGGCCTTTGTTAAGAAGGAACTGTACCATTTAAATCTGTCTGAACTCTGGGAAGCCCCTGCAGCAGGCTGCCAAAGGCTATCCCGGAAACGACTTGTCCAAATATACAAGCAAAAAAGCCTCGATTTAATTATGACATCGACTAATAATGGCACCCTAACTGAACGTTTCCTGCAATCCAAAAATTCTTATGAGTTTGAGGATTTTATGGATATTATTTTCCCAATCCTTGCTAGGAAGCTGTTTATACAGTGGAGGTTTGGCACTTTACCGATCAAAACTTTTACCTCCAAATGGCTTCAGAGGGATGATAAATCTTGTCCAGGTTGTAATTCTCACGATGAGGAAGAAACCCATCTTTTTTTCTTTTGTCCTCCATATTATAGACCTAGGAAGCACTGGTTGGTCCCTCTTTGCAGGAATTTGGGTTTCAGGAGCTACATAGATGCCTATGATCAGTTGACTCCCAAACCTACCCCTCTCGGGAAAGAAGTTCCAAGTTGTAGGTGTTACAAATAAGCAAATAACTAACGCTGTTTCAAAGAAGGTTCCTGTAAAAATAGACTTATTTGAGAAAGCTTACCAATTTGTTGTGTGTGACTCAAGTCCTGTGAATATGTTAACCTCAATATCAGCCAGCCGAAATCCGCAACCTACCTGAAACAGACAATCTAGAACTTCAACACCTGGATCACCAACAGTGCTGATTGATTCACCTCCATCAACCCTACCAAACAAGTCAGCTGGTACACTCCGGAAGCCAGGGCAATGAAATAAAGCTGCAAACAACTAGAAAGAAGATGGCGGGCCAGCAGACCAAGCCATCTTCAAGTCAGTCCTCAACAGTTCCCACTGTGAACTCAAAGATACAAAAAAGAAGGCCCTTGCAGACAACATCGAGGCTAGCGCCAACCACACCAAGGAACTCTTCATCATCATCAGAGAATTCTCCTGCCACCGAAAACCTGATCCATCCCTCACTGGAAGTATGCGATGCTCTAGCAAATCACTTCCACAACAAGATATCCAGCATCTACAGGAACTTCAATCCCCAACCCACTGACCTCCTCAGCCTCCCCACTCCTACAGAAACCAAGCCAACTACCTTCTAACCACATGGGAACAGCTTAACACACCGGGCACCACAGCCATAATGAACACCATCCACTCAAAAGCACCCACCGCCACATGCCCCCACCGCCTCTTCAACCTCGAAAGTGACGAGATCAGCCACCAACTCAACACCATCCTCAATGCATCCATCACCAAGGCCACCTTCCAGATGCCAAGAAACATGTGGAGGTCGGGTCTCTCCTCAAGAAAAAGCTCTGTAGACACAAGCGATCTCCAAATCTACTGTCCTATCTCGCTGCTCCTACTTCAGCGCCAAAGTCCTGGAGAAGGCCATCAACCTTCAGCTCACCGAACATCTAGAAAAGAACACCCAGCTAGACCCCTCCCAATCTGGTTTCAGAGCCAGCCACAGCACAGAGACATCCCTGATTGCTGCCATAGACATAATATGCACCCTACTCAACTGAGGGGAATTGGCTGCCCTGATTCATCTCGACCTCTCCGCTGCCTTTGACACTGTTTCCCACCACACACTCATCAAGAGACTGTACCAGGTTGGAATCTAAGAAGACGCACTCAAATAGATGGCAGCATTCCTCATGGGACACACGAAAAGAATCCATCCCCCCTTCGGTACAACCCAAGAGCACCATCTGTGGTGACCCTCAAGGCTCATCCCTCAGCCCCATGCTCTTCCGTAGCAACATGACGCTGCTAGCTGATGTCGTCAGAACCCACAACAATTAACATCATATCCTATGCCTATGATGCCCAGCTTGTCCTCTCACTCTCAGCAGGCCACACCACAACTAAGACAAACGTTCACAACTGCATGAAGAACGTCACAGTTTGGATAAAGGACAACTGCCTGAATATCAACATGGATAAGACCAAAGTGCTGATCTTTGACAGCCATACCTCCCTATTGAAAGACACCTAGTGGCCAGCGGAACTCAGATCCAGCATTATACCTAAAGATCATGCCCGCAGCCTCGGCATCATCGTGGACAGCAAACTCACCATGAAAGTGCAGATCAACAATGTCTCTTTGACCTGCTTCCACATTCTTTGCATGCTCCGAAGAATCTTCAAATGGCTCCCCACAAGCACCAGGAAAACAATCACACAAGCCCTAATCACCAGCCAGCTGGACTATGGCAAGTCTCTGTACATAGGCACCACCAGCTAACTCATGGGAAGGCTCCAGATTATACAGAACTCAGGGGCCAGACTGATCCTCAACCTGCCTAAAAGGCCCCATATCACCCAGCACCTAAGAAACCTCCATTGGCCACCCATCCAGAAAAGTTGCCAAATCAAACTCCTGAAACGCCTACAAAGCCCTCAATGACCAAGGACCAGCATATGTTAACCACCGCCTCGACTTCCACCAACCATCCAGAAACGTTTGCTCCACCTCCCTCGCCCTGGCAAAGACACTGCACATCTGCCGTAGCCACAGCAGAGAAAGTTCCTTCTCCCACCTCGTTGCCAAGTTC
This sequence comes from Lissotriton vulgaris, assembly GCF_964263255.1. Taxonomy (NCBI): domain Eukaryota; kingdom Metazoa; phylum Chordata; class Amphibia; order Caudata; family Salamandridae; genus Lissotriton; species Lissotriton vulgaris. The sequence continues at coordinate 1,109,643,060 of NC_141689.1, read as the reverse complement.
TGAAACACCCTCACCCTCCAGCTCCGAACATCACCCTCGCTGACAGACTTCAGGAGGAAACTCAAGACCTGGCTCTTTGGCTGAATCCAGCCTCCTAACGCATGGATATCCTCAAGGTTGAGAAGCTGTGCTCTACAAGTATTAAGAGATATGATATGATGGGAGGGATCTTTTGTACAAATGTAATTGCTCTACATATTGTGTACAGTTCTTTGTTGATTTTCAAGCACACAATGAAGATGTGAAATTTAAAATGGCCGGAAAATAAACAAATGTTGGGTTGTACCATGTCAGAACTGTAGAGAATTTATCTTCCAACCTGCAAGATACTGTGAAATCTGAAGTATGGGAATTTTCAAGGACGGACATTCAATCAGGGGTTTGTAAAGCTCAGCAACTCACCCGTGAGTTTCTCAAGGCACTGGGGTGGGGGAAGGGGCAGCTCCGTTGGTTGCTTGGGTCATCTGAAGAGCCAGGTCTTGAGGTACTTCCGGAGCTGGATCAGTGTTGGGCTTTTCCGGAGGTGGGAGGGGGGTCCTTTCAGGTCTTGGCTGCGAGGTAGGAGAAGGACCTTCCACCCGTTCTGGTCTTGTAGATGTGTGGGCTGGTGGCCAGAGAAAGTTTAACTGATAGGATGTTTCTCTTGGGTGCGTGGAAGGAGAGGTGGTTGTTTAGGTATGCTGGTCCGATGTTGTGGAGGGCCTTGTATGTGTGTGTGAGGAGCTTGAAGGTTATTCTTCTTTTGATGGGGAGCCAGTGGAGATTGCTGAGGTGTTGGGAGGTGTGGTTGTGAAGGGGGGTGTCTAGGATCAGTCTTGCTGCAGCTTTCTGGATGGTCTGAAGCTTGAGAAGGAGTTTTTGGTTGATACTGGTATAGAGGGCGTTGCCGTAGTCCAGTTTGCTAGTGATGAGGGCGTGCACAACATTGGACTTATCAAAGGTGTAGAACCTGTCCGAATAACAATAAAATACCATACAATATTTCTGAGAATGCCACCAAATAATCATATCCCTAAAACAGTGGCTGGAATCACTCTGGCGAGTGAATCAATGTTAAAACAAGGAATGTTGATAGAATTAGATAGACGCCCTTTCAATTAATCAAATATGGGCTTACAGACGTCTAACACCAAGTATGGGATTGTAAAGGATTTGCAGAAAATTAACAGCATAGTATTTCTATGTTGTCCCATGGTACCGAATACAGCTATAATATTATTTTAAATTCCCTGTGATACAGAGTGGTTTACTACTGTGGATCTATTTTATTTTATTTTATTTTATTTTTGTGTTTTATAGAGCGCGAACATGACCCGTGAGGGTATCAGAGCGCTTTACACGGTATACATTGTTGAGCAAACAAAGGATTAAGGTGCAGGGACAAATAGATCGAACATTACACGGTATATAATGTTGAGCAAAAAGATTAAGGTGCAGGGACAAACAGATCCACACGAAAGGTTGCACTCATTGTCATAGACAGAAACAAAAGCAAGGTTCCAAATGTATTTGTCGTGGGTAGCTTTTGATATGTGAGGCGGTAGTCTTAGATTAGTCCCACTCAATGAGGAGGTTCTGGGCAGACCTTAGGCGAAGAATTTACCCATGAGGAAGGTTTTCGTCTCAGTTTTGAAGCGTGCTAAAAGAGGGATTTTTCTGATTGAGGGTGGAAGAGAGTTCCAGATTCATGGTGCTGCTCCGGTGAACGCCCTGTTATAAGTTCTTTTTTTTTTGAAGGAGGCAGGTTGAAGCAGTAGGTTTCCGGCAGACCTGGAGTTTCTGCTTCCTCCGGATATCACTAATTTCTGTGCCAGATAAGCAGGGGAGTTTGTGTAAAGCGCCTTGTGTACAGTGCAAGCCAATTTCAACTGGATTCTGGCCTCCAGGGGGAGCCAGTTCAGCGCTTTCATGTGTGGAGAGATGTTGTCAAACTTCCTGGTACCTGTGAGTAGTCTGGCAGCCGCGTTGAGGCACGCTTTTAGAGGTGCTAAGGAGGTCTTAGGTAATCCTGTGAGGGTAGAACAGCCGTATTCCAGTCTGGAGATGACAAGTGCTTGAACTGCAGTTTTTAAGTCTGGTGCATCGATGAAAGGTTTCAGCTTCCAGAGGTAGCTCAGGTGGAATCTGGCTGCTTTGGCCATTGAGTTAATGTGGTCTCTCATATTGAGGTTACTGTCGAGGATAATGCCCAGGGATTTGGCAGAGTCCACAATGGTCGGTGTGCAATTCAGGGCTGTGATGGCCTTAATCCACATCTGTATCTCCGGGTTGGTTTTAGATGGGGAGATTAGGAGAAATTCAGTTTTCTTTGCATTTAGTTTGAGTTGGTTATTGGCTAGCCAGTGGACAGTTAATTTCAGGGTCTCGTTCAGGGAGATGATCTCATTGAGCGAGGAGATGTTGATGTATAATTGGGTGTCGTCCGCATACATATGGTAGGAGATGTTGGCGGAGCGAAGAACTTCGGTGAGTGGCTCAAGGTAAAGGTTGAAAAGGGTAGGGGAGAGGGTTGAGCCTTGAGGGACTCCGACTGTGACCGGGGTGGGAGCTGATAGATTGCCGTTGATGAGGAATCTCTGGGAACGATTGTGGAGGAAGGATCTGAACCATTCTAGTACCACGCCATCCAGGCCCATCCTGAGTTTGAGGCGTTCAAGTAGTTTTTCATGGTTGACCGTATCGAAGGCAGAGTTTAGATCAAGAAGGATTAGAAGGCAGGTTTTGCCTTGGTCTAGGGCTTGGAGGGCATCGTCCACGATGTGCAGCATAGCAATTTCGGTGCTGTGCCCTGGTCTAAATCCAGATTGGAAGTCATCTAGTAGGTGGAAGTTGTTAATATGCTGGCTTAGTTGCTGTTGAACACACTTCTCTAATACTTTGGCTAGTAGCAGGATATTGGAGATAGGTCTAAAATTGTCAGGAGAGGCAGGGTCAAGTGACGGTTTTTTTAAGATGGGGAGAACTTGGCCAGCTTTCAAAGGGTCCGGGATCAAGCCCTGCTGGAGAGAGGCGTTGATAATTGCAGTCCAACAGGGGACGATGGATTGGGAGGCGGTGGTGAGGCAGTTGGAAGGAAGCGGATCATTGAAGTGATTGTTTGGTTTTAAGCTAGAGAGAATTTTTGAGATGGAGACTTCATTATAGTATTTGAAGTCCGTCCAGCGGGCTTTGTTTTTAGGGGAGGCCATTACATGAGGACAGTCAATTCCTGTTCTCGTTCATGTTCAAGGATAGGGTTTTGGCTTGGGGTTCCACAATGGTATACAGAGAGTCCTTTGATCTTTAATCAGATCTTGAAAAATAATCTATAGACTTTATCAATCCCTTGTAACTTATTTCTTGGACAGTACACTCATAGCCTACTTGTGGTGTCAAGTACACTAGAACCTTGTAAACAGCATACAATTGCTCTACTAAATCATCTGGCTGAGAATGGACATAGAGTGTCCCCGAGAAAGTTACAATATTGCTAAAAAGACAACCTGTACTTAGGACATCTCACTGAAAAGGGAATAAGAAAGGTGTCACAAGAGAGAATCACAGCAAATTTTAAACTGAATCCTCCCAAAACACATGTAGAGGTCATAATGTTTTTGGGAATGGTAGGCTACTGTAGATAGTGGATACCCTACTTTTCCTTAGTGATCAAACTTTTAATGATGCTGACACACAAAGACATCCCTGATCCACTTCCATAGGACAACAATTGTGTAAAAGTGTTCTTAGTGCTGAAAGAAAGTTTCTGTCATGCCCCGGCACTGGGAATGTCTGATTACAGTACATTTTTTCACTTTGTTTTGCAGTGAGTGGAAGGGCTGTGCTTTCTCAGTGCTTAATCAATTCCATTGAGACTCTCAAAAACCAATGGCATAATATTCAACTACTTTTGATGCTGTTGGCTCTGGACTGCCTGGCTGCCCTAAAGCGGTTGGTGTCAGTATTGAGAGAAGCAAGAGCATAGTTATAGGACATTCTCTTACAGTGAAGACCTCCCCAGAGGGGTCCACCTGGCGATTGTCTGAGCTAGGATGAACACCCAAGCCCATAGACCATGCAAGAAATGTGGGGATCATCCTAGAAGACAAGCCCAACGTGACGGCTCAAGTCAACACAGTGTGCACCTCCTACTTCCACATCCCATGCATGCTGCAAAAGAGCTTCATCTCAGGACACCAGACTGACCATCACACAAGCGCTCATCACTATCAGGCTGGACTACAGCAACACTCTCTATGCTGGAATCTCCAAACGACTCCTACACAGACTCCAGACCTTCCAAACTGCATACACAAGACTGATACTTGACCCCCCATGCTTCACCCACATGACACCCACCTCAGGAAGCTTCAATGGCTCCCTATTCCATACCACAGTCAATTCAAACATCTCACGCACACAAACAACGTCCTACACAACACCTGACCAGAATGCCTGAACAGCTACAACACTTTCACCAACCCACCAGACAACTACACTCTTTCTCTCTCTCACTCTCACACAATCCCTGTATCCGCAAAAGCAAACAAGAGGTCGCTCATTCTCCTACATAGTACCCAAGACATGGATCAACCTCCCTCAACACATCAGAGCCTCCGCCTTCACTTCTTGAGTTCCACAAGAGGCTGAAGAAATGCCTCTTCATTAAAGTACATTAGGACCACACACCTTTTCCAAGCGCCTAGATACCATTTTGGGTCATTAGAGTGCTATACAAATAAGCATAACATAGCATAGTGCCTCACTCCGTCGAGATTTCTCTCACTAGTACTAAGATCCAATACTTGACAAACAAAAGACTTACAGAAAATGAACAATTGATTCTTGCTACAGAAAATGTTGAGCTTAAACATTGTCAAACTCTCAATCCAGCTACATTATTACTACTGACTGAAAATATAAATTGATGGGGAAGAGGTTAAGCATGACTGCCTTAATATTATGGATCTATGCATGCACCAAGTCAAGACCTAGCATTAAGGATAAACTACTTGATGATCCTGACTATATTATCTTTGTTGACGGCTGATGTGTGAGAGCTAATGAGGGGACCTTGAGAGCAGCTAATTCTGTTTGTAGAATTCAGGAAGTGGTAGAAGCCTCCTGGCTTTGAGTCGTTACCTCGACACAAGTGGCAGATGTGATCGCCGTTACCCAAGCCTGCTATCTTTCAGCACAATTGTGGACGACTACATTTACGGATAGCCAGTATGGCTGTGGTGTGGTCCATGACTTCGGACAATTGTAGTCACAAAGAGAATTCATGACCTCACCTGGATCTCAAATTCAGCATGGGGAATATGTTAAATGTGCAGCCCACAGGAGTAAAAATGATTATGTAACTATTGTAAACAGATAGGCTGATGATGTTGCTAGGTATTGTGCAATTGTGGCATGCACATTTAACGAGGAAAATACAAATAAAGCTGATGAGTACTTTGCCTTTTCCATAAAGTTGTCGGTAGGTGATAAGTGGTAGGAAATCAATAGATTGCAGGAAGAAGTTCCAGAGGAAGAACAGCAGGGATGGATCAGAGCAGTATGTGTTAAAAATGCAAATGACATCTGGGTTTCAGTTGACCGAAGACCCATGTTGACTGATAGACTGTTATTTCCTATGACCAGACATTTTTATGGCCCTGCACACATTGCAAGGGATGTAATGATGAGATTACTTAGGCAGAACTAGTTTAATCCTCGATTTAGAGTTCAGGCTGAAGAGCTATGCCATTGATGTGTGGTATGTCAGCAGATTAATATAGACAGAACAACCCCCGTAACATTGAGCCACATACGAAGATCAGCAGTACCCTTTAACAGGATGCAGCTAGATTTATCTAAATGTTTGTTTATATTTGACTGAGCTATATCCGGGCAAAACTGTGTGTTGTCTCCCGATGGGTGGAAGCCTACAGCGGCGGCTGCCGCAGGTAAGAGCGGTGGGGCGGTGGGGGCAGGTGAGGGGGTTTTCAATAGACGACCAGTAGGGAAAATTAAATAGTTATTTAATTTTCCCTTGTGGTCGGCTCTCGAAATCCTGCTTCACCAGACACCACCGTTCTTACCTGCAGCAGCATCGGCTGGAAGCCTACCTAACATGGAGATATCACAGCCTCATTGTAGCCAAACTGCTGTTACGAGAACTCATACCCAGGTTAAAAACAAGGTCTTTAGAATGCTATGTGTGGCACTGCAGGTGGAACAGAGACTGCATTCAAGCTACTGTCCAGAAGCTTACAGAGCTGCTTAATGGAACATTGAAATCATGTATGGCCAAAGTTTGTGCATCCACTTTTCTGAAATGGCCAAATGCTTTGCCATTATTATTGATGAGTCTTCGAAGCACCCTGACAGAAGGAATGGATTGTTGCCACATGAAATACTAATGGTATGTGCTGTGCAACTACCTGCTGTGCCTGCAAATTCACTTGTAAATATCACAGATAGCATGATTCTTGACTTTTGCAAGGGGTTCGGTGATGCCCCCCTCCTAGCTCCATCAAGAAAAGTATTGCAGCAAGCCTAAAAGAACAACGTGTGCTTTCACAATCATTAACATACATTAGTGATTGTGAAAGCACATGTCGTGCTGGTAAGCTTGCTGCCTGCCTTTTCTTAACAGAGCGCTGCAGTTTGCGTGCCTTTTTGAATGTTTTCATGTTAAATGTAGCCCCTTGCGTAAGCATGTAGGGAGCTGCAATTAACATGAAAACTTTCAAAAAGGCACGCAATTTGCCGCGCTCTATTAACAAAAGGCAGGCAGCAAGCCTAACAGCACAAGTGTACTTTCACAATCACTAATATGTATTATTGATTGTGAAAGCACATGTGGTGCAGTTGTGCTTGCTGCCTGCCTTTTCTTCACAGAGCACAGCAATTTGTGTGCCTTTTTGAAAGTTTTATGTTTAATGCAGCCCCAAGCATGAGCAAGTCGGGAGATGCAAATTAACATGAACACTGTCAAAAAGGCACACTATCTGCTGCACACTTTTAACAAAAGGTACGAAGCCCGACGTGTGCTTTCATAATCCCTAATATATATTAAGGATTGGGAAGTGTTATGAGGCTTTCTGTTTGCCTTTTGTTGACAGATAGGGCGACCAGAATTTTAAAGCCAAAAACGGGACATTTCACTCAATCAGAAAATGGACTACACATAGCTGCCAAGGTTTCTAAGTGTGACTTTTTCAAAATGTCAGTGCAATCAGGGCACAAGTCCTAAAATAAATAAGTGGGGGGACTAACCTAGATAGGCAGTTTGCAAGTGACATCAAGGTGCATGACATCACGGCGCGTGACATCACAAATGGCATCACAGGAATTGACATCACACATGGCATCACAGGAATTGACATAATAGAAAGTGGCATCACAAGCCACAACTTTACAGGAAGTGACATTAGATCTAAAGCCTTCACATATATGTTTAGCGGGTTATCATGTGTACGTTTGAGAGCATTGCGAGGATAATAGCACAGTGAGCTATGGAAGAGGATATGTGACTTCTACACCTTGCAATCCCACAGTTTTATATTACACATCCTGTACATTAATTTACAAACTTTTGTGACTTATGGTACATGTAAGATGCACTTGTTAATGCAAAGCACTTTGACACCCTGCATTGGAATGAGTAGGGCTATATAAGAAAAAATAGTGGTACATAAATTATTTCAACGCCACTTCAGGAGAAGTAAGCTCTATATAAATGCAATTTGATTTGTGTAAATACTGGGAAAGACCAACTGTTAGACCTGGCACCTTGGCGTGAGTCTCCCTTCCACTTTTTGCCGATGTGCCTCAGATGTTTTTGCTGGTGTTCGATTCTCAGGGCACCGCGCCACGGCCAACCCGTGCCACAGTGCAAGTGCTCCCTATATAAAGTGTATCCGTAATTGATTTCCATGGTTGGCTTATTTGGTTTACTGTCAGTCCCCAGTAACGTGCACCAGGAGTGCCGGGGCTTGTAGATACAAATGCTGCTAGTGAGCCTGCAGCGCTGGTTGCGCCACCAACCGAAGTGGCCTCGTAAAAGATGTCTCGGGTCCGCCATTGCAGACCCTGCGTACAGCCTGGTACTGTCTAGTTGACTGTGCAAGTGCCCACACTTGTCAGTCCCTAAACTTCCCTAACCTTCATATCAGACACCCCTATGGTAGGCCCAAGGGCAGGGTGCATTGTAAGCGTAAGGTAGGACAAGCCCTGATGTGTGGCATGTCCTAGTAGTAAATTACCACCCTTTTTCGTTCTTCACTATTGAAGGGCTGCCTGTTCTCTTAGGCCAAGGTGAGCGGCTGGAACTATTACACGCTATAGTCCCGTCCAGCTCAGGGAACACGGTGGCATGTCGAGTTTGGTATGCCTGAGCTCAGAATAATAAAATACTTCCTTTAGCAAGGTTTATTTTAATATCCTGTGTTTGCAACTGCTACTTTTAGAAAGTTAGCATTTGCTCGCCTGACTGTTTCAGCCCGCCTCTGCCAGGATGTGTATGTGTTGTCTGGGTTATTTGTGAGTAACAGGGCTGGGGAATTCCCGGGGACAGTCGGGGTTACCAGGTGGTGAATAGGGTGCTTACACCAGGGTGGGTGGGCAGAGTAGTCCTTGACTCTGAATAGGGTTGTGCTCCACCACCACAATGCTGGCTCCACCCCCTGCGGAGCGTCGGATGTCCCTGCTCTGCACCCTAAAGAAGACGGCAGCGTCCTCTGCCCGACTAGAAGGACCAAGAGAAGCTGAGGAGAAGGAAACCTGCAGTGGTGCCTTGCTGAGGATGGAGAGGAAAAGACCAGAAGGGACTTTGAAGACTTGTGCCTGAAACTATCTCCAAGTCTTGATCTCGAGCTTGCCCCCTGAACGGAACCCCAGGACCATTGGGTTCTATTCTGCCTGTGCCTGTTTGCTGTTGGGCCTTTAGTTCTTATTCCCTCGCCGGAGTTGTGACTCGGGTGCCTTCACCCTCCAAGGTGGTGACAGCTTGGAGCCTGGCCGCCCCACCGTAGAGAGCCCCGCTCAAGCTTGAGTCGCTTGCCACTTCAGTGCCGGGCCGCCTGCTCTCCTGTCACCTCGCCTGCTACGGAGCATGCTGTGCGCCTCTCATCTCCTCCCGCCGGAATCTGCACGGAGCGCATCTGATAGCCTCGGACGGTCAGTACGTCGTAACGTACCCGACTGTCTCGCTTTGCCCTCCTGCATACCAAGGCCGTGCCGCACCTCAAGAAAGCCTTCCGTACTGTGGTACCGAAGGCCCGGTGCTGCACCCGTCTGCCCGAGAACGCAACGCCCCACACAAATCCACAGGTACGACCTGGTGTGCTAAGACGTAGTACGCCCCGCAGGCCTGAACGGCGCCTCTCCCCGTGATCTGCATTAGATCCCGGATATCCACAACCCTCCACACCGTCCCGCTCACTCGCCTCGCACCTCGAGGGGGCTCCAAGCCGGATAGATCCTTTTGAGAACCGTTGGCCTCGTCCAGGGTCCGCCCTCACCCGTAGCCGCGCCTGAAATCCCTCGGACACTCATCACAAGGTACATTGGAACTCTATCCCAAGTTCGCATCAGATCCAGGGTCCGCCACGTTTGTTTTCCCTGTCATCGTACCTTGCTAACCAAGAACACTTAAGAACAATCGCCTATTTAAATCTGGTGGCCTTCATTCGCTAAACGTTATATGGTCTTGTGATAATTCTGCATATATTTTTACATAAAGTCTACGTATTTTTTATACAATCCTACGACTGGTGTCCGTTTGTGATGGGTCAGTGGGTTTCCTGTATGTGATCATAAATGCTTAACTAACTATCGCCCTGAAGATTAGCCTTGTCTGCTCGCGCCACACTACCTAGAGGGTGAGCAAGGGTTATTTCTAAAGGAGTAGTTCTCTTACCCTGACTGGAGGAGAGGGCATCTGTTTGTAACAAGTGCATAACTGTGCCAACCAGAGACCCCCAATTCTAACATTGGAAGCAGCGGAAGGATTTCAAATTTGCATTTATGATTTATGTACAGTAAATTACTGATCACCACGTAGTGAGAGCAGACCTATAACAAAGCCGCAGATTTATTATCTTGCCGAGAGATCTCGTATTATCAAACAATGCCTGGTTCACTCCCCGTGAGAGCACCCTCTGTCATCTCTGGACTAGATGACGTCGACTGGGAAGGGCTTGAAAATTACAAAGTGGAGCAGCTGAAAAATTTCTGCCAGAAGTTAAGAGTCGCCCAAACCGGGTGCAAAAACAAAGCACAAATCATCAAGGCACTGACCGCCTGGAAAGAATGGAGAGATCCAGAGAATCAGCTGGTGGTGGATCCACCAGATAGCCTTGTCGAGGTGCACGGAGGCCTGTCACCAGAAGAGCTGGCGGACAGGGCCGCAACCAGAGCGCATAAAGTTGAGATGGCAAGACTAACCGGACAGATGGCAATGGAGGAGAAGAGACTCCAGCTAGAGCATGAGATACGTCTCAAAGAATTGGAGCTGAAAGCAAAAAGTTTGGACACAGCTCCTGGTGGCAGCACAACTCTAGGGCAGGTAGAGTCAAGGGTTTACGTACCGAAAGATGTGGTGAAGGAATACTTTAAGGGGGATGACATAGGGCAGTGGTTTCGGGCCTACGAGGTAGCCATGTCCTCCCACCGGATCCCTGAGAAGGATTGGGGAGCGGGGTTGTGGCGGCGGTTCCTGACTGAGGGGAGGGACACCCTGCTAGATCTCCCTTCCGAAGTATATAATTCCTACCCCCACATGAAAGATGCCTTAATGACCAGGTTTGGGTTAACCCCGGAGATGTACCGACAGAGGTTTAGGGGTTGTACTAAGATTCCTGGGAGTAAGTATGTGGAGTATGTGACCTTTTTCTGCAGAGCGCTGGATGGTTGGGTGAAGGGTAGTAAAGTGGATGATTTTCAAGGGCTACTTGATTTAGTAGCATGGGAACACTTGTCCGCTAATTGTTTTCCTGAGCTACGCCAGCACCTGATCGATAGCAAGCTGTCCAACCCGAGGAAGCTTGCTGAGAAAGCGGACCGCTGGCTCAGCACCATGGTCCACAAGGGTCCAGTGGGAGACTCAGCCAAAGGTGGGCAGGGCCCCCAGCAGAAGAGTGGGGGGACAGGGGAAAACAGAAAGGGTTCCAAACAGGCCCCCAAAGTAATTCCCAAGGGAACCAAGGGAAAGGTTCTCAGCCTCCTCCACCCCCGAAGCAAAACGGGGCCTGACAGGTAAACCTGCTCAAAGAGGGCCCATCGCCTGTTTTAGGTGCGGCGACCAGGGTCACATTGCCACTGATCCTAAGTGTCGCTTATATGGAAAACCCGCACCCACTGGTGCTCCCCCGCGGCAAATAGCTAGCGTTAATTTTGGGGGAGAAGTAACAGTCCCAGTGGGTGGGAATCCCGTAAAGATGACCCTAGTCTCGCTAGGAGACAGTGAGATGGTCCCCGAGAATTACCTTCCCAGTAACACTCAAAAATATGGGCAGGAAGTGGCCATCAACAGTAAGAAGGTGGTGGCTCTTCGAGACACAGGAGCAAGTGTGACTGCCGTCCGGCAGCACTTGGTGTCTCAAGAGCAGGTGGTACCGCACGCCTACTGTATGGTTGTCAATGCTGAAGCACTTGGTGTCTCAAGAGCAGGTGGTACCGCACGCCTACTGTATGGTTGTCAATGCTGACAATTCTGAGAGCCAGTGTCCGATGGCTCAGGTTCCCTTTGAGTGGGGGGGGTCTCTGGTACTCGGCAAGTCATTGTGAGGACCTCCATGCCTGTAGATTGTCTGCTAGGGAACGATTTGGAGAACTCCCCTTGGGGATAGGTGGAGAAAACGACTCATCTGCAGATGGTGGGTCTACCGGACTGGGCATGCGTGACTACCAGGTCCATGGCAGCCAGTAGGGGTGTTGAAGGAGTCCTGGAGCCTGAAGGAGAGTTCCAGGAACCGGCCTTAGAGAGAAGGCGCAGGGGGCACGGACAGCCGGCCCCCTCTGTTCCCACGGCCCAGGAGGAAGCAGACCTCTAGGGGGATGCCCTGGAGCCTACCGGGAAACAGATTGCCGAACTGGGAGACCTGCCTGAGCTGACCCATTGGCAGCAAGAAGGAGGTCCCTCCAGGGAGGAATTCTGCAAGGGGCAGAGAGAGTGCCCTTCTCTCATGGGTATGCGGCAGGAGGCTGCAGACCAGGCCAATGGTGTTCAGTCCGGAAAACACTTGGTCTACTGGGAGAACGATCTCCTGTATTCAGAGCCTAAGGCTGCTGAACCTGGGTCAGCCCATGTGCTGGTGGTACCCCAGAAGTTCAGAGCCTTCCTACTGGGGCTGGCTCACGATATACTGTTAGCAGGACATTTGCGGATGGACAAGACCTATGACAGGCTTGTCACCCACTTCTATTGGCCCCAAATGCACAGAAGTTCAGATGTGCACTGTTGGACTTGCCAAACTTGCCAGGCAAGTGGTAAGTGTGGAGGGAAGAACAAGGCTCCCCTCCAGCCATTCCCCGTCGCCAGTACCCCATTCCAGCGAGTGGGAATTGACATTGTGGGGCCTCTGGACCCCAAGACAGCCATGGGCAACAGGTTCATCCTGGTCTTGGTGGACCATGCAACCCGGACCCGGTACCCGAAAGCCATCCCTCTGAGGACAGTGACGGCCCCCGTGGTGGGACGAGCGCTGATGGGAATTTTCTCACGAGTGGGATTCCCTCTATAGGCGGTGTCTGACTGGGGCACCAATTTCATATTGAAATATATGAAGTCCCTTTGGCAAGAGTGTGGTGTAACCTACAAGTTCACCACCCCTTACCACCCCCAAGGAAACGGGTTGGTTGAGAGATTCAACTGAACCCTGAAAGGCATAATCATTGGCCTTGAAGGACCAATGTGGCGTAAGTGGGACGTCCTCTTACCATGCCTACTCTTTACGTACCGAGAGGTGCCACAGAAGTCGCTCGGGCTCAGTCCCTTCGAGCTTTTGTACGGTCACCCAGTCCGAGGACCTCTGAATCTAGTTAAGGAAGGCTGGGAGCAATCTCCCAGGAAACCTCCCTAGAACGTATACAGTTACATGCTGGACTTCCGAAACCAGACCCGGCGATTCAGACAACTTGCTGAGGCAAATCTGGAAGCCAGCCAGGAAGAGATGAAGCGGTGGTACGACCAGAATGCCACTCTGGTAGAGCTTCAACCTGGACAAAAGGTGTGGGTCTTGGCCCCAGTGGAGCCTTGTGCACTTCAGGATAAGTGGACAGGTCCATTTGAGGTTGTGGAGCGCAAGAGTCCTGTCACCTACCTGGTAAACTTGCAAACTCCCAGGAACCCTTTCAGGGTCCTACATGTTAACCACCTTAAGCCCCACTTGAAGAGGTCCGAAGTGGGCATGCTCTTGGCAACCGATGACAGAATGGAGGAGGAGACCGAACCTCTTCTGGACCTCTTGGTAGCCTCTGAGAAAGATGGGTCAGTGGATGGAGTTAACCTCTCACCCTCCCTGACCCCTGAAAAACAGAGTGACTGCCGCCAGCTGCTGGGGCAGTTTCCTGATCTGTTCTCCCTGGTTCCCGGTGTCACAGATTGGTGCATCCATGATGTGGACACGGGAGACAGTTGGCCGGTGAAGCATAAGGCTTACCGCGTGACTGACAGGGTAAGAGCCTGCATCAAGGAGGAAGTCTCAAAGATGTTTGCTCTCGGGGTGATTGAGTCCTCCAGCAGTCCTTGGGCCAGCCCAGTGGTCTTGGTCCCGAAGGCGGCAACGCCGGGAGTCACACGCGAACTCCGGTTCGGTGTGGACTATCGAGGACTCAATTCGGTCACGAAGACTGACGCGCACCCCATCCCCAGAGCTGATGAGCTCATCGATCGGTGGGGGGCTGCTCGGTATCTCAGCACGTTTGACTGAACCTCTGGATACTGGCAGATCGCCTTAACTGATGGGGCCAAAGAGAGGTCAGCGTTCTCAACCCCAGACGGGCATTTCCAGGTCCGGGTTATGCCATTTGGGATGAAGAATGCCCCTGCCACCTTCCAGAGGTTGGTCAACCGGTTGTTGGTTGGACTGGACGCGTTCAGTGCCGCCTACCTGGACGACATCGCAGTGTTCAGCAGTACATGGGAAGAACACTTGCGACACCTATGGGACGTGTTGTCGGCACTGCGCAAGGCAGGCCTCACGATCAAGGCAAGCAAATGTCAGATCGGGCAGGGTTCCGTGGTGTACTTGGGACACCAAGTTGGGAGCGGCCAGGTGGTGCCCCTTCAACCCAAGATTGAGAGCATTCTGAATTGGGAACCCCCCAAGACCCAAACGGAGGTGAAGGCCTTCCTCGGACTCACCGGGTACTACAGGAGGTTTGTCAAGGGGTATGGCAGCATCGTTGCCCCCTTGACAGAGCTGACCTCGAAGAAGGAGCCCCGGAAAGTGATCTGGACTGACGACTGTCAGGAAGCATTCGACACCCTGAAAGCGGCCATGTGCACGGCGCCCATGCTCCTGGCTCCTGATTTCTCCAAAGAGTTCCTAGTGCAGACAGACGCTTCAGAGCATGGGGTAGGGGCGGTTCTTTCACAAATGACTGAGGAGGGCTGGGACCACCCTGTAGCCTTCATCAGTCGGCGGATACTTCCACGGGAGCAAGGTGGAGTGCGATTGAGAGAAGCTTTTGCTGTGGTATGGGCCTTGAAGAAGCTAAGACCCTACTTGTTTGGGTCTCACTTCCGAGTTCAGACAGACCACAGGCCCCTCAGAGGGTTGATGCAGATCAGGGGTGAGAACCCGAAACTGTTGAGGTGGTCCATCTCCCTACAGGGTATGGACTTTACGGTGGAACACCGGCCTAGCATAGACCACGCCAATGCTGACGGTCTGTCCAGGTTTTTCCGCCTTAGTGATGAGGAACTCCCTGGGGAAGGGTAGTTCTCCTCACCTTTCAGCTGGAGGGGACACGTGTTAGACCGGGCACCTTGGCGTGAATCTCCCTTCCACTTTTTGCCGATGTGCCTCAGATGTTTTTGCTGGTGTTCAATGCTCAGGGCACCGCGCCACAGCCAACCCGGGCCGCAGTGCAAGTGCTCTCTATATAAAAAGTGTATCCGTAATTGATTTCCATGATTGGCTTATTTGGTTTACTGTCAGTCCCCAGTAATGTGCACCAGGAGAGCCGGGGCTTGTAGATACAAATGCCGCTAGTGGGCCTGCAGCGCTGGTTGCGCCACCCAACGAAGCGGCCTCGTAAAAGATGTCTCGGGTCCGCCATTGCAGGCCCTGCGTACAGCCTGGTACTGACACGCTGACTGTGCTAGTGCCCACACTTGCCAGTCCCTAAACCTTTCCTAACCTTCATATCAGTCACCCCTATGGTAGGCCCAAGGGCAGGGTGCATTGTAAGCGTAAGGTAGGACAAGCCCTGAGTGTGTGGCATGTCCTAGTAGTGAATTACCACCCTTTTTCGTTCTTCACTATTAAAGGGCTGCCTGTTCTCTTAGGCCAAGGTGAGCGGCTGGAACTATTACACGCTATAGTCCCGGCCGGCTCAGGGAACACGGTGGCATGTCGAGTTTGGTATGCCTGAACTCAGAATAATAAAATACTTCCTTTAGCAAGGTTTATTTTAATATCCTGTGTTTGCAACTGCTACTTTTAGAAAGATAGCATTTGCTCGCCTGACTATTTCAGCCCGCCTCTGCCAGGATGTGTATCTGTTGTCTGGGTTTGTGTGAGTGACAGGGCTGGGGAATTCCCGGGGACTGTCGGGGTTACCAGGTGGTGAATCGCCCTCCAAGGTCGTGACAGCTCGGAGCCTGGCCGCCTCGCCGCAGAGAGCCCCGCTCAAGCTTGAGTCGCTCGCCGCTTCAGTGCCGGGCCGCCCGCTCTCCTGTCACCTCGCCTGCTACGGAGCACGCTGTGCGCCTCTCATCTCCTCCCGCCGGAATCTGCACGGAGCACATCTGATAGCCTTGGACGGTCCGTACTTCATAACGCACCCGACTGTCTCGCTTTGCCCTCCTGCATACCAAGGCCATGCCGCACCTCAAGAAAGCCTTCCGTACTGTGGTACCGAAGGCCCGGTGCTGCACCCGTCTGCCCGAGAACGCGATGCCCCACACAGATCCACAGGTACGACCTGGTGTGCTAAGAAGTAGGACGCCCCGCAGGCCTGAACGGCGCCTCTCCCCATGAGCTGCATCAGATCCCGGATCACCACAACCCTCCACACCGTCCCGCTCACCCGCCTCGCACCTCGAGGGGGCTCCGAGCCGGATAGATCCTTTGGAGAACCGTTGGCCTCGTCCAGGGTCCGCCCTCACCCGTAGCTGCGCCTGAAACGCCTTGGACACTCATCGCAAGGTACATTGGAACTCTATCCCGAGTTCGCATCGGATCCAGGGTCCGCAACGTTTGTTTTTCCTGTCATCGTACCTTGCTAACCAAGAACACTTAAGAACAATCACCTATTTAAATCTGGTGGCCTTCATTCGCTAAATGTTATATGGTCTTGTGATAATTCTGCATATATTTTTACATAAAGTCTACGTATTTTTTAAACAATCCTACGACTGGTGTCCGTTTGTGGTGGGTCAGTGGGTTTCCTGTATTTGATCATAAATGCTTAACTAACTATCGCCCTGAAGATTAGCCTTGTCTGCTCGCGCCACACTACCTAGAGGGTGAGCAAGGGTTATTTCTAAAGGAGTAGGTCTCTTATCCTGACTAGAGGAGAGGGTCCCTGTTTGTCACAAGTGCATACCTGTGCCAACCAGAGACCCCGATTCTAACACCAACACATCTGATATTCTTCCAGTGCATGCATATCTCTTAACCAGGGACTGCAGGGAGTGAAATGCTGCCTCTCTTAAGTAAGTGTGAAGAGCTAACAAGGTTTGAGCCTTTGTTTCCCTTCCGCTTAATTTACACCAGGTGTGGGGCTCCTGACTGCTCACAGCCAAGTGACTCAAACAAAAGGAGGCCTGATGACCCATCAATAATAAATAAGAAAGCCACGTTCCCGCCTGAATGTTGTTGCTTGTTGCAGATGGAAAGCAGACAACATAAAGGTGGTGGTAAAAGTGTCCCAGTGTTTGAAATTACACCAGGACGAGTTCAGAACATTATTCAGTGGGGCCCATATTCTTGCCAGGGCGGACCGCATTCACCCTGCAAAAAAAGTGGGTGGATGCCCCCACCCACGTGTACCCCGAACTCGTGCCCGGAGTGCAATTATGAGTGACATTTTAACAGCTTTGAGTGACACTTTTTTTTAGAGCAAATTCAGCCTTATTCTACCCAGTAAACTAGAGCTCAATTCCCAATATGAACAAACCTGCCCCACACAGTGCATTCAAACACCACACAGCCATTAGAACTAACTCAATTCATATCAACCAGAACCAACCCCTTCGCAGTGCATCTTAACCACATTCACATCTGCAGTTTTCAGCTCACCTGTGCCAAGTAAGATTCGGGCCAGGTTGAGATGGGGTTAGGGGTCATTGGTGTTACTTTGCTGATTATTGCAAGAGAGAGGCCAGCATGTCCTTTCAGGTCTGGCCTCAGATTGTATGGTGCTTCGTTATGGGTATTTGACAAAAGTGATAGCAAGGGATACATTGTTACATTAAAAGACTTTTAATGAAGAATATGCGTTTGAATACTGTATCCTTTTTATATTTGTTGTAAGTTGCAAACCTGTCTTAAGACCCTTCATGTGGTGCTGTATGTGTAGAAATACACTGACTTTTCACTTTATTAAGCAAATGTTTGAGTGATATTTGCACTGATATTTGTCGCTGCACCCACACATGCAGTTGGGTTCTTGGCGTACATAGCCTTGGCTGCAGCGCACAGAGAACTTATACTGCCGCACACAGAAGAAAAATATTAGAGGGAACATTGGTTAAGTCTATCAGAGCCTTGTGGTTGTAGGGATATGCAGGGCCTGTAGTTTCTTGAAAAACATGATACCTAGATCCAACAACTGAGCCTCACCTTATAATTATTTTTTCACTTTCTACTGACCATGCAGCAATTCATGTGGTAAAATCTAATGAATTAAAAATAGGTATGAAGGAAAGAATGTGTTTTGAACACTCCTGAGAGGCCACAGGGCAAGAAGGGGTTATTGGGCACAACCGTGGGGGTTGAGGCATTTTATCTTTGATGTATCGGGCCCGACATACTATGGAACTTGAGCAACTGGGCCAAGTTCTGCTTCAGCACTTGACTCTCAGGAATTGCACTCCAAGACTCCTTCGGGGGTGAGAGGGTTAGAAACAGGAGTGAACAGAGGCTAACAACTCAAAATACGCAGAGCAGCAGTAATAAATTATTACCCAGCCAAATACTCACTTTTATGAAAAAATAAGTATTTTATTTTACCGTTATCCACATAAAGGGAAATACAACGTTCACAAGCAACTTCCACCGTTACCCTGAGGTCAGGGCCCTAGTGTCAATTAGGTGCTTACCTGTGTCCCACTTCCTCCTTGCTTTAGCGATAGTGGTTATTCCCCATTCACTGTAGGTGACATTCAGGGCAAGCTCCACTATCAGTCCGAGCCTCAAGAGCTCCAATACAACTCTGTTTTAAAGTCAAAAGTTTTCCCGTGCCGAATCGTTATCTTGTAAACAAGTTCCCCCTTGGCCGCCTGCCCCGAAATCAGTTTTGCCTGCAAATGCAGTATCAGAGTGACTGGAGTTCCTGAGCGCATTCCCTCCATGGATTCGAGAGCAGCTGCAACTACTTCAGGTGAGCTGCAGTTGGTGGTCCTCAAGTTTCTCACACTAAGTTGTGCAGCCGCAGCGACCAGAGATTCTATGTGGCTCTTCCAAGATGGGTATGCTTTTTAGTCCATCCCACAGTGAGTTTCAAGATCTTAGACACTCACCTGGTGCTTGATACCGTGGGAGCAAGATGAGGTCCAGACCCAGTTACTATTTAATGCTCAATGCCTTCCTAGTCAGCACTGCTATCAGAATGTACATGTGAGAGCAGGTCTGCCTTTGAGGGGGACGTGGTTGGGAATACGAGAGAATGACGGGCCCCGGGGGAAGCAGAGTCGCAGACTAGTCTTCCCCGGGGTCATTTGCGCATTGATAGGCCAGGTAGGGGAAGGGGAGGAGTTAGGGGGTGGGTATTTAGGCGCAGGGAAGGAAGGGAACTTCCTCTTCCTGCGCCTGGCACCATCAGGAGGGAGCTGAAAAGGAAGGTTAGTTAGTGTTCTATTGTAGGCAGTCTAGCTGTGCAGAGTAGTTTGTGTAGGTGTTTTTGGGTAGGCTGTTTAGCGTAGTTTGGTGCTTTGTGTGAGGGTAGATCGGCTTTGTGGGCTGTTTTACGGCAGCCGTTTCTCTTGACGCCAGGAGCGTGGTAGTGGTCAGGATGTCGGGCGTTTCCGCGGAGGAGGTGCGGGAGGCCTTGTTGTTGCTAGCGAGGGCCGGGCGGGAGGACCTGCTTCAGCCGGGGGTTTTAGGTCAGCCGTGGGTGGGGGCCACCAGGGGCACGAGCGCTGCCTCGGCTGGGGTTAAGGCCGCAGTCGTGGCCTGCCAGGAGGACGAGCCTGACGCTACAGGTCATGGTAGCGATCGGAGGGGGTGCGGAGCGCCCAGGGACCCGGCGAGGGGCGGGAAACGCAGGAGCCTGCCCCCGCGGGCCTACCCTCCGATCGAGTTTTTGCCTGGGGCTTCGCGGGCTGCTCTGAGGGCCGCGCCCCCGCGCTTCCGCCCCTGGGGCCTCAGCAGGTGCCGGTCGGCGCTGTGCAAGGGGAGGGGCAAGCAGACAGCCTTTCTGGGCCTACTCTGGAGCTAGGGGGAGCCCCGGGCAGGAATGGGGGCCCAGTGTTCGACGGGCAGGCTGATCTTACCACCCCTGGTGCTGGCTTGACTGGGGACAACACTAGGGAGGAGGGGGGCCCGGAAGAGGAGGCCCCCATCGACCTGTCTACCAGCTCCAGGGCTGGCACCCCTGCCCCAGCAAGGAAGGCAGCGGTGGGGGACCTGGGGGGCCGGGGTGGGCCTTCCACCCTGGTTCCCATGGGAGGGGGGCCTGGTTGGGTTCCAGGTTTTCCACAGGTGGGTTTCTTCCCCCTGGGGGCTGAATTTTTTGGCTACTGCCCGCCCCCTCCCCCCCCCCCAGATTTGGGGCGCCACTTCCTGGGAGGACAGGGCCCGGGGTGAGAGGATCTTGGAGCAGATTCAGGAGGTCAGGTGAGCCGAGGAGACCAGAGCCAGGGTGGGTGCAGTGTGGGGCCATGAGGTTGAGGGCCCTCCCACCCCGACACCTGAGGAGGAAAGGGAAGCGGAGTTGGAGGAGGAATTAAGGAGGGTCAGAGCCAGGAAGGCAGTGCAGGATGACCCCCACAAGGGGAGTATGGCAGGAGTAGGGACGGCCAGGACATCTTTGAGGCCCGATGGTGCTGGGGCCCGCTCAGGTTGGAGCGACCTGAGGGGTGGGAGGGGATCCAAGCCGGCGGCTGTCGGCAGAGCCGGGGAGTGCCTGGCGGGGCGCAAGACGGCTCCAAGACGCAGGACGGAAGCAGTAGGGCAGTCCGCGGCAGCTGTCCCTCCACCGAGGGCTCGGGCTCCTGCAGCGCGTGTGGAGTCTGGCGTGCATGGGCGGGGAAGTGTGCAGAAAGGTGTGAAGCGAGCGGTGAAGGAGGTGGACAATTTGCGTGTGGATCTGGAACCGGTGCTTGAGTTGGATTATGGTGCGAAGAGTGATGAGCTGGAGGACGGGGAGGTGCGGGATGACTTGGAAGGCTTAGGAGGCGCTGCAGACAATGGCGACCTTGGTGTATTGCAGGACAAGGCGGCGACGAAGACCAAGGCCGGGACGGCGGCGGTCCAGGTGACGGAGTCCAGAGGACTGCCCCGGGAGCGGACCACGGCACTCACAGGTGAGGGAGCCTGGTGGGCGGCCTGGGAAGACGTTCCCTGGGGGGGAGGGGCGGAAGAGGACTTGCAGGTCGGTGGGAGTGGGTGATGGTTTGGTGCGGGAGGCGGAGAAGCCATCGGGCGGTCCACCCGAGGATGGTAAGAAGGTGGATGGTAAGTCGGTGACTTTGGGGGTGCAGACGGACAAAGTGGACAGTAAGGAGGAGAAGGGAGTGAAGGTACCTAAGAAGCTACCATATATGGGGCTGGCGATGCCTTTGGGGTCGCATCTCTCGGAGAAGCTCAAGGACCGGATCTGGAAACATGAGTTTGTGGATGTCTTTAAGTTGCTACACAGGGAGGTGCAGGCTAAGTAGGGGTCTAAGGAAGAAGAGTGGGAGCTGACGAGGCGCCCTATGGTGCCGGTGACAATGGAGAACTGGACGTTGGCGTTTATTGCCAGAAGTATTTGGACAGGGCGATCGCGCTTTTCAAATACATGGACATCATTCGCAAGGCCCAGATGCAGTTCGGGGGCTTTGCTTGGCTAAGCTATGATGAGGAGTTTCGAGCCAGGGTTAGCGCGAATCCCGAGAAGAGTTGGGGGGAGGTGGATCAGGAGCTCTGGTTTCAGTGGATGGCGTCTTCGCACTCCACTGCGTCCACACACACGGCCAGTGGCCTACCGGTTGTGTATTGGTCTTTTCCGCCGCGTCCTGCCCAAGGCGGGGCGGGGGGTGGAACAGTGCCCAGCACCATTGTCTCAGGGCAGCAGTCCAAGCCAGGGGGTTATTCCACGGGGGCCTGTTGGAGCTACAATAAGGGGTATTGTTCCCGGTACCCCTGTAAATTCAAACACGAGTGCTCGAAGTGCGGCGGGAAGCATGCCCTTACGCAGTGCCTCACGCTCACCACACCCTCGGAGCAATGGAGGAACGCCAGAGGGCGGGGCCACCCTGGACCAAAAGGCGCCTACACCGGTTAGGGTTGAGGTGATGGCCCCGTGGCTCTCGTGCTACCCGGATCAGGAGGCAGCGGCGTGGCTTTTCTGGGGTGTCACGGAGGGCTTTAGGGTGGGCTACCAGGGTCCCAGGGAGCGACGTTGGGCTGAAAATTTGAGATCTGCCAAAGAATTGCCGTGTGTAGTGTCTGCTAAATTGAAGAAGGAGGTAGAGGAAGGAAGGGTGGCTGGCCCATTTACTGACTGGCCGTTGCGGGACCTGATCATATCCCCTTTGGGGGTGGTGCCGAAGAAGGAGGAAGGGGAGTTCAGGTGATTCAGCATCTGTCATGGCCGGAGGGCCAGTCAGTGAACGACTTTATTGCAGTGGAGGATTCTAGAGTGCTCTACGCGTCGGTGGACGATGCGATCCGTCTGGTGAGGGTGTGTGGGACGGGAGCGGAATTGGCGAAGTGTGACATCAAGTCTGCTTTCCGTTTACTGCCTATTCACCCGGCGGATTTTCTGCTCTTGGGCATGCAGTTTGGGGGGGCCATCTACGTGGACAAGGTTTTGCCCATGGGGTGCGCCATCTCCTGCGCTCTGTTCGAGCTGTTCAGCACTTTTCTGCAGTGGGTCATGGTGCGTGTTAGTGGGTGTCGTGAAGTCACTCACTACTTGGATGATTTCCTCTTCCAGGGGAGGTCGATACCGGGGATTGCGGCAGGGCCCTGTCGCGATTCCAGGAGATGGCCTTTCAGTTTGGGGTGCCTCTGGCGCCCGAGAAGATGGCTGGTCCCAGCTGTTGCCTCACCTTCCTGGGGATCGAACTGGACTCAGTGCAGTGGCTGGCGCGCCTTCCTGCGGCCAAAGTGACGGAGATCCTGGCATGTCTGGAGTGGGCTGTGGGGGAACGGCGGATTCCTTTGCGGGCAGTGCAGAAACTTCTGGGTTTCCTTAACTTTGCGTGTAGGGTAGTGCGGGCGGGGCGGACGTTCTGCAGGCGGCTCGGCATGGCCATGTCGGGGGCAGTGCTTCCACATCACAGGGTCAGGATTTCCATGGGAGTGAGGACAGACTTGAGGACATGGATTACTTTCTTGCAGGACTTCAACGGTGTGTCTTTGGAATTTGACGAGGAGAGGGCGGTCTGGCAATGCCAAATTTACTCTGACGCGGCTGGGTCAGCAGGGTTTGGTGTCTTCTGGGACGGTAGGTGGTGTGCGGAGAGCTGGCCGGTCTCCTGGATCAAACAGGGCAGGAGCATTGCCTTCTTGGAATTCTTCCCTTTGCTGGTGGCACTGGTGGTGTGGGGGGAGGAATTTCGAAACAGGTCTGTGCTATTCCACGTAGACAATAAGACGGTGGTGGAGCTGGTGAATCATCAGAGGCAAGGGACCTGAGAGTGTTGCGGCTGTTGCGGAGGTTCATGTTGGCGTGTCTACGGTTGAATGTGGTGTTTCGGGCTAAGCATGTCCCTTGGGCGAATTTTGACATTGCGGATGCTTTGTCTCGTTCGCAGTGGCAGCGGTTTCGACACCTGGCACCGGGAGCGGATACATGCAAGACAGAGCTGCCGGACGGCATCTGGGCCTTGGGGGAGTGAGGATGATTGGACTGGTGGAGGGTTCGCTGGCTGAGACCACGAGGAGGACTTATCGTTTGGCATGGTCTGAATTTAGTGCTTTCATGGGCTGGACGGTGAATGGCGTTGTGGGTGTGGAGTCGGCTGTGGAACAAGGGCTGAGAGGTTATGTGTTGGATTGCATGGATCGGGGTTTGACCGCGGCTACGATATCTGGTAAATTGGCGGGGATATCTTTCTACTGTGTTTTGTTTCTGGGCTTTGACCCGACCAAGGATGTGATACTGAGCAGAATGTTGCGGGGCTGGGGCAGGGAGCGAGGGAGTGGGGGGGGGTAGACTGAGGGAGGCGGTGACGTTTGAGTTGTTGGTCCGGCTGGTTGGGGTGTTGCCGGAATGTTGTTATGACCTGGTTGAGGTGGGTCTTTTTCGCTTGTGTATGGTGTGGATGTTTTTCGGGGCATTTCGGGTGTCTGAGCTTTTGGGTACGAGGAGAGGGGCTGGCAGGTTGTTTGAGGAGATTCGAGTGGATGGGGGGCGCTTGGGTATTTGGCTGCGGTGCTCCAAGACTGATCAGTTGGGCAGGGGCAAGTGGGTGTGGTTGAATGAGACAGGCGGGGCGGTTTGCCCGGTGTTGGAATGGCGGACTTTCCTGGGGACGGGGAGTGTGCGTTGTGGGGAGATTTTTTGTCATGCATCTGGCGCAAGAGTGACGGCGGGCCAGTTGTTGGCTGTTTTGCGCAAGGCTTTGAGGCGGTTGGGCATGGATGAGGCTGGTTTTGGAACCCACTCTTTCCGGATTGGGGCTGCGACAGCGGCGGCCAGGTTGGGTTGGTCCTGGGATAGGATTAGGAGACTTGGGCGATGGAAGTCGCGCTGTTGTGAGAGGTATGTGAGGAAGTAGGGTGGTCCCAGGCAGGATGTTGGTTGATTCAGACTGTTTTTCTTGTTCTAACATCTTTTTCTTCGTAGGTTGCGTGGGTGGACTGGGCGGTAAGACGGTGACTTGGATTGTTGGGCACTCCTTTGTGCATTGGGCATCCAAATATGCGGAGCAGCAGGTTTACGGCCGTAACCTGGGACTGAAAGGACACTTGCACGAGGTACAATGGTGGGGCAAAAGTGGCATGCGATGGGGGGCACTACTGCCCTGGCTCGCGAAGATGATCCCACAGAGGGGATGTCCAGATTTGTTGATCATTTATCTGGGGGAGAATGACCTGGTGCAACTGTCCGGATTGGCACTTTTACAACTCATGCAACGGGACCTGGAGGTTTTGAAAGCAAGGCTTGCAGAGACCTGCATTGCCTGGACTGAGTTGGTCCCCAGGAAAGTGTGGAGAGGGGCTATGAAGCATGGGGCCATCGAGAAAGCACGAAGGAAGCTCAATAGGGCAATGAGACTCTACTGTGGTGACAAAGACATTAAGGTTATTGCACATGGCGGGATACGACTGGAGGAGCCTTTAGTTTTCAGGGACGACGGGGTTGCACTTGTCCCAGCTGGGCAATGCGTATTACATGATGGAGATGAGAGATGTGGTGAGCAAGTTGTGGAATGAGGCTATCTGGTGTCGCAGGGAGTGAATGCGGGAGTGTGTGTTGCGGACTGGCGGACCTGGAAGGGGGGTGGGGCAGTGAACCGCCCTACAGGGGGATCACTGGTTGGCAGGATTTGAAGGGACAGGGGGGTCAAGAGCGGGCACACCCATCCCTTGGAGGGGGAGTTCGTAGGGTGGATAGAAGCGTGAATGGCAGGACGCAAGGAGTGGGCTGGATGACAAGTGATTGAGGGGCAAGAATAAAGCATGGTTGGAGCTTCTAGGGCTTGGTGATGAAGCGGAACGAGTGAAACGAATGAGAGGGGAGTGTGAGTGGGGGTGGGGGTTTGTTGTTATCATTATGTTTATGTTACTGTTATGTACAGATTACGCAGTTCTGGTCTAATAAAATGGCCTTTTACGCTGACACTGCGTGGTCTGTTTATTGCACGATGCCAGGCCCCGGGGGAAGCAGAGTCGCAGACTAGTCTTCCCCCGGGGTCATTCGCGCATTGATAGGCCAGGTAGGGGAAGGGGAGGAGTTAGTGGGTGGGTATTTAGGTGCAGGGGAGGAAGGGAACTTCCTCTTCCTGCGCCTGGCACCATCGGGAGGGAGCTGAAAAGGCCACCCACCCACCCGGCAGCTGGAGGTGTGTTTGGGTCGGTCCATAGCGTTGCCAGTTTACGCCAGAGCTGCTTTAGGCAGGATTTGAAGGGACAGGGGGGTCAAGAGCGGGCACACCCATCCCTTGGGGGGGGAGTTCGTAGGGCGGATACAAGCGTGAATGGCAGGACGCAAGGAGTGGGCTGGATGACAAGTGATTGAGGGGCAAGAATAAAGCATGGTTGGAGCTTCTAGGGCTTGGTGATGAAGCGGAACGAGTGAAACGAATGAGAGGGGAGTGTGAGTGGGGGTTTGTTGTTATTATTATGTTTATGTTACTGTTATGTACAGATTACGCATTTCTGGTCTAATAAAATGGCCTTTTACGCTGACACTGCGTGGTCTGTTTATTGCGCGAAGAGAGAGAGATGATGTTGAGAGGTCTTGCAGTCTCACTGTCATGTTGCTCTCTTAAACTGTGATGTTGTCTTATTTTAAAAACCGCCCTTGATGTTTCCTGAAAGGACAAATAGATTTCACCACCATACCCCTCATATTATGTTATCACACTACCTTAAATTGGGCGCACAATCGGACGTCTTTACTCCAAACAAGTGTGTCTCCAAGTCTCAACATTAGTTCATATATTCCAACCAACAATTATCCAAGGGTTCCAGGTGTTCACAAAACCTAATTTCAGTTTCGATTTCAGATTTACTCATATCACTCACTAACGTGTTTTAAGGGCAGCGCCGTGCGTTACCGCAATGTTTTTCTTCATTTTCTGGACTACGGGTCTGGGAATCAGAAGCAGCCTTGGGCCATCGGAGGAAGAACAAGACCCTTGACGCTGCTACAGAGAGGGTGTTCACACCGAGAATCTGCAGGTCAGAGATCCTCACTAACATGTTCTGGAAACTTCCTGAGCGCAGGTTAATTAGGACCGTGCCCAAGACTGCGGAGTGAGGAGTGAGGAGGGACGCACGAGCAAGTTTGCTCTGGCACATATTTCAAAGGCCCGTGCGGGCGCTAAATTTATCATTCATTTCAAAGTGCACTGGCACATATTTTACAATATTGTACTTGCGTGTAATATGTCACACATTGCCTTAATATCTCTTGGCCAAGGCCAAGCCACAACAATAAATGGTTTCACTTCGAGTATTCTACCCACTTTCTGTGAAGTTAAGGTTCACTACAATATCTGCAAGTTCCTAGGTGTATCTATGGAGAATTTCACAATGTATTGCCTGCCAAAATATGTTTTCTAGGTGTTCTGACCGACTTTTTCGGCCCTTCCTTGAGGGAAGGTGATTGGAGGTGACTTCAGTCTACTATCATTCTAGTGAAAGGATTAGAACCGTAAATAGAGCCTATTCGCAATACGTGCCGATTAGTTCTGTACCCTTTCCCTTAGATCAGGGCTTATAAACTTATATTAGGGGATAGATTCATTAATACTAGTGATAATTCGTCCTTCTGTAAGAATGTTAGTATACCTTCCATGGAGTTATGCTTATTTCGGGCCTTGTAGGCCTCAAACGGGAGAGACTCCATCTTTCTTTCTGCCCCGGCAGCTTGAGATGCTTCTAGGTCAAATGTAATGTTTTAGTTATGAAGTGTTGTTCGCTTGGAGAGAACCGGCTCAGGCTGGCCCTTATCGAAAGACTAAGGGCCCGATTCACAGAATGAACTTACTACTTTTGGCATTCACAGAATGCACTTACTACTTTTGGTATTCACATAATGAACTTACTCATTTCGGTATTCACAGAAGTTAGGACTACTAACTTTAGGACTCCTAAATGCCTTCTGTGAATACCGAAAGCCTTAAAATTAGGATTTTTCTCAATTTAGTAGTAGTAAAGTTAGGACTACTAACTTTAGGACGCCTAAATGCCTTCTGTGAATACCGAAAGTCTTAAAATAAGGATTTTTCTCAATTTAGTAGTAGTAAAGTTAGGACTCCTAACTTTACTACTACTAAATTGAGAAAAATCATAATTTTAAGACTTTCGGTATTCACAGAAGGCATTTAGGCATCCTAAAGTTAGTAGTCCTAACTTTACTACTACTAAATTGAGAAAAATCCTAATTTTAAGACTTTCGGTATTCACAGAAGGCATTTAGGCATCCTAAAGTTAGTAGTCCTTACTTTACTACTACTAAATTGAGAAAAATCCTAATTTTAAGACTTTCGGTATTCACAGAAGGCATTTAGGCGTCCTAAAGTTAGTAGTCCTAACTTTACTACTGCTAAATTGAGAAAAATCCTAATTTTAAGGCTTTCGGTATTCACAGAAGGCATTTAGGAGTCCTAAAGTTAGTAGTCCTAACTTCTGTGAATACCGAAATGAGTAAGTTCATTCTGTGAATACCAAAAGTAGTAAGTGCATTCTGTGAATGCCAAAAGTAGTAAGTTCATTCTGTGAATCGGGCCCTGTATTTTTCTCCATTCCGAAGACACAACGTCAGGCCGGCCGGCTGGGAACGTGTCCTTGGTACGGGGAGGTACAAGAATTTGGTGGGCGGCAGGTTACTGACTGTAACTTTCCATGAAGGGACAAGCTTCCATATTAGTGAAAGCATGAGGCAGTGAGTTAGTCAGTCTGTAGGCGGCAGCTAGCCATTAGCATCAATGCCATTAATTATTTCAGGGCAGACAGTCGCCATTTTAAAGTCCGAGACAGATCAAGAAGCTGATACTCTCTTAGAAAGATTGAAGTTATTTTAGCTGGAGCAGCTGGCGAGCTTTGACCTTTAAGATCAGAGCATTCCGAGTGAAGCAGTTAGTTAAAGAGAACAAATACCAGAGCGGTTGAAACTGAATTATAAGATTGAAGACGAGAGGTGAAGATGGTCCGTGATTGAGAGGAGAGAGGAGTAGTGCAGAACAGCTAGAGAGAAAGCAGCTGATGAGAGGAAGGTTCCAGTGGCTTGGAGGGAGGTGGAGAAGACAGAGCATAGCGGTGCAGACGTGTATCCGTGACTGCAGAGGTGTGACCCTAAAAGCGAGCCAAGACACAGACGAGACGGGAACCCAGATGACTGTTGAGTCCAGACTTCCTATTACTAAGGTGATGTCGACCCTTTTCTTTGTAACGTGCACATTCTAACCTTTCATTTTCCTTTGCAGGCTATGTGTTATAGTATAGTGTCATATTGATATTATTGTTATATTGTAATAAAGTACCCCAGTTCTTAGGGAACCGGCATGTGCCTCTTATTCTTATATGAAAAGGTAACCTGTTCTTCTAGTCAGTTACTATTACGCGAACGGACGCAACTCCCGATCAGGTAAGCAGTGACTGATTAATGAGGGAGAGAGGAGCCCTTGAAGTAGAGGATAAGTCGCATATCATCTAATTTGGTTATCGTTGTGACTCATAATATTGTAGTATTCTACCCTTAGTAAATAGCAAGAGATTCCCTAATGAGAGCTAATGGTATCCATAGGAAAGTGATCGTCGTTGGGATGCGGCGTTATACCCACAGGATTGCGGCTTGTTTGGCGAGCACCAGGGAGGATACTGGTGTGTATACCCACCGGATTGTGGCTTGTTAAGCGAGTACCAGGGAGGATACTGGTATTTATACCCACCGGATTGTGGCTTGAGAGAGCACTGGTTGTGGCCAGTGTGCAATGGTATATAATCAGGACTGCCCCAGGGTAGAATGGTCTGGGCCTGAGTTGCCGCGAGACTAATTGGTATGAGTGTGATATTGTAGAAAGCTTAGGCATGTATATTGCTAATTCCCCATCCTTGGGTAGGAGACATAGATACCTGTTGTAAATAGGTCCTAAGGAGGGAGGTGATTACGTTCCAGCTGGGTTGGTGGTGCTCTGATGAGCTGATTCTATCTGGTCCGAGAATCCGGTCGTTACACTAGGATGGAAGGTATGAGTGTAGCCAGTGAGCATTTCCGAGAGTGAGTAGGGGGAGAAGTGCGAAGGTCTGGACACTGATTAACTAGTAGGCTACAGGTTCGCAGGAGTCCGTACGTGGGCCTTTCTCCTCCAGTGATGATCCTGTTACCCCCCACCCCCCACCCCGGGTCACCGCCTCTTCACTGCATAGGGTCTCCATCCACCCTGATCCACACAGCAGAATCCTTAATGGTGGCCCCCCTTGCCATACACAGTCGCTGGTCCCTTACTACATATGGGCAATGACCAGTTTGGCACAGCAGTGATCCCAGCTTACTGCAAGGCGGCTCCTCCTGGCATACAGAGTCGCTGGTTCCTCACTGCACACGGGAGATGACCCGTTCGGCACAGCGACGATCGTAACTTACTTCATGGAGGCCCCTCCTTTGGCATATGAGGGTCGCCAATTATTCCTACACACAGCAATGACCCGATCGCTGCTGCAATCATCTCCTCCTCGCTGGCTAAGGGAGTCCATGTGTCAGGATTCCCCACTGGACTTTGTTCCATCCAATGCACTCTTCTTACTCACAGGGCACAGTGGTACTGGCAGGCAGGCAGGCAGGCACTGCTTGAATCCAGTGGTGTGGAGAGCATGGGACTCACGTCTGAGCATACCCATCCCACTCGGGGTGACAAATGCAAAAACCACAGTTGATGGGCAGAATGCAGAACAATGTCATACATTCACCCCAGTACAGAGATCTGGGCCTAAATCCATCGATTTTGGCACAGGGTCAGACTGATTTGCATATAGCCATATCTGAACTGGGGTGGCAGAGTGGGCTAAAGAACGGGAGGATTAAACCCAGATCTTTTGACTGGGTGTGAGTGTTTGATTGATTCAGATGCTCCGTCCATCACCACCCCCTTTTGTACCGCTTTTGGCCGCCATAAGTGTGGCAGGGTATGCTCAGACGTGAGTCCCTTGCTCACTTTGCCACTGGATTCAAGCAAGCCGGGCTGAATACGGCTGGAATGCCAGAAACCGGTCCTCGGTAGCTTGTTTCCAGTCCAGGGAAGACATGGCTTGGCAGTTCGGGCTGGACTGTTCCCATGAGGCACAGGGTCAGACTGATTTGCATATAGCCATGTCTGAACTGGGGTGGCAGAGTGGGTCTAAAGAACGGTGATGGATTAAACCCAGATCTTTTGACTGGGTGTGTTTGATTGATTCAGATGCTCCGTCCATCACCACCCCCTTTTGGCCGCCATAAGTGTGGCAGGGTATGCTCAGACGTGAGTCCCTTGCTCACTTTGCCACTGGATTCAAGCAAGCCTGGCTGAAGACGGCTGGAATGCCAGAAACCGGTCCTCAGTAGCTTGTTTCCGGTCCAGGGAAGACATGGCTTGGCAGTACGGGCTGGACTGTTCCCATGAGGCACAGGGTCAGACTGATTTGCATATAGCCATGTCTGAACTGGGGTGGCAGAGTGGGCTAAAGAACGGTGATAGATTAAACCCAGATCTTTTGACTGGGTGTGAGTGTTTGATTGATTCAGATGCTCCGTCCATCACCACCCCCTTTGTACCGCTTTTGACCGCCATAGGTGTGGCAGGGTATGCTCAGACGTGAGTCCCTTGCTCACTTTGCCACTGGATTCAAGCAAGCCGGGCTGAAGACGGCTGGAATGCCAGAAACCGGTTCTCGGTAGCTTGTTTCCGGTCCAGGGAAGACTTGGCTTGGCAGTTCGGGCTGGACTGTTCCCATGAGGCACAGGGTCAGACTGATTTGCATATAGCCATGTCTGAACTGGGGTGGCAGAGTGGGCTTAAGAACAGTGATGGATTAAACCCAGATCTTTTGACTGGGTGTGAGTGTTTGATTGATTCAGATGCTCCGTCCATCACCACCCCCTTTTGTACCGCTTTTGGCCGCCATAAGTGTGGCAGGGAATGCTCAGACGTGAGTCCCTTGCTCACTTTGCCACTGGATTCAAGCAAGCCGGGCTGAAGACGGCTGGAATGCCAGAAATCGGTCCTCGGTAGCTTGTTTCCGGTCAAGGGAAGACATGGCTTGGCAGTTCGGGCTGGACTGTTCCCATGAGGCACAGGGTCAAACTGATTTGCATATAGCCATGTCAGAACTGGGGTGGCAGAGTGGGCTAAAGAACGGTGATTAATTAAACCCAGATCTTTTGACTGGGTATGAGTGTTTGATTGATTAAGATGCTCCGTCCATCACCACCCCCTTTTGTACGGCTTTCATTGGAAGCCAACATTCAGAGAAATACAATTGGTAATAACATATTCTCTACTATTCTGTGTTCCCACATGTCTTCCAATAAAAACAGCAACCCATTTGTGTGGCTGGGCCTAGCACCCCAGCACAAAATACCCCAAAACTCGTCCTGGAGACATTACATTTTACCCAACAAAATCAATGTGTTTTTTACAATGTGGGTAGCTGTGGAATTTGGGCACTAGCTCAGCTGTCACCCAGAGAAACCAATAAAACCCAAAAAATTCTGCAAATGAAACAGGAGAGTTGAGGGTGGTGTGAATTCAGTGGATTTGTATCACTAGTAATGCCTTGAACTCCTCAAACTTGGATAAAATATGCATTATCTTCTCAGTTCTATGGGAGAAATAGCCGGAACCTGCGTGGATTGACAAAATCCTACCCACCCAGTGTTCTGAATCGTGCCTCATTTGTTTGGCTGGGCCTAGCACACATGACAAAAAGCCCCAAAACCTAATATGGCAACATCAAAAGATTTCGGTGAAAAATGGACTGACTTGATGATGTGGGTTGTTGCAGGATTTGGGCCCGAGAGTTGCCATCACCCAGGGAAAACTACCAACCTCAAACATTTTTGAAAACTAGACACGAAGAGGAGTCCATGGTGGTCTGCCTTGTCTGGATTCCAGGATGGTTTGTTACTTAAAAGTCCTCGCAAGTCTCAAATTCTGGCTAAAAACATATTTCCTGACATTTCTGTGAGAGATCCATAAAATTCCTACCTCTGAGCATTCCCACACTTCTGTCAATAACAATGATACCCTACTTATGTGGCTAGGCCTAGCACCCAGGAAACAAGGTGCCCCAAACACTACGTGGAGACATAAAAAAATCTATGAAAAAAAACGACCCTGCTTGGCAATGCTGGTAGTTGCAGAATTTGGATCCTTGCTCTGTCACTACCCAGTGAAACCTATCAAACCCAAACACTTCTCAAAACTTGACACCCAGGGGAGTCTAGAGTAGGGGGATTCCCACAAAGCTTTGTTACCCATGAGGCTTTGCTAACATCAAACTTTGGATAAAAGCACACCGTCTTCCTCTCCAGGTCCATTAATTTTTTTTACAAACTTACCCCTATGAGGACTTACCTGTATCTTGTGTAGCCTGCAGGAACAACGTGGTTCCTCATTTGACTATAGTGTTTATCACTGTTGCAGCCTCTCTTCTCTGTACTGCAGTGTTAAACCTTGTAGGAGAAGGGAGTGATAGGGTTCTAAGGGAAGGCCTTGATAGACTTGTGAGTGTCTGTTGAATAGTTGTAAATTCACTCTCAGTTTTAGAGGCTGCGTGTCTCTATTACTTTCTGTTTTCCAGTCCTGAAGAAAATGTTGTTTCTGTCAGGTATTATCTTTACACCTTTACATCATATACTCTGAAAACAAATAAAACGATCATAATGCAAAGATTCCCACTCATTGAAATAAGAGTATTATTTCAAGCATAAAGGATCATTTTAGCTCTCTCTAACGCTAATACCTGAACATGAAAATGCAGTTCTTTGACTTTTCTTAACCTCTGGGCTTGTGGCTTCTCGGATTATTATCTTTGCAGATCTGTGATCGTAATAAATTAAAAAGAATACATTTGTTTAAAGAGTTTTTTCCTTTGAGCTCTCAGTGGCTCACATCACTCCTTTGGGCAAGACTGCATCTAGTTCAAATGTTTACTTGGTTATTTGCATTATAGTTCAAATATTGAGGTTTGCCATAAAAGGCCTTGTTATTTTCTTTGAATTGAAACAGTTGCTCATTTGTTCCAAATAAAACCGTTGTCGCTTTTTTTTTCCCTCCTATAGGAAGGTGTCTTGCAATCGCACTGTTGCTATTTTGCAATGCATGGTAGGATGCTGGTTTCTAAGGGAAGAGCACAATTTAAAAAGTGCATATGGGCATATATGATCAAAGGACAAACTACTTACCCTCAGTAATGCCTTTTCTGGTAGAGACTCTATCCCCAAATTCCTCACCTTGTGAATTTCCCCAGTCTTTAGATTGAATGTGGAAACTTTTTAGCAATTTCCTCTCACGTCAGTAGGTGACTTAAGCGGCAAAAGCACAGCGTGGGAAAAAGCAATGTTTGTGCTCATGGGAGTCCCGAAACATTTGGCAGCTTCACCAAATCAAGGGGCCTATTACGATTGCAGTTTTTCCGCATCCTCCGGGCTGGCGGAAGCCACCGCCGGGCTGGAGGATGCGGAAAAACCGCAGCGGACCCACCAAAGACCCACCGCCACATTAGGATGGGTGGTGCGTCCCTCATCCTCTATGGTCGCGGACGGACTCAAGTCCGTCCCCGATCATAATGGGCCCCCAAGTCTTTTACATTCTAACATATCCACTTTTTTGGAGGTCGGATTCCTCCAGTGGGGCAAGGGTACAGGCTGTAGCTGAAGAGGTTTCCACAAGGCCGGATAGCTTCTCTACGAGGTCTTGCTGAAACGGATGGGCTGCTGTGGAGAAGCTCAGAGAGGGAGAAACCTGAAACTGCAGTCCAGCCAGCGATAACGCACTTCTGTTAGATTGACTTGGCAGGTTTGTTCTGGAGGTCTTTGAAGCCACAAACTTTCTAACTCCTAGGTTTTTCATGTAATAGGAGGAGTACACTTTTACACAGCTCAGGGTTCCTGGACCTAAGGAACAGCTTTTAAGAGTCAAGACTCACTCCAACAGAAGCCACCAATTGGGTTCAAGGCAGGTCCAATCAGAACTGGTCAGGCTGGTCAGCTGCGATCTTTCAGGAAAAAATGCTTCTTGCAGCTTGGTAGGTCCCTGTAGTGTAACAGGAGGTCAGCCAACTGACGCTTGGAGTCTACTTTTTGTCCTGGATACAGCTGGGAGCATGGCAGCCCCTAAGTTGGAGTATAACCTCCCATGTGAAGACATTGAACCACAAAAAATACTCCAATAGACCAACATGTAGACAGAGAAAAGAATACCTAACTTTGATGAGGGAAGTATCCTGTATGAGGATACATGCCTAACTTCACCAAGAGGTGAGAAAGGAAGCAATTCCTTCTTGTTTAGGTACCCTTACACACCCTAGTGGTGTCATGCTTCATCATCTGGTCACCCCGACGCCTACAAGTCGGGGTGGGCTCAACCACAGTGTTGGGATCTCTTGTGAAAATGAAGACCAGGGGGATTAAAGATTAAAAAAACTCATTCCTGCCCCACCTGTACACCTACTTGTCCAGACCAAGTAGGAGTACAGACGGGAGGACCCTTGAGAGAGGTTTAACTACAGGGCTCCCCCATCATGCCTAGCGGTCCCCTGTGAAACGGTTTCTCTCCTCAATTTGTATGGAGAACCATGAATGACAGATCAAATATCTGTAGCATTTACATAAGGAGCAGCTACTCTGCCCTTATTAAACTTACAGAATAGGAACTCCCCTCTCTCTGTTTTTCCAGGGTGGATGACCCTTGCCCTTAAGAAAGTCCAGGACCTTTACGGCCGACTCAGGACTGAAACATGTTGGCAATAGGGTCATAGGACCATAATTCTCCCATTGACCCGACTTTTAATTATTTTAACAACCCTGACAGACCCAAGAATAAAGGGAAACCGGGGCCTGTCTGAGTTTTTTATCTTTTATCCCTGGTCTTCATTTTCACAAGAGCTCCCAACACTGTGGTTGAGCCCACCCCAACTTGTATGCGTGGTGGTGACCCGATGATGAAACATGACACCAGTAGGGTGTGTGTGGGTAACTAAACAAGAAGGAATTGCTTTCTTTCTCACCTCTTGGTGAAGTTAGGCATATATCCTCATACAAGATACTTCCCTCATCAAAGTTAGGTATTCTTTTCTCTGACCAAATGTTGGTCTATTGGAGTATTTTATGTGGTTCAAAAGCATGTCAAGCCCTTCAGGTCTCCTCACAGGCCCTGAACAGCAGGTGAAGTACTTGTTCTGTCCTTCTACAGGTCAAGAGTGTTCTGAAGAAGGTGCCCCTGGGTGCCATATTTATGCCTGGCAGTGTCCTAGGGTTAGGAGTGACTCCTGGCCACTCCCTAACCAATAGGGAAAAGTTTACAAGGGGTAACCCTAATCATTTTCACAGCAGTTCCGGTGTGCTCTGCCACAAATAATCCCACAGTGTCCCTCTCTACTCAAATCCAAAGGTAGTGACTCCTTTCTCCCCTTGTGCAGAGCCTGTGAGCCCACTCCAGAGGTGTGGTCAGGGACATGAGCAACCCCTCCTCTGTGACTATGTCAAACCAGTTCTGGGGCAGCCACCACCCAATTGTGACTAGAGCCTGCCTGGCTGAAAGATCAAAGAAAGGAACCTGCCAAGTTCTAGTTTACAGTTGCCTGTGTCAGGAGAGGAGATGATGAAGTTACTCGCATTTGTAAGCACTGACCAAATAGTTATCCTACACTGTGAGCAATTTTCACACTTCATTCAGTACTTGAACACTTAGAGGGCTAATGCTAAAGGTCTAATGCAAATTAGCCTCCTGAAGCTTAGGGCAGGGAAATGGTAACTTTCTGAAAGTACCCCTTCTTTAATATTTACTAAAGATTTGACTTAACCAGTGTATTGGGCTTTCAATAAATATTACAAAGAGTCTGGGAGTGACATTCCTTGGTGTTTCCCTAGGCAAAGATTATATTAAGTAATACTTTACTGCATTCTCTAAGACAGCCAGCCTTGCTACAGTGAAAATAACGTTTTAGGTGCTAGTCACTGTAAGGACATGTTTATTATTAACTTTCCAAATATCTTACTTTTGAATGCCATGCACCCTGCCCTACAGGCATTAAGACCTAATTAGGGGTGATTTTTTTAAAAAAAGAAAAGGTTTAAGACTGATGAAAGGGCTTATTGTGGCAGGTCGAGTGCAGTTTTTGCCACTCTCAGGCTACACGGGTAGGCCTGAAGCTATGTTTACCCTCTCACTGGGGGTCACTCAGAGAAAATTGTGTTTATAAATATCAAAACACAAATATATTGTGTCCAAAATATTTTTGTGAAAGATATTGTGTTCCTATACAGGGATATTGTGTGAAAAATATTGTTTACAAGAATAACAGCCAAAAGCAGAAAAATGATTGTTTGTTTCTGAAATAAATATTCTCTTAACCCCTTCCATGCTGCCGTCGTCCATTGGCCGACGGCAACGCTACCTCGCTGGTGCTGCCGTCGGCCAATGGCCGACGCGGCCCCGCCCGTTTTGCGGAAGTGCCGCACTTCCGCAAAATCGCGGGCGCACCGGAGGGGTTAAAAGTGATGTGTTTTAAACATTCCACTCTTTAAATGTAATATAATTTTTATTTAATAATTTTAGATATATATTTTTAAAGTATATGTATATTTATATATTTTGAGTAAATATATATATATATATATATATATACTAGCAGCCCGCCCCGGCGTTGCCCGGGGCAGATGGGGGCTGGGGGCAGCATCGCAGCAGGAGAGGTGCAGCAGAGCGGCCGGGAGCAGCAGGGCGTACTTACAGTGTTTCCTTGCTCCCGTTTTGTTGGTCCTGGCCGCTTCTGCCCACGCTCGTGTCCGCTAGTTCTCCGCGCTCGTTTTGCGCTCCCCTGGACATGTTGACGCTCCTCTACTCGCTCCGGACCTTGGAGGGTGTTGCTTCCGCTGTTTCTCCGTGCTCGTTTTCTTGGTCCTGGCCGCTTCTGCCGACTCTCCTGTCCGCTCTTACTCCGCGCTCCCCTGAGCATGTCGACGCTCCTCTACGCGCTCCGGACCTTGGAGGGTGTTGCTTCCTTTCTCCTGTCCTCTCCTCGCAGGGTGTTGCCTCCGGCTTCAGCGCTCCCCCGTGATGTCAGCACGCATCAGCACGCACGTCGTTAGCTGGCGCTACTTCTAAGGGACTACTTTCCCTTAAAAATTACGTTTCCCTTCTAACATATATATTTTGTTTTTATATAGCCTATGTCCTTCTGCTTGCCCTGAGGTTTTCAAAGATGTATTGGGTGTTTGGATTGGTGGTGTACTTTTCGAGTTTACCTGGCTCAAAGGACACAGTTCTCTCTTTATAATAGTAGTATAGATATACACATATACATATATATATATACATATATACATATATTACCTACTGGCGGTCGCCAGTAGGTATATATAGTTAGGATTTTTTTCCTATGGGATTTATGAAAATTCTATGTCGAATAACTTTGG
The DNA here is from genome assembly GCF_964263255.1 of Lissotriton vulgaris. Classification (NCBI taxonomy): domain Eukaryota; kingdom Metazoa; phylum Chordata; class Amphibia; order Caudata; family Salamandridae; genus Lissotriton; species Lissotriton vulgaris. The sequence continues at coordinate 1,109,605,209 of NC_141689.1, read as the reverse complement.
TGTTTGTGGACGGAATTGGCTGAAATTTTCAGGAAAATGGCACATTTTGTTTCTGACTGACCAGCCCATGAAAATTTGGGGGGGTTTCGTCAAGGGGGGGCCGAGAAAAAAGGGGGGTCCCAAAACACGTTTTTCCCATTCATTTTTCCATAGGGCGGTTGGACTCACTTTTAGGTCGAACGGCTGAATGGATTTACACAAAACTTGGCAAAATTGTAGGGACTGGTAGCCCAATGTGCCTTTGCTAGGTCTCAAGATATGTGCTCCAGTGGATTTTGAGAAATTAACGTTCAAAAAAATATATATATCTGTGACAGCGTCCCGGTTAGCGCCCCGGTTCGCGTACCTGACGCGTAACGGAACTTCGCGAGGAGAAGCGGATTGGCTCCCCGGTGACTGTGAACATTCTAAACAGTCCGGAGCGGCCGCCACCTTGTGTCTCGGTAGGATCGAGACACAAGAGGTGGCAAAAACAAAGGGGGAAATGAGCATAAGGGGGCAGAGTACATCCTCCCTGACCCCCTAGGTTTGATGAGGGGGCTTTAAAAGGGCCCCGCGGGGCAAAAATAAAGAAATTTTATTTTCGTTTTTTTTGCGGGGGGAGCGCCCGGTACGCGCACCGGGAAGCGGTCCGGGGAGCGTAATATAGGGAAAAAAGAATGAAAGAATGTTCAAATATTGTATGTTTATTGATTGTTCTTTTTGTTGTATTTTTTAAAAAAAAATTTTTATTTAAGTACCAACATGTAGGTACCAATGCAGAGTCTAAAAATAAATATACACCGTTTCCTTCGTAGATATCTTGCATGTTGTTTCAGAAGTTATTGTGGTATATGGAATTCATAGCATAGTCTGTGAGGAAAGCAGAAAGAACATGGAGGTAGGAGATTATAAAGAGATGTTAAATACATATTGGAGATAATATAGTGGGAGAAAGGAATTAACTATGAGCAAACTTACTATGTAACACAAAAAAGTTGCACAGTATATTTTAAGTCTCAGTTTAAATTTTATCTTTTTGGGTACTATTTCATAATTTTCAACTTAAAAAGAATAATGTCTCAAACAATTTTAACTTTTAAAATTTAAATTTATTGTTCTGATTTTTCAAATTCTAAGAGAATTTGTAACATTAAATCATCAGGAATGTCCTCCTTTTCATTCCAAGAATCACATTCTTCAGCACATTTTAATAATTCTTGGTCTACTGTTTCATCCATAAAGTCTAGTTCTTCTTTTTCTTGGTTTGGATTGCTTTCAATCTTAATTTCAAGTGAAATTGTATTTTCTTTTTGCTGTGCTTCCATTTTCTTGCTGTAAATTGCATTAAAAAAATATATATCAGTGGAGATAGGGCACTGTTGGGTTTAAGTTCAGACAGGTATTTGTGAGTTTTTAACAGTGAAGTAATCTTTGGGCAGTGCATGGTTTCAGGCAGGAAGTAGAACTATTAAAAAGTGCTTGTGATGAAGCCTAAGCAAATTCATAATTATACCACAGAAGCCTAACTCAATCAAAAATTTAAATAATTAAGTCTTTCTCAATGACTAACTCTTATAGAGGGACAGTATGTAACTATCTGAAAACGTTTTCCTAAATTAATTTAAAGTGCATAACATAGTTCTCCTTTCAAATTTTTTAAATTATATCTTACCTTTGAAAAAGAAGTTAAAGTTGACAGTGAAAATGCTCTTGAAATGTACTTCAGGAAGTAGTAGTCAAAATGGCTGTGTTTCTCTCTCTTTCTTTATATATATTCAGGTACATAGCCAATCAAATGTCTTGAAATAATAGTAGAAAATGAAAGTAACATTTTAATTGGTTGTCAATTCTAACACTTCATATGTGTTTTTGTCATGTAATTTACCTCAGGATATTTAGTCAGGCCTACAGCATAATTTTCTCAATGGAATTTCATCAAATTTGGGTAAATGGTAGGGACTGCTATGTAGTAGGGCGTATTCTATATTTGATGAAAGTGTCTGCAGTGGTTTTTCTGTAAATTACTTTCCCACCTTTTTTGGCGAGCGCTCACCAGAGCGCGCCCCGGTACGCGTACCGGCAGCGTTACGGGAGTCCTCCATTTTGTGTATCGGTAGAATTGAGACACAAGATGGAGGGGAAACAATGTTCGGAATGGGTAGAAGGGGGCACGGTAGACACTTTCTGACCCTCTAGGTTTTCTGAGGGGGGCTTAGGACGCTCATATAGGCAAAAAAAAAAAAATTGCGTGGGGAGCGCCCGGTACGCGCACCGGTAAGCAAACCGGGGAGCGTACTTTGGTGAAAAATAGTGAAAAAAGTTACAAAAAGAAAAACGTTTTGAATGATCAGAGGTAGGGTAGCTCTGAAAAGAGCTATTGGGTTCTGTGGGTAATTTAGGTACCTACAAGTAGGTTCCAATGCACAGTTTTAAATTCAGATGGAATATTCTATTCCCCTCATCGGAGAAGTGCACACCATCTCCTCTGTAGATGTCTTGCATGTTGTAACGCAAGTTATTGTTGTATATTAAACCCATTCTAAAGTCTCTCATGTAAGCAGAAACAGATTTATTCACATGTTTCCGTGCTTTCTCAAATTGTGGAAAAAATTGGTTGGACCACTTTCATTTCTGTCTTTGGCATATATTGGAATTTACCAAGGGAGTTAGGGGAAAAAGTGTCATCAATTGATGAAAGGTGTCCTTTAAAAGCATTTCCAGACCAACCCCAGTCATAATCCCAAAATCATTTCCACCACAGTGCACTATTAAGAGGTCAGGGTTTGGCAGATGCATAAAAAAATTATATTAAAAACATATAAAATATATTTTTCAAAGAAAAATACATTTTACAGATTTTGATATTTGCAAAAAAACATTGAAATTTACTGAAAAAAACATAGGTTATAGACCATATATAGGGGTCGATTAGGATCGCGGACGGACTTGCGTCCGTCCGCGACCCCAGAGCAGGAGGGAACCTCCGCATGGCGTGCGGAGTTCCCTCCTGTGCAATTAGGATGTGACCGCCACCCTGGCGGTCACATCCTCTATTTTTAACATTGCCGCGGGTGCAGCTTCAAGCTGCACCCGCGGCAATGTTAAAAATGCACGCATTGCATTTGCATGCAGAAAGAGGCAGGCACCGCGCGGTGCCTGCCGCTTTCTGCATGCAAATGCAGGGGGGTACCATAGGTACCCCCCATGTGCACCCCCCACCCCCCCTTCACCTAGGGGGCCCGCAACGGGCCCCCGCAGTGAAGTTCCGTATGCTTTTCCACGGCGGAAAACCCGCTGCGGAAAAGCATAACTCACTGGCCATCCTAATATGGTGGACGGTGTCTGGAAGACACCGTCACCATATTAGAGCTTTTCCGCCGCGGTTGTAATCCGACCGCGGCGGAAAAGCTGCGGATGGAAACCAGGACCCACCAGCCATCCTAATGTGGCGGTGGGTCTTTGGTCAGTCCGCTGCGGTTTTTCCGCATCCTCGGGGCCGGCAGTGGCTTCCGCCGGCCCCGAGGATGCGGAAAAACCGCAATCGTAATGACCCCCATAGTTAGGAATTAGCATTTACAAAACCTTGAAAATTCACTGAGAAAACCATAGGTTATAGACCATATATAGTTAGGGATTAGCATTTACAAAACCTTATTTTACTCACACAAAACCATTGAAATTCGCATATATAGTTAGTTGCACTAACTATATATCGTGCACCCGCAATCCACTGCTGATGATGTCACATATTACATCATTCATGACATGGTCAGTGACATCACTGATGACATCACTGATGACATCTCAAATGACATCACTGATGACATCTCAAATAACATCACTGATGACATCTCATTTGACATTACTGATCACATCACTGATGACATCATTCATGTGATAATACGATGAACCTCTTCAGACTCTAATATAACCTTAGATACACTCAGTGTAAACAGACACTCACAGACTGTCACTCATCCATGGAGTTACTCACACACCTAGTCAGTCATGCAAAGAATCAATCACACCTCCATTTCCTCAACTATACAGTTATACACACCTTACTTATTCAAACATATACTAACACATATTTACTCTCTTATACAATCCCTGATACAAGTTCACAATGATCTATACAGCCACTCACATATTCACTGGCTCTTATGCACAGTTATTTATATATGTCAACTCTCACATGTACTGTGTTTTACATATGTACTTACTTTGACATGTAGCACTGAGATATCCATCCACTCACCAATACACTCATGCACACAGTCAACCGCCCATACAGCTATTTCCACATGCACTTTTGAACCCATACATCTAGTGAATCAACTGCTCACACATCTATGCACAGAGTCATACACCTCCCAGCCACCCACACACACACTCAGTCTCCCATACAAATACTTGGGCAACCAATCAATAACCCATATAGTTACTCATATAGCTACTGATCAACACATTCAGCAGTTTACAGAACAACAGACATAATGATGCACAAATTAAGACAGTTTAGTCACTAACCCATGCACTCAGTGAGACACATTTAATCACTCACTCATACAGTCAGTCATGCACCTACTAAATCCTTCATCCAGACACTTATACATCCACTCATTCTTCAATATGTAAGACATATTTTAACTTTACAGAAACATACAGTCACTGGATGTTGTCATCAGTGATGTCATCAGTGATGTCATTTGAGATGTCATCAGTGATGTCACTGACCATGTCATGAATGATGTAATATGTGACATCATCAGCAGTGGATTGCGGGTGTGCGATATATAGTTAGTGCAACTAACTATATATGCGAATTTCAATGGTTTTGTGTGAGTAAAATAAGGTTTTGTAAATGCTAATCCCTAACTATATATGGTCTATAACCTATGGTTTTTTCAGTGAATTTTCAAGGTTTTGTAAATGCTAATTCCTAACTATATATGGTCTATAACCTGTGGTTTTTTCAGTGAATATATATACGTATATGTATGTATATATATATATATATATATATATATATATATATATATATATATATATATATATATAAAATATATATATACATCAAAACAATTCCATTTCATGCATAGAGTGACGCATAAATTCTGCAAAAAAAGAAGCAGAGACCTCTGGGTATTTCTCAAGTTTAGGTGGAAAGCAGCTCCAGTACAGATCACCCTCAACACTAAAGACACTCTAAATTTGCTCACCTCAAATGTCAGCTTTTCTATCAAAGTCTTTTGGCGTTGGATTAGGACAGTGCCATCCATGCAGAGATAGAAAGGGACAAAGTCTTTTATCATTTCTACAGCAAAGTTCTTAAGCGTATGATTAGCACAGTGCTACCCTTGCCGAGCTGTAAAATGGCCACAGCCTATACAGGAATATTGTGTGAAAAATATTGTTTACAAGAATAACAGCCAAAAGCAGAAAAAATATTATTTGTTTCTGAAATAAATATTCTCTTAAAAGTAATGTGTTTTAAACATTTCACTCTTTAAATGTAATATAATTTGTATTTAATTATTTTAGATATATTTTTTAACTTCTGTTCTGAACTTGCCAATAAAGATATCTGCAGCATGTGTTTCCTGCTATTGACAGGGATTTACGTAAAGTATATTTTTAAAATTATATATATATTTATATTTTTTTTAGTATATATATATATATATATATATATATATATATATATATATATCACACCAACACTTCCTCACTCGAGAAAGATTACCACGGACACCTCACATGGATTGCAGAAAGTTTAATCATATGAACTGCACAGCAACGCGTTTCGACTTAACGTCTTGATCACGCTAAAGAAGCTACACAGTAGACACACTTAAATATACTGTTGTGAATAGACATCAACAAAGGACTTACTCCAAAGTGAAAAAATGATACATTGTGGTTCAGCCATTTTAGCCTAGTCAAAGATATAGACATAAAGCCAATGTAAACAATTCATTTCATGCTGTGCCCACAGAAATCCGCTTGGAATATATACAAAGTTGCAAAAATTTCATGTGATAATAAACCGGAGAACATTTAGCGTAATGCCCAAGTGGGCAATGGTTGTTTACATAATGTCCAAGCATCATCACACGACACGGAAGGTTTTGCCCCAGTGGGCAAATCGTTGCACAATGTCAGTGCACAGAATGTCTTATATAGGCAAAGTCCAAACCACTTTCAACAAAAATTGTGTGCCACCACCTGAAAATGAAAAAACAAAATAGTGCTATAATCAACTGATATTATGCATGTATATACAAATTTTAAAAAACAACAAAAGGCAGCAGATAAAACCATAGAGTCTCTGTAGTTTACATGCTCTTGCAGATTGGCAGTGTATGCACACACAGGGGATAATTAGTGTAGGTGGATAGCTAATTCTTCACTGGAATTTAACCCCTGTGGCATCATTGTCTCTAGGTCTATGATATATTTGGATTCTAGTTTACGCAGGGCAAGCTTACGATTACCCCCCGAATGTTGTTGGGGACATCATCGATCACAACCATCCGCAGCAACTTTTCGTTTTGAAAGTGTTGTTCAAAAAAATGTCTAGCAACTGGATATTGCTTGTTATTGTGCCTAATTGCCCTGATATGTTCAAGGACAAGTTTCTTGGCACAATGTATAGTGCTGCCTATGTACGCCTTATCGCATGGACATAATAAGGCGTACACACAATACATGGTGTTGCAATTCAGTTTCTTCTTGATGGTCAGCTCTTTTTTAGTGCCTGCCATGCGTAGGGTTTTGCAGTCCGTACTATTGCTACAAGCTTTACATTTCCTGCACCTAGTATATCCACCTTGTGACGATTTGTTAGTTTTCCCCTTGGAAGTAATGAAGCTAGGACTTAACTCATCTCTGAGAGAGTTACACTTCTGGAATGTTATCTGGGGTTCATGATTCAGATGTTTCTCAAGGTTCGCATCAGTAAGCAAGACATGCCAGTGTTTCTGAAGTACCTTACGGACTTGTGTAGCCAGAGTTGGGTTGCTTATATCTATATATATATATATATATATATATATATATATATATATATATATATAACCTATTGTATTTAGGTTAAGTAATCTTGTTGGTTTATACATATGTTTGTTGATTTTTTCATTTATATTACAGTTGAAACTGGAAAAATGTTTATATTTAATAAAATAGATTGTTTATTGTAGAGATATATATATATATATATATATATATATATATATATATATATATATATATATATATATATATATATATATATATATATATATATATATATCTCTACAATAAACAAACTATTTTATTAAATATAAACATTTTTCCAGTTTCAACTGTAATATAAATGAAAAAATCAACAAACATATGTATAAACCAACAAGATTACTTAACCTAAATACAATACAGTACTAATGTAAACTGTCAACATTCTTATAGTGTACACTAAATTTAAAAACACAACCAATTAATGTAACATATGTTAATAATACTTTAAAATGTATATTTTTTTAAATAAATATAGGTATAAATAAAATGAACTAACACAACATATATGTAAAATATTTACATTCTGACCATAGTGAAAAAACATCTCTTTTCCAAATAACATAAACATTTCCCAAAAATAATAATAACAATAAAGCACACTAGAATAGTCGTTAAAAATACATTTTAATCAACAGTAGGGAAAGCCCTGGACTTTGATTTGGGTTAGATTCACTATTTCCACCCTAGTCTAACCAACAATAGGGAAAGAGTTGGACCTCGAAAGGGTTAGATTTACTATTCACACTTCAGTCAATCAACAATAGGGAAAACGGTGGACTTCGGAGGGGTTAGATTTACTATTCCCACTCTAGTCTAAGAATCAGCAGTGAAAGCATTGGACTTCAGAGGGGTTAGATACCTATTCCCCCTCCAGTCTAAGCAATAGTAAGGAAAGCCTTGGACATCAGGGGGTTAGATTTACGGTTCCTACTCTAGTCTAAGCAACAGTAGGGAAAGCGCTGGACTTTGGAGGGTTTAGATTTACTATTCCCACTTCTGTCTAATCAACAGTAGACAAAGCAATTGACTTCGAAGGGGTTATATTTACTAGTCTTACACCTGTCTAAGCAACAGTAAGAAAAGCATTGGACTATGATAGAATTACATATAACGATACAAATGCAAAATATTTATTAAAAATATTTTAGTGCACATTAAAATGTAATAAAGTAAACTACATGACAAATAAACACTCTATTAAATAACAAAAACAAAAAAAGATACAATACAACTGAAAATTGTAAAAGAATTATAATAAAAACAAATATACATTAAAAAAAATAATGCCACAATTAAAAAATAAAATAATTGATAATCAATTTAATAATTAATTAATTAACAGTAGAAAAATAATATTTACATTACATTAAATATAATGTCATTATCGCACAGCTCTATTTGGCTACAAAACCAACAACCCCCTGCTAAAATATTACATACTGTTAATAATTATAAAATTAAAACATTCATTAAAGTTTTAAGAAAAATGTAAACTAATAATTAAACAGTTAACATAATTAATAATCAAATACTTTATTACTTTTTAAAAAGTATCATTAAATTTAACCGCTTAACTGCGCCGGCAATTCCGCCGCGGTGCGGCGGTTTAAAGGAGTGGGCGGGCGTGCGCAGCACTAGGAAGGTAGTGCTCGTGACAGCCGTTGGCCGTGGCACGCACGGAAGGGGTTAAAGTAATTAAAATGTGTTTATCTTCCTACCCTTTACCCAACAACCCATTACTAAAATATAGCACACTGTTATTGATAACAAAATAACAAAATACATTAGCATCTCAAAAATGCATTAAAAACATGAACTGACAATTAAACAGTGGCATAATGAATAATCAAATACAAAATGAATACAAAAAAATTACAATTTTAGTAAATTAATTATGTTATGTAACTTGCCACCCTGTTCCCCTACAAACTGCACTACCCATTACTAAAATATAACATTCAATTATTAGTAAAAAATATAAATATACATTACAATTACATTATGAATGAAACAAGTAACAATTAAACAATTATTATAACTAATAAAATAATTAACAAAAAAGAATTTCCATTAAATGTAACTCAATTATATTTTAGGGGGTGATTACGAGTTTGGCTGTCCATAGGATGGCCAAACCAGCGGTGGTGCTGCAGCTTCTGCTGCACCAGAGGTCCAAATGCCCTATTCTGAGTTTGGCAGTCGAACTGCCGAGGGCGCTCAGGAAGCACAGTTTCTCTGCGGTGCTAGAGTGGTGTGAGGCAGTAATATCCCGGTGGTGCTGTTGAGACAATGCCAAGCATATTACGAGCTTACTCAATGCCTGCCTTTTCATAGTGGTGAGCCCCCCATGAAAAGGCTTGTAGTGAGGGAACTAAGGGTGCCTCAGGCCATGGGGATGCATGCAGGGAGGCACATTTTGTGTCCCCCTGTGTGCATGCACCCCCTTTTCTGTACAGCATGGATTGCAGAGTCCATGCCGTGCAGAAATGGGCTTTGGCGTTCCCATTTGTAGAGCCTTTTTCCCAGGCCATGGGAACACCAAAGGACCGGCAGTCTGACAATAAGAAAACTCGTAATCTGGTGTGTTGCCGGCGGTGGGCTTTGGCTGTGCAGGAGCTGGCGGTGGCGTGCCCCTTCAACACTGCCAAACTCAGAATCAGGCCCTTAATTAACTTCTGACCCTTTTCCCCTACAAATTACTATACCACTTACAATTGAAAACATAGGGCCTCATTACGATGGCGAAGGGCATGCCACGCCAGCTGGTAGGTGGTAGGCCCTCCGCCATCGTAATACTGTTTTCCCCCACCATATTATGATGGTGGGAGTAATCTCTGGTGAAGCGTGGCGGTCGTAAAGACAGCCCGCCACTGTTCCAACAGGCGATCCTTTTCCAACCACATGTCTGAACTAAAACATTTACTTACATTGCGGCAGTGTCTTGCAGGCACCGCTGTTGGGATTATGATATCCCTTTCCTCCGTTCATTTTGCGGCAGACAAACTGCAGCAAAATGATTGACAGAAACAGATTTGGGTTCTGCAGAGGCCCCCCTTAATCCCTGGTGCAGGGACATTTACCCTGGGGGGCACCTGTGGTGCCCCCCTACATATCCCTGCCCCATGTGGCAGACACCGCAGGGTGCAGTGGTGGAGTGCTGTTGTGGCGGTCGCATCGTGATTAGGATTTAGCCGGTCCCAAATCCGTATCGAAGGCGGACGGACTAAAGTCCATCCGTAATCTTAATGAGACCCTATATTTTTAAAAATAAATAACAATTATACTAACAACATTAACACCTAAAATGTATATTTTAACCATAACACATTTTTACAACTATATGGATGGCAACAATATTAAACACAATATTTTGTTAAACAATTTTTCTTACAAAAAAATAAATATTCTCGACAGCGATATTCTGTATCACACTATTTTTGTAGCAACAATATTTTATGGACGATGTTTCTATGTCACAATATTTTTAACTTGATAGTTTTGGGAAACGGCCACTACAACGCGGCCGTTTCCACAGAAACATTAACCACGCATGCATTACGACGCATGCGTGGTTACCACGAAAGCCTTTACCACGCATACCATTACTACGAGGTACGTAGTAAAGGCATGTGTGGTAAAGGGTAACAAAAAAAGGGGGGCTTGGGGGGTCTCCCCCCAAAAAAAAGAAACTCACCTCAAAAAACGTCGAGATGTGCAGGCAAACGGCGTCCTTTAAGAAGAAACGGAAAGAAACTTCCGCTTCCTCTTAACCACGTACGACGTCACCAGGGAAGTATTAGACGAAAAAGCTATGCGAAGAAAACCCATTCCGTTGTAACGCATGCGTGGTAAAGGCATGCGTTGCAACGGAATTCGTTGTAAGAACACATATTCGATAGTTTGTCCAATACCCCCACTGTAGTGGATGGCACAACGAGTGCTGCAGTACACCAGTGAAATTTTACTTACAGGCCCTGGGTGTTCAGGCAAGAAGGTCAGGGAACCAAGAGAACCGAGAATAGAAACAAAAGAGCAAAGGAAAGGGATGCAATAATGGTGAGCAAACTGAATAGATCGCCAAATCAGCAATACAACTTGAAAAGGTTGCCTAGCACCTTCCTAAGAAAAGCCCTGCTGCCACTCATAACCTGGAAGTCCCTCCCCTTGACCTTTATCACTGGTGATCCTCATGCCCCAATCACCATAGACCAGTCTTCTATAGCCTTATTGTACTTATCTAATACAGATTTTTATGGAAAACATTCTTAGAAACAAATCCCTGTATCCCTATAGTCTTTTTAGTCCTGACAGGATTCCAGGGTAAAGGCAACAACTGGTAAAAGAAACACAGTTCAAAGGAAGTTATGCTGAAAAAGGGGAAATGTTCATGCTACTCTGAGGGTTGATGTCACTGATCAGAAACAAAGTGGAATGCAATCTAGGAACTAAGGGGGTCATTATGGTGGCAGGCCTTCCACCATCGGACCACAATTTCCCCGTGCCACATTACGATGGCGGGGGATCCAGACTGCGACCCTGGCGGACGCAAGACCGTCCGCCACGGAACCGCCACAGGCAATCGTTCGGATTGCCTGTCGGAATTGTCTGCATCCATAAAATGGTGGCGGTGCCTAGCGGGTAAACTGCCATTGAAAGGCTTGCAGGGATTGTTTTTGGGGGACTGTTGTGGGCCGCCCTTGTGTTTGGGGGTGGTGTTTGTGCACTGGGGTACCCATGAGATCCCCCTACATTTCACTGCACCAAGTGGCAGGCAACGTGTGGTGCCTGCCACGTAGTGCAGTGAAATGCACAACATGCATTTTTAACATCGCGGCGGGTGCTGCAGTCAGCAGCACCCGCCGCAATGTTAAAGTGCAAAATGTGACCGCCATGGTGGCGGCGGCATCCTAATTGGGTGTGCGGGACTGCCATCTGCATGGCGGGCGGTCCTGATTTCCACCACAATGGCCGGCGGACATCGTAATGACCCCTTAAGGGCCTTATTATTAGTTTGGTGGTCCTCGTGCAGCACCGCCACCACTGCACTTGCAGGAGGACCACCAACCCAAGGTGCATCTGCCCTCCGAATTCTGAGTTGAATCCAGAGCGGGCATGCAGTGCTGTGGTAGTCTTATGGCGGCAGCTGTGTTACGCTCATAGGAGAGTCTTAACAGCAGACCACCGCTGTGACTGCGCCTGCAGCATGTCTCTGTACACTGTGGCATGCACCATTTTTTGCATGCCACACCATGCAGCAACGTGGTTGCAATTCCATGGAGGCAAAACATATGCCTCCCTGCATGCATCCCTAGGCCCAGAAGCGACAAAGTGCCCTGTTCAGGCCCCTTAGTTGCATCTCTGCCATCCTTTTCATGGTGAGCTCACGCCATGAAAGGATCAGTGGAAATGCAACTCAGAATATGCTTGACGGTGCAGCAGCGGCCTCGCCAGCATATTCCTGCCCCTTTCCGCTGTGCCACTGCCACAGGATCCTGGATTCCAACATTAAAGAAAAATAAAAAACAAAGTAAGTATATAAATTAACCAACAAATACAACAAACTAATCAAAAATGATTAAAAAATTTAAAAACAAATATAACTAACAAATATTTTTCTCTTCACGCCTTCTACAAATGTCAAGATACACCAATATCAACGAGTTGTTTTTCTCGATATTTTTGCGAGTGCTGCGCCATTTTGGATCTTGCTGCGGGATCCCGCGGGAGTTTGGCGACGCTTCGCGAGAGTTCTCAATTGCGAACATGTAGGTGCGGCGGGCAGCAACAATCTCGCACTCGCGAAATTACAAAATTTGCAATTCTGCACAAGAAATCCACTAGCAAGCAGCATAGACCTTCTGAAAATGATGATTTTTATCAGAATAACTCCTCAGGTTGACATTTGCCTGCACTTTTTTGGATTTGAGGCCTTTTGACTCTCTTTGGATCACTTTTGGATTAGAAATCAACTTTCATAAGTAAGTTTGTTTGGGGCATTACAGTTGCGGTTCTGCAGAAAGCACTCAGCAGGTGCAAAAGTTCACTCATCATTAGTAACCATTCCCTGTAGTACTTCCTGAGGCCCCCCTCCAGAGTTCAGTTGCCTATGTTTGTTTGGGGCATTACAGTTGCTGTTCTGCAGAAAAACGAATTTTCAAAAATGAAAGCACTCAGCAGGTGCAAAAGTTCAAACTCATCATTAGTAATAGTAACCATTCCCTGTAGTGCTTCCTGACTGGGGCCCCTCCAGAGTTCAGTTACTAGTTGCAACAATTGTATGACCCTGCTCTGACCCTCCCAGCAGGCTCATAGAATAGCTACAAGTAGGCCACAAAGATCCTGGAAAAAAAAGTTGCACTGCAACAGAAAGCAAATTACAGATAAGGAAGCAGGTGCCAGACTGGAATTTTAAAACAGTGACACATTAATAAACCAACCCCAAATTAATTCATGTCAGTTGAAGCAGGGCAGGTGTGCTTGCTTTTCCCCCCCATAATCTACAGTAATGATGAACCAGAGGGTGGCATTGATGTACCAGAGGGTGGCATGGGTGAAACAGAGGGTGTCAGTGGTGAAACAGAGGGTGCTGGGAACCTGTGATGATGAACCAGACGTAGAAACAACATAGTCGCGACCGTTGCGAGCCGACAAGTAAGTTCGCAATTGCGAACTGGTACCAAACCCTCGCGAACTGACAGAAACCCTTGGGAACACAAAAAAAATCTCCAAATTTGCGAGAATACGCGGATTTTGCGGATTGCGAGTTCACAAATACGCAAATTCGAGAACGCCAGATTCGCAAAATTCGCCCATGCTTACTCATCGTCCTTGCTGGGGACAACCACAAATGCCCCAAAAAACCCTAATTTTTTCTTTTTTATTTTTTTTTTTGCTCCAGTTGAGCCATTTTCAATTCCCTGTTTTTTCGTTTCTCCCCATAAAAATAACAAAAAAATTATAAAATAGTTCATAAAAGCCAAAAAAAGTACAAAATGTTCCAAAAACACTAAAAAAATATAAAACAACAAAAAGAAGAAAAAAACAGTTCTTTTTAGAACTACCTCCAATTTATAAAAAAGGCTACATTTTTTAAAAACTCTGTCATTCTTCTTTCCCCATGGGCCACTCCCCGGTGCGCGTATCGGGCGCTCCCCCCGAGCAAATAAATTTTTTTTTTATTTTGCTCCGCGGGGCCCTTTTATAGCCCCCACATCAAACCTAGGGGGTCAGGGGGGGTCTACCCTGCCCCCTTATGGTCATTTCCCCCTTTTTTTTCCACCTCTTGTGTCTCTATCCTACCGAGACACAAGATGGCGACCGGTCCGGACTGTTTCGAATGTTTACAAACACCCGAGAGCCAATCAGCTTTCCGTGCGCACCTCGCCTGTCGCGCCCGCTGCGCTCCCCGGAGCGTGTGCCGGGGCACGGCCATAGATATATATATTTTTTGGAACCTAAATTACTCATAATCCACTGGAGCACATATCTTGAGACATAGCAAAGGCACATCGGGCTACCAGTCTCTACAATTTTACCAAGTTTGGTGGAAATCTATTCAGCCGTTCGGGCTAAAAGTGAGTTTGACCGCCCTATGGAAATTAACATGGAGAAAACATGTTTTGGGACCCCCCTTTTATCGCGGCCCCCGCTTGACGACTCCCCCCCACATTTTCAGGGAAGGAGCGGAGCAGGCCACCTTCTTTGAGAAATTCGCAAAGATACGTCCACCGGCGCCAAAGTTATTCCCAATAGAATGTTGCGGATTTCCTATGGAAAGTAGATCCTAACTATAACTACCTACTGGCGATAGCCTGTAGGTATATATAGTTAGGATTAGCTACTATAGGAAATCTGCAACATTCTATTGGGAATAACTTTGGCGCCGGTTGAGGAATTTGCGTGTAATTTTCCAAAATTTTGGCCAGCTCCGCTCCGCCCCTTCCCTGAAAGTTTCGGGGGGATTCCTGAAGTGGGCGCTGAACGGAATAATGCCAAACTTTGCAAAATTGTAGGCACTGGTACGCAGATGTGCCTTTGCTATGTTTGGTGAAAATTGCTCCAGTGGTTTTTATGAAAATTAACTTCAAAAACAGATATATATCTCGGAGGAGCCTAACCACACATCTGATCTGATTGGCTGTCAGCACTTCATCCGAGAAGTGTTGGCAGCCATCTTGGGACCAATATACATGATAGCACCTCATTAAAAAGCATTGTAGTTAATAGAGGATTTTAGGACTCTAGTTACATTATAAATAGGGCTCCCAGATTTCCGTTTTTACGGATTTATACATATAAATACAGACGGAAATCAATATTTCCTTCGTCTGTATTTATATGTATAAACGGCAAAATACTTCTAAATGTTGCCGCTCGCGCTGCCGTGCTCCAGTGCAGAGTTTCTTTGACACTCCCCCGTTCCAGGAAATACCTTCAATCCTTTCCAATCAGGGTCTTTTGGTGTCTTCACGTGGGCGCAGGGTCTTTCAGTGATGATTGTGCCTCTCAGCCTATCCTGTTACGAGTCGGAATTGCTTGTTGTGGCGGCTCTGCATGCAGTGCATGGGCCGCACAGTTGGGGGCATCACCTCGGCTCTCGGAGCGCGGGCGAGTGGAGGAGCGACTGAATCACCCTGGGTGCCCCTGCACTGATTACCCTGCCAGGGGCACTGGAGCCTGTATGGTTTCTCTGCGATGCACCGGCCTTGGGATTGTAAGTATTTATTGACGTGTGTCTCCCCCGTGATGCTCTCCTCCGTCGCTCCGCTTCTCAGTCTACCTCGACTGACCTCATGTAGAAAGTACCCACACCAGGTCCTCACCGCCCACCCCCCTATAAGTCTCCTACCAGCCCCCTTCTGAACTCGCCGAAGCTAGGAGTGCACAAGCCCGGGTGCTTGTAAAACACAAACTCGAGAGGAAGCCAGAGGTTTTCAAAGACAGTGTAGTCATGCTCCATTATCTGGAACGGTGTCTCTGCCACACAACGCAGTATAATAAGTTATTATACTTTGAAAGCAGCTTCCTGACTTTTTACACTGCCTTCCCCTTCTCGACAAGTTAATGCATTCTCTACATAACATTCATTTTTACCCCACACAGACTGCGAATGGACTATAGAAAAAAATAATTTGCAACAAAATGTCGATATAAAAGACAACACTTACAAATTATGTACGGATAAATACAATTCACTCAGAATGTCTTGTGAACAGAATTCCCTCAGGGTGGAAAAAAGTTTCCTGCTTTCCCTCACAGGTTAAAACTGTACATGTGTGACTTTGATGCAGGTCTCCCGAACACAGGGACTCTTCCAAGCTATGGGTCACTCAAGGGTCACAGTACTTCTAAAACACAAGACTTCTCACGCCACAAAAACATTTCTCTTTTTATATGGAGCTTCCAAAACCATGTCAATGTTTTTACTAAATAAAGAGGAAAGGTTTTACTAGACAAATAGATTACTCCAAACTTAATTTGACGTTTTAAACAAAACTAGGACACAGGAACAGGCCAATGCACTACGAGCAAGTCTAGGTCTGTAACACATTCGGGGACACAAAAAAAAACTTCTGCTTTGCTACTACAGAGAGATAGGACATGCCAGGGTTTTGAAATGGGCCGTGACCATATATATATATATATATATATATATATATATATATATATATATATACAGTCCAAATCCCCTTCACCTGGAAGAAGAAAAAGCCACACATAGGTAACCTGGTCCAGCACACTTTATTGCGCGGCTTTCTGGCATGACGCGTTTCGTAATAAAACTTTTTCAAATGCCTTCAATCCTTGAATGCTCACCAATGTCCACCTTTTAAACAAAATGTCTTGCTGCGATTGGCTGCTGACACCTGACAGGTACTAGGGAGTATCCCAAAACTCGGCACTCCGGGTCTCAGGAACGGCAGTCACAAGGCGTCTGTACTGCCCCAGTGGGCGGTCACTGCCTATACTCCCTCAATGCACCTGGATGTTCTTGTGGAAAAAGCGGCTGGCCTGCACCTTCACCCCCCCACACACCACAGTTGCAGACTCGGAACATTCCAACAGTGCAGGCAGTTCCCTCGTGCAGTTCACGGTCCAAAACTGGTAGGCTGCTCCCGTGAAGCGTGGTGGTTCGGCGTTTCCCCAGACAATGAGGTGTTACCAACAAAGCACTTGCCACTGCTAACACCGAACTTCCTTTGTGGGGTGGGGGCTCCAAATGCGCTGTGGCCGCGCACAACATATACAGTCCAAATCCCCTTCACCTGGAAGAAGAAAAAGCCACACATAGGTAACCTGGTCCAGCACACTTTATTGCGCGGCTTTCTGGCATGACGCGTTTCGTAATAAAACTTTTTCAAATGCCTTCAATCCTTGAATGCTCACCAATGTCCACCTTTTAAACAAAATGTCTTGCTGCGATTGGCTGCTGACACCTGACAGGTACTAGGGAGTATCCCAAAACTCGGCACTCCGGGTCTCAGGAACGGCAGTCACAAGGCGTCTGTACTGCCCCAGTGGGCGGTCACTGCCTATACTCCCTCAATGCACCTGGATGTTCTTGTGGAAAAAGCGGCTGGCCTGCACCTTCACCCCCCCACACACCACAGTTGCAGACTCGGAACATTCCAACAGTGCAGGCAGTTCCCTCGTGCAGTTCACGGTCCAAAACTGGTAGGCTGCTCCCGTGAAGCGTGGTGGTTCGGCGTTTCCCCAGACAATGAGGTGTTACCAACAAAGCACTTGCCACTGCTAACACCGAACTTCCTTTGTGGGGTGGGGGCTCCAAATGCGCTGTGGCCGCGCACAACATATACAGTCCAAATCCCCTTCACCTGGAAGAAGAAAAAGCCACACATAGGTAACCTGGTCCAGCACACTTTATTGCGCGGCTTTCTGGCATGACGCGTTTCGTAATAAAACTTTTTCAAATGCCTTCAATCCTTGAATACTCACCAATGTCCACCTTTTAAACAAAATGTCTTGCTGCGATTGGCTGCTGACACCTGACAGGTACTAGGGAGTATCCCAAAACTCGGCACTCCGGGTCTCAGGAACGGCAGTCACAAGGCGTCTGTACTGCCCCAGTGGGCGGTCACTGCCTATACTCCCTCAATGCACCTGGATGTTCTTGTGGAAAAAGCGGCTGGCCTGCACCTTCACCCCCCCACACACCACAGTTGCAGACTCGGAACATTCCAACAGTGCAGGCAGTTCCCTCGTGCAGTTCACGGTCCAAAACTGGTAGGCTGCTCCCGTGAAGCGTGGTGGTTCGGCGTTTCCCCAGACAATGAGGTGTTACCAACAAAGCACTTGCCACTGCTAACACCGAACTTCCTTTGTGGGGTGGGGGCTCCAAATGCGCTGTGGCCGCGCACAATGGGCCGTGACCATATATATATATATATATATATATATATATATATATATATATATATATATATATATATATATATATATATATATATGTATATACTAACTCAAAGCTGTGGATTTTTTTAAACACTGGCAAATTCTTGAAACCATTTCTGGAGGGTGTAAGCTCCCAAAACTATGATTTGAAAGCCTTGACGTCAACAGTAGCCGAACCCTTCACAATAGCCTGCTCTGTCCCTTCCTTTCTAAGACTTGGGAATGGCGCGGGGGAAGATGGGACATATTGATAGGAAGTGACATGCACAACCAAAAGTCAGGAGTCCAGAGTGTGGTGTCATAAATGGCATTTAATGAATCTGATCAATATTAAGGGCTACTTACACCAGTGCAGCCGCCACTGCGACATCTGCTGGAGAGTCGCCACAGTCGTGGTGAGCCTGCCCGCCTGATACAAACACAAACTCGAGAGGCACCCAGAAGTTTTCAAAGACAGTGTAGCCATGCTCCATTATCTGGAACTGTGACTCTGCTACACAGCGCTAAAATAGCATGCGTAGCCGCAGTGAGGGCCTGGGATGTCACTCTCTTGGTGCGAGCGCAGTGTGAATATGAGTGCTTTGGGTAGTCCACCTGGGAATGAGGATGTCTGTGTGGAACATTGTGTTGCTGCTGCTAAGTACAGATGACCACTATGGCAGAAGCTTTGGAAAGTTCCGTAAGAGATGTGTACAATGGCAAAGTTTTCAGAGGAATGTATTGTTTTGACCAATAACAACCGGGCGCTGGTGTGCATTGTCTATTTAAATAAATGCGGAAAAATACTAGCTGTAGCGGCGTCTTTTGCTTGTGGCAAAAATAAATGTGGATAAATACAGAAAAAATGCCCAAAAAATAAATATGGACAAATACAGACGGAAATGGCAAAAAAATAAATACCATAAAACCGGGAGCCCTAATTATAAATCATTTGTTGATGGTACCATACTCATTTTAGGAATTGTGGTGTGTTCTAAGGTGATTTTACCATGTGAAAAAGCCTTCTGCTGTGATATCATGAATCATGTTTGAAAGAAAACTATTATCTCATGCTTTTCCCACAGTGGTTTGGAAGGGGATCTATAAGCTAAACTGAAAATATATTTTCTGTAAATTCACATTATCTTTCTCAGTCATGTGAGAATGAAGTCTGACATTCTCAGTAAAACATGTACATCCAACAAGGACAGAGACTGTCAGTTGATTCCTTTGTGTTCTACTGAAGCCTCCTAGAGTGTTCTAAAGAACAACTAGAGCGCTAACAGTCCTACTTATTACAAAGGTATAGCACACCTGAAGCCATCTTGATTGGAATAAAGTGGTAACTCTTAAAACATTTAATTTAAAAAGGACCAAAATGAGGGGGTATATTTTGCCATAGAAAGTATTATTAGTGCTGCAGAAAGAAAAATTGGGGCACATTTTGAGTGACTTCTCAAATCCTCTTCTATTTCATTAAAAAAATTCTGACATGCAGTCTCACAAGATGGCCACCAGAGACAAAAGAGCCCAAATGTAGCCCAAATATCACCCAGATGTAGCCCAAGTATAGCCCAATGACAGAATGTCCCAGAGTGTTCTAAAGAACAACTAGAGCGCTAACAGTCCTACTTATTACAAAGGTATGGCACACCTGAAGCCATCTTGATTGGAATAAAGTGGTAACTCTTAAAACATTTAATTTAAAAAGGAACAAAATGAGGGGGTATATTTTGCCATAGAAAGTGTGATTAGTGCTGCAGAAAGAATAATTAGGGCACATTTTGAGTGACTTCTCAAATCCTCTTCAATTTCATTAAAAAACCTCTGACATGCAGTCTCCCAAGATGACCACCAGAGACAAAAGAGCCTAAATGTAGCCCAAATATCACCCAGATGTAGCCCAAGTATAGCCCAATGACAGAATGTCCCAAAGGGTCCTAAAGAACAACTAGAGCGCTAACAGTCTTACTTATGACAAAAGTATGGCACACCAGAAGCCATCTTGATTGGAATGAAGTGGTAAGTCTGAAAACATTTAATTTACAAAGGAACAAAATGAGGGGGTTCATTTTGCCATAGAAAGTATGATTAGTGCTTCAGAAAGAAAAATTAGGGCACATTTTGAGTGACTTCTCAAATCCTCTTCTATTTCATCAAAAAAATTCTGACATGCAGACTAAAACATGCACTTTGAATACCAGCAGCAGACTTCCCTGGTGAGCAGTAGCTTTACTACAGTGATCTAATGAGCAACTAGAGTGCTAACATTCAGAGTTATTATGGCAAATGTGGGACACATCTGAATGCCTTCTTGATAGAACCAAAGTAAGCATGCATTGAAAATGCAATAGATCTCGCCCTCGTTTAAGTTAAAGCCATTCTGTTTGTAATGAGGTGGCTTTTTAGCTTTGCTTTTATTGGTGTTTTTTAAACTTTCATGTAAATAACATGCATATGTATGCATATATGTATATATATGCATGCATTTATATTTGTATTTATATAGATATACAGATTATAAATGTTTATATATGTATGCATTGGGCTTGGGGGACTGAAGAGGCAACCTGGCTGGTTGCCACATGCCGATCCACGGTGAGATCTTATTCCCTGCCCTCACGTAATGTCGTATGAGAGGTTATACGCCGATTCACGGCTATATTTGATTCAGAGTAATGTTTTTAATCTTAAAGGCTTGCTCCAACTTTAATATTGCCATAGAATCAATGTGGTGAAACTTTTATTCAATGCTATGTTATTGTTAACCGACATGTACTAGCAATATGGCGCTCGCGCGCCTGTCCTCTCTCTATGTCCCATACCAAAACCCATGTGTGCATTTGAAATAAAATGGCGCTCTGGCGCGCGTTGCTTTGTAACAACATTGAGGAAGGAAGCGTGGCTTCTGAAACGCGTCTGTGCGAGTAAAGTTGCTTTCTTGAATTGATGATTCCCGTGTGTGCAGTCTTTATTTCCCACCCGGGACCGGGAGGGATTGAGCTTGCTTTTTGAAAGCGCGAGGCTCCAACGCGCTTGGACCGCACCCGCCGAAAAGAGTGCCACGTACTTTGGGGCAGAGAGCAAGGATGTATATATATATATTCACTGAAAAAACCATAGGTTATAGACCATATATAGTTAGGAATTAGCATTTACAAAACCTTATTTTACTCACACAAAACCATTGAAATTCGCATATATAGTTAGTTGCACTAACTATATATCGCGCACCCGCAATCCACTGCTGATGATGTCACATATTACATCATTCATGACATGGTCAGTGACATCACTGATGACATCACTGATGACATCTCAAATGACATCACTGATGACATCTCAAATGACATCACTGATGACATCTCATTTGACATTACTTATCACATCACTGATGATATCATTCATGTGATAATACGATGAACCTCTTCAGATTCTAATATAACCTTAGATACAATCAGTGTAAACAGACACTCACTGACTGTCACTCATCCATGGAGTTACTCACACACCTAGTCAGTCATGCAAAAAATCAATCACACCTCCATTTCCTCAACTATTCAGTTATACACACCTTACTTATTCAAACATATACTAACACATATTTACTCTCTTATACAATCCCTGATACAAGTTTACAATGATCCATACAGCCATTCACACATTCACTGGCTCTTATGCACAGTTATTTATATATGTCAACTCTCACATGTACTGTGTTTTACATATGTACTTACTTTGACATGTAGCACTAAGATATCCATTCACTCACCAATACACTCATGCGCACAGTCGACAGCCCATACAGCTGATTCCACATGCACTTTTGAACCCATACATCTAGTGAATCAACTGTTCACACATCTATGCACAGAGTCACACACCTTCCAGCCACCCATACACACACACTCAGTCTCCCATACAAATACTTGGGCAACCAATCAATAACCCATATAGTTACTCGTATAGCTACTGATCAACACATGCAGCAGTTTACTGATCAACACACATAATGATGCACAAATTAAGACAGTTTAGTCACTAACCCATGCACTCAGTGAGACACATTTAATCACTCACTCATACAGTCAGTCATGCACCTACTAAATCCTTCATCCAGACACTTATACACCCACTCATTCTTCAATATGTAAGACATATTTTAGCTTTACAGAAACATACAGTCACTGGATGTTGTCATCAGTGATGTCATCAGTGATGTCATTTGAGATGTCATCAGTGATGTCATCAGTGATGTCACTGACCATGTCATGAATGATGTAATATGTGACATGATCAGCAGTGGATTGCGGGTGCGCGATATATAGTTAGTGCAACTAACTATATATGCAAATTTCAATGGTTTTGTGTGAGTAAAATAAGGTTTTGTAAATGCTAATTCCTAACTATATATGGTCTATAACCTATGGTTTTTTCAGTGAATTTTCAAGGTTTTGTAAATGCTAATTCCTAACTATATATGGTCTATAACCTATGGTTTTTTCAGTGAATTTCAATGGTTTTTTAATAGCAAATATCAAAAGCTGTAAAATGTGCTTCAATTTGTTCCGCGGGCCGGTCCGCGAAGCGGTAAACGTTCCGTTAGTGCAAGTACCGCGTTAGAAAGCAACATCGTGACGCGTCGCATAAGCGCGACGTATCACATTACTGCGTAATGCGTCTTATGACGCGCCGCGTTAGCGCACCCAGAAGCGCTCCGGAACGCGAACCAAGGCGCGAAACGCAGCACCCCGGAAACGATCCGAGGCGCGGAGCGCGTAACGTAAGCATAACAGGTCATGTGACTAGTTTATAAAACTTTTCATTGGTTCATTTTACTTTTAGTTTCCTAATGATGGAAGGCTTGGTCATATGACTTAAAATTAACACTTTTCATTAGTTTAGAACATTTTTTTTCCCCAAATGATGAAAGTCCCACCTTTTTTCCTCACTCTGACTTTCATTTTTATGAGAGAAAGACCTGTTTCTGCTTGTTCAGTCATGGCATCTGTAGTAGCTGCAGCTGGTGGACCCCCAGCACCACCACCACCTCCAAGGAAGAGAGGACCACCTCCTCAGGTCATCCTCCAACAAGAGGAGGAAGAAGAGGAAGAAGAGGAAGAGGAGCAAGGGACAATGAGGTTTTTAAAAGAACAGCCAAGGAGGTCCCATATAAAAGAAAATTTTATTTGGCAATTTTTTTCATTTCCCCCACATCAAAAAAAGGTAAATGCCCGGTACGTTACCTGCCTCATCTGCCACAATGAACTGTCCAGAGGAACCGAAAAAAAATACAGTTATGGTAATTATACCATGCAACGCCATATGGCGAGGTGGCACCCGATAAATTACAGTGCTGCCCAAATACGTGATTTGGTGGATACCCCCGACCTGCCAGTACATCCACCAATGAAGTGGCAGTGACGGGATCAGAGGCAAGGGAAACTGTCCCAAATCTACAAAAGAACTTTGGCCAAATGAAATTAACCTGTTTAACTTGCGGCAAATTAATTTCCTGTGGAGAGAGGAGTGTAACTCTAATCAATAGAGCTTTTGAACATCATCAATGTACAAAACGTCCCAGAAAATAAATTTTCTTTTTTTTGTTGCTCCTGTTGAGCCCTTTCTAATGAATCATTTTTGTTTCCCCCCCAAAAAAACTAAAAAAATATAAAACAACAAAAATAATAAAAAAAAGTTCTTTTCAGAACTACCTTCCCTTTATGAAAAATTGCTAGTATGTTTAGCACTCTAGCAACATCTATTTCTTTTGATTCGCTTCCCGGTTCGTGCGCCGGTACGCGAACCGGAAGCGAACTAAAAATTTTTTTTTTTTTTTTAAAAGAAGAGTAAGTAAACAGAGAGTAATGTTAAAAGAAAGACAAATAGAGGGAGTAACACACAGTTGCTGTTGAAAGAGGGACTGAGAAAAGGAGTGGAAAGAGTAGTATAAGTAAGTAATAGAAAAAGAAATGAGGGAAGTAGCAAAGGCAGGAAACTGAAGGTTAAAGAAATGAAGCAGTGGAACTAATAAAAGTTAAATTTGATAGAGATGTAACGTAAAGAGTACTAAACACTTACCTTATAATTGTCGTTAATTTAGTCAATTGTAATTTTTATACTTTTAATCTGTGTAAGAAAGAACAAAAAAATTTACATTAATAGAAGGTAGTAAAAATGAGTGAGCATGAGACAAGATGAATACATATTATAAATCACAATTCAAAGTACAAAATAATTATACATATTTAATGGTTTATTTTTGCTGTTCTCAGAATATATCAAATTTCACTGAAAACAGTGAGTTGAAGGTATTCATCATATAACAGCGGGGAAAAAAAAACACAATCAAAATGATTGTGTTTAAAAAACCCTTAAAATATAATCAATCAGAAATAAGAACTCTTCAAAAGTAACTTACTTTCTATGACGTCAAAAGATGTCCTATGAACAGCTTATACTCTGTTGTGCTGTTACTATTTTCTGCCCGCCACTTTCTGAAAGATAAACACCATCGTTTTAAGAAAAATGAGACATACAAAGCAATTTAAAACAGCACACTAAATTACAGCAACACCTAGAATCATTATAGTCCAGTTACCTACCCTAAATTCTCACTTCAGAAAACAAGTCAAAAGGCAACATTGCTTCATACTCAATTGGTAATGTTTGCTGAAAGACTAGCCTTTTTTATTTCAAATAAGCTGTGTAATATCCTGATGTTGTCAAAGGACCATCTTAATATATAATAGCTGCAGTTGCAAATGTTCTTCCTGAAATCGATGACTGTGTAGCCAAAACATTTTTAATTAGACTTAACAACTTTTTTTCATCCAGTTTATGTAGTTGAAATTGTAAAATGACATTTCACCCATAAGTTTCCATAAATAATATAGACAGCATTGCAGACTTACAATTCCTCTACTCATTGTTTTGATCTGCTGCTTGAATTAGCTTATAAACACAAACAGTTTTCGCTCTGTACTACACTTATCCACAAGATATGTGAGTAGATATGTGATAGAGTAGGAGCCATTAGAACCTCTTGAAATTCCTCAGAACAAATCCCAAGATTCCTTTCCTAAAATTTTGGTTGTAAGAACACCAGGTAAGAATTTTGAAGGTGGAAAGGCAATCTTTTTTTAAAAGTTAAAACAGAATCATTGCAGAATGACCAGCCGTTTCCAGATTTTAAATAAGCTGTGTAATGTCCTGAAGTAGTTGAAGGACCGTCATGATATATAATTGCTGTAGTTACAAAAGTCCTTCCTGATATTGACAACTGCGAAGCCACAAAATTATTAATTAAAGTTGTCAATTTAGTTCCATCAGGCCTACATCGTTGGAACATTAAAATGACATACTGGCCATAACTTCGTATAATTAACGTGGACAGCATTGCAGACTTACATTGGCTACACTCCATGTTTTGATCGGCTGCCTTTACAAGCTTATTGAAGGATACTGATTTACTGTCAGGCAAAGTTAAATATATAAATCTTTCTGAGTCTACACTAGTAGTACTTGATAGCCTACAGTTCTCACAATCATGCTGCCATTGATAAGAAAGGCCAAACAGATAATCTACATCTACACCTTCATCTTGCAATACATCAAGCATATACATTAAAAACTCCTGACAATCCTGCTGAATATTTTGAGAGAATTGTGTTTGACCTGAAAATTCGTCTAACAGATAACGAATTTCAGACACACTTTCTACTCTTGTTCTATCAGCGCTACATTTCTCTAACACAGAATTCAACAAACAGCATAAACTTTGTTCCGAATTGATCACAATCTGTTCTTTTAAAGTCTCTAGTGAAAAGAGAACATTAACCACTACATTAGCATAGCAGTTGACACCAGAACTATTTTCAAATTGAAAACCAACAACATCTTCAACAGAATTCATTTTATTTCTGCTTACAATTTTCAGGTCATCGACTTTTGGTCTTTTTGCTACAACCTCCCTACTATTACTGATATTTCTTCGTTTCCGGCCTACCACACGTTTCTCAAACAAAGGATATTGAGGCAAATGTGGCGCATACTCTCTTCTTAACCTATTGTATTCCTTAACACAATCTAGATCCGCACAAATGTTTGTGACATCACTGTCAATCAAGAACAATCCCGATAAAGTTCTGACTCGTGACAATGCTACATAAGCCATACCCTCTTTGAACACAGAACTGCCAATATTCACTAAAGCAGTGTCTACACTTAAACCTTGCGATTTATGAATTGTCACTGCATATGCCAAGCAAACAGGAAACTGCTTACGGCGAACATATAAGTCTTTTACAAGCAAAAACCTAGCTGTGCAACGACCAATTAGCTGTACTTCCTCAATACCATCAAATTTAATTTTTTAAAATTAAATTCCATCTCTACTTCTGTATTTCTCAAAATCAACAACATTACCCATTGATCCATTTACCAAACCTCTTTCAACATGTAAATTCCTTCTCAAAATGATACGGCAATTTAAGCACACATTCAGAGTCTTTTCAAAACCCGCAGTTTTAGATATAGTCTTCTCTAATGAATCCAATTTAGATTTCAAATTCTCAGACAAAATAATTGTTGCTCCCAAATGCTCTATTCTGTCAATAGCTTCCAGTTTCACAATCTCTTGGTTTTCTAAATGCAACATTTTGTTGTTGAAGATGGAACATTCTGCAAGAGTTGGCATCAAACATATTCCAGATTTTTTCTCAGTAATTTTCAGAAAAATATCCTCTGGCAGAACGTCTTCTTCTGGATACAAATTTGACAGTAATCGTGCATGTAAAGCTTCTTTCCCACGCTCAGTCACTTTCCCGATTCTAACATCTTGTAGAATATTCTTGTAATCTTCGTCCTTCGCCTGACGCATATTTTCACGCAGCTCAGCATAATTGAAGTTTAACCATATGTTAACGTTGCCAATGCTCCCTAAGCACTTCCTGGTATCTTCATGCGTAAGCAGTTTAAACACTGGTTGTCCTTTCACTGGTGTCAGCTGCAGAAGATCACCAAAAACAATGATGTGTTTGCCACCGAATAACACATCATACTCTGTTTTAAGAACTTCCTGCATTCTCAAATGCACAAAGGCAAGCATGACATTGGAAACCATGCTTACTTCATCAATGATAAGAAGTTTCATCTTCTTCAGGACTCTAGATACTTCACAACAAGCATCCCCAGATAACTTGTGGTATTGTAATTTGTTATCATGCTCCACTGGCAGCATCAGTAGCCGATGCAAAGTAATCCCTTTAATGTTATGTGCTGCCAGTCCAGTTGGAGCGGTGACAACACAAGACAGCGATGACTCAGTCCTTTTCTGCAGATAACATGAAATTGCTTTAATGAGGAAACTTTTTCCAGTTCCTGCTTCTCCACTCACGTACAGTCGGACAGGCTTCAACGACGTACATGAGCACTCTTTCTTCTCATGACTTAATCCATGATCAATTTGGTTGGTAACTTCGTCATATATTTTCCTCTGCTCAACGTTGAGTTGTCTTTCCAAATCTTCTAAGTTAACCGCATCCTTCTGAGCATGTGTCATGGCTCTTTCCACTTCAATCATAGCAGTGGCAGCTTCATTTTCGATAACTGGTTCTCCTAGTGGATCCTGACTCAATGAAACAGAACTCTGACTGTCCTGAGAACTGTCTCTAGCAATCTCAGCTGCAATTGTTGCTTCCTGCTCGATTTCTGCATTCAACATTTCTAGATATTTTGAAAAAACAGGACATTCTATGGACTCCTTGGCTGCATTAAAAGAGTCATCGTAACAGAGGAAATCTCCAAGCAGTTCCTCTTCTGCACGCCAAGGCTTGAAAAGTTGCAAAAGAGCTACATAGAAAAACTCTTTTCTTTCTGGAGATTCGCAATTCAATTTTCGATGATTTACCAAATTACATATTCTTTGCTTGACCAGACATCCCTCACTTCCAATTACAGCATACACTCCTTTATCAATATCTTCTTTGATGTTCCTCTTGAAAATGTAATTTTGTAGAACATCATACAGACAAACATTCTCCAGGTGACTGCTTCTATTTGGATAATATGTATCCAACATGTTGGTCTTCAAAATATCTGTACTGCTTGGCTCCTTCTCCGCCAAATACTCAATTTCCCGTACAGATTTCAGAACTCGATTACGCGTTGCAGCAAGATCAAGACTCGCCCAAATGATACTCCTAGATTTGGCATAGAGACTTGCTGAAGATAACCGGTCAGAACATTTGTAAGCTCCGACTTCTCGATGCGACAACATCTTCAGACTGAAACTGTACAACTTCTTACTGAGGCTCTTTTCATGGGAGATATCCTCCAACATATCCTTCAGTTCTGTCATTTCTTTTTTGGTGATGTAAGACGTCACATACCGAGCCACAGCCATACAGTTGTCAGCCACAAACTGTATATCCATGTTAGCATTCCACATGGACAAAATCACTGGGTTGTAGTCGTTAATGTACTTGGACTCTTCGTTTCTTTTCAAATTGTATGTATTTTTGGGTGATTTCCTCGTCACATTATGTCGCAGCGAAGACATCAAATTGTTCACTCTTCCTTTAGATATCACCGACCGTGGAAATGCAAAACGACATTTGGTATAGTACTTGTCCTTGTTTCTGAATTTACGACGACAGTACTTTCCACAACGATGGCTTTGAAACCGTAAAACTTGTTCTCTTAGACTTTTAGCTTCGTTTGTCTTTGGAACAGCACATGTAGCATACTGTTCTATGAAACTCATCACTAAGTCATCCGGATCTGTTCCAAATTTGGGTGCATCTTTGATCCATAGCAGCATATGTATATGAGGAGCACCTCTTGCTTGATACTCCTTTCTCCAGAAGAAATCCAACACCTCTCCAAGAGGTGGATTTTTCTTGTTCGTGATGAAAGACATCATAGCTTCAAATCTATGATTGAAGTATCTGCATACATTCACTGGATCCAAAGAGCACAGTTCTCCGGGTGTCTTGAATTCGATATTTTCAATGTTTCAATTTGCCTCTCGTAGAAATTCAAGTAAGTCTTCCCAGCCATACTCAGCACAGCTGAGAGTGAAGAACCATGTGGGAGTTCCTAAGTTCCTCAGCATACATTTTAAGTCACCATGACGGCGGTACCAATACTCATTAGTAGCACGCTGACAAGCCATGAGATTAATCAGGTGAGAATCCAAAATTCTGTCTTGCACATTGACTTTATCCATAAAGTCCCTTGCCGAGATATTTCGCAGTTGTACACCACTTTTCAAGATGTGGTTCACTGCATAAGACAATTCAGAGAGATCACTTTCAAACAGTAGATGAAACAAATAGGGAATGCATTGACGAAACCTAGGATCTTCTGCATACAATCGTAAAGTCCGTATTCTGAAGCAGGAATTTGAACAGGTCGCTCATCATATCGTCCTCCTCGACCTGTGGGAAATAACTGTGGGAAACATCGAGCTTCCAAACTTTCCTCCCAAACACTAATGGGACTCCCTTTGGCTTGTTTCATTTGAAACAACTCAATAGCATTCCCCATGACTTCCTTGGAATGCAAAGGATGAACACTATAATGTTCATATATTTCTTCATTTTTAGAGGCTTCTACTTTCTCAATTTGTCCTGCAGACAAATCGCTGTCCTCTTCTTCACTTACTTCCTCTTCTGCAACACATACATTCTTGTAGTACTCATTGTTTTTTATCAAATACAATGTTGCCTTTTTGACTTTCCTAACATCCACTAAATCTTGCCAGATTTTCTTACTCTTTGTCGGAACACCATTAACTATGATAACCAGAGGTTCCTCTTCCACTTTCTCTACTCCAATTGTATTAATGTTTTTCTTCAAATCTAAAGGCAAATAAACAACTCTTCCCTTTAATCCTCTCTGTAAATCTGATGGAGGCAATTTCCCTGTCTTTGGCTCCATTCGTACAATAGCCTGGAAGGGATGGACACTTTGAATCAAAATAGATTCATAAGTATTTAAATCCTTCAATCCAGAAGGAATGTCAACCAATTCCAGATTATTATAAACCGCTCTAGCAGGCATCTGGTTTTGGTTTAATTTGTTATAACAATAAGTACACATACATTGGTCCGCTCCCAAATCAAAACAATTTTCTACCATCAAGTATGTGGCAAAATCCTTCCATTCACTATTGTTTTCCATATCACTTTTTGCATATAAATCCACTAACTTAGTCTGATTCTTATAATAAGTCCGTCGACAACACACACAAGTGAAATTAGGCCTCTCACTTGATTTCACCATAAACGTGGAAATTTCCATGTGAAACTTATGTGTACTGAAAATCTGTACACTCTCTTCCACATTACCTTCTTCTAGTGGGTCAATTTCAACATTGTTCTCTTTACCAGCAAAGTAACAGAACTCAATTTCTTGACAAATATTCTTCACATCTACTTCAGAACCATGCAAAAGAGCACTGCTTAATTGTTTAAGCATAATTGCTGGACTCTTAGCATAATACAACATTCTAACTAATTTCCTCACTTTATTATGATGCACTGCTAGCATCCTGAAATGATGAAAAACACTCTGGCATACTCTCCTGGAAAGACAAGCCAGTGAATGACCATGCAAACCTGTCACTTGTCTCACTCTGCAAGGATGTAATTCTTGCAACAACTTTATTTTTTGTTTTAAACTTTTCTTATTAAATGTCCGTACAAAATCACAAAGCAAATTGATGGAATCCTGTCGCACACTGCAAATAGAACTACACTTCCAGGTGTACACTGGTCCCTTAGGACGTCTCCCTAAAACCTCATCACTTAACACCTCTTCTGCGTCTGCAGACACAAGTTTTTCTTTTTCAACCGGACGACCATCTTTTACCTCATATGCTCGACCACTGCTGTCAACTGCATGCACCAAATCATTGTCCTGAAAATAACTCTCCTCATTAAAAAATGCCTCACTATTTGAACTATGCGTCCATTCTCCTGAGAAAACTTCACAAAAATTACTTCGATTAACTTCTCTCTTCCATCTACTATTTGATTTGAAAACATAAATTAACTTGTTTAGTTTCCTAATTCTATTAATTACCAAAATAAATAACTTTCGCTTAATTTCGAAAGCCTGATCAATAATTTTGTCTACATTTTTCTTTTTCTTATAAAATGCCACTTTCTGTTGGCCTTTCTTAAATTGTTTTAGCAAATTGACAATTACCCTGTTGCTGAACATTCGCCTACGAATGTCCCTGAATGTATTTTCCCTTCTACTGCCATGCACAGAGTTATCTCCTGCTCTAGCAGAAACTTTTTTGACGGGCCTTTCCTTTCCATTTAAATTGGCTCTCTTTTTCAGACTAAAACTTGTTCTATAGTTATACTTTTGTTTCTACAAATGTTTCTAAGGAATGATTTTGTTCTCTTACCCGGAGCTTTCTTCGTGCGTTGACGAGATTTTAATGTAGAGGACTGCTGCAAGCATTTAGTAATCTGCTGTCTTTGACGTTTCGTAGCCTTTCGGATTCTATCCTTAGACGGCATTGTCTAATTTCTAAATAATCTGCAGTTGAATCTGTGGTAAAATATAATAAAAAATGTTATTAACCACTATTACCAAACAGTAAATCAATAACAGTAAGGATTTGATTCAGCAACGCCATAAAGATGATTCAGTGAAATCTTCTTAATTTTACTGTGATAGTTTTACAGGGCTTTCATGCAAATGACTGCCCACCCTGCAACAAAAAGCCCACATGAAACTTGACGCACATTAAATTGTGTACTTACCTGCAATAATCCATATGCCAGTGTTTAGGTCCCTCCACCCTGCCCCTCCCCCTCCCCGCCTCCCTGCCCCACCGTAACTCCCTCCGCGACCCGCGGCTGCTATCTTGCAACATGGTGCATCTTGAAAATCTCTCCTGCATTATAAAAGTGACGCAACAGCAGCACAAAATAGGCGCACAGCCATCATAAATCTGCCCCTAACACTTTTGATTCAGGATGACGATAAGGTGTGGACTATCTAGAAGTTTGTTTGAGGTGAGGCCTACTCAGGGTTGCAGATGAAATTTAGGCTTGTTGAAGAGTACAGAGGTGATAATACATGTACAGGCCTACCAATGAAGTGAATCATGTCCACTGCACTCTTGAACAAAGGCCAGACCTCCTCTATCTCCCTGAACACGCCTAAACCTCATCTGCACAATGTGATTCGTAATGTTAGGAAACACAAGTGATGTAATTGAAAAACGTGCAAATATTTTTGCACATTTAACAATCACATCACCTGTATTTCTTCAGCTTACTTATCTCATTGTGCAGATGTACTCTATGTCCTATGTAGAAGCACACCCTATCAATACTTAAATTACCCAAGCACACATGGGAGCGTATTTACAAGGACCTTGCTCCAGGGGAAATGTCTTAAATTAAAATTGGAAAAATTACATCAAAGGGACTCAAAGGCCTTGTAAATATGCCCCAAACAACCTATGAAACACTAGCAGTACATATCAAGAAACCTAATTGATTTCAAAAAACGTTTTTAAACCTTTTATGTAAAACAATTATATACCTACATTCATGGGGAACTGACTTAAAATGCCCCAATACACATGAAAACGTTTTTTAAGGTCCTTGCACCTTTTTTTCGGATTGGTGTCGTTACAACGCAGGCTATTACAACGCCTGCTGTTACAACGTGGTTTTTACATCGCATACCACTACAACGCATAGTGCTTTTAAGCGCTGGATAGTGATTTATTTAATTTACTATTCCAACTCCAGTCCCCGTGGATAGTAGGGAAGGTGTTGGATAGTAAATTAAATATATTCCCTATCCTAGAGCGCCCCCCAGCGCAATGCGTTGTAATGGTAGTGCGTTGTAATAAATGCATTGTAAGTGATGTTTCCCCTTTTTTTCCATCACTTTTAACATGGCTATGTAACTCAAACAATCAAAATCAAAATTTGCCAAGCACACATGGGGCCTATTTACAAGGACCTTGCACCACGGGGAAAGTGACTACAAATGACCAAACACACATGGGGACGTATTTACAAGGCCCTTGAACCAGGGGGAAGTGACTTGAAATGGCCAAGCACACATAGGGGTGTATTTACAAGGCCCTTGCACCACTTATGTATCACTTTTAACATGTACACTGTGGAGCACCAAGGGGCAAAAACAACACAGATGCATCATGCATCTGTTCCGCAAAAGCGACGCATTGCAGGAGTCACATCGCAAGTAAATAAATTCTCATAAATTTTAAAAGCATTCCTTTTCCTTAAAAACGATTTTCTGATCATAATTTGAAAACACAGCACAGCTCCTATGTACAACCACACCTTGTCAGTACTAATACTTTACATTATCTGCAATTACAATTGGTAAAAGAATGCAAAATCTTCTTTTAAAACATAATGCAAACACTTGACTCAAAACATCATTTTAAATGCACAGCTGGCTTTCTTATTTTCTCAAAAAAGCATACTAGTCTCTATCTAAAATAAAGAAACGATATCTCACCTTAACAAATGCTTTTTGAATTTCAAAACAGTCTCAGAAACACACCAATTTTTCTTTAGCAGAACAAAAGGTATGCACTCCAGAGGCTGGATCAACAAAGGCACTGAAATGCTGATATTCATCACACATATCTCTCATGTCAGCCAATCAAAACTCTTCCCTCACTTTTTTCAAATCAACACCCTTCCCCCCTCTGCCCTTTCTGCCCTTTTTCCCTAGCAACTACCTCCTGCCAGACCTCTCATGTTTACAAATAAACACAACAATGTTTCAAATGAACTCTGAACTCTCAGTACACCTGCTAATCCACTGCAATCTTTCATAACATCATTTTTTATTAACCATTCAAATTACATCTTTCAAAGAACACATCCATGCACCCTAACTTTCTGTTTTCAGCAATGGAAATCCACCAAATTTAATGCACTAAGGCAGCTGATGGAAAGTCATAACTTACTGGATGTGTGGGATCTGTCAGGTAAAAACACTGATGGTTACACATATTTTTCTCATCCCTACAACAAATATGTCTGAATTGACTACGTTATGTCATCTTTAGAGGGTTTGGCTATTATTGATATAATTAAATCCCCCAAAACAATTTCGGACCATAATGCACTTACCTTCATCTTTGACACTACCAAAATAGTAAAACCAAAGACCCAATGGACCTTTGATAGAAGACTCTTTGTCAATCAGGAATATATAACACACATTAAAAGATGGGCTCAAGGTTTTTTCGATTGTAATCGGTTTAGTGCGTCAAGAACAACTGCCTGGGACTGTTTTAAAGCCGCATTAAGGGGAGAAACTATCTCATTTGTAGCTAATAAAAGGAAGAATGAGGATAATATCAATGCACAGCTCATGCAAGAACTCTCCGATCTTGAGACCCATCATGCCACCCAGATAGGTCAGGGTGACTCAACCTCAGAAACCCTAAAAAAAATACTGATTCTAAAGAATGAAATTAATAATTGCTTTAATCCAGAAAGCTGCGGAAACCTATCAGGCAAATAAAACTAAGCTATACGAATCAGGGGAAAATGTTGGTAGACAGCTAGCATTACGAACACGCCAAAAACAATCATACAGTAACATAAAGATGATTGAATTTGAGGGTAAGGAATACACCTCCACGCAGGATATTGTAAATGTATTCCAAAAATACTATCAGAAACTTTATCACAGTGATGTTTCATACTCTGATGCTGATATTACAACATTTTTGAACAGCTGGCTCCCAGATCAAGACTCAAGTACTATGATTGATGATAGGGTCAAAGCAAATCTGGACAGAGAAATCACGGTTACGGAGGTAGAGATTGCCTTATCCGAACTCGCCAATGGTAAAGCGGCAGGCCCTGACAAAATTCCCCTAGATTTATATAAAATCCTAGGTAATCAAATAATACCCTTTTTATTAGATTTGTTTCTCGGAGTACAGTACCACTCAACTCCACCGGACTCCTGGAAACAAACGAATATAGTAATTTTCCACAAAAAAGGAAAACCATCTCACCTCCCCTCATCATATAGGCCGATATCCTTGATAAACTCTGACTTAAAGCTTTACGCCAAAATACTAGCTAATCGGCTGAGCGGGGTCATCAAACATCTCGTATCCCCGTGGCAACACAGCTTTATTCCCGGAAAGGGCACTACAGATCATACCCGGAGAGCCATTACCCTTTTTGATATCATGGGCGCCACGGGTGGCGAGATGTCGATGATTCTTCTCAATGCCGAAAAGGCTTTCGATCGTGTATCATGGCAGTTTCTTTGGAACATCTTGGAATGAAAGAATTTTGGAAACAACTTTATCAAAGCCATTAAAGCCATATATACCAACCCTAGGGCAAAAATCTCTTTATGCAGTGCTGAGTCAGAGTTTATTGAGATACAAAGAGGTACAAGGCAGGGCTGTCCATGTTCCCCGATATTATTTGCCTTATACATAGATCCCCTTATTCAGAAACTTTTTTTGACACCCTCAATCCAACCAGTTAATGTAGGCTCATATTCCACCAAACTCATGGCATACACCGATGACGTTGCCATCATAACCACCAATCCTGCTGATGCAATTCGGGAAATTAAATTAGTTACCCAGGCCTTTGGCACCTACTCAGGATATTCCCTAAATAGGGATAAAACTATGGTATTAGCTACTAAAAATATTCAATATGAAAGTCCTCTTAAAGTTAAAGAGGCTACATATTTAGGAGTATGCCTCTCTACTGAGGTGGATAAAATTAGTTATCTGAACTACACCCCCCTCATTGATAAAATTAAAAAAGACCTTAAAAGAATAGACAACCTACACATATCTATAATAGGAAGGGCAAACTATATAAAAATGAATATTTTTCCACGGATTCTCTACCTTTTTAGAGCAATCCCGCTGCTGGCTGGAGCTAACTTCATTAAGACCATCGATTCTACCATCTCTAAATTTATGTGGAGTTATGGTAAGATAAGAAGAGCCCTCCCTCTGTTGTCGTTACCTCATGACAGAGGAGGACTAGCTATTCCTAACCTAAAACTATATCTATGGGCAACATTAATTCAATCTATTGATCCCCTACTGACTGGTAAAAAAATTATCTCATTGCCCCCAGATTCATACATTCCTTCGATTTATGAACTCAGGCTTGGGGATAAGTGTAAGGGGTTATTCTTAAGGCAGGTAGAGTCCTCGTATTATAAAAAAAATTAAACTGAAGATAGTTCTAGATGCATGGGCTGTGTGGAAAGCTATTTCTAAATACCTATCTATTCCCACTTTTACAAAATATACCCCTTTGTGGCATAGCAAGATTATCTCCCCCTCTCTTAATGATACTACCTCGCAGAGGTGGGAGCGTCTAGGCATCAGCACAGTCGGTGACTTTTTAGGACATAATATCCCCACCTCTTTTGAATCTTTCCAAGAAAAATACTCCATTCCCACTTATGATTTTCTCAAATTTTATCAAATATTGTCGAGCATTCGCAACATTATACCAACAACTGTATTAGATAATTTGCCACTTCTTGAAGTTATAGGTAAAAAATCTACAAGAATAGGGGCTCTTTATCAGATGCTGTTGGTTAAAACCCCTGATGATCTTGAACGAACCGAACAATCTTGGGCCGTAAAATTAGCAAACCCCAATGTTGATATTGATCTCTCAATTGCTCTTTCGGCAAAATACTTTATAGCCTCTAACTTAAAAGCGCAATACTATAGAGTTATATACAACTTATACTACACATCGGCAAAATTATTTGCCTGGGGCCTCCGGGCCGACGATAACTGCCCAAGATGCAAACAACCAAGGCCATGATACTGGAGTTTTGGGCCCAGGTCTTCGGACATCAGATAAGAGACTCATTAACAATGTATATATTAGGCCATGATGACTCTTTGGGTCATAATAGTGAGGAACAAGCGGTTGTTTTTCTGGGGTATGCCGTTTTTCGTATCATTCTGGCAGCTCGATGGAAAGACCCGGAACCCCCTACTTTTCGGATGTGGCTAAGTCGATTCCTCGCAATTTATAAACAAGAAATTGCAATATATGCTACTAGAGGTAGAAAAGTAAGAGCAGTTGGAGCACAGATCTGGGACCTTATCTCTAGGTGGTATACTAATGAGAGGGGATATTCAGATCCTGCCAGTGATTTAAATAATTTGATATTTTTTCCTGTTTACCCGGCTTCTTCCTTTCTATCCCATTAGGTTGTATTCTTTTTTCCTTTCTTTTATATTTCTCTCTTTGTCTATTGCTATTATGCCATTGATACCTTATATGTTTTTTATACTATTTCTGTTACTCAAGTTATGATATGAAATGATACATTTTGTATTTTGTCTTTCTCCGGGAATTTGCATTGCGTCTGAATTTGCCAATAAAATTTTTTAAAAAAAAAAAAAGGAAATCCACCAATCACTGCGAATGAATCATTAGCACTCAAACTCCACAGTTTTTTTTCTTTACAAACTCCACTGTTTCAACTGCCATTTCAATTAAATTAAAATAAATTAAATTCCCACACTTCATCTGACTGCAGCAAAACCTCCTCTCGCCATGTTTTCTGTCTGGATTCTAGGACATAGCTACATCCACTGGGCTCACAGGTATGCTGATAACAGAAATTTACACAACCTCAATTTACAAAATGTGGAAATCAAATGGATTGGCCAAAGAGGATTGAAATGTCACCAATTGATACCATTGGTGAAAACCTTTTTACATTTGCCAAACCCTGACCTCATAATAGTGTATTGTGGAGGAAATGATTTGGGCACTTTGACTGGGGTAGGTCTGGAAATGCTCTTAAAGGACACCTTTGAGCAATTGATGGCACTTTTTCCTCAAACTGCCTTGGTATATTCCAATATATGCCAAAGACAAAAATGGAGGTGGTCCAATCAATTTTGTCCACAAATTGAGAAATCGAGGAAGCATGTAAATAAGTCTGTTTCAGCTTACATGAGAGACCATGGAATGGGCTGCATCTACAACAATAACTTGCGTTACTACATGCAAGATATCTACAGAGGAGATGGCGTGCACTTCTCAGATGAGGGGAACAGAATTTTCATACAAAATTTAAGACTGTGTATTGGTACCTACTTATAAGTACCTAGAACTTACACAGAACCCAAAAGCTCTTTTCAGAGCTAGCTTAACTTTAATTACTCTTTTAAAATTTCGAATGTACCTTTTTTCACTAATTTTCACTTATGTTCGATTCCCGGTTCGCTACCCGGTTCGCGTACCGGCAGCTAACCGCGCGAAAAATTCAAATTTTTTTTCGACATATATGAGCCTCTTCAACCACCCTCAGAAAACCTAGGGGGTCAGGATACGTCTACCGTGCCCCCTTCTACCCATTCTGAACATTATTTACCCTCCATCTTGTATCTCAATTCTACCGAAACACAAAAATCGAGGACTCCCGTAACGCTGCAGGTTCGCGTACCGGGACACGCACTGACAAGCACTCGCTCAAAAAAGGTGGGAAAGTAATTTACAGAAAAACCACTGGAGACACTTTCACCAAATATACATTAGCTCATACTACATACCAATCCCTACCATTTTCACAAATTTGGTTGGAATTCCATTTAGCCATTTAGCATGTAGACCTCTCTAAATTCCCTGAGGTAAATTACTTCACAAAACACATCGGAAGTGTTGGAATTGACAACCAATTAAAATGTTACTTTCATTTTCTACTTTTTTAACCTAACATTTGATTGATTATTACTGAATATATATAAAGAAAAAGAGAAAAACACAGCCATTTTGACTACTACTTCCTGAAGTACATTGCAAGAACATTTTCATTGACAACTTAAACTTGTTTTTGAAAGGTAAGAAGTTATTTTAAAAATTTGAAATGAGAACTATGTTATGATAATTTGTGAAAACGTTTTCAGATAGTTATATACTGTCCCGCTGTAAGAGTTAGAGATTGAGATAGGCTTCTCTGTTATAATTATGGATTGAGTTAGGCTTCTATGGTATAATTATGAATGTACTTAGTCTTCATCACAGGCACTTTTTAATAGTTCTACTTCCTGCCTGAATCCATACAGTGCCCAAAGATAACTTCACTGTTAAAAACTCACAAGTACCTGTCTGAACTTTAACCCAACAGTAACCTATCTCTACTGATATTTATATTTTTTATGCAATTTACAGCAAGAAAATGGAAGCACAACAGAAAGAAAATAATATTTCCTTTCAAATAAATATTGAAAACAATCCAAATGAAGAAAAGGATGAAAATGACTTTTTGGATGACACATTAGACGAAGAATTAATTGAATGTGTAGAAAAATATGAATCATGGAATGAAAAGGAGGACATACCTGATGAATTGATGTTACAAATTCTTTTAGATTTTGAAAAATCTGAACCAATAAATTTAAATTTTAAAATTAAAAATTGTTTGAGACATTATTCTTTTTTATATGTAAATTATGAAATAGTAGCAAAATAGATATAATATAAAGTGAGGCTTAAAATATACTGTACAACTTGTTTGTGTTACATAGTAAATTTGCTCATAGTTACTTCCTTTCTCCAACTATATTATCTCCAATGTGTATTTAACATCTCTTTATCATCTCCTGCCTCCATATTGTTTCGGCTTTCCAGACAGACTATGGTATGAATTCCATATACCACAATAACTTCTGAAACAACTTGCAAGATATCTACAAAGGAGACGGCGTTTATTTATTTTTAGACTCTGCATTGGTACCTACATGTTGCTACGCAAATAAAAATAAACAAAAAAAAACAACAAAACGAACAATCAATAAACATACAATATTTAAAAAGTCTATTATTCTTGTTTCCTTATAGTACGCTCCCTGGACCGCTTTCCGGTGCGCGTACCGGGCGCACCACATGTAAAAAAAACGATTGTTTTTTGGTTTTTTTTGCCACGCGGGGCCCTTTTAAAGCCTCCACATCGAACCTAGGGGGTCAGGGAGGATCTACTATGCCCCCTTATGGTCATTTGCCCCTTCGTTTTGGCCTCCTCTTGTCTCTCGATCCTACCGAGACACAAGATGGCGGCCGCTCCGGACTGTTTAGAATGTTGACAGACACCGGAGAGCCAATCAGCTGTGCTTCGCAAAGTTCCGTTACGCGAAAAGTACGCGAACCGGAGCGCTACCCGGGACGCTGTCACAGATATATCTGTTTTTTAAAACGTTAATTTCTCAAAATCCACTGGAGCACATATATTGAGACCTAGCAAAGGCACATCAGGCTAACAGTCCCTACAATTTTGCCAAGTTTCGTGCAAATCCATTCAGCCGTTCGAGCTAAAAAGAAAGGCCAAACGCCCTACGGAAAAATGAATGGGAAAAACGCGTTTTGGGACCCCCCTTTTTTCTCTGCCCCCCTTGACGAAACCCCCCCACATTTTCAGGGGCTGCTCAGAAACAAAATGTGCCTTTTTCCTGAAAATTTCAGCCGATTCCATCCACAAACGCCAAAGTTATTAGACATAGAATTTTCAAAAGTCCCATAGAGAAAAAATCCTAACTATATATACCTACTGGCGACCGCCAGTAGGTAGTATATATATATATATATATATATATATATATATATATATATATATATATATATATATATATATATATATATATATATATATATATATATATATATATATATATATATATATATATATATATATATATATATATATATATATATATATATATACACATACATATATATAAATGCATATGCATATATATATATATGTGTATATGTGTGCGTGTAGAGAGAGGTAGAGAGGTAGAGAGGTAGAGGTGTAGAGGTGGAGAGGTGGAGAGGTAGAGGTAGCGGTAGAGAGGTAGAGACTAGTAGAGAGAGAAGTAGAAAGAGGTGGAGAGTAGAGAGTGAGTAATAGAGAGTAGAGAGTGAGTAGTAGAGAGTAGGAGAGAGCAGTAGAGAGAGTAGCAGAAAGTGAGTAGTAGAGAGTAGTAGTGTGAATAGTAGAGTGAGTATTAGAGAGTAGTAGAGAGTGAGTAGTAGAGAGTGAGTAGTAGAGAGTAGTAGAGAGTAAGTAGTAGAGTGAGTAGTAGAGAGCAGTAGAGAGTGTGTAGTAGAGAGTAGTAAAGAGTGAGTAGTAGAGAGTAGTAGAGAGTGAGTAGTAGAGAGTGAGTAGTAGAGAGTAGCAGAGAGTGAGTAGCAGAGAGAGAGAATAGTAAAGAGTAGTAGAGAGTGAGTAGTAGAGTGAGTAGTAGAGACTAGTAGAGAGAGTAGTAGAGAGTGAGTAGTAGAGAGTAGTAGAGAGTGAGTAGTAGAGTGAGTAGTAGAGAGTGAGTAGTAGAGAGAGAGTAGTATAGAGTGAGTAGTAGAGAGTAGTAGAGCATGAGAAGTAGAGAGTGAGTAGTACAAAGTAGTAGAGTGAGTAGTAAAGAGTGAGTAGTAGAGAGAGAGTAGTAGATAGTGAGTAGTAGAGAGTAGAGAGTAGTAGAGAGTGAGTAGTAGAGAGTAGTAGATAGTGAGTAGTAGGGAGTGAGTAGTAGAGAGAGAGTAGTAGAGAATGAGTAGTAGAGAGTGAGTATTAGAGAGTAGTGGAGTAGGAGAGAGTAAGTAGTAGAGAGTAGTGGAGAATATTCCAAAGTTTGGCACAGCACCACTTGAACAA
The DNA here is from genome assembly GCF_964263255.1 of Lissotriton vulgaris. NCBI lineage: Eukaryota > Metazoa > Chordata > Amphibia > Caudata > Salamandridae > Lissotriton > Lissotriton vulgaris. Next base: position 1,109,563,071 of record NC_141689.1, on the reverse strand, counting down.
TAAGTAAATTTTACCCACACAATTCGGGCAGACTTGAGTAATTTATAGCATCCTCAAAGTCAGTCTTTCAAACATTCCAAAGTATAGGACATGATAATCCAAATTTTTCTCAAGAAAAGTCATTTTCAATCGTTCGGAATATCGGTGTTTGGGCAGATATGACCCAGGGACCCCCAGTATGCAAGGGGAATTAGTTCCCCCTCTGCAAACACGGCAGGGGGCTGCGTTGCAGAGAGGTGTAACAAGGGGCATAGCCTCATTACACCTCTGCAATGCAACCCCCTGGCGCATACTGGAGGTTCCAGGTGGGCTAGTTGGCCCCCAGGGCCCCCAGTATGCAAGGGGAATTAGTTCCCCCTCTTCAAACATGCACGGGGCTGAGTTGCAGAGATGTGTAAAAAGGGGCATGGCTTCATTACACCTCTCTGCAATGCAGTCCCCTGGCGCATACAGGAGATTCCTGGTGGGCTTTCAGGTCTTACATAGTTAGGAATTAGCATTAAAAAAACCTTTGAAATTCACTGAAAAAACATAGGTTTCAGGCCTTATATAGTTAGGAATTAGCATTTAAAAAACCTTGCAAATTCACTGAAAAAACCATAGGTTTCAGGCCTTATATAGTTAGGAATTAGCATTTAAAAAACCTTTGAAATTCACTGAAAAAACCATTGGTTTCAGGCCTTATATAGTTAGGAATTAGCATTTAAAAATCTTTAAAATTCACTCAAAAAACTATACGTTTTAGGGGTGTTATAGTTAGCTGGACATTTCACTCATACAAAACCATTGAAATTGCTCCTATATAGTTAGTTGTACTAACTATATTTCGCGCACCCGCAATCCACTGCTGATGATGTCACATATTACATCATTCATGACAAGGTCAGTGACATCACTGATGACATCTCAAAATAGAAAAGAAACAAACAAACCAATGTAACAATAAACATTTCCCACCCATAATGATAAAAAGTAACTTACAATTATGTAGCAGTAGACCATCCTGGAAAACCAATAAATCCATAGTGGATAAATCGAAAGACAATTCCATTTGAAGATAAATCCCCCCAAAAAATACAAAAAATCCAACTGTAGGAAAAAGGCTGCAACAATGGAATCCCCTCAATAACAAAATCCTCAAAAACCTAAAAAGTAGATTTAAAAAAAAAAAGCACCAACAAACCTGAAAAAGAAAAAGAAATGTAAAGTAACTTGTTTTAAAAAAAAAATACATTTTCCTTCTAAAAAATAAATAAACGCCATCACCACCATCCGTTCACGAAACGGAAAAGCTGTAAAGAAAAAAGAGAACACCCACCCACAATAACATTAATATTAACATTAAATACCAGATAATATAATTAAACAACATATAACTAACACTACATAGCACTCTACTTCTATTCAAAACTAGGGTCAAACACAAGAAACACTAAACTACCAAATCAACACCTAACTACACCAAAAATAAACAAATAACATCTTAACAAATCTAATTACACTACTACTACCTCTCCCCTACCCCAAAAACTACCTTAAAAGTACATTAAATCAAACTTCCCTTAACCAACGAAACACAGCTCCTAACCGTGAGGTTCCGTCTTCCAAAATGACCTAAAAACGAAACAGATAGATAAAAAAGTGAGGAAATCAGAAAATAGATGGGCGAGTAATAAAAATGATAAAAAGACTTACTCCCCATAGAAAAGAATAGAGAATTTTTAAATCAAGAATGAAAATGTATATATTTAATTATTGCAATTATTTTTTACAAATGTTGAAAAATATACAATAAAAAAAAATATATTAAATATTGTATTTACAAACAAACAAACAAAAACTTGTAATAAATATTAAAGTATATGTTTATTTCATATACTGTAAATGTAGAAAAAATATAAAAATGTGTAATTATTAAATATATGTAAAAAAATGTTTGTTATAAAAATGGTAAATTATTAAATATATATAGAGAGTCTATTACAATAGCGGGTGCGGCGGCGATCCGCCCACCATTACCCACCGCCCGCCTCCTAATTCCCCCGCCATATCACGATGGCGGGGGGGACCCCAGCGGACGAAAAGGCCGTCCGCCTGTTTTCCGCCCATTGACCGGGCGGAAAAGGGGCTGAATATGGTGGCGGTGTCTGCAAGACTCCACCATCCATAGTACAATGCAGGCGCGAAAGTGCCTTTCCATGGCATAGTTGCTGGGTTTCTTTGACCCTACCATCCATCCGTCAGTTGATCATCCAGGCCTTGGTACTATCCCGGCTGGATTATACTAGCTCCCTGTACCGAGGGACAAACAGAGCAGAGATTCATCGCCAACAAAGGGCACAAAATGCTGCTGCTCAGATGCTCCTTTGTCTGCCGAGAACTTGCCCCTCCTCCTCCATCCACAGACTTCACTGGCTTCCCGTGGAGAAATTTATCCAGTTCAAAACTCTCTGTATTGCCCATAGAATCATGAATCTCCAATCTTCTGACATCCTAGCTAATCTTCCAATGCCCTACATACCCGCGCGACCGCTGCGTTGTATCAGTCAGCACCTTGCGGTCGTTCCCCGGTTAGAGAGATCACAGGCTGGAGGGTTCACCTTCTGTGCTCTCACTCCTAAACTCTGGAATTCCCACCCTGTGAATATAAGAAGTATTCAAAATCATGTGTCATTCCGTAAAGCCATAAATACCCATCGTTTTCCAACATAATCTGCTCTCATGCGTATCACTTTGTCTGCCTCATGCCAGTCTGCCTTAAGTCAGTTTGCGATTAGCGCTGGGTCGCCCATTTGCAGAGGCAGCTGTGCGCACTATAAAACATATAACATAACATTGTAGCTAATTATACAGCCATGCATGACAAAAGGACATGTGCTCGACCTAGTCTGGACTACCATGCCAGCCCAGGGTGCGACGGAAATCCTGCCTTGTGCATGGTCCGACCACTCTTTAATAAAGGGTAGACCCTTACTGAGGGGCCACCTGTCCAAGCCTGGGGATGGCTGGAAAATGGCCCGTAAGTGGAGAAATCTTGACAGGGAGAAATTGGTCCACCTCTTCGAACACTCCCCTTCAGCAAAGGAGCAGGATGTCAACATTGATGTCCTTTGTGGTCACCTTCAGCATAAATTAGGGAGTGTCATTGATGTGGTGGCACCCCTTCGCAGGGTGATGAAGGTGGCGAGAGGAGCTGGGGCTCCTTGGTACAATGATTCCCTAAGGGAGATGAAACGTGGGGTGAGGAAGAAAGAACGGGCATGGCGTAAAAAATATGACGCCATTGCCAAGCAAGAATACATCTCATCCTTAGCTAACTATAAACTAGCCATACAAACTAGGAAGGCTGTGTTCCTCGAGGAAAGAATAGCTGCAGCAAGAAATCCGCAAAAGGAAATCTTTCGGGTCCTGGCGGAGCTCAGGATAAACAAAGAGCAAAGTCCCGAGTTCACCCAGGAGGACTGTCAGAGGTTTCAGGACTTCTTCGTAAAGAAGATATCCGATATTCTGGGCGAAATTGCTGCAACTACACCCCTCGAATGTCCCTGCCCACCGGACCTTACTGCCCCGCTAAATATCTCACCATTAACTGAGTTCTCCCCAATTTCTAAACAGGAACTACTTAAAATCATAGATCGAGTTAAATCGGGCTCCTTGGTGGATCCATGCCCTCCTGATATATTCAAGTTGGCAGTACCAGGAATCGAGGAAGAGGTTCTGCATCTATTGAACACCTCCCTTCGTACAGGACAGATCCCTCTAGCTTTCAAAGAGGCTCGCCTGATTCCCATACTGAAGAAACCTGGTTCGGACACGAAGTGTTTGAAAAACTTCCGGCCCATCTCCCAGTTGCCTTTCTTGGCTAAAGTGATTGAGCAGCATGTGTTAGCTCTACTCTCGGGCCATCTAGAGAGTAACAACCTGCTGGAGACCAATCAGGCAGGGTTCCGTGCTAATCATAGCACGGAACTAGTTATGCTATCTATCCTAGATGAGCTGAGAACTCGGGCTGATGTAAAAACACCGAGCGCCCTGATACTACTGGATCTCTCCGCGGCGTTTGATACCGTGTGTCATGAACAGCTTTTGTCGCGGTTGAGATCCTTTGGTATCATGGGTACAGCACATGCATGGCTTACATCATTCTTGCAGGGCAGGACGCAACGAGTACAGTTGGGAGATCTACTTTCCACCTCTGCTCCGATCACCTGCGGGGTCCCACAGGGCTCTGCCTTGTCACCCCTACTTTTTAATATCTACCTGCAGCCATTAATCGCTCTCCTGAACAGGATGGACTGCCTAGTGTACAACTACGCCGATGATACCCAGATAATCATTCGGCTGGATGATGGCCCGGGAGCATCCACCAGGCTGCAGGACATACTTAAAGCCACGGTCAATTGGATGTCCGAGAACTCCTTGAAAGTCAACCCGGATAAGACGGAAGTGTTGCCCAGCTCCATCTCGGGCAACCCTTGGAGTGAGAAATTTTGGCCTATGGAGCTGGGTGTACCACCGAAACCAGCGTCCGCAGTCAAAAGCCTAGGCCTTTATGTGGATGACAAACTATCCATGGAAAAACAAGTCACCACGGTAGTGGGTACTTGTATAGGCCTTCTAAGACAACTAAGGAAGATTTCTGCCTTACTGTCATTCTCTACCTTGAGACACGTAGTCTCAGCCACAATTCTGGCTAGGCTAGACTACGGGAACTCCCTATACATAGGTCTGCCCCAGCGGCTGCTGGACAAACTACAGGGGGTTATGAATGATGCAGCTAGGCTGATATATAAAAAACCCAGGACTGCCCATTCTTCTCCCCTGATGCAGGAGCTACATTGGCTCCCAATTCGTCAGAGGATTGTCTTTAAAGGACTGTGCATCGTCCACAAGGCTATGTATGGCAAAGCATCAAAATATTTGAAATCCCGACTATCCCCCTATACACCGGGCAGGACTTTGCGCTCGTCGGACGCTACCCTTTTGTCCCAACCCCGCTTCAAACTGACCACGGTGGGGGGTCGTGCGTTTTCCAACACACTCCCAGCCTTATGGAACAAATTGGCTCCAGAACTTAGGAAGGAAAGCAATTTACTATCCTTCAGGAAAAAATTAAAAACTGTACTGTTTAAGCAAGCATGGAGCAGACCCTAGGCGCACAGGTGGGATCAAGTGAATGCAATACCTCACTATGTAAATGTGGACAAACAGCGCTTAGAGACCCCGGTGGTTATAACGCGCCATATAAATTAAATAAATAAATAAAAGACTATGCTTATTTACTTTATTGTTACATGATTACATGATTTTTCAACAAAATGTAAAATGTTTCAAAAATTTTAAAAAAAATGTATGTACAAAAATAATGTTAATTTTGCAATTGTACATGTAAAACGTATGTTAAAAATATATTGCACTATCTAATAAATTTTGAACAACATCTAAATATGTGAATTATGTTTTTAATATTGTAAAGAATTGTACAACAAAACCAAATGAAAACAATTACATCAACGCCTTAACCGTGGTGGTGCGGGCGTTGTAAAGGGTGGGCGGGGCTGCGTCGGCCGTTGGCCGATGGCAGCACTGGGGAGGTAGTGCTCCCGTCGGGCAATGGCCGACGGTAGCACGGAAGGGGTTAAAAAACAAATCTGTTGACAAATAAAAATGTTTACAATAAAAACTAACATACATATCATTTCTTATTTCAATATACATATAAACTATAAATATAAAATAAATAATAAACCATAATAAATTACTATCCCAACTCCAAAACCAAATAAAGAAGCCGGTTAGGATGGCGGACGGAAAGTGTCCGGACCGGCAGTCTCGCGGGGAATGACCGTCCGACCGCACCGTGGGGAAACCGGCGGTGCTATTATGATTTCCCTCCAGCAAAACCTGACTGCGGCCGACGGATGTCTTCAAAGACCGCCGACCACGGACGGAACCATAAAAAAAACGACCGCCGCGGACGGAGTGGACGCGGTAACAGGCCCAACCGCCGACAGTGTAGCGGAGTGACCGGCCGCACGATTAGGATAACACCGCCAGGGCAACGTAAAGAATCACTCTCCACGACTGTAGCGGAAAATAACATAGACAAATGTAAGTATCAGCGGAAGGCCCAAAGCGAATCCACCACGGCGGTCAGACCGCCAGAAAATGGCGGCAGCAAGGTACCATGCAATCCAGCAAATCAGGACCCAAACCTACCATGAACACACCCCTACCCCAATAACCCATATCAAAAACAAACCCCCATGGTGGAAAACCTGACAGGCTAGGGTCCACACCCACAACATACCTGACTGCAAGATACCATTGGGACACAGCTACAAAGAAGAAAATAAAAGGAGCCACTCCCATCCCCACAGTCCTTTGCATCACAGCAGAACTGAGAGGAAGAGGCACACAGCAGAGCATAGCACCACATACACCAATAGCCACACAACAACCTGCACATCAACACACACACCTCACCATCCACCACAACACCATCCCAACAAACCACACACCTGCACCCCCAACACCCTGCACAGCACACACCATGGCCCACAAGAAACAGCCTAAATTCACAGAGAGTGAGCCGAAAGTCATGGTGGATGAGATTATATGTGTAGAACCCAACCTGTTTGGAAACCTTGTGCAACAGACCACACTGGCCAACAAAACCAGAATGTGGGAAAGGATAGTCACCAGAGTGAACGCATCAGGGACAGCGCCACGCACCAAAAGAGACATCCAGAGGCGGTGGCACGACCTCAAGGCAAAGGTGAAGTCAATCAGAGCCAAGAACCGCGAGCGGGCCGAGCTTACTGGCGCAGGCACTCCCATTCAGCCAATACCATACAGTGAATGGGAGGAGAAGGTGCTTGCAATACTGCACCCGGAGAGCCTGGAAGGAATAGCTGAAGGATTGGAGGCTGGTAAGTTCAACCTAATGACGACAATCACAATGCCAAGTACTGCCTTGTACAACTGCTAAGATACTCCACCTATGCCCCACACCATGCATGTGGAGCACACAGTCATCCAAATGTGTGAATGCCAGGGCTAAAATGCATCCACCATGATCACCCACGAACGGAGCAACCACCATTTCCAGGGTCACATGTGGCTAAGCAGCCAACACTCAACTCCCAACAGGCCCCCTTGACCCACAGCTTAGCAAGATGGAGTCCCTCCACCATGTGCTAGCAATGCACCCCCCCCAACAAACTTACTGGTAGGTAGCCATCTTCACAAGGAGAGGTGTACCTGGTTGAGGGCCCAGCACTACCACTCTCAACAGGCCCCCTTGACCCTCAGCTAAGCAAGATGGAGTCCCTCCACCATGTGCTAGCAATGCAACCCCCCAACAAACTTATAGGTAGGTAGCTATCTTCACAGGGAGGGGTGTACCTGGTTGAGGGGCCAGCACTACAACTCTCAACAGGCCCCCTTGACCCTCAGCTGAGCAAGATGGAGTCCCTCCACCATGTGCTAGCAATGCAACCCCCCAACAAACTCACATGTAGGTAGCCATCTTCACAGGGAGGGGTGTACCTGGTTGAGGGGCCGGCACTACAACTCCCAACAGGCCCCCTTGACCCTCAGCTGAGCAAGATGGAGTCCCTCCATCATGTGCTAGCAATGCAACCCCCCAACAAACCTACACCCAGGTAGACATCTTCACAGGGAGGGGTGTACCTGGTTGAGGGGCCAGCACTACAACTCCCAACAGGCCCCCTTGACCCTCAGCTGAGCAAGATAGAGTCCCTCCCCCATGTGCTAGCAATGCAACCACCCCAACAAACTTTCAGGTAGGTAGCCATCTTCACAGGGAGAGGTGTACCTGGTTGAAGGGCCAGCACTACAACTCCCAACAGGCCCCCTTGACCCTCAGCTGAGCAAGATGGAGTCCCTCCACCATGTGCTAGCAATGCAACCCCCCTCACCAAACTCACAGGTAGGTAGCTATCTTCACAGGGAGGGGTGTACCAGGGTGAGGGGCCAGCACTACAACTCACAACAGGCCCAGTTGACCCTCAGCTGAGCAATATGGAGTCCCTCCACCATGTGCTAGCAATGCAACCCCACAACAAACTTACAGGTAGGTAGCCATCTTCACAGGGAGGGGTGTACCTGGTTGATGGGTCAGCACTACAACTCCCAACCGGCCCCCTTGACCCCTCTGCTGAGCAAGATGGAGTCCCTCCACCATGTGCTAGCAATGCAACCCCCCTAACAAACTTATAGGTAGGTAGCCATCTTCACAGGGAGGGGTGTACCTGGGTGAGGGGTCAGCACTACAACTCACAACAGGCCCCCTTGACCTGCAACACTGTAGCAAGAAGTACCACAAACCATCCTAGAAGTGTCAGGATCAAAACCAGAAAACAACCCTTAAACAGGTAAGTACACAGTCCCTGCAGACCGTAAATTTCTGCGTACAACCAAGAACCACTGGACCACATAAGGAGCTGCCACTATTTGAATGTGGGACACATCCACTAGCCATGTTACCTCTGCACACATCCGAGTACATGGAAATGCCATCTGGGAAATAGTGGCAGCACACAGGACACATGTAGTAGAAGGTCAGTGCACCATGTCTAACAGGACATACAGCCACCATCAATGGCCATGTGTGCACGGATACCAGGCCCCAGTATGCGCCGTTGAAGCATGGCACATAACACTATGGAGGCCTACAACATTTGAAATAAGCCAGACATGCATCAGATGACAACGACTCCCCCATGTACAATAGTAAGCCAGGGTACTCTGAACCGTTTGACACATGGCCATGTTCACGTTGTATTGTCACATCAACAATGAGGACATGACCACGTAATCAAACAATACCTAGGTGTCCCATAGTAAAGCACCACAGTATCACACCTAGCCAAGTGTCGTATGCCACCCTACCCCCTCATGATGCCCAGAACTTTGTACCACAACAATGTGATGATTTCGTCAATCTTGTGCTGCATGACATGACATCCCAAACGTCACAACAACCAACCTGTGCTGTTCACATCAATTACTCTCTATCCTTTGTACAACAGGTGATCGTGAACTGGCAAGAAATGTCAGCAACCTACAACACCAGGCACCCCCCTAAGACCATGGACTCTCCGGTGCAGATAACCTTGACGCCTCAGATGCTGTGTATGAAGGAGGTACACCAGTGTCGCCAGTGCCCTCACGGTCCCAGGACATTACTGTCACCATTACCTTGACCACAACACCAACAGTGGCCCCTGCCGTCGGGACCTGTACTGCCACCACCACCACCACTGCAACAAGTCTTCCCTGTGCTACTCTCCCAGACCGATTGGACAATGAAACCCCCTCTACATCCCAGGAGAGCAGGGAGAGTGTCCGGGCTAGGACCCAGGTGAGGCAACAGGTCCCGGACAGGAGGGCAGGTGAAAAGGTGGCTGGCCAGCAAGACCCACCCAATCGTGGTGCCGAGGCCCTGGATGCCATCAACATGGTCGTGGAGGTATATGAGCGTGCACAGGCACAGGCATGCCAAGACGCACTGGAGCACCGGCAGCTGTTGAGGTCCATCGACAACAGGATGGCACAACCGGTGGACCTCATGGGGCAGCAAGCAGCAGCTCGGAGGGACCAGCCTGCAGGCCATAAACTACCTCCCCCTCCCCCAGTGGCCTGCAGGATGTCATTCCACAAACATACCCATAGGCCACAGAGAGGGATGTGTCCCCCGAGCAAGCTGCCCCCACAGCAGCCCCCCTCTGGCAAAAATACACAGGGGACGTCTGAGGAAACAGCCAGGTGAAACCAGTGGAAAAGCACCAGCCAGCCACCAGACGAGGAGCCAGCATTGACTTCGCCATACCCTGAGCCTGTGATTCACTCTGCTGACTATCCTCCCCCACACCGCAAGGCCATGGCATATATCTGCTGTAGTGTGTTCCCACAACAATGTAGGTTCTACACGATGTTCTCATCCGTAATGATTTTCAACTTGCTGATCCCCACCCCCTCATCTAGTAAATATGCACTCCCCCAACACTGCCACCATTGTAAATAAAAACCCTTGAAACACTCATGTCCGTGTGTACTCCATGTTTTTATAACAGGGTGTACAATGATGTCAACGTTACCATGTCCAAGGAGCAATGCCAGTCTGTACTCATGGTGAAAATGAAGCAAACTAGGGAGAACAAGAGAACAACATACACATGTCAGGAGACTGCATCACAGCCATCACACCACACCGCACTTCACGGCCGTGCTATCAACCCACTCCACAATTTGCACCAGTCAAAACATACCCATTCTTGAGCCGTGCATGACTACCATGTCCCACACACATTGGCATACAGCACAGAGCCAACTACAGGCAGAAATCACATCCCACATCCAGACATCATCACCAACCACTCCTCCCGCATACCATGTCAACACCGTACATTGACATCCACCTTCAAGGGAAGTAGCGCTCAATGAGCTGACGTCTCTGGTCCACACCTTCCTCCTCTCCACTATCATCATCACTGGACATGGGCGGGATAGCATGCGGAGCCACTTATTGGTCTGCAGGGTTCAGGATCAGGGGGATCCCCTTGCGCAGGGCCAGGTTGTGGAGCATGCAGCATGCGACCACAATTTTGCAGACCTTTTCGGGTGAGTAAGGCAGGGCCCCTCCGTCTTGTCCAGGCAGCGGAACCTTGAATGTGCGCTCCACCACCCGACGTGTCTTGCCATGTGCCACATTATAATGTTGTTCGCCTGGGGTAGTGGGATTCCGTATTGGGCTCAACAACCATGGGCGGTTCGGATATGCAGAGTCACCTATGGGAGAGGTGGACAGGCACATCCAACATTACCACTGTGGTGGGGGTCAGCAGGGCACACATACAACACAGTGGTTGACACGTCCAACTCACCAACAAGTCAGGCACGTTCCGGATGCAGATTCGCCATCAGTTGGGGCACAATGCTGCTCCGCAGGATGTGGGAGTCATGTGCAGAGCCTGGAAATCTGGCACACACATGCGAGATGATCTGATTGGCCTGGCACACCACTTGCACATTGATGGAGTGGTAATGCTTCCGATTACGATAAATGTGTTCAGGTGCCTGTGGTGGAACCAGAACAATATATGTGCCATCAATGGCACCCACCACATGTGGAATCTGACCCAGAGTGTAGAAATCAGTCTTCACAGCTGGCAATTCCGCTGCCAGTGGAAAATGGATATATTCATCCTTAAACAGCATCATGGCTGCCAGGACATCACGCAGTACCACACTAAACATGGGTTGGGACATCCCCCCTGCTGTGCCAACCTTGTAATGGAATGTGCCAGTAGCGAAGAAGTGAAGTGCTGCCATCACCTTGGCTGTTGGTGTTATTGCCCCGGGATATGCCCTGCGTGGCTGCAGGTGGGGCTCCAGTTGGGCAGCCAGGATCTACAATGTGGGACGGTCCAAGCGGAATCTGTGTATCACCTCGTCGGCCACCATGTACTCCAGCACAGTGCATGGACGGTGCACATTCGGAGCCCTCCTAGGATGGGAGCACCTGTCAATTGTAAACACAGCACAGCTGTACCACATTTGTGATCATGACAGACACAGCAACAACAATGAATGACATCACCAGTGATGGTACCACAGACTACATGTGGGTTGGCCCTGGCACACAACAATGGCACACCTGTAAACTTGCCACACATTGGCATCCCCACGATGACACCACATGTACCATAGGCAGCCCTGATTGTGCAACATACACCTCATGTGTGGAACTGCATCCCCACAGGCCCCAATCTAGGTGCTGCACCATGCCAATACATAAATATACAGTCCATGAGGTCAGGCACCTCTGACTAGACTTGCATAGGCTGGGCATGGACACATGAGAGGGCAATCCATCAAGCATACATCACACAGCAACAAAATCAAAGTGCATCCATCACATCATCACATGTCGTTGCACAGACCAAGCACAGACTCACATGGAGCACAATCTTCAGGTCCATGGGAACATTGAACTGTGTAAATGTTAACCAACAATCCATGTCACTTGTGAGCCACCACATTACAACATTGTCACTGATGTGCACTGTCCTGGCATGTGCACTCAGCACTGGCCCAGGTGGGAAACTTGCAATGTTTGCACTGCCCTATTGCATGATTATGGTGGCCAATGGAAACCCTTGAACAGCGTCCTTCGCCACAGCATGATGTGTTGGCAGGTACCATGTACCTGCTCTGCCACTCCTATCCCCTTGCCAACACTGAATTTGTGCCTGACCATGCAGTTATTGGCCTCGCGCTGGCAGTGCACGCCTGCCGCAAATTCAAAACTTGCATTTAGCCTCCACGATGGCAGTTCACATTGGCTGTTGAATAGGGTGCCATGGCAAGGACACACCGGCGCGGTCATGCGTGCGCTGCTGCTAGGGTGCATCTTTCAAATGCATCCAGTGTCCGGCACCGCGATGGAAGTTAACGCATACCGCGAGGGCGGGGCAGGCTTACAGCAACATTTGTATCTACATTGTGAAACGGCAGTTGGTATGTTCTGCCATGCACATAGCGGTACCCACCGCCGTTCCCTGGCGGTGACCAACCAGGGAACGGCGGTGTGTCCCGCTATGTACCTGGCAGGCCCCTAGACTGAATGGGCATGGGCGGTCACTGGTGGGTCCCGCTATGTGCCTTGTGGGCCCCTTGACTGAATGGGCATGGGCGGTCACTCTTCGCCGGGGAAAGGCGGTGGGTCCCGCTATGTGCCTGGTGGGCCCCTAGACCGAATGGGCATGGGCAGTCACTCACCGCCGGGGAACAGGCAGTGAGTCTCGCTATGTGCCTGGCGCGCCCCTAGACTGAATGGGCATGGGCGGTCACTCACCGCCGGGAAACGGCGGTGGGTCCCCCTATGTGCTTGGCAGGCCCCTAGACTGAATGGGCATGGGCAGTCACTCACACCAGGGAACGGCAGTGTGTCCCGCTATGTGCCTGGCAGGCCCCTAGACTGAATGGGCATGGGCGGTCACTCACCACCGGGGAACCGCGGTGTGTTCCACTATGTGCATGGCAGAACATACCAATTCGATTCTGAGCCAATCAATCAATCATAGACATTTATAGAGCGCTCTACTTACCCGGAGGGTCTCAAGGCGCTAGGGGGGGGGGGGGGGGTGCTGCTACTGCCCGAACAGCCAGGTCTTGAGCTTCTTCCTGAAGACGAGGTGGTCTTGGGTCAGGCGCAGGTCGGGAGGGAGGGAGTTCCAGGTCTTGGCGGCCAGGTAGGAGAAGGACCTTCCTCCTGTTGTCGTTCTTCGGATGCGGGGGACGGCGGCGAGGGCGTGACTGGCTGATCGGAGGTGTCGTTTGGGAGCGTAGAAATTGATGCGGTTGTTGAGGTAGCTCGGGCCTTGATCGTGTAGGGCTTTGTGTGCGTGGGTGAGGAGACAGAAGGTGATTCTCTTGTTGACCGGGAGCCAATATTGCATACCATGTCATTAATAAGTCAACATAATCAATTCAAAAAGTTGCCGGAGAAACTGCGGTCCCGGTCACTGATTATCGCGCATGCGTCTAACAAGTTTAAAAATACTAATACTGAAGAACGGACTACTTCTAATCTTCAAGGGCAATGTGAATAAAGGTGGTGGCCATTAGTAAAGAGCAGAGGACATAGGAAAACGGGGGTTAGAGAGGGAAAAGACGAAAAAATAAACGAAAGGAGGAAGAGGAGTATAAGTTAAGTGATACCTGGCATATGCATAAGATTAATATTCCAAACAACGGAAACATACATATAAATACATGTCATTATATGCGTTTACTCATGTGTTTACATTTGTTTATGTGGTGAGTACTGAACACAAGTCGCACGCAGGCATAAAGGCATATAAGGTATAAAATAGAGCGTATTTTTTCTGATTTTTTACAGACACATCCCCTGAGGAAGGGCCAAGGGGCCCGAAATGCATAGGGCGTCACTAAGAAATGTATAAAATGATTATGTATGAATTTTGAATGTGAAACTATCACCCAATGAGATCCTCAATTGGTTAAATCCTATGATTTTTCTTTGAAAAGAATTAAGTAAAATGGTTAAGAACCAACTCGTTTTTGAATTGATTATGTTGACTTAATAATGACATGGTATGCAATATTGGCTCAGAATCATGTTTATCAATTAAGTAGCAGCATCCCAGCAGGAAGTGCAACAGTGCGCATTAGGACAAGCGGTTGCGCTTGTACTATTATTTGTTATTGAACTGCACAACATGGACATTGTACCAACCTAAGCAGCCCGCATTTAGTAACAGAATAAATTTAAGTTTAAAACATATTTATAAAGCAGGTGTGCCCAGCCCCCATTTCAATTCTTAGAACATACCAATTGCCATTTCACAATTAGGATAAAATGTTGCTGAAAGCCTGCCCCGCCCAGCGGTATGTGTGAACCTTCATTGCGGTGCTGGACACTGGATGCATTCGAAAGATGCACCATCGCGTTAGCGCACGCATGACCGCGTCGGTGTGTCACCATCATGGCACCTAATTCAACAGCCATTGGGAACCGCCATCGCGGTTGCTAAATGCAAGTTTGAAAATCGCAGAAGTCGTGCACTGTCACCGCAGGGCCATTCAGTGGAGAGTTTTGAATAAGGCAGACCTGGGACACCAATTGCAGCTGCCCTGTACCACTGATATTACCTCTGTGTGGGAGTGAGCGTCACATCTCCACTGCTTCCAGCCACTGCTGCCTGCACCCATCACCTCTTCCTGCTGCTACCTGCTCCCTATAAGACCCACTGCTGTTGCTGCAGATCCAGTCTCCAGCCAGTGTTGCCTGCACCCATCACCTCTTCCTGCTGCTGCCTGCTCCCTTCAAGACCCACTGCTGTTGCTGCTGGTCCAATCTCCAGCCAGTGCTGCCTGCACCCATCACCTCTTCCTGCTGCTGCCTGCTCACTACAGAATCAGGTGCTGCCGTGCCAGTGTCCTGGACACCGTGATGGCGAGGGTTGGGCAGATCCGGTCCCGTCCTTTCACCACTGAGGAGCTGGATGTCCTCGTGGACGGGGTGCTCAACCAGTATGGGAGGCTATACGGTGCAACTGGAGTGCTGGTAAGTGTAGTGTGATGTAAATGAGGGGGTATGGGGTGCACCACTTATTCTGTGCAGCTGCTGTCTGGGCATGATGGGGGGCTGTGTGGGACAAAGTTGGGCATGCTGTGTGCATGGTGATGTGATGTGTACCCAGTTCCTCATGATTCGCAGTCCGCACTTTGAGATGAGTGTGGCACACAGTGTCGCAGAGCACATGCCATATGAAGGCTAGGAATTAGTGGGCTAACTCAGGTCTGTTGTGTGCATGTGACAATCCATTGGGGTGGTGTGGGAATTGCATGTCCATGTCCCTCCATGTTGGGGCCATGGCACAGATCCCTTTTCACCAGAGCCATGTCGTTCGGTGGTGTGCATTTGAGGGCAATGTGGGTCTTCTCCAGCCCTGCCTGGACATTGTGGGGTTCGTCTGGTTCACTCACAGGCTGATTTGCTACAATTATATGACATCTGATTCACCCATGGGCACCAAGAAGATATGTGTATGCTGGTACATGTGCTGTTCCACTCCCCATCCCAGCTATCTAGTTTGTGTGTGTCTCCCATACCTTTTCTCTAAGTCTCATTGCATATGTACCTGCCAGCCATATCTGCTGTTCCCCTGCTATGTTTATGTGATTCACATGTACAGTGTGCCTGTGTTGACTGACTAATGTACACTGACATGTCTTCCTCTTTCCTCCCAAATCCGTAGCTCAAACTTCACCAGCGTAAGGGAATATGGAGGGCCATAGCACGCGAGGTGTGTGCCGTGGGGGTGTGCAAAAGGAGACATACACACTGCCACAAGTGGTGGGACGACATCTCCAAGCTCAGCAGGAATGTGGAGGAGATGACACTGGGGGCGATTCCACGTGCTGGCAGGTTGGCACACCGTACCATGACCCCACTGATGGCACGCATCCTAGCAGTGACACATCCTGATCTGGCTGCTCGTTTGAGGGAGGAACAGCAGGAATCTGCGGGTGAGTCTACAGTATGGGCTCATTTTCTTAATGAGTGACCACATAGGTTGCAGGTCAAAGCCAGTACTTGCCTCTGTGATGATGGCAGTGTGCTTCCATTGCTTGTGAGTGCACTTGTCAGTTGTCATGTTTTTCCACCAGCAAGTCATACATGCTGCATTCCTGTTTCTGGCCCTGTACTTGGCAATCAGATCTGTGGCCTCATGGCATCACCTGCATAGTGGTCCGCATTGACGTGCCATGGATGTTTGATGCACATGTTTCACATGTACAAGCAATTTGTGCTAATGAGGATAGGTGATGGAGGTTGTGGATGCACAGGCTGGGTACAACATGTTGTTTGGACTTCCAGGTCTGTCCGCAACTTGCCTATGATGTTTGGGACTCTGGCACTTATGTGTACCAACTCTCTCTTTCAGCATTGGACGAGGGCAGTGTCAGACAGACAACAGAGGCAGTTGATGACAATGCATCGTGCTCTGATGTAACACGATATGACCGAGACAGATGTGAGCGGCATCGTTGAGGGTGGCAGTAGTGTCCATGAGGACTCACGTGTTGAGGCACCAACATCCTCGTCATCCGACAGCGGGGGTGAGTCTTCATTGTTAGGTGTCACAGGGAGTGGGAAATCGACCCCCTCAACCGGCACACAGTGTACAGGGCCCACCCTGCCGCAAACTGCAACACTGCACCTGACCCTGTGTGCCAAACTGCCCTCAGTGCTTAGGCACTTGACCTGCTGCGCCAGCTGTGTGTGGGTCAGGCGAACATGCTAAATGCATTCCTGGACCACGACAGGAAGTTGGGCCAGGTGGCAGCTTTCATGGAAGGGATGCATGGGGATGTGGCTGGTATACACAGGACTGTCCAGTCCTTAACCTCGAAAGTGATGGCAGCCATTTAGCTGTTCAGCTTCTGTCCCTGCGTCCACACCACAGGCTGTAACAGAGGAGAGTGGCCTCTCCGATCCTGCCTCACACTCTGGATATGGCACACGGAGACAACACAAGCAGCAGGCAAAGCAACACATGCCACACACACCATCCTCTGGGAAAGCTAGAGGCAGCGCAGGGCATGATGTAAGCTGCCCCTCAGATGAGACACAGGGCAGTCAGGAGTCCCCATCCATGACCACCCCCAGGGACAAGTCATCTCTCAAGGACAAGGCACCTCCCAAGGACAAGGAACCTCCCAGGGACAAGGCATCTCCCAAGGACAAGGCACCTCCCAAGGACAAGGCATCTCACAAGGACAAGGCATCTCCCAGGGACAAGGCACCTCCCACGGACAAGGCACCTCCCAAGGACAAGGCACCTCCCAAGGACAAGGCACCTCCCAGGGACAGGACATCCACCGAGGACATACAGCCATCAGTCATGCCTCCCCTGAAGCTGGTGTTGGTGAGGGATCATAAGATACATGTCTCAGAGGTCGATTCACCCCAATACTCGACTCCCAACACCACCCCTGTAAAGCAGAGCAGGGAGTACAGTGTTGTGGGGTACCCTGTTACACAGGTGTTTAAGGGCAGGAGGCAGGGCCGGAGCAAGTGTTCAGCAAGTTCCAGCACGTCCCCAGAGAGCAGACCACCACCAGCACATGATCCACCTTTGATGGAAAGTGTGTCTGTGGAGCCAGCAACACTTCCCAATCCTGTCAAGTCCAGACCGAGTGTACAGATCCCCAAAAACCGTAGACACACACCGCAAACAACTGAGCCTCATACTGTCTCTCCTGTACAGCTGTCTGCAGCTCCCAGTGCCACCCAGCCTCCTGGACCATACAGCCCAGTGGGTCATCAGTACAGTGATGTCACTACCTCAGCTGCAGTTCAATCTCATGTGTCAGATACTGGCACTGTGTCTGTTGTCCACTCTCAGGTGCCAGATACTAGCACTGTGTCTGTTGTTCGCTCTCCTGTATCAGGTACTGCCACTGTGTCTGTTGTTCACTCACGTGTATTAGATACTAGCACTGTGTCTGTTGTTCACTCTCCTGTCTCCGATACTTGGACTGTATCTGTGGTTCACTCTCATGTAGAAGATACTTGCATGGTGTCTGTTGTTCACTCTCCTGTATCAGGTACTGCCACTTTGTATGGAGCTGTCTCTCATGTATCAGATGCTAGCGCTGTGGCTGTTGTTCAGTCTCCTATGTCAGGTGCTGCCAGTGTGTCTGCACCTCCGATAGTACACAGTCCACATGATACTCGGGTGTGAGTTTAAGTCCCCCTCACACACATCTCTTTCACATTGCTGGCTGGACTGTCCATTGTAGGCACCTGGCTGTGTTGTTGTCCATGGAAGTGTATATGCACCACATTTCCCTGTGCTGCCTCAGATGTTCCTGCTTCTGTTCTGGCCACTGGCCCTGTTTGAGTTATGCTGCAATGTGCCCCTCACTTGTGCTGTCTAAGATGTACCTGCTTCTGTTCTGGCCACTGGCCCTGTTTGAGTTATGATGCAACGCGCCACTGACTTGTGCTGCCTCCGGTGTACCTGCTTCTGTTCTGGCCACTGGCCCTGTTTGAGTTATGATGCAATGTGCCACTGACTTGTGCTGCCTCAGATGTACCTGCTTCTGTTCTGGCCACTGGCCCTGTTTGAGTTATGATGTAATGTGCCAATGACTTGTGCTGCCTCAGATGTACCTGCTTCTGTTCTGGCCACTGGCCCTGTTTGAGTTATGCTGCAATGTGCCCCTCACTTGTGCTTTCTAAGATGTACCTGCTTCTGATCTGGTCACTGGCCCTGTTTGAGTTATGCTGCAATGTGCCCCTCACTTGTGCTGTCTAAGATGTACCTGCTTCTGTTCTGGCCACTGGCCCTGTTTGAGTTATGATGCAACGTGCCACTGACTTGTGCTGCCTCAGATGTACCTGCTTCTGTTCTGGCCACTGGCCCTGTTTGAGTTATGATGCAATGTGCCACTGACTTGTGCTGCCTCAGATGTACCTGCTTCTGTTCTGGCCACTGGCCCTGTTTGAGTTATGATGCAATGTGCCAATGACTTGTGCTGCCTCAGATGTACCTGCTTCTGTTCTGGCCACTGGCCCTGTTTGAGTTATGATGCAATGTGCCAATGACGTGTGCTGCCTCAGATGTACCTGCTTCTGTTCTGGCCACTGGCCCTGTTTGAGTTATGATGCAATGTGCCCCTCACTTGTGCTGCCCCAGATGTACCTGCTTCTGTTCTGACCACTGGCCCTGTTTGAGTTATGATGCAATGTGCCAATGACTTGTGCTGCCTCAGATGTACCTGCTTCTGTTCTGGCCACTGGCCCTGTTTAAGTTATGATGCAATGTGCCAATGACTTGTGCTGCCTTAGATGTACCTGCTCTGTTCTGGCCACTGGCCCTGTTAGTAATATGATGCAAAGTGCCCCTCACTTGCGCTGCCTCAGAAGTACCTGCTTCTGTTCTACAACATTGACTGTTGATGCACTTTGCCCCTGTCATGTGCTGCCTCAGATGTACCTGCTTCTGTTCTGGCCACTGGCCCTGTTTGAGTTATGATGCAATGTGCCACTGACTTGTGCTGCCTCAGATGTACCTGCTTCTGTTCTGGTCACTGGCCCTGTTAGTAATATGATGCAATGTGCCCCTCACTTGTGCTGTCCCAGATGTACCTGCTTCTGTTCTGACCACTGGCCCTGTTTGAGTTATGATGCAATGTTCCCCTCACTTGTGCTGCCTCATGTACCTGCTCTGTTCTGCCCACTGGCCCTGTTAGTAATATGCTGCAATGTGCCCCTCATTTGTGCTGCCCTAGATGTACCTGCTTCTGTTCTGGCCACTGGCCCTGTTTGAGTTATGATGCAATGTGCCACTGACTTGTGCTGCCTCAGATGTACCTGCTCTGTTCTGGCCACTGGCCCTGTTAGTAATATGATGCAATGTGCCCCTCACTTGTGCTGCCTCAGAAGTACCTGCTTCTGTTCTACCACATTGACTGTTGATGCACTTTGCCCCTGTCATGTGCTGCCTCAGATGTACCTGCTTCTGTTCTGGCCACTGGCCCTGTTTGAGTTATGATGCAATGTGCCCCTCACTTGTGCTGTCTCAGATGTACCTGCTCTGTTCTGCCCACTGGCCCTGTTTGAGTTATGATGCAATGTTCCCCTCACTTGTGCTGCCTCATGTACCTGCTCTGTTCTGCCCACTGGCCCTGTTAGTAATATGCTGCAATGTGCCCCTCACTTGTGCTGCCCTAGATGTACCTGCTTCTGTTCTGGCCACTGGCCCTGTTTGAGTTATGATGCAATGTGCCACTGACTTGTGCTGCCTCAGATGTACCTGCTCTGTTCTGGCCACTGGCCCTGTTAGTAACATGATGCAATGTGCCCCTCACTTGTGCTGCCTCAGAAGTACCTGCTTCTGTTCTACAACATTGACTGTTGATGCACTTTGCCACTGTCATGTGCTGCCTCAGATGTACCTGCTTCTGTTCTGGCCACTGGCCCTGTTTGAGTTATGATGCAATGTGCCACTGACTTGTGCTGCCTCATGTACCTGCTCTGTTCTGCCCACCGGCCCTGTTAGTAATATGATGCAATGTGCCCCTCACTTGTGCTGCCTCAGATGTACCTGCTTCTGTTCTGGCCACTGGCCCTGTTTGAGTTATGATGCAATGTGCCCCTCACTTGTGCTGCCTCAGATGTACCTGCTTCTGTTCTGGCCACTGGCCCTGTTTGAGTTATGCTGCAATGTGCCCCTCACTTGTGCTGCCTCAGATGTACCTGCTTCTGTTCTGGCCACTGGCCCTGTTTGAGTTATGATGCAACGTGCCACTGACTTGTGCTGCCTCAGATGTACCTGCTTCTGTTCTGGCCACTGGCCCTGTTTGAGTTATGATGCAATGTGCCACTGACTTGTGCTGCCTCAGATGTACCTGCTTCTGTTCTGGCCACTGGCCCTGTTAGTAATATGATGCAATGTGCCCCTCACTTGTGCTGCCTCAGATGTACCTGCTTCTGTGCTGGCCACTGGCCCTGTTTGAGTTATGATGCAATGTGCCACTGACTTGTGCTGCCTCAGATGTACCTGCTCTGTTCTGGCCACTGGCCCTGTTAGTAATATGATGCAATGTGCCCCTCACTTGTGCTGCCTCAGATGTACCTGCTTCTGTTCTGGCCACTGGCCCTGTTTGAGTTACGATGCGATGTGCCCCTCACTTTTGCTGCCTCAGATGTACCTGCTTCTGTTCTGGCCACTGGCCCTGTTTGAGTTATGATGCAATGTGCCACTGACTTGTGCTGCCTTAGATGTACCTGCTCTGTTCTGGCCACTGGCCCTGTTAGTAATATGATGCAATGTGCCCCTCACTTGTGCTGCCCCAGATGTACCTGCTTCTGTTCTGGCCACTGGCCCTGTTTGAGTTGCGATGCAATGTGCCCCTCACTTGTGCTGCCTCAGATGTACCTGCTTCTGTTCTGGCCACTGGCCCTGTTTGAATTATGATGCAATGTGCCACTGACTTGTGCTGTCTCAGATGTACCTGCTCTGTTTATGCCCACTGGCCCTGTTTGAGTTATGATGCAATGTGCCCCTCACTTGTGCTGCCCCAAATGTACCTGCTTCTGTTCTGACCACTGGCCCTGTTAGAGTCATGATGCAATGTGCCACTGACTTGTGCTGTCTCAGATGTACATGCTCTGTTCTGCCCACTGGCCCTGTTTGAGTTATGATGCAATGTGCCCCTCACTTGTGCTGCCCCAGATGTACCTGCTTCTGTTCTGACAACTGGCCCTGTTTGAGTTATGATGCAATGTGCCCTTCACTTATGCTGCCCCAGATGTACCTGCTTCTGTTCTGGCCACTGGCCCTGTTTGAGTTATGATGCAATGTGCCACTGACTTGTGCTGCCTCAGATGTACCTGCTTCTGTTCTGGCCACTGGCCCTGTTTGAGTTATGATGCAATGTGCCCCTCACTTGTGCTGCCCCAGATGTACCTGCTTCTGTTCTGACCACTGGCCCTGTTTGAGTTATGATGCAATGTGCCAATGACTTGTGCTGCCTCAGATGTACCTGCTTCTGTTCTGGCCACTGGCTCTGTTTAAGTTATGATGCAATGTGCCAATGACTTGTGCTGCCGTAGATGTACCTGCTCTGTTCTGGCCACTGGCCCTGTTAGTAATATGATGCAATGTGCCCCTCACTTGCGCTGCCTCAGAAGTACCTGCTTCTGTTCTACAACATTGACTGTTTATGCACTTTGCCCCTGTCATGTGCTGCCTCAGATGTACCTGCTTCTGTTCTGGCCACTGGCCCTGTTTGAGTTATGATGCAATGTGCCACTGACGTGTGCTGCCTCAGATGTACCTGCTTCTGTTCTGGCCACTGGCCCTGTTAGTAATATGATGCAATGTGCCCCTCACTTGTGCTGTCCCAGATGTACCTGCTTCTGTTCTGACCACTGGCCCTGTTTGAGTTATGATGCAATGTTCCCCTCACTTGTGCTGCCTCATGTACCTGCTCTGTTCTGCCCACTGGCCCTGTTAGTAATATGCTGCAATGTGCCTCTCACTTGTGCTGCCCTAGATGTACCTGCTTCTGTTCTGGCCACTGGCCCTGTTTGAGTTATGATGCAATGTGCCACTGACTTGTGCTGCCTCAGATGTACCTGCTCTGTTCTGGCCACTGGCCCTGTTAGTAATATGATGCAATGTGCCCCTCACTTGTGCTGCCTCAGAAGTACCTGCTTCTGTTCTACAACATTGACTGTTGATGCACTTTGCCCCTGTCATGTGCTGCCTCAGATGTACCTGCTTCTGTTCTGGCCACTGGCCCTGTTTGAGTTATGATGCAATGTGCCCCTCACTTGTGCTGTCTCAGATGTACCTGCTCTGTTCTGCCCACTGGCCCTGTTTGAGTTATGATGCAATGTTCCCCTCACTTGTGCTGCCTCATGTACCTGCTCTGTTCTTCCCACTGGCCCTGTTAGTAATATGCTGCAATGTGCCCCTCACTTGTGCTGCCCTAGATGTACCTGCTTCTGTTCTGGCCACTGGCCCTGTTTGAGTTATGATGCAATGTGCCATTGACTTGTGCTGCCTCAGATGTACCTGCTCTGTTCTGGCCACTGGCCCTGTTAGTAATATGATGCAATGTGCCCCTCACTTGTGCTGCCTCAGAAGTACCTGCTTCTGTTCTACAACATTGACTGTTGATGCACTTTGCCCCTGTCATGTGCTGCCTCAGATGTACCTGCTTCTGTTCTGGCCACTGGCCCTGTTTGAGTTATGATGCAATGTGCCCCTCACTTGTGCTGTCTCAGATGTACCTGCTCTGTTCTGCCCACTGGCCCTGTTTGAGTTATGATGCAATGTTCCCCTCACTTGTGCTGCCTCATGTACCTGCTCTGTTCTGCCCACCGGCCCTGTTAGTAATATGATGCAATGTGCCCCTCACTTGTGCTGCCTCAGATGTACCTGCTTCTGTTCTGGCCACTGGCCCTGTTTGAGTTGCGATGCAATGTGCCCCTCACTTGTGCTGCCTCAGATGTACCTGCTTCTGTTCTGGCCACTGGCCCTGTTTGAGTTATGCTGCAATGTGCCCCTCACTTGTGCTGCCTCAGATGTACCTGCTTCTGTTCTGGCCACTGGCCCTGTTTGAGTTATGATGCAACGTGCCACTGACTTGTGCTGCCTCAGATGTACCTGCTTCTGTTCTGGCCACTGGCCCTGTTTGAGTTATGATGCAATGTGCCACTGACTTGTGCTGCCTCAGATGTACCTGCTTCTGTTCTGGCCACTGGCCCTCTTAGTAATATGATGCAATGTGCCCCTCACTTGTGCTGCCTCAGATGTACCTGCTTCTGTGCTGGCCACTGGCCCTGTTTGAGTTATGATGCAATGTGCCACTGACTTGTGCTGCCTCAGATGTACCTGCTCTGTTCTGGCCACTGGCCCTGTTAGTAATATGATGCAATGTGCCCCTGACTTGTGCTGCCTCAGATGTACCTGCTTCTGTTCTGGCCACTGGCCCTGTTTGAGTTACGATGCAATGTGCCCCTCACTTGTGCTGCCTCAGATGTACCTGCTTCTGTTCTGGCCACTGGCCCTGTTTGAGTTATGATGCAATGTGCCACTGACTTGTGCTGCCTTAGATGTACCTGCTCTGTTCTGGCCACAGGCCCTGTTAGTAATATGATGCAATGTGCCCCTCACTTGTGCTGCCCCAGATGTACCTGCTTCTGTTCTGGCCACTGGCCCTGTTTGAGTTGCGATGCAATGTGCCCCTCACTTGTGCTGCCTCAGATGTACCTGCTTCTGTTCTGGCCACTGGCCCTGTTTGAATTATGATGCAATGTGCCACTGACTTGTGCTGTCTCAGATGTACCTGCTCTGTTTATGCCCACTGGCCCTGTTTGAGTTATGATGCAATGTGCCCCTCACTTGTGCTGCCCCAAATGTACCTGCTTCTGTTCTGACCACTGGCCCTGTTTGAGTCATGATGCAATGTGCCACTGACTTGTGCTGTCTCAGATGTACCTGCTCTGTTCTGCCCACTGGCCCTGTTTGAGTTATGATGCAATGTGCCCCTCACTTGTGCTGCCCCAGATGTACCTGCTTCTGTTCTGACAACTGGCCCTGTTTGAGTTATGATGCAATGTGCCCTTCACTTATGCTGCCCCAGATGTACCTGCTTCTGTTCTGGCCACTGGCCCTGTTTGAGTTATGATGCAATGTGCCACTGACTTGTGCTGCCTCAGATGTACCTGCTTCTGTTCTGGCCACTGGCCCTGTTTGAGTTATGATGCAATGTGCCAATGACTTGTGCTGCCTCAGATGTACCTGCTTCTGTTCTGGCCACTGGCCCTGTTTGAGTTATGATGCAATGTGCCAATGACTTGTGCTGCCTCAGAAGTACCTGCTTCTGTTCTGGCCACTGGCCCTGTTTGAGTTATGATGCAATGTGCCCCTCACTTGTGCTGCCCCAGATGTACCTGCTTCTGTTCTGACCACTGGCCCTGTTTGAGTTATGATGCAATGTGCCAATGACTTGTGCTGCCTCAGATGTACCTGCTTCTGTTC
This sequence comes from Lissotriton vulgaris, assembly GCF_964263255.1. Taxonomy (NCBI): domain Eukaryota; kingdom Metazoa; phylum Chordata; class Amphibia; order Caudata; family Salamandridae; genus Lissotriton; species Lissotriton vulgaris. The sequence goes on along the minus strand of NC_141689.1, from coordinate 1,109,537,950 downwards.
TGGCCACTGGCTCTGTTTAAGTTATGATGCAATGTGCCAATGACTTGTGCTGCCTTAGATGTACCTGCTCTGTTCTGGCCACTGGCCCTGTTAGTAATATGATGCAATGTGCCCCTCACTTGCGCTGCCTCAGAAGTACCTGCTTCTGTTCTACAACATTGACTGTTGATGCACTTTGCCCCTGTCATGTGCTGCCTCAGATGTACCTGCTTCTGTTCTGGCCACTGGCCCTGTTTGAGTTATGATGCAATGTGCCACTGACGTGTGCTGCCTCAGATGTACCTGCTTCTGTTCTGGCCACTGGCCCTGTTAGTAATATGATGCAATGTGCCCCTCACTTGTGCTGTCCCAGATGTACCTGCTTCTGTTCTGACCACTGGCCCTGTTTGAGTTATGATGCAATGTTCCCCTCACTTGTGCTGCCTCATGTACCTGCTCTGTTCTGCCCACTGGCCCTGTTAATAATATGCTGCAATGTGCCTCTCACTTGTGCTGCCCTAGATGTACCTGCTTCTGTTCTGGCCACTGGCCCTGTTTGAGCTATGATGCAATGTGCCACTGACTTGTGCTGCCTCAGATGTACCTGCTCTGTTCTGGCCACTGGCCCTGTTAGTAATATGATGCAATGTGCCCCTCACTTGTGCTGCCTCAGAAGTACCTGCTTCTGTTCTACAACATTGACTGTTGATGCACTTTGCCCCTGTCATGTGCTGCCTCAGATGTACCTGCTTCTGTTCTGGCCACTGGCCCTGTTTGAGTTATGATGCAATGTGCCCCTCACTTGTGCTGTCTCAGATGTACCTGCTCTGTTCTGCCCACTGGCCCTGTTTGAGTTATGATGCAATGTGCCCCTCACTTGTGCTGCCTTAGATGTACCTGCTTCTGTTCTGGCCACTGGCCCTGTTTGAGTTATGCTGCAATGTGCCCCTCACTTGTGCTGCCTCAGATGTACCTGCTTCTGATCTGGCCACTGGCCCTGTTTGAGTTATGATGCAACGTGCCACTGACTTGTGCTGCCTCAGATGTACCTGCTTCTGATCTGGCCACTGGCCCTGTTTGAGTTATGATGCAATGTGCCACTGACTTGTGCTGCCTCAGATGTACCTGCTTCTGTTCTGGCCACTGGCCCTGTTAGTAATATGATGCAATGTGCCCCTCACTTGTGCTGCCTCAGATGTACCTGCTTCTGTGCTGGCCACTGGCCCCGTTTGAGTTATGATGCAATGTGCCACTGACTTGTGCTGCCTCAGATGTACCTGCTCTGTTCTGGCCACTGGCCCTGTTAGTAATATGATGCAATGTGCCCCTCACTTGTGCTGCCTCAGATGTACCTGCTTCTGTTCTGGCCACTGGCCCTGTTTGAGTTGCGATGCAATGTGCCCCTCACTTGTGCTGCCTCAGATGTACCTGCTTCTGTTCTGGCCACTGGCCCTGTTTGAGGTATGATGCAATGTGCCACTGACTTGTGCTGCCTCAGATGTACCTGCTCTGTTCTGGCCACTGGCCCTGTTAGTAATATGATGCAATGTGCCCCTCACGTGTGCTGACTCAGATGTACCTGCTTCTGTTCTGGCCACTGGCCCTGTTTGAGTTGCGATGCAATGTGCCCCTCACTTGTGCTGCCTCAGATGTACCTGCTTTTGTTCTGGCCACTGGCCCTGTTTGAGTTATGATGCAATGTGCCACTGACTTGTGCTGTCTCAGATGTACCTGCTCTGTTTATGCCCACTGGCCCTGTTTGAGTTATGATGCAATGTGCCCCTCACTTGTGCTGCCCCAAATGTACCTGCTTCTGTTCTGACCACTGGCCCTGTTTGAGTCATGATGCAATGTGCCACTGACTTGTGCTGTCTCAGATGTACCTGCTCTGTTCTGCCCACTGGCCCTGTTTGACTTGCGATGCAATGTGCCCCTCACTTGTGCTGCCTCAGATGTACCTGCTTCTGTTCTGGCCACTGGCCCTGTTTGAGTTATGCTGCAATGTGCCCCTCACTTGTGCTGCCTCAGATGTACCTGCTTCTGATCTTGCCACTGGCCCTGTTTGAGTTATGATGCAACGTGCCACTGACTTGTGCTGCCTCAGATGTACCTGCTTCTGTTCTGGCCACTGGCCCTGTTTGAGTTATGATGCAATGTGCCACTGACTTGTGCTGCCTCAGATGTACCTGCTTCTGTTCTGGCCACTGGCCCTGTTAGTAATATGATGCAATGTGCCCCTCACTTGTGCTGCCTCAGATGTACCTGCTTCTGTGCTGGCCACTGGCCCCGTTTGAGTTATGATGCAATGTGCCACTGACTTGTGCTGCCTCAGATGTACCTGCTCTGTTCTGGCCACTGGCCCTGTTAGTAATATGATGCAATGTGCCCCTCACTTGTGCTGCCTCAGATGTACCTGCTTCTGTTCTGGCCACTGGCCCTGTTTGAGTTGCGATGCAATGTGCCCCTCACTTGTGCTGCCTCAGATGTACCTGCTTCTGTTCTGGCCACTGGCCCTGTTTGAGTTATGATGCAATGTGCCACTGACTTGTGCTGCCTCAGATGTACCTGCTCTGTTCTGGCCACTGGCCCTGTTAGTAATATGATGCAATGTGCCCCTCACGTGTGCTGACTCAGATGTACCTGCTTCTGTTCTGGCCACTGGCCCTGTTTGAGTTGCGATGCAATGTGCCCCTCACTTGTGCTGCCTCAGATGTACCTGCTTCTGTTCTGGCCACTGGCCCTGTTTGAGTTATGATGCAATGTGCCACTGACTTGTGCTGTCTCAGATGTACCTGCTCTGTTTATGCCCACTGGCCCTGTTTGAGTTATGATGCAATGTGCCCCTCACTTGTGCTGCCCCAAATGTACCTGCTTCTGTTCTGACCACTGGCCCTGTTTGAGTCATGATGCAATGTGCCACTGACTTGTGCTGTCTCAGATGTACCTGCTCTGTTCTGCCCACTGGCCCTGTTTGACTTGCGATGCAATGTGCCCCTCACTTGTGCTGCCTCAGATGTACCTGCTTCTGGTCTGGCCACTGGCCCTGTTTGAGTTATGATGCAATGTGCCACTGACTTGTGCTGCCTCAGATGTACCTGCTCTGTTCTGGCCACTGGCCCTGTTAGTAATATGATGCAATGTGCCCCTCACTTGTCCTGCTTCAGATGTACCTGCTTCTGTTCTGGCCACTGGCCCTGTTTGAGTTATGATGCAATGTGCCACTGACTTGTGCTGCCTCAGATGTACCTGCTTCTGTTCTGGCCACTAGCCCTGTTTGAGTTATGATGCAATGTGCCCCTCACTTGTGCTGCCCCAAATGTACCGGCTTCTGTTCTGACCACTGGCCCTGTTTGAGTTATGATGCAATGTGCCACTGACTTGTGCTGCCTCAGATGTACCTGCTTCTGTTCTGGCCACTGGCACTGTTTGAGTTATGATGCAATGTGCCACTGACTTGTGCTGCCTCAGATGTACCTGCTTCTGTTCTGGCCACTGGCCCTGTTTGAGTTATGATGCAATGTGCCAATGACTTGTGCTGCCTCAGATGTACCTGCTTCTGTTCTGGCCACTGGCCCTGTTTGAGTTATGATGCAATGTGCCAATGACTTGTGCTGCCTCAGATGTACCTGCTTCTGTTCTGGCCACTGGCCCTGTTTGAGTTATGATGCAATGTGCCCCTCACTTGTGCTGCCCCAGATGTACCTTCTTCTGTTCTGACCACTGGCCCTGTTTGAGTTATGATGTAATGTGCCAATGACTTGTGCTGCCTCAGATGTACCTGCTTCTGTTCTGGCCACTGGCCCTGTTTAAGTTATGATGCAATGTGCCAATGACTTGTGCTGCCTTAGATGTACCTGCTCTGTTCTGGCCACTGGCCCTGTTAGTAATATGATGCAATGTGCCCCTCACTTGCGCTGCCTCAGAAGTACCTGCTTCTGTTCTACAACATTGACTGTTGATGCACTTTGCCCCTGTCATGTGCTGCCTCAGATGTACCTGCTTCTGTTCTGGCCACTGGCCCTGTTTGAGTTATGATGCAATGTGCCACTGACTTGTGCTGCCTCAGATGTACCTGCTTCTGTTCTGGCCACTGGCCCTGTTAGTAATATGATGCAATGTGCCCCTCACTTGTGCTGTCCCAGATGTACCTGCTTCTGTTCTGGCCACTGGCCCTGTTTGAGTTATGATGCAATGTGCCCCTCACTTGTGCTGTCTCAGATGTACCTGCTCTGTTCTGCCCACTGGCCCTGTTTGAGTTATGATGCAATGTTCCCCTCACTTGTGCTGCCTCATGTACATGCTCTGTTCTGCCCACTGGCCCTGTTAGTAATATGCTGCAATGTGCCCCTCACTTGTGCTGCCCTAGATGTACCTGCTTCTGTTCTGGCCACTGGCCCTGTTTGAGTTATGATGCAATGTGCCACTGACTTGTGCTGCCTCAGATGTACCTGCTCTGTTCTGGCCACTGGCCCTTTTAGTAATATGATGCAATGTGCCCCTCACTTGTGCTGCCTCAGATGTACCTGCTTCTGTTCTGGCCACTGGCCCTGTTTGAGTTATGATGCAATGTGCCCCTCACTTGTGCTGTCTCAGATGTACCTGCTCTGTTCTGCCCACTGGCCCTGTTTGAGTTATGATGCAATGTTCCCCTCACTTGTGCTGCCTCAGATGTACCTGCTTCTGTTCTGGCCACTGGCCCTGTTTGAGTTATGATGCAATGTGCCACTGACTTGTGCTGCCTCAGATGTACCTGCTTCTGTTCTGGCCACTGGCCCTGTTAGTAATATGATGCCATGTGCCCCTCACTTGTGCTGCCTCAGATGTACCTGCTTCTGTGCTGGCCACTGGCCCTGTTTGAGTTATAATGCAATGTGCCACTGACTTGTGCTGCCTCAGATGTACCTGCTCTGTTCTGGCCACTGGCCCTGTTAGTAATATGATGCAATGTGCCCCTCACTTGTGCTGCCTCAGATGTACCTGCTTCTGTTCTGGCCACTGGCCCTGTTTGAGTTGCGATGCAATGTGCCCCTCACTTGTGCTGCCTCAGATGTACCTGCTTCTGTTCTGGCCACTGGCCCTGTTTGAGTTATGATGCAATGTGCCACTGACTTGTGCTGTCTCAGATGTACCTGCTATGTTTATGCCCACTGGCCCTGTTTGAGTTATGATGCAATGTGCCCCTCACTTGTGCTGCCCCAAATGTACCTGCTTCTGTTCTGACCACTGGCCCTGTTTGAGTCATGATGCAATGTGCCACTGACTTGTGCTGTCTCAGATGTACCTGCTCTGTTCTGCCCACTGGCCCTGTTTGAGTTATGATGCAATGTGCCCCTCACTTGTGCTGCCCCAGATGTACCTGCTTCTGTTCTGACAACTGGCCCTGTTTGAGTTATGATGCAATGTGCCCCTCACTTATGCTGCCCCAGATGTACCTGCTTCTGTTCTGACCACTGGCCCTGTTTGAGTCATGATGCAATGTGCCACTTACTTGTGCTGTCTCAGATGTACCTGCTCTGTTCTGCCCACTGGCCCTGTTTGAGTTATGATGCAATGTGCCCCTCACTTGTGCTGCCTCAGATGTACCTGCTCTATTCTGCCCACTGGCCCTGTTAGTAATATGATGCAATGTGCCCCTCAGTTGTGCTGCCCCAGATGTACCTGCTTCTGTTCTGGCCATTGGCCATGTTTGAGTTATGATGCAATTTGCCACTGACTTGTGCTGTCTCAGATGTACCTGCTTCCGTTCTGACCACTGGCCCTGTTTGAGTTATGATGCAATGTGCCCCTCACTTGTGCTGCCTCAGATGTACCTGCTCTGTTCTGCCAACTAGCCCTGTTAGTAATATGATGCAATGTGCCCCTCACTTGTGCTGCCACAGATGTACCTGCTTCTGTTCTGACCACTGGCCCTGTTTGAGTTATGATGCTATGTGCCACTGACTTGTGCTGTCTCAGATGTACCTGCTCTGTTCTGCCCACTGGCCCTGTTTGAGTTATGATGCAATGTGCCCCTCACTTGTGCTGCCTCAGATGTACCTGCTTCTGTTCTGGCCATTGTCCATGTTTGAGTTATGATGCAATGTGCCACTGACTTGTGCTGCCTCAGATGTACCTGCTTCTGTTCTGGCCACTGGCCCTGTTTGAGTTATGCTGCAATGTGCCCCTCACTTGTGCTGTCTCAGATGTACCTGCTTCTGTTCTGGCCACTGGCACTGTTTCAGTTATGATGCAATGTGCCACTGACTTGTGCTGCCTCAGATGTACCTGCTTCTGTTCTGGCCACTGGCCCTGTTTGAGTTATGATGCAATGTGCCAATGACTTGTGCTGCCTCAGATGTACCTGCTTCTGTTCTGGCCACTGGCCCTGTTTGAGTTATGATGCAATGTGCCAATGACTTGTGCTGCCTCAGATGTACCTGCTTCTGTTCTGACCACTGGCCCTGTTTGAGTTATGATGCAATGTGCCAATGACTTGTGCTGCCTCAGATGTACCTGCTTCTGTTCTGGCCACTGGCCCTGTTTAAGTTATGATGCAATGTGCCAATGACTTGTGCTGCCTTAGATGTACCTGCTCTGTTCTGGCCACTGACCCTGTTAGTAATATGATGCAATGTGCCCCTCACTTGCGCTGCCTCAGAAGTACCTGCTTCTGTTCTACAACATTGACTGTTGATGCACTTTGCCCCTGTCATGTGCTGCCTCAGATGTACCTGCTTCTGTTCTGGCCACTGGCCCTGTTTGAGTTATGATGCAATGTGCCACTGACTTGTGCTGCCTCAGATGTACCTGCTTCTGTTCTGGCCACTGGCCCTGTTAGTAATATGATGCAATGTGCCCCTCACTTGTGCTGTCCCAGATGTACCTGCTTCTGTTCTGGCCACTGGCCCTGTTTGAGTTATGATGCAATGTGCCCCTCACTTGTGCTGTCTCAGATGTACCTGCTCTGTTCTGCCCACTGGCCCTGTTTGAGTTATGATGCAATGTTCCCCTCACTTGTGCTGCCTCATGTACATGCTCTGTTCTGCCCACTGGCCCTGTTAGTAATATGCTGCAATGTGCCCCTCACTTGTGCTGCCCTAGATGTACCTGCTTCTGTTCTGGCCACTGGCCCTGTTTGAGTTATGATGCAATGTGCCACTGACTTGTGCTGCCTCAGATGTACCTGCTCTGTTCTGGCCACTGGCCCTGTTAGTAATATGATGCAATGTGCCCCTCACTTGTGCTGCCTCAGAAGTACCTGCTTCTGTTCTACAACATTGACTGTTGATGCACTTTGCCCCTGTCATGTGCTGCCTCAGATGTACCTGCTTCTGTTCTGGCCACTGGCCCTGTTTGAGTTATGATGCAATGTGCCCCTCACTTGTGCTGTCTCAGATGTACCTGCTCTGTTCTGCCCACTGGCCCTGTTTGAGTTATGATGCAATGTTCCCCTCACTTGTGCTGCCTCATGTACCTGCTCTGTTCTGCCCACCGGCCCTGTTAGTAATATGATGCAATGTGCCCCTCACTTGTGCTGCCTCAGATGTACCTGCTTCTGTTCTGGCCACTGGCCCTGTTTGAGTTATGCTGCAATGTGCCCCTCACTTGTGCTGCCTCAGATGTACCTGCTTCTGTTCTGGCCACTGGCCCTGTTTGAGTTATGCTGCAATGTGCCCCTCACTTGTGCTGCCTCAGATGTACCTGCTTCTGTTCTGGCCACTGGCCCTGTTTGAGTTATGATGCAACGTGCCACTGACTTGTGCTGCCTCAGATGTACCTGCTTCTGTTCTGGCCACTGGCCCTGTTTGAGTTATGATGCAATGTGCCACTGACTTGTGCTGCCTCAGATGTACCTGCTTCTGTTCTGGCCACTGGCCCTGTTAGTAATATGATGCCATGTGCCCCTCACTTGTGCTGCCTCAGATGTACCTGCTTCTGTGCTGGCCACTGGCCCTGTTTGAGTTATGATGCAATGTGCCACTGACTTGTGCTGCCTCAGATGTACCTGCTCTGTTCTGGCCACTGGCCCTGTTAGTAATATGATGCAATGTGCCCCTCACTTGTGCTGCCTCAGATGTACCTGCTTCTGTTCTGGCCACTGGCCCTGTTTGAGTTGCGATGCAATGTGCCCCTCACTTGTGCTGCCTCAGATGTACCTGTTTCTGTTCTGGCCACTGGCCCTGTTTGAGTTATGATGCAATGTGCCACTGACTTGTGCTGTCTCAGATGTACCTGCTCTGTTTATGCCCACTGGCCCTGTTTGAGTTATGATGCAATGTGCCCCTCACTTGTGCTGCCCCAAATGTACCTGCTTCTGTTCTGACCACTGGCCCTGTTTGAGTCATGATGCAATGTGCCCCTCACTTGTGCTGCCCCAGATGTACCTGCTTCTGTTCTGACAACTGGCCCTGTTTGAGTTATGATGCAATGTGCCCCTCACTTATGCTGCCCCAGATGTACCTGCTTCTGTTCTGACCACTGGCCCTGTTTGAGTCATGATGCCATGTGCCCCTCACTTGTGCTGCCTCAGATGTACCTGCTTCTGTGCTGGCCACTGGCCCTGTTTGAGTTATGATGCAATGTGCCACTGACTTGTGCTGCCTCAGATGTACCTGCTCTGTTCTGGCCACTGGCCCTGTTAGTAATATGATGCAATGTGCCCCTCCCTTGTGCTGCCTCAGATGTACCTGCTTCTGTTCTGGCCACTGGCCCTGTTTGAGTTGCGATGCAATGTGCCCCTCACTTGTGCTGCCTCAGATGTACCTGCTTCTGTTCTGGCCACTGGCCCTGTTTGAGTTATGATGCAATGTGCCACTGACTTGTGCTGTCTCAGATGTACCTGCTCTGTTTATGCCCACTGGCCCTGTTTGAGTTATGATGCAATGTGCCCCTCACTTGTGCTGCCCCAAATGTACCTGCTTCTGTTCTGACCACTGGCCCTGTTTGAGTCATGATGCAATGTGCCCCTCACTTGTGCTGCCCCAGATGTACCTGCTTCTGTTCTGACAACTGGCCCTGTTTGAGTTATGATGCAATGTGCCCCTCACTTATGCTGCCCCAGATGTACCTGCTCTGTTCTGCCCACTGGCCCTGTTAGTAATATGATGCAATGTGCCCCTCAGTTGTGCTGCCCCAGATGTACCTGCTTCTGTTCTGGCCATTGGCCATGTTTGAGTTATGATGCAATGTGCCCCTCACTTGTGCTGCCTCAGATGTACCTGCTCTGTTCTGCCAACTAGCCCTGTTAGTAATATGATGCAATGTGCCCCTCACTTGTGCTGCCACAGATGTACCTGCTTCTGTTCTGACCACTGGCCCTGTTTGAGTTATGATGCTATGTGCCACTGACTTGTGCTGTCTCAGATGTACCTTCTTCTGTTCTGGCCACTGGCCCTGTTTAAGTTATGATGCAATGTGCCAATGACTTGTGCTGCCTTAGATGTACCTGCTCTGTTCTGGCCACTGGCCCTGTTAGTAATATGATGCAATGTGCCCCTCACTTGCGCTGCCTCAGAAGTACCTGCTTCTGTTCTACAACATTGACTGTTGATGCACTTTGCCCCTGTCATGTGCTGCCTCAGATGTACCTGCTTCTGTTCTGGCCACTGGCCCTGTTTGAGTTATGCTGCAATGTGCCCCTCACTTGTGCTGTCTCAGATGTACCTGCTTCTGTTCTGGCCACTGGCACTGTTTGAGTTATGATGCAATGTGCCACTGACTTGTGCTGCCTCAGATGTACCTGCTTCTGTTCTGGCCACTGGCCCTGTTTGAGTTATGATGCAATGTGCCAATGACTTGTGCTGCCTCAGATGTACCTGCTTCTGTTCTGGCCACTGGCCCTGTTTGAGTTATGATGCAATGTGCCAATGACTTGTGCTGCCTCAGATGTACCTGCTTCTGTTCTGACCACTGGCCCTGTTTGAGTTATGATGCAATGTGCCAATGACTTGTGCTGCCTCAGATGTACCTGCTTCTGTTCTGGCCACTGGCCCTGTTTAAGTTATGATGCAATGTGCCAATGACTTGTGCTGCCTTAGATGTACCTGCTCTGTTCTGGCCACTGGCCCTGTTAGTAATATGATGCAATGTGCCCCTCACTTGCGCTGCCTCAGAAGTACCTGCTTCTGTTCTACAACATTGACTGTTGATGCACTTTGCCCCTGTCATGTGCTGCCTCAGATGTACCTGCTTCTGTTCTGGCCACTGGCCCTGTTTGAGTTATGATGCAATGTGCCACTGACTTGTGCTGCCTCAGATGTACCTGCTTCTGTTCTGGCCACTGGCCCTGTTAGTAATATGATGCAATGTGCCCCTCACTTGTGCTGTCCCAGATGTACCTGCTTCTGTTCTGCCCACTGGCCCTGTTTGAGTTATGATGCAATGTGCCCCTCACTTGTGCTGTCTCAGATGTACCTGCTCTGTTCTGCCCACTGGCCCTGTTTGAGTTATGATGCAATGTTCCCCTCACTTGTCCTGCCTCATGTACATGCTCTGTTCTGCCCACTGGCCCTGTTAGTAATATGCTGCAATGTGCCCCTCACTTGTGCTGCCCTAGATGTACCTGCTTCTGTTCTGGCCACTGGCCCTGTTTGAGTTATGATGCAATGTGCCACTGACTTGTGCTGCCTCAGATGTACCTGCTCTGTTCTGGCCACTGGCCCTGTTAGTAATATGATGCAATGTGCCCCTCACTTGTGCTGCCTCAGAAGTACCTGCTTCTGTTCTACAACATTGACTGTTGATGCACTTTGCCCCTGTCATGTGCTGCCTCAGATGTACCTGCTTCTGTTCTGGCCACTGGCCCTGTTTGAGTTATGATGCAATGTGCCCCTCACTTGTGCTGTCTCAGATGTACCTGCTCTGTTCTGCCCACTGGCCCTGTTTGAGTTATGATGCAATGTTCCCCTCACTTGTGCTGCCTCATGTACCTGCTCTGTTCTGCCCACCGGCCCTGTTAGTAATATGATGCAATGTGCCCCTCACTTGTGCTGCCTCAGATGTACCTGCTTCTGCTCTGGCCACTGGCCCTGTTTGAGTTATGATGCAATGTGCCCCTCACTTGTGCTGCCTCAGATGTACCTGCTTCTGTTCTGGCCACTGGCCCTGTTTGAGTTATGCTGCAATGTGCCCCTCACTTGTGCTGCCTCAGATGTACCTGCTTCTGTTCTGGCCACTGGCCCTGTTTGAGTTATGATGCAACGTGCCACTGACTTGTGCTGCCTCAGATGTACCTGCTTCTGTTCTGGCCACTGGCCCTGTTTGAGTTATGATGCAATGTGCCACTGACTTGTGCTGCCTCAGATGTACCTGCTTCTGTTCTGGCCACTGGCCCTGTTAGTAATATGATGCCATGTGCCCCTCACTTGTGCTGCCTCAGATGTACCTGCTTCTGTGCTGGCCACTGGCCCTGTTTGAGTTATGATGCAATGTGCCACTGACTTGTGCTGCCTCAGATGTACCTGCTCTGTTCTGGCCACTGGCCCTGTTAGTAATATGATGCAATGTGCCCCTCACTTGTGCTGCCTCAGATGTACCTGCTTCTGTTCTGGCCACTGGCCCTGTTTGAGTTGCGATGCAATGTGCCCCTCACTTGTGCTGCCTCAGATGTACCTGCTTCTGTTCTGGCCACTGGCCCTGTTTGAGTTATGATGCAATGTGCCACTGACTTGTGCTGCCTCAGATGTACCTGCTCTGTTCTGGCCACTGGCCCTGTTAGTAATATGATGCAATGTGCCCCTCACTTGTGCTGCCTCAGAAGTACCTGCTTCTGTTCTACAACATTGACTGTTGATGCACTTTGCCCCTGTCATGTGCTGCCTCAGATGTACCTGCTTCTGTTCTGGCCACTGGCCCTGTTTGAGTTATGATGCAATGTGCCCCTCACTTGTGCTGTCTCAGATGTACCTGCTCTGTTCTGCCCACTGGCCCTGTTTGAGTTATGATGCAATGTTCCCCTCACTTGTGCTGCCTCATGTACCTGCTCTGTTCTGCCCACCGGCCCTGTTAGTAATATGATGCAATGTGCCCCTCACTTGTGCTGCCTCAGATGTACCTGCTTCTGTTCTGGCCACTGGCCCTGTTTGAGTTATGATGCAATGTGCCCCTCACTTGTGCTGCCTCAGATGTACCTGCTTCTGTTCTGGCCACTGGCCCTGTTTGAGTTATGCTGCAATGTGCCCCTCACTTGTGCTGCCTCAGATGTACCTGCTTCTGTTCTGGCCACTGGCCCTGTTTGAGTTATGATGCAACGTGCCACTGACTTGTGCTGCCTCAGATGTACCTGCTTCTGTTCTGGCCACTGGCCCTGTTTGAGTTATGATGCAATGTGCCACTGACTTGTGCTGCCTCAGATGTACCTGCTTCTGTTCTGGCCACTGGCCCTGTTAGTATTATGATGCCATGTGCCCCTCACTTGTGCTGCCTCAGATGTACCTGCTTCTGTGCTGGCCACTGGCCCTGTTTGAGTTATGATGCAATGTGCCACTGACTTGTGCTGCCTCAGATGTACCTGCTCTGTTCTGGCCACTGGCCCTGTTAGTAATATGATGCAATGTGCCCCTCACTTGTGCTGCCTCAGATGTACCTGCTTCTGTTCTGGCCACTGGCCCTGTTTGAGTTGCGATGCAATGTGCCCCTCACTTGTGCTGCCTCAGATGTACCTGCTTCTGTTCTGGCCACTGGCCATGTTTGAGTTATGATGCAATGTGCCACTGACTTGTGCTGTCTCAGATGTACCTGCTCTGTTTATGCCCACTGGCCCTGTTTGAGTTATGATGCAATGTGCCCCTCACTTGTGCTGCCCCAAATGTACCTGCTTCTGTTCTGACCACTGGCCCTGTTTGAGTCATGATGCAATGTGCCCCTCACTTGTGCTGCCCCAGATGTACCTGCTTCTGTTCTGACAACTGGCCCTGTTTGAGTTATGATGCAATGTGCCCCTCACTTATGCTGCCCCAGATGTACCTGCTTCTGTTCTGACCACTGGCCCTGTTTGAGTCATGATGCAATGTGCCACTTACTTGTGCTGTCTCAGATGTACCTGCTCTGTTCTGCGCACTGGCCCTGTTTGAGTTATGATGCAATGTGCCCCTCACTTGTGCTGCCTCAGATGTACCTGCTCTGTTCTGCCCACTGGCCCTGTTAGTAATATGATGCAATGTGCCCCTCAGTTGTGCTGCCCCAGATGTACCTGCTTCTGTTCTGGCCATTGGCCATGTTTGAGTTATGATGCAATGTGCCCCTCACTTGTGCTGCCTCAGATGTACCTGCTCTGTTCTGCCAACTAGCCCTGTTAGTAATATGATGCAATGTGCCCCTCACTTGTGCTGCCACAGATGTACCTGCTTCTGTTCTGGCCATTGTCCATGTTTGAGTTATGATGCAATGTGCCACTGACTTGTGCTGCCTCAGATGTACCTGCTTCTGTTCTGGCCACTGGCCCTGTTTGAGTTATGCTGCAATGTGCCCCTCACTTGTGCTGTCTCAGATGTACCTGCTTCTGTTCTGGCCCCTGGCCCTGTTTGAGTTATGATGCAACGTGCCACTGACTTGTGCTGCCTCAGATGTACCTGCTTCTGTTCTGGCCACTGGCCCTGTTTGAGTTATGCTGCAATGTGCCCCTCACTTGTGCTGTCTCAGATGTACCTGCTTCTGTTCTGGCCCCTGGCCCTGTTTGAGTTATGATGCAACGTGCCACTGACTTGTGCTGCCTCAGATGTACCTGCTTCTGTTCTGGCCACTGGCCCTATTTGAGTTATGATGCAATGTGCCACTGACTTGTGCTGCCTCAGATGTACCTGCTTCTGTTCTGGCCACTGGCCCTGTTTGAGTTTCGATGCAATGTGCCCCTCACTTGTGCTGCCCCAGATGTACCTGCTTCTGTTCTGACCACTGGCCCTGTTTGAGTTTCGATGCAATGTGCCCCTCACTTGTGCTGCCTCAGATGTACCTGCTTCTGTTCTGGCCACTGGCCCTGTTTGAGTTATGATGCAATGTGCCACTGACTTGTGCTGCCTCAGATGTACCTGCTTCTGTTCTGACCACTGGCCCTATTTGAGTTATGATGCAATGTGCCACTGACTTGTGCTGCCTCAGATGTACCTGCTTCTGTTCTGGCCACTGGCCCTGTTTGAGTTATGATGCAATGTGCCACTGACTTGTGCTGCCTCAGATGTACCTGCTCTGTTCTGGCCACTGGCCCTGTTAGTAATATGATGCAATGTGCCCCTCACGTGTGCTGACTCAGATGTACCTGCTTCTGTTCTGGCCACTGGCCCTGTTTGAGTTGCGATGCAATGTGCCCCTCACTTGTGCTGCCTCAGATGTACCTGCTTCTGTTCTGGCCACTGGCCCTGTTTGAGTTATGATGCAATGTGCCACTGACTTGTGCTGTCTCAGATGTACCTGCTCTGTTTATGCCCACTGGCCCTGTTTGAGTTATGATGCAATGTGCCCCTCACTTGTGCTGCCCCAAATGTACCTGCTTCTGTTCTGACCACTGGCCCTGTTTGAGTCATGATGCAATGTGCCACTGACTTGTGCTGTCTCAGATGTACCTGCTCTGTTCTGCCCACTGGCCCTGTTTGACTTGCGATGCAATGTGCCCCTCACTTGTGCTGCCTCAGATGTACCTGCTTCTGTTCTGGCCACTGGCCCTGTTTGAGTTATGCTGCAATGTGCCCCTCACTTGTGCTGCCTCAGATGTACCTGCTTCTGATCTGGCCACTGGCCCTGTTTGAGTTATGATGCAACGTGCCACTGACTTGTGCTGCCTCAGATGTACCTGCTTCTGTTCTGGCCACTGGCCCTGTTTGAGTTATGATGCAATGTGCCACTGACTTGTGCTGCCTCAGATGTACCTGCTTCTGTGCTGGCCACTGGCCCCGTTTGAGTTATGATGCAATGTGCCACTGACTTGTGCTGCCTCAGATGTACCTGCTCTGTTCTGGCCACTGGCCCTGTTAGTAATATGATGCAATGTGCCCCTCACTTGTGCTGCCTCAGATGTACCTGCTTCTGTTCTGGCCACTGGCCCTGTTTGAGTTGCGATGCAATGTGCCCCTCACTTGTGCTGCCTCAGATGTACCTGCTTCTGTTCTGGCCACTGGCCCTGTTTGAGTTATGATGCAATGTGCCACTGACTTGTGCTGCCTCAGATGTACCTGCTCTGTTCTGGCCACTGGCCCTGTTAGTAATATGATGCAATGTGCCCCTCACGTGTGCTGACTCAGATGTACCTGCTTCTGTTCTGGCCACTGGCCCTGTTTGAGTTGCGATGCAATGTGCCCCTCACTTGTGCTGCCTCAGATGTACCTGCTTCTGTTCTGGCCACTGGCCCTGTTTGAGTTATGATGCAATGTGCCACTGACTTGTGCTGTCTCAGATGTACCTGCTCTGTTTATGCCCACTGGCCCTGTTTGAGTTATGATGCAATGTGCCCCTCACTTGTGCTGCCCCAAATGTACCTGCTTCTGTTCTGACCACTGGCCCTGTTTGAGTCATGATGCAATGTGCCACTGACTTGTGCTGTCTCAGATGTACCTGCTCTGTTCTGCCCACTGGCCCTGTTTGACTTGCGATGCAATGTGCCCCTCACTTGTGCTGCCTCAGATGTACCTGCTTCTGGTCTGGCCACTGGCCCTGTTTGAGTTATGATGCAATGTGCCACTGACTTGTGCTGCCTCAGATGTACCTGCTCTGTTCTGGCCACTGGCCCTGTTAGTAATATGATGCAATGTGCCCCTCACTTGTCCTGCTTCAGATGTACCTGCTTCTGTTCTGGCCACTGGCCCTGTTTGAGTTATGATGCAATGTGCCACTGACTTGTGCTGCCTCAGATGTACCTGCTTCTGTTCTGGCCACTAGCCCTGTTTGAGTTATGATGCAATGTGCCACTGACTTGTGCTGTCTCAGATGTACCTGCTCTGTTTATGCCCACTGGCCCTGTTTGAGTTATGATGCAATGTGCCCCTCACTTGTGCTGCCCCAAATGTACCTGCTTCTGTTCTGACCACTGGCCCTGTTTGAGTCATGATGCAATGTGCCACTGACTTGTGCTGTCTCAGATGTACCTGCTCTGTTCTGCCCACTGGCCCTGTTTGAGTTATGATGCAATGTGCCCCTCACTTGTGCTGCCCCAGATGTACCTGCTCTGTTCTGGCCACTGGCCCTGTTAGTAATATGATGCTATGTGCCCCTGTCATGTGCTGCCCCAGATGTACCTGCTTCTGTTCTGACAACTGGCCCTGTTTGAGTTATGATGCAATGTGCCCTTCACTTATGCTGCCCCAGATGTACCTGCTCTGTTCTGGCCACTGGCCCTGTTAGTAATATGATGCAATGTGCCCCTCACTTGTGCTGCCTCAGAAGTACCTGCTTCTGTTCTACAACATTGACTGTTGATGCACTTTGCCCCTGTCATGTGCTGCCTCAGATGTACCTGCTTCTGTTCTGGCCACTGGCCCTGTTTGAGTTATGATGCAATGTGCCCCTCGCTTGTGCTGTCTCAGATGTACCTGCTCTGTTCTGCCCACTGGCCCTGTTTGAGTTATGATGCAATGTTCCCCTCACTTGTGCTGCCTCATGGACCTGCTCTGTTCTGCCCACCGGCCCTGTTAGTAATATGATGCAATGTGCCCCTCACTTGTGCTGCCTCAGATGTACCTGCTTCTGTTCTGGCCACTGGCCCTGTTTGAGTTATGATGCAATGTGCCCCTCACTTGTGCTGCCTCAGATGTACCTGCTTCTGTTCTGGCCACTGGCCCTGTTTGAGTTATGCTGCAATGTGCCCCTCACTTGTGCTGCCTCAGATGTACCTGCTTCTGTTCTGGCCACTGGCCCTGTTTGAGTTATGATGCAACGTGCCACTGACTTGTGCTGCCTCAGATGTACCTGCTTCTGTTCTGGCCACTGGCCCTGTTTGAGTTATGTTGCAATGTGCCACTGACTTGTGCTGCCTCAGATGTACCTGCTTCTGTTCTGGCCACTGGCCCTGTTAGTAATATGATGCAATGTGCCCCTCACTTGTGCTGCCTCAGATGTACCTGCTTCTGTGCTGGCCACTGGCCCTGTTTGAGTTATGATGCAATGTGCCACTGACTTGTGCTGCCTCAGATGTACCTGCTCTGTTCTGGCCACTGGCCCTGTTAGTAATATGATGCAATGTGCCCCTCACTTGTGCTGCCTCAGATGTACCTGCTTCTGTTCTGGCCACTGGCCCTGTTTGAGTTGCGATGCAATGTGCCCCTCACTTGTGCTGCCTCAGATGTACCTGTTTCTGTTCTGGCCACTGGCCCTGTTTGAGTTATGATGCAATGTGCCACTGACTTGTGCTGTCTCAGATGTACCTGCTCTGTTTATGCCCACTGGCCCTGTTTGAGTTATGATGCAATGTGCCCCTCACTTGTGCTGCCCCAAATGTACCTGCTTCTGTTCTGACCACTGGCCCTGTTTGAGTCATGATGCAATGTGCCCCTCACTTGTGCTGCCCCAGATGTACCTGCTTCTGTTCTGACAACTGGCCCTGTTTGAGTTATGATGCAATGTGCCCCTCACTTATGCTGCCCCAGATGTACCTGCTTCTGTTCTGACCACTGGCCCTGTTTGAGTCATGATGCCATGTGCCCCTCACTTGTGCTGCCTCAGATGTACCTGCTTCTGTGCTGGCCACTGGCCCTGTTTGAGTTATGATGCAATGTGCCACTGACTTGTGCTGCCTCAGATGTACCTGCTCTGTTCTGGCCACTGGCCCTGTTAGTAATATGATGCAATGTGCCCCTCCCTTGTGCTGCCTCAGATGTACCTGCTTCTGTTCTGGCCACTGGCCCTGTTTGAGTTGCGATGCAATGTGCCCCTCACTTGTGCTGCCTCAGATGTACCTGCTTCTGTTCTGGCCACTGGCCCTGTTTGAGTTATGATGCAATGTGCCACTGACTTGTGCTGTCTCAGATGTACCTGCTCTGTTTATGCCCACTGGCCCTGTTTGAGTTATGATGCAATGTGCCCCTCACTTGTGCTGCCCCAAATGTACCTGCTTCTGTTCTGACCACTGGCCCTGTTTGAGTCATGATGCAATGTGCCCCTCACTTGTGCTGCCCCAGATGTACCTGCTTCTGTTCTGACAACTGGCCCTGTTTGAGTTATGATGCAATGTGCCCCTCACTTATGCTGCCCCAGATGTACCTGCTCTGTTCTGCCCACTGGCCCTGTTAGTAATATGATGCAATGTGCCCCTCAGTTGTGCTGCCCCAGATGTACCTGCTTCTGTTCTGGCCATTGGCCATGTTTGAGTTATGATGCAATGTGCCCCTCACTTGTGCTGCCTCAGATGTACCTGCTCTGTTCTGCCAACTAGCCCTGTTAGTAATATGATGCAATGTGCCCCTCACTTGTGCTGCCACAGATGTACCTGCTTCTGTTCTGACCACTGGCCCTGTTTGAGTTATGATGCTATGTGCCACTGACTTGTGCTGTCTCAGATGTACCTTCTTCTGTTCTGGCCACTGGCCCTGTTTAAGTTATGATGCAATGTGCCAATGACTTGTGCTGCCTTAGATGTACCTGCTCTGTTCTGGCCACTGGCCCTGTTAGTAATATGATGCAATGTGCCCCTCACTTGCGCTGCCTCAGAAGTACCTGCTTCTGTTCTACAACATTGACTGTTGATGCACTTTGCCCCTGTCATGTGCTGCCTCAGATGTACCTGCTTCTGTTCTGGCCACTGGCCCTGTTTGAGTTATGCTGCAATGTGCCCCTCACTTGTGCTGTCTCAGATGTACCTGCTTCTGTTCTGGCCACTGGCACTGTTTGAGTTATGATGCAATGTGCCACTGACTTGTGCTGCCTCAGATGTACCTGCTTCTGTTCTG
Organism: Lissotriton vulgaris; assembly: GCF_964263255.1. Classification (NCBI taxonomy): domain Eukaryota; kingdom Metazoa; phylum Chordata; class Amphibia; order Caudata; family Salamandridae; genus Lissotriton; species Lissotriton vulgaris. The sequence continues at coordinate 1,109,519,126 of NC_141689.1, read as the reverse complement.
GCCACTGGCCCTGTTTGAGTTATGATGCAATGTGCCAATGACTTGTGCTGCCTCAGATGTACCTGCTTCTGTTCTGGCCACTGGCCCTGTTTGAGTTATGATGCAATGTGCCAATGACTTGTGCTGCCTCAGATGTACCTGCTTCTGTTCTGACCACTGGCCCTGTTTGAGTTATGATGCAATGTGCCAATGACTTGTGCTGCCTCAGATGTACCTGCTTCTGTTCTGGCCACTGGCCCTGTTTAAGTTATGATGCAATGTGCCAATGACTTGTGCTGCCTTAGATGTACCTGCTCTGTTCTGGCCACTGGCCCTGTTAGTAATATGATGCAATGTGCCCCTCACTTGCGCTGCCTCAGAAGTACCTGCTTCTGTTCTACAACATTGACTGTTGATGCACTTTGCCCCTGTCATGTGCTGCCTCAGATGTACCTGCTTCTGTTCTGGCCACTGGCCCTGTTTGAGTTATGATGCAATGTGCCACTGACTTGTGCTGCCTCAGATGTACCTGCTTCTGTTCTGGCCACTGGCCCTGTTAGTAATATGATGCAATGTGCCCCTCACTTGTGCTGTCCCAGATGTACCTGCTTCTGTTCTGCCCACTGGCCCTGTTTGAGTTATGATGCAATGTGCCCCTCACTTGTGCTGTCTCAGATGTACCTGCTCTGTTCTGCCCACTGGCCCTGTTTGAGTTATGATGCAATGTTCCCCTCACTTGTCCTGCCTCATGTACATGCTCTGTTCTGCCCACTGGCCCTGTTAGTAATATGCTGCAATGTGCCCCTCACTTGTGCTGCCCTAGATGTACCTGCTTCTGTTCTGGCCACTGGCCCTGTTTGAGTTATGATGCAATGTGCCACTGACTTGTGCTGCCTCAGATGTACCTGCTCTGTTCTGGCCACTGGCCCTGTTAGTAATATGATGCAATGTGCCCCTCACTTGTGCTGCCTCAGAAGTACCTGCTTCTGTTCTACAACATTGACTGTTGATGCACTTTGCCCCTGTCATGTGCTGCCTCAGATGTACCTGCTTCTGTTCTGGCCACTGGCCCTGTTTGAGTTATGATGCAATGTGCCCCTCACTTGTGCTGTCTCAGATGTACCTGCTCTGTTCTGCCCACTGGCCCTGTTTGAGTTATGATGCAATGTTCCCCTCACTTGTGCTGCCTCATGTACCTGCTCTGTTCTGCCCACCGGCCCTGTTAGTAATATGATGCAATGTGCCCCTCACTTGTGCTGCCTCAGATGTACCTGCTTCTGTTCTGGCCACTGGCCCTGTTTGAGTTATGATGCAATGTGCCCCTCACTTGTGCTGCCTCAGATGTACCTGCTTCTGTTCTGGCCACTGGCCCTGTTTGAGTTATGCTGCAATGTGCCCCTCACTTGTGCTGCCTCAGATGTACCTGCTTCTGTTCTGGCCACTGGCCCTGTTTGAGTTATGATGCAACGTGCCACTGACTTGTGCTGCCTCAGATGTACCTGCTTCTGTTCTGGCCACTGGCCCTGTTTGAGTTATGATGCAATGTGCCACTGACTTGTGCTGCCTCAGATGTACCTGCTTCTGTTCTGGCCACTGGCCCTGTTAGTAATATGATGCCATGTGCCCCTCACTTGTGCTGCCTCAGATGTACCTGCTTCTGTGCTGGCCACTGGCCCTGTTTGAGTTATGATGCAATGTGCCACTGACTTGTGCTGCCTCAGATGTACCTGCTCTGTTCTGGCCACTGGCCCTGTTAGTAATATGATGCAATGTGCCCCTCACTTGTGCTGCCTCAGATGTACCTGCTTCTGTTCTGGCCACTGGCCCTGTTTGAGTTGCGATGCAATGTGCCCCTCACTTGTGCTGCCTCAGATGTACCTGCTTCTGTTCTGGCCACTGGCCCTGTTTGAGTTATGATGCAATGTGCCACTGACTTGTGCTGCCTCAGATGTACCTGCTCTGTTCTGGCCACTGGCCCTGTTAGTAATATGATGCAATGTGCCCCTCACTTGTGCTGCCTCAGAAGTACCTGCTTCTGTTCTACAACATTGACTGTTGATGCACTTTGCCCCTGTCATGTGCTGCCTCAGATGTACCTGCTTCTGTTCTGGCCACTGGCCCTGTTTGAGTTATGATGCAATGTGCCCCTCACTTGTGCTGTCTCAGATGTACCTGCTCTGTTCTGCCCACTGGCCCTGTTTGAGTTATGATGCAATGTTCCCCTCACTTGTGCTGCCTCATGTACCTGCTCTGTTCTGCCCACCGGCCCTGTTAGTAATATGATGCAATGTGCCCCTCACTTGTGCTGCCTCAGATGTACCTGCTTCTGTTCTGGCCACTGGCCCTGTTTGAGTTATGATGCAATGTGCCCCTCACTTGTGCTGCCTCAGATGTACCTGCTTCTGTTCTGGCCACTGGCCCTGTTTGAGTTATGCTGCAATGTGCCCCTCACTTGTGCTGCCTCAGATGTACCTGCTTCTGTTCTGGCCACTGGCCCTGTTTGAGTTATGATGCAACGTGCCACTGACTTGTGCTGCCTCAGATGTACCTGCTTCTGTTCTGGCCACTGGCCCTGTTTGAGTTATGATGCAATGTGCCACTGACTTGTGCTGCCTCAGATGTACCTGCTTCTGTTCTGGCCACTGGCCCTGTTAGTAATATGATGCCATGTGCCCCTCACTTGTGCTGCCTCAGATGTACCTGCTTCTGTGCTGGCCACTGGCCCTGTTTGAGTTATGATGCAATGTGCCACTGACTTGTGCTGCCTCAGATGTACCTGCTCTGTTCTGGCCACTGGCCCTGTTAGTAATATGATGCAATGTGCCCCTCACTTGTGCTGCCTCAGATGTACCTGCTTCTGTTCTGGCCACTGGCCCTGTTTGAGTTGCGATGCAATGTGCCCCTCACTTGTGCTGCCTCAGATGTACCTGCTTCTGTTCTGGCCACTGGCCATGTTTGAGTTATGATGCAATGTGCCACTGACTTGTGCTGTCTCAGATGTACCTGCTCTGTTTATGCCCACTGGCCCTGTTTGAGTTATGATGCAATGTGCCCCTCACTTGTGCTGCCCCAAATGTACCTGCTTCTGTTCTGACCACTGGCCCTGTTTGAGTCATGATGCAATGTGCCCCTCACTTGTGCTGCCCCAGATGTACCTGCTTCTGTTCTGACAACTGGCCCTGTTTGAGTTATGATGCAATGTGCCCCTCACTTATGCTGCCCCAGATGTACCTGCTTCTGTTCTGACCACTGGCCCTGTTTGAGTCATGATGCAATGTGCCACTTACTTGTGCTGTCTCAGATGTACCTGCTCTGTTCTGCCCACTGGCCCTGTTTGAGTTATGATGCAATGTGCCCCTCACTTGTGCTGCCTCAGATGTACCTGCTCTGTTCTGCCCACTGGCCCTGTTAGTAATATGATGCAATGTGCCCCTCAGTTGTGCTGCCCCAGATGTACCTGCTTCTGTTCTGGCCATTGGCCATGTTTGAGTTATGATGCAATGTGCCCCTCACTTGTGCTGCCTCAGATGTACCTGCTCTGTTCTGCCAACTAGCCCTGTTAGTAATATGATGCAATGTGCCCCTCACTTGTGCTGCCACAGATGTACCTGCTTCTGTTCTGGCCATTGTCCATGTTTGAGTTATGATGCAATGTGCCACTGACTTGTGCTGCCTCAGATGTACCTGCTTCTGTTCTGGCCACTGGCCCTGTTTGAGTTATGCTGCAATGTGCCCCTCACTTGTGCTGTCTCAGATGTACCTGCTTCTGTTCTGGCCCCTGGCCCTGTTTGAGTTATGATGCAACGTGCCACTGACTTGTGCTGCCTCAGATGTACCTGCTTCTGTTCTGGCCACTGGCCCTGTTTGAGTTATGCTGCAATGTGCCCCTCACTTGTGCTGTCTCAGATGTACCTGCTTCTGTTCTGGCCCCTGGCCCTGTTTGAGTTATGATGCAACGTGCCACTGACTTGTGCTGCCTCAGATGTACCTGCTTCTGTTCTGGCCACTGGCCCTATTTGAGTTATGATGCAATGTGCCACTGACTTGTGCTGCCTCAGATGTACCTGCTTCTGTTCTGGCCACTGGCCCTGTTTGAGTTTCGATGCAATGTGCCCCTCACTTGTGCTGCCCCAGATGTACCTGCTTCTGTTCTGACCACTGGCCCTGTTTGAGTTTCGATGCAATGTGCCCCTCACTTGTGCTGCCTCAGATGTACCTGCTTCTGTTCTGGCCACTGGCCCTGTTTGAGTTATGATGCAATGTGCCACTGACTTGTGCTGCCTCAGATGTACCTGCTTCTGTTCTGACCACTGGCCCTATTTGAGTTATGATGCAATGTGCCACTGACTTGTGCTGCCTCAGATGTACCTGCTTCTGTTCTGGCCACTGGCCCTGTTTGAGTTATGATGCAATGTGCCACTGACTTGTGCTGCCTCAGATGTACCTGCTCTATTCTGGCCACTGGCCCTGTTAGTAATATGATGCAATGTGCCCCTCACGTGTGCTGACTCAGATGTACCTGCTTCTGTTCTGGGCACTGGCCCTGTTTGAGTTGCGATGCAATGTGCCCCTCACTTGTGCTGCCTCAGATGTACCTGCTTCTGTTCTGGCCACTGGCCCTGTTTGAGTTATGATGCAATGTGCCACTGACTTGTGCTGTCTCAGATGTACCTGCTCTGTTTATGCCCACTGGCCCTGTTTGAGTTATGATGCAATGTGCCCCTCACTTGTGCTGCCCCAAATGTACCTGCTTCTGTTCTGACCACTGGCCCTGTTTGAGTCATGATGCAATGTGCCACTGACTTGTGCTGTCTCAGATGTACCTGCTCTGTTCTGCCCACTGGCCCTGTTTGACTTGCGATGCAATGTGCCCCTCACTTGTGCTGCCTCAGATGTACCTGCTTCTGTTCTGGCCACTGGCCCTGTTTGAGTTATGCTGCAATGTGCCCCTCACTTGTGCTGCCTCAGATGTACCTGCTTCTGATCTGGCCACTGGCCCTGTTTGAGTTATGATGCAACGTGCCACTGACTTGTGCTGCCTCAGATGTACCTGCTTCTGTTCTGGCCACTGGCCCTGTTTGAGTTATGATGCAATGTGCCACTGACTTGTGCTGCCTCAGATGTACCTGCTTCTGTGCTGGCCACTGGCCCCGTTTGAGTTATGATGCAATGTGCCACTGACTTGTGCTGCCTCAGATGTACCTGCTCTGTTCTGGCCACTGGCCCTGTTAGTAATATGATGCAATGTGCCCCTCACTTGTGCTGCCTCAGATGTACCTGCTTCTGTTCTGGCCACTGGCCCTGTTTGAGTTGCGATGCAATGTGCCCCTCACTTGTGCTGCCTCAGATGTACCTGCTTCTGTTCTGGCCACTGGCCCTGTTTGAGTTATGATGCAATGTGCCACTGACTTGTGCTGCCTCAGATGTACCTGCTCTGTTCTGGCCACTGGCCCTGTTAGTAATATGATGCAATGTGCCCCTCACGTGTGCTGACTCAGATGTACCTGCTTCTGTTCTGGCCACTGGCCCTGTTTGAGTTGCGATGCAATGTGCCCCTCACTTGTGCTGCCTCAGATGTACCTGCTTCTGTTCTGGCCACTGGCCCTGTTTGAGTTATGATGCAATGTGCCACTGACTTGTGCTGTCTCAGATGTACCTGCTCTGTTTATGCCCACTGGCCCTGTTTGAGTTATGATGCAATGTGCCCCTCACTTGTGCTGCCCCAAATGTACCTGCTTCTGTTCTGACCACTGGCCCTGTTTGAGTCATGATGCAATGTGCCACTGACTTGTGCTGTCTCAGATGTACCTGCTCTGTTCTGCCCACTGGCCCTGTTTGACTTGCGATGCAATGTGCCCCTCACTTGTGCTGCCTCAGATGTACCTGCTTCTGGTCTGGCCACTGGCCCTGTTTGAGTTATGATGCAATGTGCCACTGACTTGTGCTGCCTCAGATGTACCTGCTCTGTTCTGGCCACTGGCCCTGTTAGTAATATGATGCAATGTGCCCCTCACTTGTCCTGCTTCAGATGTACCTGCTTCTGTTCTGGCCACTGGCCCTGTTTGAGTTATGATGCAATGTGCCACTGACTTGTGCTGCCTCAGATGTACCTGCTTCTGTTCTGGCCACTAGCCCTGTTTGAGTTATGATGCAATGTGCCACTGACTTGTGCTGTCTCAGATGTACCTGCTCTGTTTATGCCCACTGGCCCTGTTTGAGTTATGATGCAATGTGCCCCTCACTTGTGCTGCCCCAAATGTACCTGCTTCTGTTCTGACCACTGGCCCTGTTTGAGTCATGATGCAATGTGCCACTGACTTGTGCTGTCTCAGATGTACCTGCTCTGTTCTGCCCACTGGCCCTGTTTGAGTTATGATGCAATGTGCCCCTCACTTGTGCTGCCCCAGATGTACCTGCTCTGTTCTGGCCACTGGCCCTGTTAGTAATATGATGCTATGTGCCCCTGTCATGTGCTGCCCCAGATGTACCTGCTTCTGTTCTGACAACTGGCCCTGTTTGAGTTATGATGCAATGTGCCCTTCACTTATGCTGCCCCAGATGTACCTGCTCTGTTCTGGCCACTGGCCCTGTTAGTAATATGATGCAATGTGCCCCTCACTTGTGCTGCCTCAGAAGTACCTGCTTCTGTTCTACAACATTGACTGTTGATGCACTTTGCCCCTGTCATGTGCTGCCTCAGATGTACCTGCTTCTGTTCTGGCCACTGGCCCTGTTTGAGTTATGATGCAATGTGCCCCTCGCTTGTGCTGTCTCAGATGTACCTGCTCTGTTCTGCCCACTGGCCCTGTTTGAGTTATGATGCAATGTTCCCCTCACTTGTGCTGCCTCATGTACCTGCTCTGTTCTGCCCACCGGCCCTGTTAGTAATATGATGCAATGTGCCCCTCACTTGTGCTGCCTCAGATGTACCTGCTTCTGTTCTGGCCACTGGCCCTGTTTGAGTTATGATGCAATGTGCCCCTCACTTGTGCTGCCTCAGATGTACCTGCTTCTGTTCTGGCCACTGGCCCTGTTTGAGTTATGCTGCAATGTGCCCCTCACTTGTGCTGCCTCAGATGTACCTGCTTCTGTTCTGGCCACTGGCCCTGTTTGAGTTTTGATGCAACGTGCCACTGACTTGTGCTGCCTCAGATGTACCTGCTTCTGTTCTGGCCACTGGCCCTGTTTGAGTTATGTTGCAATGTGCCACTGACTTGTGCTGCCTCAGATGTACCTGCTTCTGTTCTGGCCACTGGCCCTGTTAGTAATATGATGCAATGTGCCCCTCACTTGTGCTGCCTCAGATGTACCTGCTTCTGTGCTGGCCACTGGCCCTGTTTGAGTTATGATGCAATGTGCCACTGACTTGTGCTGCCTCAGATGTACCTGCTCTGTTCTGGCCACTGGCCCTGTTAGTAATATGATGCAATGTGCCCCTCACTTGTGCTGCCTCAGATGTACCTGCTTCTGTTCTGGCCACTGGCCCTGTTTGAGTTGCGATGCAATGTGCCCCTCACTTGTGCTGCCTCAGATGTACCTGCTTCTGTTCTGGCCACTGGCCCTGTTTGAGTTATGATGCAATGTGCCACTGACTTGTGCTGCCTCAGATGTACCTGCTCTGTTCTGGCCACTGGCCCTGTTAGTAATATGATGCAATGTGCCCCTCACTTGTCCTGCTTCAGATGTACCTGCTTCTGTTCTGGCCACTGGCCCTGTTTGAGTTGCGATGCAATGTGCCCCTCACTTGTGCTGCCTCAGATGTACCTGCTTCTGTTCTGGCCACTAGCCCTGTTTGAGTTATGATGCAATGTGCCACTGACTTGTGCTGTCTCAGATGTACCTGCTCTGTTTATGCCCACTGGCCCTGTTTGAGTTATGATGCAATGTGCCCCTCACTTGTGCTGCCCCAAATGTACCTGCTTCTGTTCTGACCACTGGCCCTGTTTGAGTCATGATGCAATGTGCCACTGACTTGTGCTGTCTCAGATGTACCTGCTCTGTTCTGCCCACTGGCCCTGTTTGAGTTATGATGCAATGTGCCCCTCACTTGTGCTGCCCCAGATGTACCTGCTTCTGTTCTGACAACTGGCCCTGTTTGAGTTATGATGCAATGTGCCCCTCACTTATGCTGCCCCAGATGTACCTGCTTCTGTTCTGGCCACTGGCACTGTTTGAGTTATGATGCAATGTGCCACTGACTTGTGCTGCCGCAGATGTACCTGCTTCTGTTCTGGCCACTGGCCCTGTTTGAGTTATGATGCAATGTGCCAATGACTTGTGCTGCCTCAGATGTACCTGCTTCTGTTCTGGCCACTGGCCCTGTTTGAGTTATGATGCAATGTGCCAATGACTTGTGCTGCCTCAGATGTACCTGCTTCTGTTCTGGCCACTGGCCCTGTTTGAGTTATGATGCAATGTGCCCCTCACTTGTGCTGCCCCAGATGTACCTTCTTCTGTTCTGACCACTGGCCCTGTTTGAGTTATGATGCAATGTGCCAATGACTTGTGCTGCCTCAGATGTACCTGCTTCTGTTCTGGCCACTGGCCCTGTTTAAGTTATGATGCAATGTGCCAATGACTTGTGCTGCCTTAGATGTACCTGCTCTGTTCTGGCCACTGGCCCTGTTAGTAATATGATGCAATGTGCCCCTCACTTGCGCTGCCTCAGAAGTACCTGCTTCTGTTCTACAACATTGACTGTTGATGCACTTTGCCCCTGTCATGTGCTGCCTCAGATGTACCTGCTTCTGTTCTGGCCACTGGCCCTGTTTGAGTTATGATGCAATGTGCCACTGACTTGTGCTACCTCAGATGTACCTGCTTCTGTTCTGGCCACTGGCCCTGTTAGTAATATGATGCAATGTGCCCCTCACTTGTGCTGTCCCAGATGTACCTGCTTCTGTTCTGGCCACTGGCCCTGTTTGAGTTATGATGCAATGTGCCCCTCACTTGTGCTGTCTCAGATGTACCTGCTCTGTTCTGCCCACTGGCCCTGTTTGAGTTATGATGCAATGTTCCCCTCACTTGTGCTGCCTCATGTACATGCTCTGTTCTGCCCACTGGCCCTGTTAGTAATATGCTGCAATGTGCCCCTCACTTGTGCTGCCCTAGATGTACCTGCTTCTGTTCTGGCCACTGGCCCTGTTTGAGTTATGATGCAATGTGCCACTGACTTGTGCTGCCTCAGATGTACCTGCTCTGTTCTGGCCACTGGCCCTGTTAGTAATATGATGCAATGTGCCCCTCACTTGTGCTGCCTCAGAAGTACCTGCTTCTGTTCTACAACATTGACTGTTGATGCACTTTGCCCCTGTCATGTGCTGCCTCAGATGTACCTGCTTCTGTTCTGGCCACTGGCCCTGTTTGAGTTATGATGCAATGTGCCCCTCACTTGTGCTGTCTCAGATGTACCTGCTCTGTTCTGCCCACTGGCCCTGTTTGAGTTATGATGCAATGTTCCCCTCACTTGTGCTGCCTCAGATGTACCTGCTTCTGTTCTGGCCACTGGCCCTGTTTGAGTTATGATGCAATGTACCACTGACTTGTGCTGCCTCAGATGTACCTGCTTCTGTTCTGGCCACTGGCCCTGTTAGTAATATGATGCCATGTGCCCCTCACTTGTGCTGCCTCAGATGTACCTGCTTCTGTGCTGGCCACTGGCCCTGTTTGAGTTATAATGCAATGTGCCACTGACTTGTGCTGCCTCAGATGTACCTGCTCTGTTCTGGCCACTGGCCCTGTTAGTAATATGATGCAATGTGCCCCTCACTTGTGCTGCCTCAGATGTACCTGCTTCTGTTCTGGCCACTGGCCCTGTTTGAGTTGCGATGCAATGTGCCCCTCACTTGTGCTGCCTCAGATGTACCTGCTTCTGTTCTGGCCACTGGCCCTGTTTGAGTTATGATGCAATGTGCCACTGACTTGTGCTGTCTCAGATGTACCTGCTATGTTTATGCCCACTGGCCCTGTTTGAGTTATGATGCAATGTGCCCCTCACTTGTGCTGCCCCAAATGTACCTGCTTCTGTTCTGACCACTGGCCCTGTTTGAGTCATGATGCAATGTGCCACTGACTTGTGCTGTCTCAGATGTACCTGCTCTGTTCTGCCCACTGGCCCTGTTTGAGTTATGATGCAATGTGCCCCTCACTTGTGCTGCCCCAGATGTACCTGCTTCTGTTCTGACAACTGGCCCTGTTTGAGTTATGATGCAATGTGCCCCTCACTTATGCTTCCCCAGATGTACCTGCTTCTGTTCTGACCACTGGCCCTGTTTGAGTCATGATGCAATGTGCCACTTACTTGTGCTGTCTCAGATGTACCTGCTCTGTTCTGCCCACTGGCCCTGTTTGAGTTATGATGCAATGTGCCCCTCACTTGTGCTGCCTCAGATGTACCTGCTCTGTTCTGCCCACTGGCCCTGTTAGTAATATGATGCAATGTGCCCCTCAGTGGTGCTGCCCCAGATGTACCTGCTTCTGTTCTGGCCATTGGCCATGTTTGAGTTATGATGCAATTTGCCACTGACTTGTGCTGTCTCAGATGTACCTGCTTCCGTTCTGACCACTGGCCCTGTTTGAGTTATGATGCAATGTGCCCCTCACTTGTGCTGCCTCAGATGTACCTGCTCTGTTCTGCCAACTAGCCCTGTTAGTAATATGATGCAATGTGCCCCTCACTTGTGCTGCCACAGATGTACCTGCTTCTGTTCTGACCACTGGCCCTGTTTGAGTTATGATGCTATGTGCCACTGACTTGTGCTGTCTCAGATGTACCTGCTCTGTTCTGCCCACTGGCCCTGTTTGAGTTATGATGCAATGTGCCCCTCACTTGTGCTGCCTCAGATGTACCTGCTTCTGTTCTGGCCATTGTCCATGTTTGAGTTATGATGCAATGTGCCACTGACTTGTGCTGCCTCAGATGTACCTGCTTCTGTTCTGGCCACTGGCCCTGTTTGAGTTATGCTGCAATGTGCCCCTCACTTGTGCTGTCTCAGATGTACCTGCTTCTGTTCTGGCCACTGGCACTGTTTGAGTTATGATGCAATGTGCCACTGACTTGTGCTGCCTCAGATGTACCTGCTTCTGTTCTGGCCACTGGCCCTGTTTGAGTTATGATGCAATGTGCCAATGACTTGTGCTGCCTCAGATGTACCTGCTTCTGTTCTGGCCACTGGCCCTGTTTGAGTTATGATGCAATGTGCCAATGACTTGTGCTGCCTCAGATGTACCTGCTTCTGTTCTGACCACTGGCCCTGTTTGAGTTATGATGCAATGTGCCAATGACTTGTGCTGCCTCAGATGTACCTGCTTCTGTTCTGGCCACTGGCCCTGTTTAAGTTATGATGCAATGTGCCAATGACTTGTGCTGCCTTAGATGTACCTGCTCTGTTCTGGCCACTGGCCCTGTTAGTAATATGATGCAATGTGCCCCTCACTTGCGCTGCCTCAGAAGTACCTGCTTCTGTTCTACAACATTGACTGTTGATGCACTTTGCCCCTGTCATGTGCTGCCTCAGATGTACCTGCTTCTGTTCTGGCCACTGGCCCTGTTTGAGTTATGATGCAATGTGCCACTGACTTGTGCTGCCTCAGATGTACCTGCTTCTGTTCTGGCCACTGGCCCTGTTAGTAATATGATGCAATGTGCCCCTCACTTGTGCTGTCCCAGATGTACCTGCTTCTGTTCTGGCCACTGGCCCTGTTTGAGTTATGATGCAATGTGCCCCTCACTTGTGCTGTCTCAGATGTACCTGCTCTGTTCTGCCCACTGGCCCTGTTTGAGTTATGATGCAATGTTCCCCTCACTTGTGCTGCCTCATGTACATGCTCTGTTCTGCCCACTGGCCCTGTTAGTAATATGCTGCAATGTGCCCCTCACTTGTGCTGCCCTAGATGTACCTGCTTCTGTTCTGGCCACTGGCCCTGTTTGAGTTATGATGCAATGTGCCACTGACTTGTGCTGCCTCAGATGTACCTGCTCTGTTCTGGCCACTGGCCCTGTTAGTAATATGATGCAATGTGCCCCTCACTTGTGCTGCCTCAGAAGTACCTGCTTCTGTTCTACAACATTGACTGTTGATGCACTTTGCCCCTGTCATGTGCTGCCTCAGATGTACCTGCTTCTGTTCTGGCCACTGGCCCTGTTTGAGTTATGATGCAATGTGCCCCTCACTTGTGCTGTCTCAGATGTACCTGCTCTGTTCTGCCCACTGGCCCTGTTTGAGTTATGATGCAATGTTCCCCTCACTTGTGCTGCCTCATGTACCTGCTCTGTTCTGCCCACCGGCCCTGTTAGTAATATGATGCAATGTGCCCCTCACTTGTGCTGCCTCAGATGTACCTGCTTCTGTTCTGGCCACTGGCCCTGTTTGAGTTATGATGCAATGTGCCCCTCACTTGTGCTGCCTCAGATGTACCTGCTTCTGTTCTGGCCACTGGCCCTGTTTGAGTTATGCTGCAATGTGCCCCTCACTTGTGCTGCCTCAGATGTACCTGCTTCTGTTCTGGCCACTGGCCCTGTTTGAGTTATGATGCAACGTGCCACTGACTTGTGCTGCCTCAGATGTACCTGCTTCTGTTCTGGCCACTGGCCCTGTTTGAGTTATGATGCAATGTGCCACTGACTTGTGCTGCCTCAGATGTACCTGCTTCTGTTCTGGCCACTGGCCCTGTTAGTAATATGATGCCATGTGCCCCTCACTTGTGCTGCCTCAGATGTACCTGCTTCTGTGCTGGCCACTGGCCCTGTTTGAGTTATGATGCAATGTGCCACTGACTTGTGCTGCCTCAGATGTACCTGCTCTGTTCAGGCCACTGGCCCTGTTAGTAATATGATGCAATGTGCCCCTCACTTGTGCTGCCTCAGATGTACCTGCTTCTGTTCTGGCCACTGGCCCTGTTTGAGTTGCGATGCAATGTGCCCCTCACTTGTGCTGCCTCAGATGTACCTGCTTCTGTTCTGGCCACTGGCCCTGTTTGAGTTATGATGCAATGTGCCACTGACTTGTGCTGTCTCAGATGTACCTGCTCTGTTTATGCCCACTGGCCCTGTTTGAGTTATGATGCAATGTGCCCCTCACTTGTGCTGCCCCAAATGTACCTGCTTCTGTTCTGACCACTGGCCCTGTTTGAGTCATGATGCAATGTGCCCCTCACTTGTGCTGCCCCAGATGTACCTGCTTCTGTTCTGACAACTGGCCCTGTTTGAGTTATGATGCAATGTGCCCCTCACTTATGCTGCCCCAGATGTACCTGCTTCTGTTCTGACCACTGGCCCTGTTTGAGTCATGATGCCATGTGCCCCTCACTTGTGCTGCCTCAGATGTACCTGCTTCTCTGCTGGCCACTGGCCCTGTTTGAGTTATGATGCAATGTGCCACTGACTTGTGCTGCCTCAGATGTACCTGCTCTGTTCTGGCCACTGGCCCTGTTAGTAATATGATGCAATGTGCCCCTCACTTGTGCTGCCTCAGATGTACCTGCTTCTGTTCTGGCCACTGGCCCTGTTTGAGTTGCGATGCAATGTGCCCCTCACTTGTGCTGCCTCAGATGTACCTGCTTCTGTTCTGGCCACTGGCCCTGTTTGAGTTATGATGCAATGTGCCACTGACTTGTGCTGTCTCAGATGTACCTGCTCTGTTTATGCCCACTGGCCCTGTTTGAGTTATGATGCAATGTGCCCCTCACTTGTGCTGCCCCAAATGTACCTGCTTCTGTTCTGACCACTGGCCCTGTTTGAGTCATGATGCAATGTGCCCCTCACTTGTGCTGCCCCAGATGTACCTGCTTCTGTTCTGACAACTGGCCCTGTTTGAGTTATGATGCAATGTGCCCCTCACTTATGCTGCCCCAGATGTACCTGCTCTGTTCTGCCCACTGGCCCTGTTAGTAATATGATGCAATGTGCCCCTCAGTTGTGCTGCCCCAGATGTACCTGCTTCTGTTCTGGCCATTGGCCATGTTTGAGTTATGATGCAATGTGCCCCTCACTTGTGCTGCCTCAGATGTACCTGCTCTGTTCTGCCAACTAGCCCTGTTAGTAATATGATGCAATGTGCCCCTCACTTGTGCTGCCACAGATGTACCTGCTTCTGTTCTGACCACTGGCCCTGTTTGAGTTATGATGCTATGTGCCACTGACTTGTGCTGTCTCAGATGTACCTTCTTCTGTTCTGACCACTGGCCCTGTTTGAGTTATGATGCAATGTGCCAATGACTTGTGCTGCCTCAGATGTACCTGCTTCTGTTCTGGCCACTGGCCCTGTTTAAGTTATGATGCAATGTGCCAATGACTTGTGCTGCCTTAGATGTACCTGCTCTGTTCTGGCCACTGGCCCTGTTAGTAATATGATGCAATGTGCCCCTCACTTGCGCTGCCTCAGAAGTACCTGCTTCTGTTCTACAACATTGACTGTTGATGCACTTTGCCCCTGTCATGTGCTGCCTCAGATGTACCTGCTTCTGTTCTGGCCACTGGCCCTGTTTGAGTTATGCTGCAATGTGCCCCTCACTTGTGCTGTCTCAGATGTACCTGCTTCTGTTCTGGCCACTGGCACTGTTTGAGTTATGATGCAATGTGCCACTGACTTGTGCTGCTTCAGATGTACCTGCTTCTGTTCTGGCCACTGGCCCTGTTTGAGTTATGATGCAATGTGCCAATGACTTGTGCTGCCTCAGATGTACCTGCTTCTGTTCTGGCCACTGGCCCTGTTTGAGTTATGATGCAATGTGCCAATGACTTGTGCTGCCTCAGATGTACCTGCTTCTGTTCTGACCACTGGCCCTGTTTGAGTTATGATGCAATGTGCCAATGACTTGTGCTGCCTCAGATGTACCTGCTTCTGTTCTGGCCACTGGCCCTGTTTAAGTTATGATGCAATGTGCCAATGACTTGTGCTGCCTTAGATGTACCTGCTCTGTTCTGGCCACTGGCCCTGTTAGTAATATGATGCAATGTGCCCCTCACTTGCGCTGCCTCAGAAGTACCTGCTTCTGTTCTACAACATTGACTGTTGATGCACTTTGCCCCTGTCATGTGCTGCCTCAGATGTACCTGCTTCTGTTCTGGCCACTGGCCCTGTTTGAGTTATGATGCAATGTGCCACTGACTTGTGCTGCCTCAGATGTACCTGCTTCTGTTCTGGCCACTGGCCCTGTTAGTAATATGATGCAATGTGCCCCTCACTTGTGCTGTCCCAGATGTACCTGCTTCTGTTCTGGCCACTGGCCCTGTTTGAGTTATGATGCAATGTGCCCCTCACTTGTGCTGTCTCAGATGTACCTGCTCTGTTCTGGCCACTGGCCCTGTTTGAGTTATGATGCAATGTGCCACTGACTTGTGCTGCCTCAGATGTACCTGCTCTGTTCTGGCCACTGGCCCTGTTAGTAATATGATGCAATGTGCCCCTCACTTGTGCTGCCTCAGAAGTACCTGCTTCTGTTCTACAACATTGACTGTTGATGCACTTTGCCCCTGTCATGTGCTGCCTCAGATGTACCTGCTTCTGTTCTGGCCACTGGCCCTGTTTGAGTTATGATGCAATGTGCCCCTCACTTGTGCTGTCTCAGATGTACCTGCTCTGTTCTGCCCACTGGCCCTGTTTGAGTTATGATGCAATGTTCCCCTCACTTGTGCTGCCTCATGTACCTGCTCTGTTCTGCCCACCGGCCCTGTTAGTAATATGATGCAATGTGCCCCTCACTTGTGCTGCCTCAGATGTACCTGCTTCTGTTCTGGCCACTGGCCCTGTTTAAGTTATGATGCTATGTGCCACTGACTTGTGCTGTCTCAGATGTACCTGCTCTGTTCTGCCCACTGGCCCTGTTTGAGTTATGATGCAATGTGCCCCTCACTTATGCTGCCTCAGATGTACCTGCTTCTGTTCTGGCCATTGTCCATGTTTGAGTTATGATGCAATGTGCCACTGACTTGTGCTGCCTCAGATGTACCTGCTTCTGTTCTGGCCACTGGCACTGTTTGAGTTATGATGCAATGTGCCACTGACTTGTGCTGCCTCAGATGTACCTGCTTCTGTTCTGGCCACTGGCCCTGTTTGAGTTATGATGCAATGTGCCAATGACTTGTGCTGCCTCAGATGTACCTGCTTCTGTTCTGGCCACTGGCCCTGTTTGAGTTATGATGCAATGTGCCAATGACTTGTGCTGCCTCAGATGTACCTGCTTCTGTTCTGACCACTGGCCCTGTTTGAGTTATGATGCAATGTGCCAATGACTTGTGCTGCCTCAGATGTACCTGCTTCTGTTCTGGCCACTGGCCCTGTTTAAGTTATGATGCAATGTGCCAATGACTTGTGCTGCCTTAGATGTACCTGCTCTGTTCTGGCCACTGGCCCTGTTAGTAATATGATGCAATGTGCCCCTCACTTGCGCTGCCTCAGAAGTACCTGCTTCTGTTCTACAACATTGACTGTTGATGCACTTTGCCCCTGTCATGTGCTGCCTCAGATGTACCTGCTTCTGTTCTGGCCACTGGCCCTGTTTGAGTTATGATGCAATGTGCCAATGACTTGTGCTGCCTCAGATGTACCTGCTTCTGTTCTGACCACTGGCCCTGTTTGAGTTATGATGCAATGTGCCCCTCACTTGTGCTGTCTCAGATGTACCTGCTCTGTTCTGCCCACTGGCCCTGTTTGAGTTATGATGCAATGTTCCCCTCACTTGTGCTGCCTCATGTACCTGCTCTGTTCTGCCCACCGGCCCTGTTAGTAATATGATGCAATGTGCCCCTCACTTGTGCTGCCTCAGATGTACCTGCTTCTGTTCTGACCACTGGCCCTGTTTGAGTTATGATGCAATGTGCCCCTCACTTGTGCTGTCTCAGATGTACCTGCTCTGTTCTGCCCACTGGCCCTGTTTGAGTTATGATGCAATGTTCCCCTCACTTGTGCTGCCTCATGTACCTGCTCTGTTCTGCCCACCGGCCCTGTTAGTAATATGATGCAATGTGCCCCTCACTTGTGCTGCCTCAGATGTACCTGCTTCTGTTCTGGCCACTGGCCCTGTTTGAGTTATGATGCAATGTGCCCCTCACTTGTGCTGCCTCAGATGTACCTGCTTCTGTTCTGGCCACTGGCCCTGTTTGAGTTATGCTGCAATGTGCCCCTCACTTGTGCTGCCTCAGATGTACCTGCTTCTGTTCTGGCCACTGGCCCTGTTTGAGTTATGATGCAACGTGCCACTGACTTGTGCTGCCTCAGATGTACCTGCTTCTGTTCTGGCCACAGGCCCTGTTTGAGTTATGATGCAATGTGCCACTGACTTGTGCTGCCTCAGATGTACCTGCTTCTGTTCTGGCCACTGGCCCTGTTAGTAATATGATGCCATGTGCCCCTCACTTGTGCTGCCTCAGATGTACCTGCTTCTGTGCTGGCCACTGGCCCTGTTTGAGTTATGATGCAATGTGCCACTGACTTGTGCTGCCTCAGATGTACCTGCTCTGTTCTGGCCACTGGCCCTGTTAGTAATATGATGCAATGTGCCCCTCACTTGTGCTGCCTCAGATGTACCTGCTTCTGTTCTGGCCACTGGCCCTGTTTGAGTTGCGATGCAATGTGCCCCTCACTTGTGCTGCCTCAGATGTACCTGCTTCTGTTCTGGCCACTGGCCCTGTTTGAGTTATGATGCAATGTGCCACTGACTTGTGCTGTCTCAGATGTACCTGCTCTGTTTATGCCCACTGGCCCTGTTTGAGTTATGATGCAATGTGCCCCTCACTTGTGCTGCCCCAAATGTACCTGCTTCTGTTCTGACCACTGGCCCTGTTTGAGTCATGATGCAATGTGCCCCTCACTTGTGCTGCCCCAGATGTACCTGCTTCTGTTCTGACAACTGGCCCTGTTTGAGTTATGATGCAATGTGCCCCTCACTTATGCTGCCCCAGATGTACCTGCTTCTGTTCTGACCACTGGCCCTGTTTGAGTCATGATGCCATGTGCCCCTCACTTGTGCTGCCTCAGATGTACCTGCTTCTGTGCTGGCCACTGGCCCTGTTTGAGTTATGATGCAATGTGCCACTGACTTGTGCTGCCTCAGATGTACCTGCTCTGTTCTGGCCACTGGCCCTGTTAGTAATATGATGCAATGTGCCCCTCACTTGTGCTGCCTCAGATGTACCTGCTTCTGTTCTGGCCACTGGCCCTGTTTGAGTTGCGATGCAATGTGCCCCTCACTTGTGCTGCCTCAGATGTACCTGCTTCTGTTCTGGCCACTGGCCCTGTTTGAGTTATGATGCAATGTGCCGCTGACTTGTGCTGTCTCAGATGTACCTGCTCTGTTTATGTCCACTGGCCCTGTTTGAATTATGATGCAATGTGCCCCTCACTTGTGCTGCCCCAAATGTACCTGCTTCTGTTCTGACCACTGGCCCTGTTTGAGTCATGATGCAATGTGCCCCTCACTTGTGCTGCCCCAGATGTACCTGCTTCTGTTCTGACAACTGGCCCTGTTTGAGTTATGATGCAATGTGCCCCTCACTTATGCTGCCCCAGATGTACCTGCTCTGTTCTGCCCACTGGCCCTGTTAGTAATATGATGCAATGTGCCCCTCAGTTGTGCTGCCCCAGATGTACCTGCTTCTGTTCTGGCCATTGGCCATGTTTGAGTTATGATGCAATGTGCCCCTCACTTGTGCTGCCTCAGATGTACCTGCTCTGTTCTGCCAACTAGCCCTGTTAGTAATATGATGCAATGTGCCCCTCACTTGTGCTGCCACAGATGTACCTGCTTCTGTTCTGACCACTGGCCCTGTTTGAGTTATGATGCTATGTGCCACTGACTTGTGCTGTCTCAGATGTACCTTCTTCTGTTCTGACCACTGGCCCTGTTTGAGTTATGATGCAATGTGCCAATGACTTGTGCTGCCTCAGATGTACCTGCTTCTGTTCTGGCCACTGGCCCTGTTTAAGTTATGATGCAATGTGCCAATGACTTGTGCTGCCTTAGATGTACCTGCTCTGTTCTGGCCACTGGCCCTGTTAGTAATATGATGCAATGTGCCCCTCACTTGCGCTGCCTCAGAAGTACCTGCTTCTGTTCTACAACATTGACTGTTGATGCACTTTGCCCCTGTCATGTGCTGCCTCAGATGTACCTGCTTCTGTTCTGGCCACTGGCCCTGTTTGAGTTATGCTGCAATGTGCCCCTCACTTGTGCTGTCTCAGATGTACCTGCTTCTGTTCTGGCCACTGGCACTGTTTGAGTTATGATGCAATGTGCCACTGACTTGTGCTGCCTCAGATGTACCTGCTTCTGTTCTGGCCACTGGCCCTGTTTGAGTTATGATGCAATGTGCCAATGACTTGTGCTGCCTCAGATGTACCTGCTTCTGTTCTGGCCACTGGCCCTGTTTGAGTTATGATGCAATGTGCCAATGACTTGTGCTGCCTCAGATGTACCTGCTTCTGTTCTGACCACTGGCCCTGTTTGAGTTATGATGCAATGTGCCAATGACTTGTGCTGCCTCAGATGTACCTGCTTCTGTTCTGGCCACTGGCCCTGTTTAAGTTATGATGCAATGTGCCAATGACTTGTGCTGCCTTAGATGTACCTGCTCTGTTCTGGCCACTGGCCCTGTTAGTAATATGATGCAATGTGCCCCTCACTTGCGCTGCCTCAGAAGTACCTGCTTCTGTTCTACAACATTGACTGTTGATGCACTTTGCCCCTGTCATGTGCTGCCTCAGATGTACCTGCTTCTGTTCTGGCCACTGGCCCTGTTTGAGTTATGATGCAATGTGCCACTGACTTGTGCTGCCTCAGAT
This sequence comes from Lissotriton vulgaris, assembly GCF_964263255.1. Lineage (NCBI taxonomy): Eukaryota > Metazoa > Chordata > Amphibia > Caudata > Salamandridae > Lissotriton > Lissotriton vulgaris. The sequence goes on along the minus strand of NC_141689.1, from coordinate 1,109,499,369 downwards.
GTACCTGCTTCTGTTCTGGCCACTGGCCCTGTTAGTAATATAATGCAATGTGCCCCTCACTTGTGCTGTCCCAGATGTACCTGCTTCTGTTCTGGCCACTGGCCCTGTTTGAGTTATGATGCAATGTGCCCCTCACTTGTGCTGTCTCATATGTACCTGCTCTGTTCTGCCCACTGGCCCTGTTTGAGTTATGATGCAATGTTCCCCTCACTTGTGCTGCCTCATGTACATGCTCTGTTCTGCCCACTGGCCCTGTTAGTAATATGCTGCAATATGCCCCTCACTTGTGCTGCCCTAGATGTACCTGCTTCTGTTCTGGCCACTGGCCCTGTTTGAGTTATGATGCAATGTGCCACTGACTTGTGCTGCCTCAGATGTACCTGCTCTGTTCTGGCCACTGGCCCTGTTAGTAATATGATGCAATGTGCCCCTCACTTGTGCTGCCTCAGAAGTACCTGCTTCTGTTCTACAACATTGACTGTTGATGCACTTTGCCCCTGTCATGTGCTGCCTCAGATGTACCTGCTTCTGTTCTGGCCACTGGCCCTGTTTGAGTTATGATGCAATGTGCCCCTCACTTGTGCTGTCTCAGATGTACCTGCTCTGTTCTGCCCACTGGCCCTGTTTGAGTTATGATGCAATGTTCCCCTCACTTGTGCTGCCTCATGTACCTGCTCTGTTCTGCCCACCGGCCCTGTTAGTAATATGATGCAATGTGCCCCTCACTTGTGCTGCCTCAGATGTACCTGCTTCTGTTCTGGCCACTGGCCCTGTTTAAGTTATGATGCTATGTGCCACTGACTTGTGCTGTCTCAGATGTACCTGCTCTGTTCTGCCCACTGGCCCTGTTTGAGTTATGATGCAATGTGCCCCTCACTTGTGCTGCCTCAGATGTACCTGCTTCTGTTCTGGCCATTGTCCATGTTTGAGTTATGATGCAATGTGCCACTGACTTGTGCTGCCTCAGATGTACCTGCTTCTGTTCTGGCCACTGGCCCTGTTTGAGTTATGCTGCAATGTGCCCCTCACTTGTGCTGTCTCAGATGTACCTGCTTCTGTTCTGGCCACTGGCACTGTTTGAGTTATGATGCAATGTGCCACTGACTTGTGCTGCCTCAGATGTACCTGCTTCTGTTCTGGCCACTGGCCCTGTTTGAGTTATGATGCAATGTGCCAATGACTTGTGCTGCCTCAGATGTACCTGCTTCTGTTCTGGCCACTGGCCCTGTTTGAGTTATGATGCAATGTGCCAATGACTTGTGCTGCCTCAGATGTACCTGCTTCTGTTCTGACCACTGGCCCTGTTTGAGTTATGATGCAATGTGCCAATGACTTGTGCTGCCTCAGATGTACCTGCTTCTGTTCTGGCCACTGGCCCTGTTTAAGTTATGATGCAATGTGCCAATGACTTGTGCTGCCTTAGATGTACCTGCTCTGTTCTGGCCACTGGCCCTGTTAGTAATATGATGCAATGTGCCCCTCACTTGCGCTGCCTCAGAAGTACCTGCTTCTGTTCTACAACATTGACTGTTGATGCACTTTGCCCCTGTCATGTGCTGCCTCAGATGTACCTGCTTCTGTTCTGGCCACTGGCCCTGTTTGAGTTATGATGCAATGTGCCACTGACTTGTGCTGCCTCAGATGTACCTGCTTCTGTTCTGGCCACTGGCCCTGTTAGTAATATGATGCAATGTGCCCCTCACTTGTGCTGTCCCAGATGTACCTGCTTCTGTTCTGCCCACTGGCCCTGTTTGAGTTATGATGCAATGTGCCCCTCACTTGTGCTGTCTCAGATGTACCTGCTCTGTTCTGCCCACTGGCCCTGTTTGAGTTATGATGCAATGTTCCCCTCACTTGTGCTGCCTCATGTACATGCTCTGTTCTGCCCACTGGCCCTGTTAGTAATATGCTGCAATGTGCCCCTCACTTGTGCTGCCCTAGATGTACCTGCTTCTGTTCTGGCCACTGGCCCTGTTTGAGTTATGATGCAATGTGCCACTGACTTGTGCTGCCTCAGATGTACCTGCTCTGTTCTGGCCACTGGCCCTGTTAGTAATATGATGCAATGTGCCCCTCACTTGTGCTGCCTCAGAAGTACCTGCTTCTGTTCTACAACATTGACTGTTGATGCACTTTGCCCCTGTCATGTGCTGCCTCAGATGTACCTGCTTCTGTTCTGGCCACTGGCCCTGTTTGAGTTATGATGCAATGTGCCCCTCACTTGTGCTGTCTCAGATGTACCTGCTCTGTTCTGCCCACTGGCCCTGTTTGAGTTATGATGCAATGTTCCCCTCACTTGTGCTGCCTCATGTACCTGCTCTGTTCTGCCCACCGGCCCTGTTAGTAATATGATGCAATGTGCCCCTCACTTGTGCTGCCTCAGATGTACCTGCTTCTGTTCTGGCCACTGGCCCTGTTTGAGTTATGATGCAATGTGCCCCTCACTTGTGCTGCCTCAGATGTACCTGCTTCTGTTCTGGCCACTGGCCCTGTTTGAGTTATGCTGCAATGTGCCCCTCACTTGTGCTTCCTCAGATGTACCTGCTTCTGTTCTGGCCACTGGCCCTGTTTGAGTTATGATGCAACGTGCCACTGACTTGTGCTGCCTCAGATGTACCTGCTTCTGTTCTGGCCACTGGCCCTGTTTGAGTTATGATGCAATGTGCCACTGACTTGTGCTGCCTCAGATGTACCTGCTTCTGTTCTGGCCACTGGCCCTGTTAGTAATATGATGCCATGTGCCCCTCACTTGTGCTGCCTCAGATGTACCTGCTTCTGTGCTGGCCACTGGCCCTGTTTGAGTTATGATGCAATGTGCCACTGACTTGTGCTGCCTCAGATGTACCTGCTCTGTTCTGGCCACTGGCCCTGTTAGTAATATGATGCAATGTGCCCCTCACTTGTGCTGCCTCAGATGTACCTGCTTCTGTTCTGGCCACTGGCCCTGTTTGAGTTGCGATGCAATGTGCCCCTCACTTGTGCTGCCTCAGATGTACCTGCTTCTGTTCTCGCCACTGGCCCTGTTTGAGTTATGATGCAATGTGCCACTGACTTGTGCTGTCTCAGATGTACCTGCTCTGTTTATGCCCACTGGCCCTGTTTGAGTTATGATGCAATGTGCCCCTCACTTGTGCTGCCCCAAATGTACCTGCTTCTGTTCTGACCACTGGCCCTGTTTGAGTCATGATGCAATGTGCCCCTCACTTGTGCTGCCCCAGATGTACCTGCTTCTGTTCTGACAACTGGCCCTGTTTGAGTTATGATGCAATGTGCCCCTCACTTATGCTGCCCCAGATGTACCTGCTTCTGTTCTGACCACTGGCCCTGTTTGAGTCATGATGCAATGTGCCACTTACTTGTGCTGTCTCAGATGTACCTGCTCTGTTCTGCCCACTGGCCCTGTTTGAGTTATGATGCAATGTGCCCCTCACTTGTGCTGCCTCAGATGTACCTGTTCTGTTCTGCCCACTGGCCCTGTTAGTAATATGATGCAATGTGCCCCTCAGTTGTGCTGCCCCAGATGTACCTGCTTCTGTTCTGGCCATTGGCCATGTTTGGGTTATGATGCAATGTGCCCCTCACTTGTGCTGCCTCAGATGTACCTGCTCTGTTCTGCCAACTAGCCCTGTTAGTAATATGATGCAATGTGCCCCTCACTTGTGCTGCCACAGATGTACCTGCTTCTGTTCTGGCCATTGTCCATGTTTGAGTTATGATGCAATGTGCCACTGACTTGTGCTGCCTCAGATGTACCTGCTTCTGTTCTGGCCACTGGCCCTGTTTGAGTTATGCTGCAATGTGCCCCTCACTTGTGCTGTCTCAGATGTACCTGCTTCTGTTCTGGCCCCTGGCCCCTGGCCCTGTTTGAGTTATGATGCAACGTGCCACTGACTTGTGCTGCCTCAGATGTACCTGCTTCTGTTCTGGCCACTGGCCCTGTTTGAGTTATGATGCAATGTGCCACTGACTTGTGCTGCCTCAGATGTACCTGCTTCTGTTCTGGCCACTGGCCCTGTTTGAGTTATGCTGCAATGTGCCCCTCACTTGTGCTGCCCCAGATGTACCTGCTTTTGTTCTGGCCACTGGCCCTATTTGAGTTATGATGCAATGTGCCACTGACTTGTGCTGCCTCAGATGTACCTGCTTCTGTTCTGGCCACTGGCCCTGTTTGAGTTTCGATGCAATGTGCCCCTCACTTGTGCTGCCCCAGATGTACCTGCTTCTGTTCTGACCACTGGCCCTGTTTGAGTTTCGATGCAATGTGCCCCTCACTTGTGCTGCCTCAGATGTACCTGCTTCTGTTCTGGCCACTGGCCCTGTTTGAGTTATGATGCAATGTGCCACTGACTTGTGCTGCCTCAGATGTACCTGCTTCTGTTCTGACCACTGGCCCTATTTGAGTTATGATGCAATGTGCCACTGACTTGTGCTGCCTCAGATGTACCTGCTTCTGTTCTGGCCACTGGCCCTGTTTGAGTTATGATGCAATGTGCCCCTCACTTGTGCTGCCCCAGATGTACCTGCTTCTGTTCTGACCACTGGCCCTGTTTGAGTTTCGATGCAATGTGCCCCTCACTTGTGCTGCCTCAGATGTACCTGCTTCTGTTCTGGCCACTGGCCCTATTTGAGTTATGATGCAATGTGCCACTGACTTGTGCTGCCTCAGATGTACCTGCTTCTGTTCTGGCCACTGGCCCTGTTTGAGTTTCGATGCAATGTGCCCCTCACTTGTGCTGCCCCAGATGTACCTGCTTCTGTTCTGACCACTGGCCCTGTTTGAGTTTCGATGCAATGTGCCCCTCACTTGTGCTGCCTCAGATGTACCTGCTTCTGTTCTGGCCACTGGCCCTGTTTGAGTTATGATGCAATGTGCCACTGACTTGTGCTGCCTCAGATGTACCTGCTTCTGTTCTGACCACTGGCCCTATTTGAGTTATGATGCAATGTGCCACTGACTTGTGCTGCCTCAGATGTACCTGCTTCTGTTCTGGCCACTGGCCCTGTTTGAGTTATGATGCAATGTGCCCCTCACTTGTGCTGCCCCAGATGTACCTGCTTCTGTTCTGACCACTGGCCCTGTTTGAGTTTCGATGCAATGTGCCCCTCACTTGTGCTGCCTCAGATGTACCTGCTTCTGTTCTGGCCACTGGCCCTATTTGAGTTATGATGCAATGTGCCACTGACTTGTGCTGCCTCAGATGTACCTGCTTCTGTTCTGGCCACTGGCCCTGTTTGAGTTTCGATGCAATGTGCCCCTCACTTGTGCTGCCCCAGATGTACCTGCTTCTGTTCTGACCACTGGCCCTGTTTGAGTTTCGATGCAATGTGCCCCTCACTTGTGCTGCCTCAGATGTACCTGCTTCTGTTCTGGCCACTGGCCCTGTTTGAGTTATGATGCAATGTGCCACTGACTTGTGCTGCCTCAGATGTACCTGCTCTGTTCTGGCCACTGGCCCTGTTAGTAATATGATGCAATGTGCCCCTCACGTGTGCTGACTCAGATGTACCTGCTTCTGTTCTGACCACTGGCCCTATTTGAGTTATGATGCAATGTGCCACTGACTTGTGCTGCCTCAGATGTACCTGCTTCTGTTCTGGCCACTGGCCCTGTTTGAGTTATGATGCAATGTGCCCCTCACTTGTGCTGCCCCAGATGTACCTGCTTCTGTTCTGACCACTGGCCCTGTTTGAGTTATGATGCAATGTGCCACTGACTTGTGCTGTCTCCGATGAACCTGCTTCTGTTCTGACCACTGGCCCTATTAGTAATATGATGCAATGTGCCCCTCACATGTGCTGCCTCAGATGTACCTGCTTCTGTTCTGGCCACTGGCCCTGTTTGAGTTATGATGCAATGTGCCCCTCACTTGTGCTGCCCCAGATGTACCTGCTTCTGTTCTGACCACTGGCCCTGTTTGAGTTATGATGCAATGTGCCACTGACTTGTGCTGTCTCCGATGAACCTGCTTCTGTTCTGACCACTGGCCCTATTAGTAATATGATGCAATGTGCCCCTCACATGTGCTGCCTCAGATGTACCTGCTTCTGTTCTGGCCACTGGCCCTGTTTGAGTTATGATGCAATGTGCCCCTCACTTGTGCTGCCTCAGATGTACCTGCTTCTGTTCTGGCCACTGGCCCTGTTTGAGTTATGATGCAATGTGCCACTGACTTATGCTGCCTCAGATGTACCTGCTTTGTTCTGCCCACTGCTATGTGGGAACTGTGCAGCATCTTGCCCCTTGTTTGTGCAGCGTCTCATGGACATGCTCTGCACTCTCTCATTGCCCTGGTTGGAACTGTGCTGCCTCTTGACCCTTGGTTGTGCAGCTTCTCATGGACATGCTCTGCACTCTCTCATTTACCTGGTTGGAACTGTGCTGCTTCTTGCCCCTTGGTTGTGCAGCTTCTCATGGACAAGCTCTGCACTCTCTCATTGCCCTTGTTGGGACTGTGCTGCTTCTTGCCCCTTGGTGTTGCAGCTTCTCATGGACATGCTCTGCAATGTGTACTGGCCACTGGGCTGGCTCCTGGGTACATCAGAGTGCTATCTTTGTGATGTTTAATAAAGGCAGTTACTCATGTTGTGTACTTTGTCAGTGTCCGTGCTTGTTGTGTACTTGCATTGTGGAATTCTTGTGATTTACAGCATGCCCTGCCATTGCCCTGTGGTTCGGTGTCTTGTTTTCATGTTCACCCCAACATTCTGTGCATGTCCAGCTGGTTGGGGGGGTGGAGGGATGGCCTATTTGCAGCTGCCTGGGAGGGAGGGGCTGGGGGACTTGTTGATGCTCCTGCATGTCTCCTTGTGTGTGCGGTGTGCCTTCTGTGTGTGTGGTGGGGTGGAGGCCCTGTGGGCTGATTGGACGGGCCATGCCTACACGTCTGCCTGGCTGGTATCTTGAACACTCAATCAATCAATCAATCAAGGACATTTATAGAGCGCACTACTTACCCGTTGGGTCTCAAGGCGCTTAGGGGGGGGGGGGGTGCCGTTACTGCTCGAACAGCCAGGTCTTGAGCTTCTTCCTGAAGGAGAGGTGGTCTTGGGTTAGGCGCAGGTCGGCCGGGAGGGAGAAGGACCTTCCTCCTGTTGTCGCTCTACGGATGCGTGGGACGGTGGTGAGGGCGCGGCTGGCTGAACGGAGGTGGCGTTTGGGAGCGTAGAAGTTGATTCGGTTGTTGAGGTAGCTCGGGCCTTGATCGTGTAGGGCTTTGTGTGCGTGGGTGAGGAGACGGAAGGTGATTCTTTTGTTGATGGGGAGCCAATGCAGGTCTCTCAGGTGTCCGTAGATGTGGCTGTTTCGTGGGATGTCGAGGATGAGTCTGGCTGAGGCGTTCTGGATCCGCTGGAGTCTCTTCTGGAGCTTGGCGGTGGTTCCGGCGTAGAGGGCGTTGCCGTAGTCCAGTCAGCTGGTGACGAGGGCCTGGGTGACGGTCTTCCTGGTCTCCGTGGGGATCCACCAGAAGATCTTCCGTAGCATGCGCAGGATGTTGAAGCACGCCGAGGAGACGGCGTTGACTTGTCTGGTCATGGAGAGGGAGGAGTCCAGGATGAAGCCCAGGTTGCGTGCGTGGTTTGTCGGTTTGGGTGCGGTTTCCAGGGCGGGGGGCCACCAGGAGTCGTCCCAGGCGGTGGGTGTGGAGCCCAGGATGAGGACCTCCGTCTTGTCTGAGTTCAGTTTCAGGCGGCTGGTCGTCATCCACTCGGCTACCTCCTTCATCCCTTCGTGCAGGTTGGCTCTGGCGGCGGCGGGGTCGTTGGTCAGGGAGAGGATCAGCTGGGTGTCGTCGGCATAGGAGATTATGTTGAGGTTGTGTTGGCGTGCGATGGCCGCGAGGGGGCTCATGTAGACGTTGAAGAGGGTAGGGCTCAGCGAGGATCCTTGAGGGACGCCGCAGATGACTTCGGTGGCCTCTGACTTGTACGGTGGCAGGCGGACTCTCTGTGTTCTTCCGTCGAGGAAGGAGACGATCCATTCCAGTGCCTTCTCCTGGACTCCGACGTTGCTGAGGCGTTGCACTAGGGTGCGGTGGCAGACAGTGTCGAAGGCCGCGGAGAGGTCTAGGAGGATGAGGGCCGCTGTTTCTCCGTTGTCCATCAGGGCTCGGATGTCGTCGATGGCGGCGATGAGGGCGGTCTCGATGCTGTGGTTGGCTCGGAAGCCGGACTGCAAGGGGTCGAGGGATCCGTTCGTCTCGAGGAAGGCGGCCAGCTGTTTGTTGACGGTCTTCTCGATGACTTTGGCTGGAAACGGGAGTAGCGAGATGGGGTTCTGGCGTGTGAGCCGCTACGGTGGGATGTCCATGGGCTGGCTGTGGTGTTGCGTGGGCGGTGTGTGCTGAATGTGCTGAGGTGGGACTGGTGTGGGTGCACTTGTGTGTGTTCCTGTCCCCACCAGGGTATCTGGTGTGGGACAGGTACCAGTGTTCATGCATGCTGTGGCGTGGTATGTATGTATTGCATGTGTGCGTACCTGCGGCGGCATCCACGACGGTGCATGGCTTGCTGGTAGTGAAGTAGGAACAGGGCCAGGAATCCCGGTAGGGCTGGGTCCATGGCGGTCGGGTCCGTGCGGTGGGTCTCGTGGCAATGCTTTACCTCTCTGTTGTGGTGCTTCCGCCGTCTATCAAATGGAGGTGTTTCCGCTGCGGTATTCTGGTTTGTTTGCCACATCGTAATATTGCGGACGGTCGGAATGTCATTCCGTACGGCGGTGAGCCTGGATTGGCTCCGTCCGACGTGGTGTCTGGTTTGGATCCGCGGCGGTTCACGTTTTTACGAGGTGGACAGTAAATGTGCCCAGTTCCCCTTCCTAATATGGCGGACGGAAGGCCCGCTGCTGGCGGACGATGAGGTGCATTTTCCGCTGCCTCCAGCCCAGCGGTCATGCATCCGTCCACCATCCTAATGGGCCTCTTTGTAAGGGAAAGTGCTGAATAGTAAACCCAAAACATTCCTATTCCAATTCCAAAACCAACTAATTTCATGGAAAGTGCTGGATGATAAACCATAATAAATAACTATTCCAAATCAAAAACTAAATAAACTCAGGGAAAGTGCTGGATAATAAACGCCAAAAATTACTATTTCAACCCCAAAACCAACTAAACTCATGGAAAGTGCTGGATAATAAACCATAATAAATTACTATTCCAACTCCAAAATCAAATTAACTCAGGGAAAGTGCTGGATAATAAAATCCCAAACATGTCTATTCCAACTCGAAAACCAAATAAACTCAGAGAAAATGCTGGATAATAAACCCAAAAAATTACTATTCCAACTCCAAAACCAACTAAACTGAGGGAAAGTGCTGGATAATAAACCATAGCAAATTACTATTGCAACCCAAAAACTAAATAAACTCAGGGAAATTGCTGGATAATAAACCCCCAGAATTACTATTCCAACTCCAAAACCAACTAAACTCAGGGAAAGTGATGGATAATAAACCATAAAAAATTACTATTCTAACTCCAAAACTGAATAAACTCTGGGAACGTGCTGGATAATAAACCAGAATAAACTACTATTTCAACTCCAAAACAAATTAAACTCATGGACGTGCTGGATAATAAACACCCAAAAAATCGTATTTCCAACTCCAGAACAAAATAAAAATTCTACTTAAAAAAATATAGAAAAATAAAAAATTATTTAAACTAAAAGAAATACAAATTTTATAAAAATATAAAATTCAAAACCAAAATTGAAAATGTAACACAATATTTTGAAAACTGTCTCACAAAATATTTCAAATAATAAAATATACAATTAATAATTATTATTAATTAAAATAATTAAAACAATTATTATTAACATTTTGAGAAACCACTTAAAAAAAAAATAGAAATATTAAATTCTAAATTACAAATACATTTAAAAATTTTAAATCTAAATAATCCAGTTTTTTTAAACTAAAAAATGTGGACAACTTTTTCTTTATATACAATTTTAAATTAATAAACTGATGATATATTTTTTATTAAAAAACTATCTAATTCAATAAATATTTATTCAATATTTTAATAATTCTACATTAAAATGTATATAATCCCAAAAACTATTCACCTTTTTTCATTTTAATAATTAAAAAAATTACATTTTGAAATATTTAAAAAATATGTTTAATAAAAATGTATTTTTAAACAACATTCTAAAATTACTCCCCTCCCTTATACCCTATATACTCACCTTCCCGCTCCTAAAACTTAATTAAAAAAACAACAAAAAAATATTTTCACATAACAAAATTAATTACAAAATATATAATAACTAATACAACATAAATTAAAAAACAACATTAAACAAAAAATAAAATACAAAATCGAGAAAATCAGCAACAATATATTTGCCATCGATATTTACAAAATAGATATTTCTGCAACAAAAAAGCTTACCTCGATATTCTGCACCATCGATATTCTTGACTCGATATTCATGTAAATCAATATTCTGACGTTGATAGTCTGTCCCTGCACCCTCAGTCACCAAGTGAGATATTCTTGTCAGACATTAAGGGCATAATTAGGATGGTGGACGGACGTTGTCGGCCAGCCATCCTTATGGTAAAAGGGACCACCCGCCATATTGAGGGGGTCCGGTGTGTGACATTAGGATGCGCCCCCACACTGGAGGGTGCATCCTGCATTTTTAACATTGCGGCGGGCGGTGCTTTCAGCACCGCCGGTCGCAATGGCAAAAATGCATGTCGTGCATGTGCATGCACAACTTGGCAAGCACCGCGTGGTACCTTCCATTTTGTGCATGCACATGAAGGTGGTACCATAGGTACACCCCCTGTGCCCCCCAACCCCTCAAAATCCTGGGGGCCCGCAACGGGCCCCCAAACTGAAAAATGCATGCCATTCCGTGGTGCAACGCCGCCACGGAAAGGCTCCCTCCCGCCTGCATCCTGATATGGATGTCGGTGTCTAGCAGACACCGCCACCATATGAAACCCTTTTCTGCCCGGTACACTTGTCAACCATTTGGAAAAGCGGCGGACGGTCTTCCCGTCCGCTGCGTTCCCCCCGCCATACTAATATTGTGAGGGGAAATGGGTGGCGGGCGGGCTATGAAGTATGGTGGATGGCCACCGCCATGCGGGTGGTGGCGATCCAACCTACATCCTAATGGACCCCTTAGGCCTTCATTACGATGGTGATCAGTTGCACTGCAGGACGCAATTAATGCGGTCAGGAGGCCTTTGGCATGCATGAGGGATGTCTACTTTCCAATGTGACTGCTGGACTGGCGATCGGAAATGCCTCGAAATAATGGTGGGGACATGCTGCGGCCCTGGGAAAGAGCCGCAGCACATGCCACCATCGTGGACAGTGTTCATGGACCGCCTGTCTTGCACCGTATGGTGCATGGCTCACTGTGCACGGAGGTAAGTGGGGTCACTACATGTGCCCCTAGGGCCACTTTTCAGTGGCCCGTGACAGATGGGGGCCCTGTTTGGGTCCCCAATATCCCTTTCCAACAACGTTTCATAGCGGTTTTCCCGCCATGAAAAGGCTGTTGTAAAGGGAAATTGTAATCCTGATGGCGGTGCCTGCCTCGGCACCGCCTCCATTGTCAGCCGCAGCTCCGGCCACCGCCCCCTTGGGATCCCTGATCCTTGTGGAGTGGTGGCCTTGCATCCAACTACTGTGGTTCCAACCGTCAGCATCGTAATTCAGTAGTAGGGATGTCGGCACTCTGACTGCCACTGACGTCCTGTCGGAGACCAGATCGCCCGACATCCTAATCAGGCCCATAGTTTGAGTTAATGTATTCTTAAAAGTGGTCAGTAAAATTGGTTCTGAAATTGAGCAAGAGATAGACGTGTGTAGGTGGAGAGTGTTGTATGGGGCTGCTGGGAAGGCAACTATAATGCATTCAAATGTTTTATAGGCTTCTTGGGTATCGACCTGCATTTGTGGATGTCCTTTTTTAATGTGGTGCTGCCTCCTAATTATATGCTGTCTGTCAGCAAGAAAGATTTGTATCCATGTGAACTGAGTAAGTCTGTATTAATTGGAATGTGTGCTGCTAAGCCAGGATTCCGTTATGCATACAATGTCCAAACCATGGTCAGTTATGTGGTTACTGATTCAGTAAGATCGGCATTAGCTGTCCTTAGAAGCATGCACACTATACATGGGTTGGTGCTTTGATTTGAAATCATGTATGTGTGAGTGCATTTGATACCGATAAGGTCATTTATGCTGGCACATTTGAAGTGAAAACTTAGGAGACAAAGGTAAGAGTGACAGATGGTAGGAATAAGATGGATGTAGCAAATTGTTATGTTTTTTGTGTGAGTAGAAGAGTAGAGATGTAATCAAAGAGTGTTGTGGTGTGCTGTAAGTTAAAGGAGAACTCCAAAGAGTTGAAAGAATCCCAGGACCAAGCTTAAAAATTATTGGTATTTTTCCAGTTCCTGTACATAAGATAGTGGTATAGGTTGACTTCAAAGTGACAAATTGTTAAATAGCTGCCATGAGAAATAGGTGGCAACAAGTCAATATGTATGGCAGATTCAATAACTGTTGGAGTAGGAGGAAGGGTAGGCATATGCATAGTAGTAGCGTACTTGTAGACTAAATGATGTAAAACCATTGAGTAGAAAGACAGAAAGAATGAGAAAGGGTAGGAATAGCCATAGTAGTAGTCTAAATCATGCAACACAATGAAACAAAAATATTAGAACAGGCAGAAGGAGGTACAAGAGAAGGTTAGTTTGGCAGTGTCATAAAAAAGAGTATGGCATTTGAAGCAGTAGCAGTAATAGGGCTAAGAATAATAGGAAGTAGAAGTGGGTCTAAAAGTATGAGCTAGAGTAGGAATAAGTAGAAGTAATAGTAGGAACTAGGATAGACTGAGGTGAGTGGGACAGTGTAGAATTAGCAGGAGTGAGTGTATATTAGTATACTTCACTATCAATTCAATGGAAGTGCTTTTAATCTGAGAAATAAATCTTCAAGCCAGTAGCATGACTATAACCAGAAAGTAATCCATAGGACTCACCCAAATGTGTATGACAATTTTATCAAGGAACGGAGAAAGGCATCTCAGTCCAAACTACTAGTGGCTCAAAGGCAACAAGCACATATCTGTGTATTTTGTGTACATCATGAGAGAGATTTGATAACTACTGAAGCTATCTCTAGACCAGGTTAAAATGAATGCATTGTTTTTTTAAGATTTGCACCTCTGTGCAGATAACATAATCCTCTTAATCTCCTGTTTTATGGAATTTATCAAACCCTCGGAGGGCCACAAATCATCGTTTGTGAGATGACCAGCATAAGTTACATTTTAGAGCTCCCCCTTCCCCCCACCCCCGCATCTTTTGCATTACTCCACTGACTTTAGGGTGGAAACCGTAGAGACTCACAAAGACCAGAAATATGCCGTCAGAGGGCCATGAGTACCAAGCAATTTTTAAATATTAAAACCTGTGATTTGGAAAATCCCATGGTTTGCAAAATACCATGACTATTTGTTACGTACCTAACCCACTTAATGAGTCAGAATTTTTCTGACTCGAAAAATGAGTTTTGCGACCCTTACAGAATCTCATTTTCGAATGAACTTTACTATCAAATTGCGATTTGGTATGCCACTGAACATTTACGGACACCTCAAAGAAGGTGGTAACTGGGTCTCAAAGGATAAGATATTCTCCCGGGAATCATGTTGACAGCCTCAAGGAGAATAGACAGAGGTGCAGGGGACCACTGCCTTCTCGCCCAAATGTTTTCCAAAAAAAAATAACTTTTAAAAAAAGAGCACTTTTTCCTTCAGGAACACAAAAGATTTCCATTTTGAACTTCAAACACAGCACTTGTGGTCCACTGGGAGGCTGCTTTCCTGTGTATGTAGAAAATCAAATGGAGGGTTCACAACTTACGACTTGCCTAACTGCTATTCATTAGGTAGGTCGTTATGTGACTTCCCGAGAATTGCCATTATGGGAAATGTTCTAATAGCAAAATCACATACTTGAAGCAAAAAGCAGGTGTGCAAATTGTGACTACTTTTTGCACCCAGTATGACAGTATTTCTGGCCCAAGGTTCATTTTACTTTAATATCAAGCGAGTAGCAAAAGTATCCTAACAATTGCAAGGGAGGCCATGGAAAATAGCATTTCCTCCATCAGATCAACATGACAATGCTGATAAAAAGGTCCAAACAACAAGAATAGATCTACACCATGGGTCTCCAACCTTTTCTGTAATAAGATCTTCTTATGTTCAGTGAAAATCCTCCTGAGCTACAAATTTTACTAGAGGTGTAAGGGTGACTACATAAAACAAGGTTACATTGATGGCCATCATAGGCAAGATTAGCCAGCAGTGATTACCTCAATGCAACAGGCATGGTTGCCAGAAGTAAAGTAAAAAAAATGCTTTGTCATGCCTCTACATGGGTAACACATAATAGCCATCGCTGCAATGCCAGTGGCAGCAAGTTAATATTGGCACTAAGTGCTCCCCAATAACGTTTGATTTTTATTACTCAAATATCAGCATTAAATAAGAATTGCAAATTCAACCATATGAGTTCTGAAAATACACACATTTTCATCTTGAATACATGCTTTTCAGTTTTTACATACATATATTAATTTAACCAAGGATAAGCTTCTAATTTAGTTCACTGGGCTGCACACAGGAGAGCTACTTACAGGTAGCTGGAGAGTTACCAGTTGTGGTATAAGTAAGGGCTCCGAACAGACTACCTGTGTGAGGTTTCCATAAAAGACAGTCTTGGTTGTTTGGGAGTCGGCTAGCCAAAGAACAAGGATGTTTAACGATAATAATTCTATGCCAGTTTCCTAAGAGGTATTGTTTCATTCGGAGGAATGAGGAACTGTAGACTCTTTAGTTTGCTTTTCACAATATTGCACAATATATACAGTATTACTGGTTTTCCATCTTTAAGAAAGTAAACAAGCACTGAAAAAGCCAGTAAGGCTGACCTTTGTAATGAGTTTGTGATGTGTGAAAGTGTGAAACAGGTAGAAAAAACTTTTAATTGTATATTCAAGTCTTTTTAAATGATCACATCTTCATATATTTCAAAGAAGAAATAACAAAATATAAATTGTAAAAAATGTGGGAATACGTTTTGTGATCATTGTTTTTTTATATTTGAGATTACTGCAGTATACCGGTTGTGTGGTATCAACAGTGTAGTGTAAAATTATATATATCTACTAATTCTTTGCTGCAATTCCACTGGGTGCTTTTATATTTTTTCCTCAACTCTATCTGAGTCCTGTGGTAAAGGTAGAACCCCTTGAGAAAAAAATGGTGCTCCAACATGTGGTCCTATCTAAACAGATTTACATATTCATTCATTATTTCATTTATTCACTACTGTGTGGCTTTGCAAATGCCAATATTTTAGAGCAGAACTTGTAAGAAAAAAGTGCAAACCTGTTTAGAGAGAACTCTTCAGGTTCATAATACTATTCTTCAATTATTTTCACATCATGGAAAGACAGGTTTATCAAATCTTGTCCTCTATTATTTAAGTCCACTTCCTATTGTGTAAGTTTAGTGTTTTTTTGATATTCACAAACTCAGAGTTAATAGAAAGTTTACACAGTCAGGGCTCAGAAGTAGCCCCTTTGCTTTCTACAAACATGCTTCGAACCATTGTTTCAGCTACAATAGTCTCCAGAATCGACTATGGGAACGCACTATATCTAGGTCTACCAAAAAAATTAATCAATCGTCTACAGGTTACCCTGAATGACGCAGCACGGTTAATCTTTAGATCACCTAGACAGACCCATGCTTCCCCTCTACTCTATAGGTTACACTGGCTCCCTATAAAGCAAAGGGTTGAATTCAAAAGCCTGGACATTGCCCATAAGGCAATTTATGGGCAGGCGCCTGCCTATATAAAAGAGAGGCTTGAAGTGTATAATCCCAAGCGAGCTCTACGATCCTCCAACTCCCTACTGCTGTCATGTCCGCACTTTAAAATGGCGACCAAAGGTGGTAGATCCTTTTCAGTCCAAGCCCCTACCATTTGGAATAAGCTACCGGAGGTCCTTCGCAAAGAATCTAATCTCCTCCGTTTTAGGAAATCTCTGAAGACACTGCTATTCAGGGATGCTTTTGCACCTCTGTAAAATAGGCCGATAATCTGTACTCTTATTCACCCTACTTCTTGTTGCCGTATTCTGTCAGAAGCGCCTTGAGACCTGTCGGCGATTTGGCGCGATATAAAACTCAGATACAAATACAAATACAAATTTTCCTGGTTATTATACTTTTGGATGCTGTTTGGAAAATAAGCAAACTTTCAAAATGATCTTGAATCAGGCAGTTAACACAGGTACTAACTAAAGAAGGATAATGATTGAGACCACCATGCAGACTGTAGGGTTCTGTGAGTACCTATTTGCATTCAGACGTTATGGGCCTGATTCACAAAGGTAAACTTTTTTGCTATTCACAAACTCTGATTTAATAGTAAGTTTATAAATGTGGAAACTCCACAGGCAGGGTGGAGAACTCCACACATAAAAAGATAGACCTGCTCTGCTTTTTTATGTGGGAATTCTGAGCCCTGACTGTGTAAACTTTCTATTAACTCGGAGTTTGTGAATATCAAAAAAACACTAAACTTACACAATAGTGTTAGTTTACCTTTGTGAATCAGGTCTTATGTTTCTTAGCACCTTGTTTAAAGAAGGGGACAGATTTTCCAGGTGATATTTTCGAGGTAATCATCTATCTTCACAGTATGATAACTAAGGGTCCGATTACGATTACATCGGGCACCGCATCAATCAATCAATCAATCAATCAGGGAATTGTAAGCGCGCTACTCACCCGTGAGAGTCTCAAGGCACTGAGGGGGGATCCGCAGAACTGCTTAGCCAAAGAGCCAGGTCTTAAGGGTCTTCCTGAAGGTGTTCAGGGAGGGAGCGCATCTGATGTCGGCTGGTAGCTCGTTCCAGGTCTTGGCTGCAATGTGAGAGAGATGGATCTTCTGGCTCTGTGGATGTGTGGGGTTTCGGCCAGTGCGAGGTTGGAAGAAGGGAGGTTTCTTTTGGGTACGTGAAAGTTGATCCTGTTGTTGAGGTATTTGGGTCCGTTGTTGTGTAGGCATTTGGAGGCGAATGTCTGACAAAATATCGATAACACAAATATCGATATACAAAAATATCGGAACAAAAATATCGAAGTCAAAAATATAGGAATCCTATCCCTAACAAGGTAAGTACAAATATATCGAAAATAAAATATAGAATGACAAAAATATTGTTTTTTGTAAAATACCGTTTTTTTTAAATATAATAAAAATGTAATATTAACAAAATAATACTTATAAATGTAATAAACATATTTAAAAATGTACTATAATATTTAAAATTAATACATAATGTAATACAAATTAATATTAATACATATATAATACATAATATATTTTTCATTAATAATAACTCTAAATTAATTATTTTCATATCTTAAAAACAAATAAAAATTTATTAAATTACTAATACATATATTTACATAAAATATTCACATTAATAACAACATAATACTAATAAAAAAGCTAAATACATTTTAGATAGCGTATGAGTAAAAATTACTATTCCCACTCCAGAGAGTGCGACAGTAGGGAAAGTGTTGGATAGCGTAGTGGTAACAATTACTATTCCCACTCCAGAGAGTGCAACAGTAGGGAAAGTGTTGGATAGCATAGGGTTAAAAATTACTATTCCAACTCCAGAGAGTGCAACAGTAGGGAAAGTGTTGGATAGCGTAGGGGTAACAATTACTATTCCAACTCCAGAGAGTGCAACAGTAGGGAAAGTGTTGGATAGCGTAGGGGTAAAAATTACTATTCCCACTCCAGAGAGTGCAACAGTAGGGAAAGTGTTGGATAGCGTAGGGGTAACAATTACTATTCCAACTCCAGAGAGTGCAACAGTAGGGAAAGTGTTGGATAGCGTAGGATAAAAAAATACTATTCCAACTCCAGAGAGTGCAACAGTAGGGAAAGTGTTGGATAGCGTAGGGGTAACATTTACTATTCCAACTCCACAGAGTGCAACAGTAGGGAAAGTGTTGGATAGCGTAGGGGTAACAAATACTATTCGCACTCCAGAGAGTGCAACAGTAGGGAAAGTGTTTGATAGCGTAGGGGTAACAATTACTATTCTAACTCCAGAGAGTGCAACAGTAGGGAAAGTGTTGGATAGCGTAGGGTTAAAAATTAGTATTCCAACTCCAGAGAGTGCAACAGTAGGGAAAGTGTTGGATATTGTAGGGGTAACAATTACTATTCCAACTCCAGAGAGTGCAACAGTAGGGAAAGTGTTGGATAGCGTAGGATTAAAAATTACTATTCCAACTCCAGAGAGTGCAACAGTAGGGAAAGTGTTGGATAGCGTAGGGGTAACAATTACTATTCCAACTCCAGAGAGTGCAACAGTAGGGAAAGTGTTGGATATTGTAGGGGTAACAATTACTATTCCAACTCCAGAGAGTGCAACAGTAGGGAAAGTGTTGGATAGCGTAGGGGTAACAATTACTATTCTAACTCCAGAGAGTGCAACAGTAGGGAAAGTGTTGGATCGCGTAGGGGTAACAATTACTATTCCAACTCCAGAGAGTGCAACAGTAGGGAAAGTGTTGGATAGCGTAGGGGTAACAATTACTATTCCAACTCCCGAGAGTGCAACAGTAGGGAAAGTGTTAGATAGCGTAGGGGTTAAAATTACTATTCCCACTCCAGAGAGTGCAACAGTAGGGAAAGTGTTGGATAGCATAGGGGTTTAAATTACATACTTAAACATTATAAAATAAAATTAAATAATATAAATATGATCTATTAAATAAATATAAAACATTTACAATACATATACATAATTATTAAAAACATGATTAGCAAAATATTTATAACCTAAAAAAATCATGAAATACATACCATTTTATAATATTTAATTACCAATTAATAAATAATTAACAATTATAAAATTAACTTAACAATTATTTTTAATTCATTATTACTTAATTACATTAAAATTAGTTCCCACCATATTCCCCTATAAACACACAACCCAAACAGAACACATCTATCAATTAATTAATTATTTAAAATTAATTACCAATTAATTAAATTTATTTACCAATTAATAAAAAATAATGTATGATTCCTACTAATTAATAATTAATTCTACATAATGAAATTACTTCCCACCCTATTCCCCTATAAACCCATAACCCGCTACAGGACATATTTATCAATTGTTCAATTAATTAAATATAATTACCAAAATAATTAAATATAATTACCAATTATTTTTAATTAATGTATGATTCCTACTAATTAATAATTATTTAAACATTAATAAATTACTTCCCACCCTATTCCCCTATAAACCCATAACCCGCTACAGCACATATTTATCAATTAATCAATTAATTAAAATTAATTAAAAATAATTCTCAATTAATTAATTAATCATTCCTACTAATTAATAATTAATTTAACATAATTAAATTACTTCCCACCTTATTCCCCTATAAACCCATAACCTGCTACAGAGCATATTTATCAAATAATTAAAATTAATTAAAAATAATTCTCAATTAATTAATTAATAATTCCTACTAATTAATAATTAATTTAACATAATTAAATTACTTCCCACCCTATTCCCCTATAAACCAATAACCCGCTACAGTACTAAAAAACTATATTTAATTAAACTACATTAAAAATTTATAATAAAACATAATAAATACAACCTTCTATATTATGTCCCATCGATATTTAAACTTCGATATAATTGTATATCGAAATTTAAAACTCGATATTTTGTCTGTGTACCTTTGTAGGCATGAGTGAGGATTTTTAAAGTGACTCTTTTCTCCACGGGGAGTCAGTGGATACATTGTAGGTGTTGGCTGATGTGTTTGTGTCGGGGGATGCCGAGGACGAGTCTGGCAGCGGTGTTCTGTATTGTCTGGATTTTGCAGAGTAGGGACTTGTTGATGCCGGCATAGAGTGAGTTTCCCTAATCCAGTCTGCTGTTGATGAGTGCGTGGGTGACTCAGGGGAGATCCACTTGATGGTGTTGCGGAGGATACGGAGGGTGCTGAAGCAGC
The DNA here is from genome assembly GCF_964263255.1 of Lissotriton vulgaris. Taxonomy (NCBI): domain Eukaryota; kingdom Metazoa; phylum Chordata; class Amphibia; order Caudata; family Salamandridae; genus Lissotriton; species Lissotriton vulgaris. The sequence goes on along the minus strand of NC_141689.1, from coordinate 1,109,479,233 downwards.
TGGAGTTCACCGCGTTGACCTGTTGGTTCATGATGAGTGATGAGTCGAGTATGATGCTGAGGTTCTTTGCGTGGTCTGACGGGGTAGGTGGGCTTCCGAGTGCGGTCGGCCACCAGGTGCTGTCCCATGCAGATAGGGTGGTACAGAGGACAAGGACTTCTATCTTCTCGGCGTTGAGCTTCAGGCGGCTGTTGGTCATCCAGACTGTTACGTCTTGCATTCCTTTCTGGAAGTTGGGTTTGGCAGTGGTGGGGTCTTTGATGAGGGAGAGGATGAGCTGGGTGTCATTGGCGTAGGATACGATGTTGGGGCCGTATTGTCGAACGATGGCTGTGAGGGGGGCCATGCAGAGGTTGAAGAGGGTGGGGCTCAGTGATGAACCCTGTGGGACTCCGCAGGTGATTTTCGCGGGGTCGAAGAGGAAGGGTGGCAGCCTGATCCTTTGGCTTCTTCTGGTGAGGAATGTTCGGATCCAGTCCAGGGCTGTTCCTTGCATGCCTGCGTCATGTAGTCTGGCGACTAGTGTGCAGTGGGAGACGGTGTCGAAGGCTGCTGATAGGTCGAGTAGGATGTGGGTTGCGGAGTGGCCTTGGTCCAGGAGGGTGTGGTTGTCATCTGTGGTGGGGAGTAGGGCGGTCTCCATGCTGTGGTCGAGGACGGCGTTCTCTTCAATGAATCGTGTCAGTTTCCTGTTGACTGTTTTCTCTGCAACTTTGGCGGCCACGGGGGGGGGGGAGTGAGATGGGCCGATAGTTCTTGAAGTCGGTGGGGTCAGCTGTGAGCTTCTTGAGCAGGGGTCTGACTTCTGCGCTTCCAGACATCTGGGAAGGTGCCTGTTTTGAAGGTGGTATTGATGGTGCATTGTAGTTCAGGTGCGATGGTGGCCGCTGCTCTTTGGTAGATATGAGGGGGCAGGGGTCGGTAGGGGCCCCCAAGTGGATGCTTTTCATGGTCGAGGTGGGGTCTTCGGCCGTGATAGGTGTCCAGTTGGAGACGGTGGGCTGGCTGGTGTTTCTGTGGGGTGGGGGGCCATCTATGGTGCCTGGTGGATGGTCGATCAAGTTGTCGTAGAGGTTTTTAATCTTGAGGTGGAAATAGGTTCCAAGCTTCTCGCAGAGGTCTTGGGTTGGGGTGATGTCTGTGGATTCGCTGCGTGGGTTGGTGAATTCTTGAATGACACTAAGAAGTTACTTGGAGTTGGTGGAGTTGGCCAGTATTTTGTTAATCTTGGTGGCTCTGATCTGGTTGTGGTAGTACGCATGGCGTCCTTGTAGGGTGTGTGGTTTTCAGTTGTCTTGTTATTTCTCCAGTCTTCTCCAGGCGTCTGCAGGTGTGCCTGGCTTCTTGGAGAGTAGTGGTGAACCAGGAGGCTTTCCTGCTGTTGGGGTTGCGTAGCGGGGGGAGATCGTCTTAGCAGTTGGATATCCAGGTGTGGAGTTCTCTAGTTGCATTGTTTGCATTGGGTGCCCAGGTGTGGTTGTGTCGGATGAGGGTGGAGTTAAATTGCTCGTCTGTAACCTTTCTCCGCGTTGGTTCAGGTCTCTGTGAAGAAGGTAGTGCCGGGCGAGAGAGAGTCGAGTAGGTTCCAGATTTCCATGGCGTGTTTGTGTAATGGATCGTACGTTGAGGAGGATGCATTTTAGGTTGTCGCCGGTGCTGGCGTTGCTGGTGTTGGAGGCCAGGGTGGCGGTGAGGGTTTGGCAGCAGTGGAGGCAGGAGAACTGGCTGTGGGTCGTGTTCGGCAAGGCCTGTTGGCATTCTTTAAGACTTCCAGGGTTGAGTGCAAAGAGGGTGGTGGTGTAGTAGCGATGAGTAGTGGGAGGTCCAGGGTTCCTGGCGCTGGCCGCGGGCGGGTCGCGGACAGGCGCAGACGGATTGAACAAAAGAACACCGCCAAACCAGCTGCATCCCGACTGCAAAATCACAAGTTTATTGTGGGGCTGGCAGTGGCAGCACGCTTCAACTCTAAGGGCCCGATTACGACTTCGCTCGGAAAGCCCTATGACCGAATCAGATTCGGAGGGCTTTCAAGCAAGTTGGGCTACGGGGCCCTGGGCGACCGAAGAACAATGCAAGTACACACTGATGGACTCGGGTCACACGGAGTCCCTTTGATGTTTATGGGAGCCTGTTGTACGTTGCGTACATACAGGCACATGCATCAACCATTTTTGCAAGCACAAACTGTGCAATTCGCAAAAATCGGCTCTTCACTCCCGCTAAAAAGGCTTCTGCGATGCCTCAACCTGTCAGCCTCTCGAAATTTAAGAAATAACAAATTATTGAGATTTCTTAAATTGCGAATGCATTCAATGAATTGCAAATTGCGATTCCTTAAATGCAATTCATGATGGAATCGCAAATTGCAATTTTGCTAATAGGGGGCACAAGTTACCATCAAGTTGTACTTGATGCTAATTTGCTAAAACTTTGAAAAATGCACTAAAGTGCATTTTTCAAAGTTGTGAGTTACACACACACACATGCCCTTGGGGCATATTTGTGCACAACATGCGTGCACAGAACAATTTCAGGGGTGCAACAGGGTGTCCTTTTGCCACCCTTGAAATTGCATGGCAATTTGCGAGTACCTATTGGTACTCGCAAATTGCCCATTCAATCTCCCATTCCTTACTATTGGCCTGTGACTCGCAATTTGTGACTTGCAATTAAGGAATGTTTGGGAATCACACATTTTTTAGCGATTCCTATATACGTAGGCTTTTGCAATTCCTTAATTGCAATTTCTAAATAATCACAATTAAGGAATTGCAAAAGCCTACATTGAGGCATGTGCCTGATAGGCTCCCATACAGAAAAAGGTACTTGTAGAAAAGATCGCCCCCTGTCGCATGGATGCCTCAGTGCCCTCCGCACAGTGCATGCATGTGTCAGGGGGCCCCCTGGGGCCCCCCCTGTGAATGACTTGTAAGGCCACGAGTGGAGGGGGGCCCGCTACTGTCCGTCAAAGTCCGCTTCCAGCAGCTTTTTCGAGTTTGGGGCTACGACTCGATGCAGCTGCTCGACCCGCACATAATATTGGTCGCTCGGAAATCGGACCCATTGCGCTGCACGAGTCGGCCATGTTGTAGTCGTTTGGAGGGCTTCACTGATGGGTACGAGTCTCTCGGAGTGCGAGGCGATATTCACATCATACTTGCTAGCTCGTACAGCGGTACGATTCATTCAGAAACCAGGGCTACAAATCAGACTCACTTGCTTCGGATCCCGTTCGGAGCCCTTCCGATTGAGATCGTAATTGGGCCCTAGGAGAGATCCTGATGGCAATGCCTGCCAAAATGCTGCACTCCCACCATGTCTGCAGCACTGTTGCCATGCAGCATGTCGTGCATGGCAAACATTGCGCACACCAACAGTTCTGGTATGGGTGGCACAACATGTGCCCTCTGCGACAGTCCTCATGAACTAAATTGCTGTGGGGCCCTTTTTGTGGCCCTTTACCTGCCTTTGCGCCAAACTTTTCACGGCTTGATCCACACCATGAATTGCTAGGCAGAAAGGCAGGTCATAATTCCCACGGCCGTGTCCATGCCAGCACCACGAGCATTGAGTGCTGCTGTCGACACCGCCACCTACGTGGGAGCTCTTATCTTGGAGGTGGTGGTGGTCTGACTGCACACATTGTAATCGGGCGGCTGGACCTCCACAAATGGTAAAGCGGTCCTAAGTGCACTTAAGTCATAATCAGCCCCTTACTTCGGGCGGAACTCATTTAGAGCTAGTGTGCTTAGGATGCAGTGCAGGGAGTTTGTCTTCTTAAGATGTAGAACAGTGTGGTTCGAAAGTGCCCATTTGATGTACTGTTATCGATTTGTGCCCCTTGGAAGTAGTATTACATGGTGGGTTAGTGTATTGAAGGCAGAGATTGGTGAGTCAAAGTTCTGAGAATGCAATACTTTGTGATTTGCGACTATCGTCGGGTACAGTTTAACGTGGCTTGTTAGTGTCCCTGTGAGGCAGTGTGGTGGGTTAGGCTCCCACTATAAAATTTGCAGGGTTTGCGTCCATAGGATGAAGACCAGTATGTGCCTCGGATGAAGTGCAATGCAGTAGATTAATGGCTCCAAGATGTAATGTAATGTGTTAGCTTGGTTTGTATCATGGAGTACAGCAGGCTAGTCTACCTAATGAGAAGTGTGGTGGATTCGTTTCTATACTATGTGGTGGATAGGTCTCCTTATCATGAAGTTTATCAGTTTAGTGAGAAGAGGGTCCTTAAAATGCAATAGAAAGTGATTCAGGGCTGTATGATTATTTAGTGTCCCCACAATGTTGTGCAGTGGGGTTGGGTAGTGAATCTAGATGCAGTGTGATCAGCTATGATCCCAACGGTGTAGTGCAGTGAATTAGTGTACGTGGGCTGCAGTCTAGTGGCTTCAGATCCCCAAGATGAAGTTCATAAGAAGGTCCCTACAATACATCGTGGTGTGACACAGAGTTCTAGTTCCTCTAAGATGCAGTGCACTGGTTTAGCGTACCTAAGATGTAAACCAGTATGTTGGGATCTTATCTCTATGGGACAGTGAGGTTGGTGAGCACCCATACGATGCAGTGTGATATTTTAGCATCCGTAGGAAGAGAGAGTAGCATTCCGAAGTGGACGGTAGCACCCCTTGGGTGCAGTGCATTGTGGTGAGTTGGAGTCTACAGGATACAGCAGGATGAATGTGCTCCCACTGTGTGACTGGATAGTGCCCTAGAATGCAGTTCATTTTAGCAACCGCTCGTCCGGTATGGTGGAGGAATTTCGACCCCCAAAAATGGAAGTAAAGGAGAAATAAAACTACATTCGTTTTTATTTCTCCTTTACTGACGAATCTTGGGGGTGGGGCCTGGGGGATGACAGCACTGAGGGGAGTGGTAGTGCACTCCTTCACTGCAGATGATGGTTTGGCCAGCCATCTCAGGCCAAAACCATCATACGCAGTGAACCTCTCTCCAACCCCAGCTGCATTGCTGGAGTTGGAGAGAGCAGGCACCGACTCCCAGTCTGTCTTGGAACGCCAATCGAGGGCACACAGGCCAATCCTGAAGTTGCTCTCATATGGTGACAAAGAGATCAGATGAAATATCTTAGTTCTCCTTGGAGTATCACCTGAAAGTAAAACCCCCAGAAAAAAATATAGGTCTAGAACGCGAAAAGGTAGGTTTGTGGTCTTCACATTTTTTCCGCTGTATTCATAATTTGTCTTCTCATTCTTTTTTTTTTGTTTTTTGGAAACCTTTATTGTTACTTCAAGCAAATACAAGCATGGGCCTACAACCACCCTGGCCGGCCGCTAGTCAAGTCGTAAGTACAGCAAATCAATGTGGGAAAATACAGCAGCCCGAAAATCGGGGTCTAATAAGTGTCTAGGATACAACTTATATTCAAGCGCACTGATCAAGATTCAGGATTCGAGAAGGTTCATTTTACAATAAAGAAAAACTCAGAATCAATGCCATACGGTCATACATGGTCCTACAATAGCAAGCATGAAGCAGGAAATCCGCAAATAGTGCAAATACGTTTGAAGTACTGGGGGTAAGGCATACGAGTCAGGATAAATGTAAAAACAAACACGTTCCGTAGCAAAGCTGTACCCCACCTGTTGAATAATCATGGAGAAGATAGTAAAGTTGTAATGTATTTATTAGCAGCATGGCCATCCATCCACAGGTTACAGAGTGCAGCTACAACTGATTTCTATAACAGCAACATGTAAGTTCCACTAGCATGTGGAATGTAGAGCTCTGTTAAAAGGAAACATGTCGCATGCAGTGGCATGCGACAATGACCAAGCTTCTTAAAGAAATACAACCTTAAATCAGAATACAACATCTTCCCTTTTCAAAACAAAAAGAAAAAGAGAAAACAAATATGTACAATATTGAATAACGAAGAAAGTAAAATAACAAAAATACAGAATAACATTCAGTCAGAAAATCTTTTAGGTAAATTGACAACCCGTTTTCCACCCTTGACCCTATGAGCTATAGAGTCATCTGTGTCAGCATCAACATGTTTATCAGCCAAACTATTGGAAACATTATAAGGTTTAGTACACTTGGCTAACCTACACATATTCCAAATCCTCCCGTCTTGGGTCATGACACTGTTGGTAAACACTTTTTTAATTTTGATTGGATCGGTAAATTTGCTGGATCCTTTGGGCTTCTGGTAACATGTGAAAAGGCCCAGAAATATCAAATGCAACTTTTTCCCAGGGTTCCAATGGCCACTTAACCGTCTTGAGGGGTGGAGTAATGGTTTTCATCATCTTATCACTGGATGCACAATCCTGACATTCTCTGACAATCCTATCAATGAAACGGTCAATTCCAGGCCACCAAAAATACGATCTAACTAGTCTTTTCATAGATGAGATTCCCGGATGGGTCCTGTGTGCCACCTTGAGTATAACATCCTGCATACCTTCTGGAGGGACACACTTGCCTGACTTAAAAATAAAACCAGACTCTAGTTCCAATTCTTCTTCCACATTATAGAAAGGCAAAAGTTCTGCTCTAATTTTGTCCTTGCTAGGCCAACCCCCATTGATATAATTTTTGAGTTCCTCCCATTTATCATCCTTCTGTACACACTCCAACCACAACGATTCAGAAATATCCTGAAAGGAATCTTTTAAAACATCCTGAACAGTAACCACAAAATCCCCTTCATGTAAAGTGCCCACTACATCTTGTTGACACGGTAAACGCGATAGACAGTCAGCCATAACATTCTTCTTCCCAGGTACATAGCAAGTGACAAAATTGTATTCTTGTAATCTAGAGGAAAGTCTGGCTATCCTGGCTGTTGAGTTCCATCCACCACCAACTGATAAAATGTTGACTAGTGGTTTGTGATCTGTCCTAAGGACAAACTTAGAACCCCAGACATACAATCTGAAGTGCTCAATCGCCCAAACACAAGCAAGAAGTTCCCTTTCTATCACTGCATATCTTCTCTCACACTCATTGAGAGTTCTGGATGCAAACGCTACAACCCACTCATTATCACCCTCTTTCTGTGATAAAACACTGCCCAAACCATACAAACTCGCATCAACCGTAATTACACATTCCTTGTTTATGCGGAAAGGCTTAAGGGTAGGGGAACTTATAATATCATTTTTGATGGTATCAAAAGCTTGTTGTTGTGTAGTAGACCACTTGAATTCCTCACCTTGCCTTAACAATTTCCTCAGGGGTTCCATCTTAGTTGCAAAGTTTACTACAAATTTACTGTAATATTCACACATTCCAGCAAATGATAGCAACTGATCCTTGTTTATTGGAGCAGGAGCCTTAATAATGGCATCTACATTTGATTTTTTAGGAACAACACCCTCACCGGACAACGTGTGTCCTAAGTACTCCACAGATTCTTGAAATAATTTACACTTATGTGCTTTAAGTGTTAGCCCATTAGACTCTAATCTTCTGCAAACTTCTTGCAAATGAGATTCGTGTTCATTCACATTTTTTGAAAATACTAGTATGTCGTCCTGAAAGCATTTGACGTACCCATCCAAATCTCTGAAAATATGGAACATTGTCCTTTGGAACACGGATGCAGCTGACGCTAACCCAAACGGCATACGTACATATTGGAATAAACCTTGAGGTGTAATGAAAGCTGTAAGTTTCCTAGATGTTTCTGTTAAAGGGATCTGGTGATAGGCCGATCTCAAATCTAATGTTGAAAAAATTTTTGCACCTTCTAACATAGACACTAGCTCGTTTATATTGGGTAAGGGATGACAGTCAATAACGATATTAGCATTTAGTGCTCTTAAATCTACACATAGCCTTAATTTTTGGTCCGGTTTTCTTACTAGAACTATGGGCGAAACCCATTCGGAGGATTCGATTGGTTCAATAATGCCCTCATCTAGCAACTCTTTCAACATACTTTTAAGTTCCTCCCTGATGTTGATCGGTACACCTCTAAGCTTTTGTACAATTGGTGTATGGTTCCTCTTGAGGACAATATTATGTGAAAAATGTTTGAGCATTCCTAATTTCTCACAAAAAACTGAGCTAAAAGATTTTACTAGATTATCAGCTTTTTCAGCAAAAGTAGTAGCAATATTGGATGGTTCAATCAATGAAACAGTACCCATGAGACTGTCATCACATAGAGAAATGGGATCTTTGGCACGTGGATTAATCAAAATTCCTAATTGCCACTGATCCCACCCTCGTCGCCATATTTTGTTGAATAATCATGGAGAAGATAGTAAAGTTGTAATGTATTTATTAGCAGCATGGCCATCCATCCACAGGTTACAGAGTGCAGCTACAACTGATTTCTATAACAGCAACATGTAAGTTCCACTAGCATGTGGAATGTAGAGCTCTGTTAAAAGGAAACATGTCGCATGCAGTGGCATGCGACAATGACCAAGCTTCTTAAAGAAATACAACCTTAAATCAGAATACAACACCACCCCTCAAAACTAAACATACTGTAGGAAACATGAAAAACGACGACACCAAAAAAGGAAGAAAGACAAAGGGCCATAGAAACAAAGAAAGGACAAATTAACAAACCCCATCCCCCTACCCCCCACCCTGCACCCCTGCAGAAGGCTACCGCCTACCCCCCCCCCCCCCAGCAGCGTGCCTGTCACCCTAAATAAGAGACCCGAAATATAGAAAAAGAGAAAAAAGAAGAAAAAGAAGAAAAATGCGGAGGATGGCCATCGATCTGGCCACCCGCCCCCCCCCCCACCACCGTACACAGTAAACATCCTAAAAGCAAGATCAGAATAGCCATGGAAAACATTAATCACCGATAGCACAATCAATAACATCTCCGCCGAGTGTCCCCCAAATCACAGTCAGCCAACAAGAAGTCCACTAAGTCCTAGACGGTATCACCCCTGGCCTTTTCTATCAGTAGTACCAACATACGTCCACTTATCAATCGCCATACAGAGCAGCGTGGAGGGTCCAAGTGATACGGGCAGACCGGGCAGTGTTGTTACTCCATGGGACTTCAGCCACCAAAACCCAGCCGAATATGTATGGCGGAAATCCGTCTGTGTCAGGATCGACCCCGAAAACATCCTCCAGTCCGAACACAGTCTCACCAGCCAGGGAAAGAGAGTCACACCATCCGGCAAGCACTGAAACGTCACTGGGGCAGCCCAAACCATAGATCGGCGTTGTTTCCCCAGCCGCTGATTAGATATGTGCCCCGACGAGTCACTCACATGTACAACAGATCTGTCCAAGGCGATCTCATGAACCGGGTCTTCCAGCGTCTCCACGAACATAGGCGTAGCTGCAGCACTCAGCACTGACGCAGAGGCGGGCACATCGACACTTCCTTGAGATCGAACTATGCCCGTGTGGAACGGTGGGACAACAATGGAGGCCATCCTTCTTCCCAGATCCCGGGCGTCACGGATCAGGGTCGTATGCAGGGTTGTTAGAGCAGCCAGCATGTCTTTGGACGTGGGCTCTTTCTCGTGTCGCCAGACCCCAGGACTCTCCCGCACAGCAGCTTCTCTGCCTGGATGTGGTCTGCGTAAGAGGGTGCCAGCCGCCATCTTAGCTGATCCGGCCTCGCCCTTCTCCACCTCACCTCGGGACCGGGCCCCACACCAGGGCGCAACAGGATTCACCGCGAGGACCCAGAAAGTCAAGGCAGGCTTCCCAGCGAAGGGCCACCAATAGGCTAAACAAAATCTCCGCCGCTCCCTGGGAGCCGCCCGCCGATTCCGGGAGAAGTCATTAGTTATGCCCGGACACAACACTGGAAGGGGGCCAAGTATCGTGCACTCCCCTCGACCCTGCTTTACCGCACATCCCACGAGTCACTCCGCTAGATGGACTGGGTCGTCACTGTCGCCATCGGCCCATCAGATCTCCGGTGCCCTCCGGCCGACTCCTCACCTCCACCAGTGGCCGCTGTTGTCGCGGCCGGCTGCTCCTCTCACTCGAAACCCCGGTCCCAGCTCTGTGAAGGCCGCAAAACAGTTGGGGACATTTCCACGGGTCTGCCGCATGCAAAAGCCTCAGGAGCAAACGGTCAGTGAAAGTTTTCCTTCGCCTACTTAAATATGCCGTTACGGCTCAGGATAGTTGCCAGGATGTATGCGCGGGGTGAGAAGGCTCACGGAGCTGAGCGTCTATGCAGCCATCCCGGTCGCCATCTTGGCTCCTCCCCTGTCTTCTCATTCTTAATGAAATATTGAGCTTAGTTTCTTTTAAGCAAATCCTAGAGCGAGCAACATGAAACATAGTAGCTGAGGATAAAAGTGTGCAACCGCATTGAAGAAGAGTGTCTGGGCCTTGGCTAGGCTGATGAGGGGTAGAAGTTTGTGGGTGCCCCATTTAAAAATATACTTCCTCTGAGTGACACTCCGTTTATACCAGAGGACCCACTAGAAAGAAGCTCTTTCGGATTTTACTGAAGCAGTTGGTGAAGGTAAAATCATAGGAGCTCTTTTAAAAAGTGGGTGGATGTGAATGCCATTCTACTTGGCCTAGGGCCGATATGCCAGCCGAGAAGAGAACTTTTGGGTCTCCAGGGCCCATTATTTCTCCAAAGAGCGGCCTTTAAAATACTGTGGAAGTCAGCCACGGCACAGAACCCATGTTCCGGGTACAAGTCCTAAAAAGTGAAACCAGTAAAGAGGAGGAGATTGTGCTCTGGTCCAAGAGTCAAGATTAAAGGCATGAGTGGGTTTTGTCTGGATCTTTCTGCTTGTCTGGGCTGGGCAGGACTGTAACACTAGAGGCCTCTGCTGCTGATTTCTGCACATGGTGACGAACTCGGACCACCCAAAAATCATCAAAATTAGAGCTTGAAAACTTTTCAAATACCTAAAACAGTGTTCATCTAAAAAAAGTTGATTACTACAATAAACAGCAGAATTACACAGGGTTCCAAATGCTAAAAAAATTGGTCTTCTTAATATTTTGGCTGAAGAGAAAAGAAATCTGAATTTTCTAAGACATGGAATCAATATGTCAAAGAATTGTTTGAATGGGATTTAAAATTAGCCTAAATTGGTCTAAATATTGCTATATAATTTAGAAGACCAAGGGCCCGATGTAGGTGGCCATTTACCGGCCGGTAACGGCCGATTTCGGCCGTTACCGACCGGTAAATGGGTTTTTGGTATGTAGGGGGCCAATTTTACAGAATCGGTAAATTTACCGAATTGGTAAAATACAGAATCGGTATTTTTACCGATTCGGTAACTTCCAGATGTAGGTGGGACTCTTCTGAGTCCCAAAGGCCTTACAGATTTGGTATTTTACCACCCAATCCAATAGGGGGGTAAAATACCGAATCCAGGTGTGCATGCACATGTGTGCATGCACACCTATGCCATGTGACAGAGAGACATGCCCTTAGGGCATGTCTGTGTGCCACATGGCACACATGCCTGTATTTGGGGTGCTAGAGGGTGTCAAAGTGACACCCCCTGCAACCTTGCTGGAATCGGTATTTACCGAATCGGTAAAAACCGATTCGATAATGCCCATTGATTCCTATGGGCTCCAATGCCCATAGAAATCAATGGGCATTACCAAATCGGTATTTACAGAATAGCATGAAGGTGACGCAACATAATATTGGGTGCAATATAAAATTCAGTAGCATGATCGGGTGGCCGTCATGTTCTAATAAAAGATCAATAAACAATCAAATAAGCGATAATATAAGACGATACTGAGTCTTTCATACAACTACGATAAAAGTCAGGCGAACTAATGCTAAAGGGATTGCTTATGCCAGTATCTAAAAGTTACGGGGAGCAAAGGGGACGGGCATCGAGATTCAGTAGGTTAACGTGAATAGTCTAATAATAGATATTTAGTGAGTAGTATAAAAGGATCGACTATCCAACATGGAATTATGGCAAACAAGAAGAATAAACGAGTCTAGATCCTGAATAATATGACATTATTTGACATTAGACATTAGACAAACATGTAACCAGTAATACCCAAGCGGTGCGAAGTCTCTGAGCAACAGACATTAAAGTTCAGGTGAACTTAGCCATGAGGATGGCTTTCACCTCTTTCTTAAAGACGGCCGTGGAGGAGATAAGCCTGGTTTCAGGAGGGAGTGCGTTCCAGATCCTCGGTGCCATTCCTGAGAAGGAGCGTTTGTATGTTTTTTCCTTCCGGAATCTGCAAGGTTTCAAGAGTAGATTTTTTGTACTTCTATTGGATCTTGAACCTCCTGATATAGTCAGCTTTTGAGTGAGGTAGTTAGGTGCCTTGTGGTGAACGGCCGCGTGTGTCATCACAGCAATTTTCAGTTGTATTCTGGCTTCAAAGGGCAGCCATTTCAGAGATTTCAAGTCAGGGGTAATATGAGAGTGTTTTCTTGAGCCCGTAATGAGTCTCGCGGCAGCGTTCAAGGAGGCTCTTAGGGGTGCAGTTGTTGCTAGAGGGAGGCCACTGAGGGTCACAATTCCATAGTCTATGCGGGGGATGACGAGGGCTTGTACTGCATTTTGGAAGTCTTTGGCTGGGAGGAAGGGTTTCAGCTTCCTTAATGAGTTGATATGGAAATTGGCTCCTTTCGTTGCTTTGCTAATGTGCTGTTGCATGTTGAGCTTTGCGTCAAGTGTGACACCTAAGGATTTCGCGGACTCCACGATGGTGGGCCGGACATTGAATGCTGTTAGGTGGTTGAGCCAAAGTTGGGTGGTGGTAGATTTCGCAGGGGGTGCTATCAAAAGGAACTCAGTTTTCAGAGCATTTAGTTTGAGGTGATTGTCGGCCAACCACGATTGGGTCTTTATAAGAGTGTGGTTCAGGAGTTTGATATCTTCCGGGGATTGTACCTTTAGGTAGAGTTGAGTGTCATCGGCATACATATGGAAGCATACATTGGATGCTTGGAGCAGGGTGGCAAGTGGCTCCATGATGAGGTTGAACAGTGTGGGTGAAAGGGAGGATCCTTGTGGAACGCCTAGGTCTACTGGCACAGGCGAGGACAACACATTGTTGATCTTGAACTTCTGAGACCGGTTATGTAGGAAGGAAGTGAACCACTTGAGAACAGTCCCGGATAAACCCATTCTAGTGTTTAGCAGCTCAAGGAGGTTCTCGTGTTTGACCGTGTCGAAAGCTGAAGAAAGGTCGAGAAGGATGAGGAGGCATGAATCATTGCGATCAAGCATTTGGAGGGCGTCATCGATTATGTGAGTCATGGCCGTTTCCGTGCTGTGCTTCGCTCGGAAGCCTGATTGATGAGGGTTGAGGAGATCAAACTTGTCAATGTGTTTTGTTAGTTGAAGTTGCACACATTTTTCCAGCAGTTTGGCCAAGGTGGGGATGTTTGTGATGGGACGGTAATTGTTTAAGTCAGACGGGTCGGCTGTAGGTTTCTTGAGTATGGGCGTGACTTGCCCCACCTTGAGTGAGTCAGGGATGAGACCCTGTTGAAGGGAGCTGTTAATGAGTTTAGTCCAGAGTGGGAGGAGCATGGTGGTGAAGTCTTTTACCGCGTTAGCAGGCAGGGGGTCTGTGAGGTGATTAGAGGGCTTTAAGGTACCGAGCAGTCTGCGTATTGCATCTTCAGAGTATATGTCGAATGAAGCCCACGATGCGCTGTTTTTTGGCTGAATGTTAGACATTCTGATGTGAGCAGGGTGTTGGCTTACGTCATTGAGGAGATCCTTTCTTATCTTGTCGGTCTTTAGCTTGAAGAAGGCGGAAAAGTCTTCACTGTGTGGGATATCGCTTGTTGGGTTGTTTGATTGCAAGGGTTGCGGCTTTGTTTGACTTTTGACTAGTTCGAACAATTTTCTTGGTCGGTTTTTCGCTTGGTCAAGCTGGAGGCGAAAGAAGTCAGATTTCGCACGCTTGATTTTCCTAAAATAGGCATTTCTCTTGTTCTTAAGCTTTTTGCGGTGTAGTGATGAGGGGTCAGCTCTCCAAGTGCGCTCTGCCGATCGCATAGCACGCCTGTCTTCGTTGAGTCTGCCGTCATACCAAGGGTTCGAGCTCTTGGTGGAGACTCTCTTTAGTTGCAGTGGGGCGGCTTTGTTGATTATAGAGGTCATAGAGTCGAGGTATAGGTCGGTCAGTGATTGAACATCAGAGACGTCAGCAGGGGGAAGGAGGAGCCTGTAGGTGTGGGGAGGTAGGGCGTTAGGGTTGAGATTCTTCATGTCCCTTTTCCAGATCTTGCATTTGGTGGGTTGAGCCGGGGAGGGTTTGACTTTTTCATTGATAAAGAAGGTGATGATGTGGTGATCTGACCAATCACAGGGTTGGATTGACCCCAGTTGGGTAGCGTCCTCTTTGGCGATGATGAGATCGAGTATCGCACCTTTATCATGTGTTGGGCTGTTGCATATTTGGGTGAGGTCAAGCGCACTAAGGAAAGATTTGAGACTATTCACCACTGTGTCTTTCGGATCATTCCAGTGGAGATTAAAGTCACCCAGGTAGATTTGAGTGATCTGCCGACCGGCGTTGGAAGTAATAGTGTCCATGAGTTGTTGAGAGAAGATGAGGTTCTCCCTCGGCGGGTGATAGATGAGGTGTAGAGCACATACTGGTTTGCCCTCACTGGAGATATCGAGGCAAAAGAGTTCACAGGAAGTGAGGGAGGGGGAGGTGACTCTGGTGACAGATAGATTGTTCCTGAAAATGCATGCGATTCCCCCACCCGTCTTGCCGGTCCTGTCTAGTCTGATGATGTGGTAATTGGGGGGAACTAGTATGTCCATAATGGGCGTGGAGGCTTCAGTTAGCCATGTTTCCGTCAATATGGCTAGGTCAAGATCCATTGATGTGACGAGTTCTGCAATGTCGGAGGAGTGTCTCTGGGCCGATCTGCAGTTGAGAAGGATGCATTTGAGTCTGGGGGTGAGAAGGGAGGTCGAGTGTTCTAGAGATAGGGGGACTCTTCTGAGATTGTTTGGGACAGAACTTCTGATGCTTAGTGTTGGGTGCCTAAGGGGATTTGAGAGAATAGTGGGTATGGGGAGGTGAGTGGGGGTCATGTGTTTTACCGGTCCTGGGCCAAAGGAGCGGAGGAGGGTGCATAAGTCGTGGTCCGACAGGGAGTTAAGGGCACGCCGGGGACGGTGGGTGTTGTTGCGGGCGGGGATAGAGGGCCAGTGTGGAGAGAGTTGAGTGCGAGGGACTGTGGGGAGAGTGCGTCGTTTGTTGGGTAGGGTGGTGGTCGTTGTGGGTCGATGTTGTCTGGGAGGCGTGTGAAGAAACTCTTTGATGGTGCGGAGCTCTTCTTTGAGTTGTAGGAGGGTGGATAGAATCAGGTCGAGAGGTGTCTTGGTGTTAGTGTTCGTGATGTGGGCCATGGGCGAGGCGTTGAGAGGGGAGTTAGAGGGCGAATTTGGGGCGGTATTGGAGGGCTCTGCTGTTAAAGTGGGTGGGGTGGTATTCGGTGGGTGCGATGATTTGTAGGTGAGGGGTGTGGTGCGGTAGGGGGAGGGTGGGAAGTAGTGGTGGGGGCGTCGGTGTGGGGTGGTGCCGGTGAGTTGAGGGATGAGTGAAGGTCGAAGATAATGGGGGTGGTAAGAAGGAAGCGGGGACTGAGTAATGGGGGGGAGAGGAGGGGGGATGTTCTTGTATGGGAGGACGCAAGTTCTGGGGTGGTAGTTGGGAGTGTGGGGGAGTGGGGGGTGAGAATGGGGGGGTGGTGCCGGTGAGTTGAGGGATGAGTGAAGGTCGAAGATAGTGGGGGTGGTAAGAAGGAAGCGGGGACTGAGTAATAGGGGGGAGAAGAGGGGGGATGTTATTGTATGGGCGGACGCAAGTTCTGGGGTGCTAGCTGGGGGTGTGGGAGAGTGGGGGGTGAGAATGGTGGGGGGGGTTGAGAGGGAAGAAGATCTGCCGTGGGGGGGGGGGATGATATACTTCTGGTGGTGTTGGATTCAGCGAGATTCGAATGAGGCGTGAGATGGGGGAAGGGTGGGTGGGGGTAAGTTGGATGTATGAGGGGGAATGATCTACGTCTGTGGATGAGGGGAGCGGGGGGGTAACGTCAGGTGTGATCCTAACTATAGCACTGGGGGGATGGGAGGGGTGTATGTCCTTCCGATGTTGCAGTGGGCAAGGCGGGTTATTTTGAGTATTGGTGTTGGGGGGAGTTGTGTAGCTTGATGTGTGCGGAATGGGGGCCCGCCGTTTGGCGATGTGTTCTAAGAAGGTAGGGAATAAGTTGTCTAGTCGGTCAAGGTTCCTATCAGTGGCTTGGAGTAGGATGGTCCCATTGTTGTAGATGGTGATTGTGGCTCTGCCTGGGAAGACTAGGGATGGTGTGATAGAAAGGGTTAGGCCATGAGCGGATTTATTGGTGGTGTGAATAGTGAGAGTGGAGAGGAACGCTTTCCTCCATTGTGCTCTCCGTGTGGTGTAAAAGATGATATCGTTGTTTGTGTCTCCGTTGGTCAATGAAAAGTAGGTGTCCACACACGGTAATTCGGGGTGTGCCTTCAGGAAATTGTGTTTGTAGCGTTTGGCGTTTTTTTTGGTGAGCTCAGGTGGGTATATGATTTTGTAGGTGTGCTTGCCCAAGCGTTCCATGGCGGAAGAGGCGTGGGTAGAAGAGGTGGGGAGCTTGTGTGGTTGCAGGGCGTTAAGCCGAAATGGTAGAGTGTGTAGTGGTTATGGATAAGGGTAGAGGCCATTGACCATGTGACTATTTTTCATTGAGTTTCAAGCTGCAACAGACAATAATCCACCACATATTGGAACTTCAGCATTACCTTGTACATAAACAATTTTTCACCTGTATAAACAGAAAATAATATTTTAACAGCAGTATTCTGAACAAACCAACTCGTTTGTCAAGGGCAAAATAATCGAACTATGGGTCCCCTATTTTTGCATATTTTTGTCGGAAGCCTCCAGCCTGGTATGCTAGTTTTCAAGTTCAGCTCATCTATCCCTGACTCTTTGCCATTACTATGCCAATCATGCTGTCAGGGACGTCCAATATTTGCCATTGTCTCTTTTGGAAAGTGCACATTACAGTCCATCAATAATCTCATATATCATGGGTATCTTTTGTCTTTCATTATTCCTAGTGGTGTTATCTTTTACCACAGGGTGATGGGAATTGACTTTTCCATTACATCTTTCAAGATATGAATGACAGAGTCCAGGTACTTCCGGTTGCGGACCACTGTACATGCCCAAGTGATACAGCGGAAAACGTACCAAATTTTTTTACCACTCACAATAAATCAATATCACTAGGCCCATTTTCTCACACATCCTAATATTATAAAAAAATATTTCTACCCACCATTACCATCATTTTGGTCCTCCAATTGGATCTTTTTGTTAAGCTTATAGGGACTAGAATACTTGGAAGATGTAAACAATTATCCTATGAGGACCTGGAATAGATAATTGTCAACATGACCCTTCTCTCCTCAAAACTAAAACAAACCCTTCCTCAGCCACTTATTTAGATTCCTTGAAATAAAAAATATAACCAAAAGAATGAGACAGAATCGATAAAGATAATTTAGAAAATATATTTATCTAATGCCTCGAATTCCATTGACATGGCATTGAATACATTTCAAGATCGGTTTTTATGACAATTTGTTAATGCAAGTAACCACACAGTTTAGCACAGATCATCTTCTGCTGCAAGAGTTAACTTTTGAGAGCAAGGAAAATTACAGGTTCAGTTATCATACAAACCCAAAGCAAAGTTGTTTACTTCAAGTTCTGTTCTCAGGTAAATCAGTTCAAGTGAGAGCTACAGCATCCCATGCCACAGCAGGAGTCAGTAAACCTCTCAAGTGAAAGGTTAATTTCCCACACAGCTTTGCCAGCCGACAGAGCACAGGATTTGAGGTTGCAGTATGAATAAAGTTCAGTTCATTAGAGTCAATTCCCCCAACAGTGAGTGGAAAGGGAGATGGAATGGATAATAGGAATCAAGAGTCTGTCTGACAGCATGCCAGGCAGGAAAGAAAATTAGTCAGCCAGCCCAACTCCTCCTCAAATGGGGCAATTATACTCCAAATGTGTTCCAGGTTTACACCCCTTTATGTATCAATTCCATCAGTTCATGGGGTTTCATTGGTCACTCATGATGGGCTGTTATGGGTTGCTCAATCACTCATACAAATCCTGTTGAATTAAGTAATCTCTTTTGCTCATTTTCTTAATATTCATTATGCTCCATTTAGTTAGCATTTTGTCACTTCCACAGAAGTAGGAGCTGCTTTTACTTGTCCATTAGTCAGTCCGTTCCCAGGTGCAGTTCCCTGGGTTTACAACAATATTTGCTACATTTCTAACACTTATGCTTCTAGTGAGCATGGAGTCCATTGTTACCAAAGAACAGAAGTGAAACTTTACACAAAATTATCAGTGGGCTAAGGTGACTGTCTCACATGATTCTACATTAGCAAAAGGAAAAAGAAGCTTTTGAGGCCTACATGAAAAAATAGATGACTCACGGTTGTGTTAATATTATTGAAGATTACACATTGCAAATACTTTTGACTTTTCTCATTAATTCTATTATAATTTCTATTCATGATATACATGTCGGTATTTAGCACTACTACAAAAACATTCTCTAGTCATTATTAATACAGTTCCATGCAAGCCTCATTTTTCAACGTGTCACCTTTCAGTGCATGTTTTTATTTTCATATGCGTTACAAAATCCCATATTCATTCTAGGTCAGTTCTCCTTGTAAAAAGAATTTTCTATATTTCTCTAGTACCACGATGCATACACATGTTCATTTGAATGCACATTTGAATATTGTTATCATGAAAACTCTTTATATTATTTTTTATTTTCATCTTCTCACAACATGTAAATGCATCTGCATGAAATGTTCGCTTTTCTCACTTTGTTTACATTATTTGTATCATAGTTTTCTAAAACTCTGCATGCTTTTATGATGCAGTATGTGAACTCAGGTTTCAACTTACTAGGTTAACATGTCTCATCCAGTAAAATGTCTCGTAAATGATTTTCTCAAGTAGGAATTGGTAAAGATAGACGCCAGATAACATCTACCTTCCATCACAAGTCATGTGGAAAAATGTTGCCTTTCTCCGTTTGGTACCTCAGCCATACTGAGGAGGATCATCTGCCCAACCTTCAAATCATCGCCAGTGTGTAATATGTCTAGTTCAAATAATAGGATTGGATGCTTTGAAGTTTTCGATTATCGCCACGGTTCGAGCCACCATTTTTTCTTCTGTCAGTTCTTTTCATTCAGTGTTCCAACATCAGTCTCCCAGAGCTGTTTTTCCAATTGTTTTTGGCCAGGGTGTTGTTTATAAGAGAAGTGTGTTTTCCACCCTCTTGGGACCCAGTATGATCTTGGCATCTAATGGGTTATGATTGGGGAAATCGTACACTATTCTTGTGTGGCGCGGCATGCATCAGCTCCCACCATTTGGGCAGAGGAGCGTCACCCCTGTTGCTAGTGCAGCAAAAATGTAAATAATAAAATGGTAATAAAATGAATTACCATTTTTTTCACTGCTTTCAGCTCGAGCAGTGTTTGGGGACGGGACTGGGAGTGGTGCTCACTCCACCAATTTACACTGCACATGTCTGTTTGGCCGGCTGTCTTGTGACGGCCAGCCTGACATGCGTAGTGTGAACCTCTCCAGTAGCTGTCCTAGACAGCTGGGTGGAGAGCAGGCACAGGCCCCCTGTGCCTGCTGGACTGTAGAGGCAGCCCGCTCCAGCCCATACTGATGCTGCTTTCATGCTGCTTATCTGCAGCATGAAAGCAGTGTAGGGATTTGGAGAGCAGAGCTGGCTGAGGCTTGAGGTGGAGTCGCTCTGACTGCAATAAAGGCGAAAAATGGTATGTCCGTTTTTCATTTTAGTTTTAACATTTTCGACCACTGACAGGCACTGTGAGAAACTCTCATCGCCTTCAGCCTCAATTCCAGAGCTCTAAGTCAAGGCCTGTTATAAATTTTGTTAATGAGCCATGATTGAGAGCTTTGGAATGTGAGCCTAAAGGCATTGTGATTTATCACAGTGTGTTCAACAGGGTTTGACAGTAACTCGATGACCTTCCAATTTTGAGCATCACCAACCGCCACTGACAGCATGTTATTGATGAGGTACTTGTCTGATCATGTCCGGTGTCATTCAAATTAATCCACTAGTTCTACGATGCGCTTGATCTGGTTTATATTACAAATGTCACCCACCTTGGAGATGCCAATCGTATCCCATTTCTTAAAGCTGATGAAGTTTTTGATCGGCTCTATACAATTTCCTAGGTATACAACGTTGACAACGCGAGCGTTACAACGAAGTACCATTACCACGCGGTTATAACAACGAAAGTATGCCATAGTTGCATTTTTCACGCTATTCGCCTATTGCATCCCATCCATTTTGTGGCCTTAATCCAGCAGTCGAACAGAACCTTGGTGACTGGTGCAGGTTGTTACACACCACTGCTCTATACAATGCTGGCAGCTTTACTGGATCTGTCTGGTCCATCTCTTCCAATTGCATTGCTTGGTCGTCTCTCCTGCCAAAGAACCAGTAATTTAGTAAGGTTTGCTGTGCCATGCAGTAGTACAACTGGGGGTCTGCCATTGCCAGTCCACCTCACCAGTAGAAACTTAGAATAATCCGCTCTGGGATTTTTCTGAGGCCATATGAATGTTCGGGCCTACTCTCATATTTTCTGAAAGCAGTGGTCTGCAATTTAAAATCGGTGGTTGTATCACATGCAATAGCCCGGGGAGACTACCCATTTCGAAAACAATGATTTTCCCAATAATGGAAAGGGGCAGTGTTGCCAGCATTGGAGGTTTGTGCAAGTGGCCCCAATAATGGTGCAAGGTTTAGATCACATTGTGAGTCCTCTGTAATATATATATATATACAGAGAGAGGATGTAGCTTTACGGCTAGAGCGGTCGACCTCGAAGCTGGGAAACCGGATTTGGGTCAACATCCTGTGTTCTGGGCAAATCACTTAATCTCCCCGTGCCTAACAAAAATTAATGTGTCCATCTGTAACGAAACTGGTGCTCATGTAAAACGCTCTGATGCCCCATGTCTCGGGTCTAGTTAACGATATATATATACATCCTTTACCACTTCCGGTCTCCACAGGTTCACTGCCAGAAAGACGACACTGCAAACTGAAGGTCAGTTTTCAACATTTTTATTTTGAAGGAATATTTTTGCGTTTCGGCAGGATCCCCTGTTTTGCTCACACTACGAGCCACAATTCATAAACTAATTTTTAAACTCTCTTTTTGACATCACATGTTAATAGACACTGACAACATACTCTCTGTGTCTATTTTCCCTCTTAGTTTTTTCCTTAATATCTTATTTTACAATGTACCCGTTTTGAGACCATTCTTGATTTTTACCATACATCTCATACAAACATATATTTATTTAGTTTTGTCTTTTTCCATTTTTTCCTTTTTTCTTTTGCTTACATCAGAATGGTTGTCATCTGAATTTTTTTGCATTTCAATAACACTTTATTGTACCACAGTGTTTGAATCTAGTCACAGGGATAGGTTTTTTCCTATATCATGTGAGTGCCTGGCTTACGTGTTCAGTACAGACGACCCTGCTGCCACCAGGATATTGTTATAAGAGATAATAGGATCCTAACTGTGTTGTTCACTTGATGTCCTGACTGTTTGTCCTGTCCAGGCAAATTAATGTGCTGTACTATTGCTGTATAATGGCCCAAACCATCTACAATTTGAATATCAACATAGGTTGATACTAAAGTGCAAATGCTTAGTGCAAGTCATTTTTAATAAAGTGTCAGTGCAATAAATACCATATTCTAAAGTAGCAGGATATTTGAATTTTCTTAACCTGTGCAGGACTTCATACTTCAAATGTAGTGCAAGAACATATAAAAGTATTCTTCTTAATGGATCTACTGTCTTAATTTAATAGCTTAAAAGTATAGTTGTGAAAATGTACAAAAAATATTAGAGAATAAGGTGCCAGTGCACATGGATAGCAAGATCTTATGACTTAGCAGCATACTCTGTTTTCAGAGTACTGTGCAACTTTCGCAAATTTGATAAAGTGCAAGTACAATAGAGTATGCTGTCCTTCTCCCTTTTGGATACAGTTTTTCGAGAAGATAACTCAATAATGACTGTGCAAATTACGCAGATATGTTACAACATATATTAAAGCGCAAGTGCTTACTTTCTTAGCAGATTTTTCCTTTTCAAACCAATTAATACTTGTTAGTCCTTGTACGACACACCCATTTTTAACTCTACAATATTGTGCCATCAATAATAATAATAATAACAATACTAATCCACATTTGTAAAGTGCACAATCACCCGTAAGGGTCTCTAGGCGCTGGGGGCCGTCGGGAAGATTAGGCAAGGTTTTGCCCAGAGTCACAAGGTGCTGGGCTAATCTGCCGCCGGTTCCAGGGATCGAACCGTGATCCCCAGATTCCGGAGTCAGTCGCCCTGGCCGCGGCGCCACACCTCCTCCGCCAATACTCTAACCTATCCTCATCTATGATAGTGGCATCCCTAGTGTTGCATTCATCTGGAGATTTTACATGTATTCATTTTTGGGTATAAATACATATCTTAAAAATATCAATTCTGCAAACCAGCCAACCTAGAGTTCATAGTACATCCTAATCAAATTTCTTACAATAACACATTGCTTGAGAAAAACTGCTTAAAGTCTTTGAGAGGTAGGGCTAACATAACTGAGCATCTTTTTTCTTTAAGTCAAATGAACATACAGCTCTTCATCACTATTTAGCCCATTGGGGGTTCTACAGTCAAATATCAAAATATATCTAGATTCAAGTTTACTTAGTATCACTTATCTATTTCCACCTTTTCTTCGTATTGGGACTGAGTCCACTGGATAATATGTCAAGTCCTCCATTTTACCCCCATGAACCTCATTCATATGCCTTACAACATGGTATGCCTGAACTTTGTTCTTAACAGCCCTCAAATGTACAAAATTCTAATGTGAGCTGTGTGGATAGTGCTTCCCACATAAATTAGAGGGCATGTACATTACAGAAAATAAACCACATGATCACTCTTGCAGTTCAGGAAACGTGGAATCCTTCACGGCTTCTCCATGAGGGGCACTTTCACTTCCTTCATGTTTGACCCATGTCGGCAAGTTTGACATTTTAGGCATGTTGTGAAGCCTGGATTGGCTTTAAGCCAACTACCACTCTCCACTATTTCGGGGCTACGGTTAAATTGCTCTTGTCTCATAGAGCAAGCCCTTCTATACATGAGCATAGGTTTACGGGAGATGTTTCTACCTAAGGCGGGGTCCGATTTTACCAGGTACCGGTGCCTATTCATGCAGTCTCTCACCCTTGCATGATAGGCACTGTACCCAGTTATCATTCGGATATCTTGAGCAGAGGCTTTCTTCATTTCTTTCTGTTATTTTTTCTCTGATAGGATCTGTTGTCGGGACTTTTTCTCCACTTTCACTAGTGCCTGACTTAAAACTGCTTCATTGTACGCTCTTTCCCCGAATCTTCCTGTCAATTCTGCTTGTGATATATATATATATATATATATATATATATATATATATATATATATATATATATATATATATATATATATATATATATATATATATATATATATATATTACCTACTGGCGGTCGCCAGTAGGTATATATAGTTAGGATTTTTTCTCTATGGGACTTTTGAAAATTCTATGTCTAATAACTTTGGCGTTTGTGGACGGAATCGGCTGAAATTTCAGGAAAATGGCACATTTTGTTTCTGAGCAGCCCCTGAAAATTTGGGGGGGTTTCGTCAAGGGGGGGCCGAGAAAAAAGGGGGGTCCCAAAACGCGTTTTTAACATTGAGTTTTCCATAGGGCGTTGGCCTCACTTTTAGCTCGCACGGCTGAATGGATTTGCACGAAACTTGGCAAAATTGTAGGGACTGTTAGCCCGATGTGCCTTTGCTGGGTCTCAATATATGTGCTCCAGTGGATTTTGAGAAATTAACGTTTTAAAAAACAGATATATCTGTGACAGCGTCCCGGGTAGCGCTCCGGTTCGCGAACTTTTCGCGTAACGGAGCTTTGCGAAGCGAAGCTGATTGGCTCTCCGGTGTCTGTCAACATTCTAAACAGTCCGGTGCGGCCGCCATCTTGTCTCTCGGTAGGATCGAGAGACAAGAAGAGGAGAAAAATGAAGGGGGAATTTAATGAAAGGGGGCAAGGTAGACCCTTCTTGACCCCCTAGGAATGATGTTGGGGTTATTAAAGGGTCCCGTGGGGCAAATAAAAAAAATTAGATTTTTTGCGGTAGAAGCGCTTTCCGGTTCGGGAACCGGGTAGCGAATCGGGACGCGAAATGGGAATTCGCTATTTTGTGTTTTGTTTTAATTAAATTACAAGATGGAGGAAAAACAATGTGAGAAATGGGTATAAGGGGGTACGGGAGACGTATCCTGACCCCCTATGTTTTCTGAGGGTGGCTGAGGATGCTCATATATGTTGATACTTGCCTTCCAGCGGCTGCGCGTGAGCGTTTTTTTTTTTTTTTTGCTGTGTAACGTCTGTTAACGTTCGATTCAAAGGAAATCAGGAAGTGTTGACCGCCATTTTGACACTGCCAGTAAATATATTGTTAAAAATAATTGTTATAAATTAATCCGTATTGATAAACATTGTCTGCGCCATCTTGCTTTTTTTCCAATGCCACACTTTTGTCGTGCACGGCAGCCATTTTAGATGCCTTGACCAGACCCACTGTCTGCACGACGCCGATCGTGACGTCTGTTAACGTTTGATTCGAAGGAAATCAGGAAGTGTTGACTGCCATTTTGACACTGCGAGTACATATATTGTTAAAAATAATTGTTATAAATTAATCCGTATTGATAAACATTGTCTGCGCCATCTTGCTTTTTTTCCAATGCCACACTTTTGTCGTGCACGGCAGCCATTTTAGATGCCTTGACCAGACCCACTCTCTGCACTTCGCCGATCCTCAGCATGGCTCCCCACCCTCGCAAGCATCTCCCCCACGCATTGGTCACCCCCGCTCTCTCTCTTATGCATGGGCCATAAACCTCCCCCCATCTGCGCTGCTCTTCCCTGAGAATCACACCCTGTGCCCGCCCGACACCTCCCTTTCACCCTATTCACTACCGCACCCTCTGACACTCCTCTTCCTTTGTGTCTGATCTGATTGTCCAGGCCGGTCTCAGGCTATCACCTAGCCCTGCGGATGTAGTTTATGGCCTCAACTATAAAGAATCACCCCTCTTCAAAGGAGTTACAGTAGATCAAGGCCCCCACCCCATGAGATCCGTCACACCACACGCGTTCCTACTATCTGATAACGATCCTGTATTGTGATTGGGGAAGGGATTCTCATCGTGAGGGTGTGTGGGACCGAGCCTGAAAAGGAAGATTCCAGGGATGCCTTTTTGTACATCAAAGTCTTCACAATTATGTGTCACATTAAAAATATATAGCACTCCAACAAAGTAGTAGGATTATAACACTTTAATAACTAATAAATATATACCAAGCACCAAAAACAGTAAACACGTTAAAAAAATAAAATTTAAACACAGCAACAATGGTCAGTAGCGGTCTGTTGTGCGAATAGTCCGAAGGCAGCACAACGCGGCGAGATCTGGACGGCACCCCCTTGCCATTCAGTGGTTTTCCGCCCGCTTTTCCTGCACTGTGTCTTGTCAGTAGCGGTCTGTTGTGTGAATAGTCCGAAGGCAGCACAACGTGCCGAGATTTGGACGGCAACCAGGTGATGTCCTTTACTTGCCGCACTGGTTTTGGCATCCTACAATGCTGCACCGAAAAACGGCGTGGGGCGCCCCGGGGGGGGGGGGGGGGGAGGCGGCGTGAACGGGCCTCCCCAAGTGGAGGCTCGTCTGCTGTAGTGGGGCGCCCTTTTACCGTTTCAGTCCCCAATCAGCAGTTTTCCGCCCGCTTTTGCTGCACTGTGCCTCATCCGCCATTTAGCTGTTTACCGCCCGCTCTTGCGGCTACAGCGTCTCGCTCACCATGTACTTGAATTGCGCCCACTCTTGCGTTGCAGCGATAGGCGGCTGCCACAGGACTCTTAAAATGGTGGCCGGCTCTTCGGATTTGGGCCTGGTCCACTAAAATGGCCCTGGGACACCTTGGAACTCGGACGCTTACCTGCTAGGGCATGGGCCCCATTCAGGAAAGCGTCCCCTCTTTTGACTGATTGTTCTTGTTGCCTATCTCTTCTGTTGTCATTTAACGGAACCTTTTTGGACTGCCGAAAGGGGTTCTGGTCCGACCGCTGGTTGGTGGAGACATTTTGACTATATCCTGGACCTGCCCGGCCTCGCCCAAAATGGCGCTGGTATAAATGGGACTCGTAACTCCTTGTTGTGTACTGGTTGCCCAACCTTGATATCACGAGATACATATGCAGTTTTGAAGCACATGGCGGGCGGGGACGAGTACTGATTGAACATTTGGACATCCCTATTGATATTAAGTTCTGATGTGTTATTGATTACTGTACTATTGAAAGTTCGAATTAACGTCACCCATGGTACTTGCCTGCAAATGTATATCTAGATAATTTTATTGTAACTGGCCCTGTCGTACTTTAATTATAAAATGTACGTCCATCGATTCCGCAACTGTTAGACACCTTACTTCTTGCAACCTAATGGCCCGCCCGTTACGTTCTTCTACAGTGTAAATGTCCCCTCATCATATACGATTCCAGTTTGCTCCGTGGCCGGCCCACGTGGTTATAGGCCCGTATTTGTATACTGACACTTCACAATAAAGGTTTTTAAAACAAAACATGGTAGTAGTACCTTTTTTGGTAAAGTTTTGAATAATAGCTACTGTTTTCGAATCAGTAAAAGGCAAGGGAAATAAAGCAGCCCGATTACATGACGGTTAAAAGGTATAATACGCAGGAACGCAGTAAAGATAAATGGTCAAGGGCTGTTGTGTTTTCCACTCCTGCAACATAAAGTGATCGATAAGAATCCGATATTCATGCCTATCAGCGACTAAGACAGCAGCCCTCATGGGACGAAGAAACACCCTTTTTCTCGAAATAGGAATATTTTACTTGCAGGACAGTTGTAAATTTCCCGGGAAAATACATTAGCCTGGAACATTGTTAGTGATAAACTGTAAATGCATCTGGGTCCTTTGCTTTACAAGTCAGAGCGAGAAAAAAAAAGGTGGGGCTTTCATCATTTGGGAAAAAAAATGTTCGAAAGCAATAAAAAGCGTTATTTTTAGGTCATATGACCAAGCCTTTCATCATTAGAATAACAAAAGTAAAATGAACCAATGAAAAGTTTTATTAACAAGTCACATGACCTGTTATGCTTATGTTACGCGCTGCGCGCCGCGCTCTGGATCGTTTCTGGGAAGCTGCGCCTTGCGCACCGGAGCACTTCCGGGTGCGCTAACGCGGCACGTCATATGAAGCATTACGCAACAACGCAGGTCCAGAATATAGTCAAAATGTCTCCACCAACCAGCGGTCGGACCAGAACCCCTTTCGGCAGTCCAAAAAGGTTCCGTTAAATGGATGGTGGGCGAGACGCTGTAGCCGCAAGAGCGGGCGCAACTCAGCTGGTTGCGTGAAGCGCTGGGGTGTACCTGAGAAACCTCCACCTTGGGAGGTGGGGGAGGCTCGTTCGCGCCGCCTCTCCCTTCTAGTGCATCCCACGCCGTCTCCTGGCGCAGGAATATGTGATGGTCGGACTAGGGCACGGCAGGACGTGTCTTCAGGTCAAACGGATTGTGGGACAATGTTCAGAATGGAAGAGTCACCAAAAGGCAAAAAGTTCCGCTTGACCCCGGGAGCCGGCCGCCTATGTCGGGGGCGATCTCAGGCCACACCAGGGCAACAAGACTTGGGGAGGGGGTCGGCGCCATCACACCGCCCCTCGGGGGCCTCCGTCAAGCGGTTCAGGGAGGCACCGCATCACATTGATTTCCAATGCAGTCAGGTCCACAAACAGCCCCCACTTACTTTGAGAATAGTGAAGCTGCAGCAGGTGCAAATAAACTTCAGACAGTGTTACAAGCGCTGCTCGGAACCCTCAACTATGGCACCCAACATCCAGGACTTACGCCATTTGTGCAAGGCAGTGACATCGAAGTAACTCAGGGACCATGGAACATACCATATCCAGAGTCCTTCCCACAGCGTCTGCCTTCCTTGTTACCTAGTTATGGTTCTTTCACTCCCACTCCAGGCTTTTAGTCTGTGGATGGAAAACCATGAACCTACACTCACGTATGAAAATGTTACTATTGATGCTTGACTGAGGCCAAGGAGA
Organism: Lissotriton vulgaris; assembly: GCF_964263255.1. NCBI lineage: Eukaryota > Metazoa > Chordata > Amphibia > Caudata > Salamandridae > Lissotriton > Lissotriton vulgaris. The sequence continues at coordinate 1,109,450,917 of NC_141689.1, read as the reverse complement.
TCAGAGTGCATGAGTCTCATGCTCGATCGATTGAGCTAGCCGGATCAGGCAACAAAAAGGTGGTGGTGGGGGTGGCGGCATCAGCAAGGCATCCTCACACACAACTTGTCGGACATCAGCTCTGGATGTACTGGGGACGAGTCTTGGTGCATGGTGTTGTCCCCGGGCAATTTGCACAACGGTTCTCCACCCCTAGGCCGCCAGCTATGCTACCTCGACAGGAATAGTGATGGATGTTGCAGCAGGCTGCCATGTAAATAGTTATTTAATAAAACGTTTTACCCTGTTACTTTGCTGGTGTGTTGTATATATATATAATATTTGCATAGGGTTTGTCGTTATTTTGGGCGGGGTGGGTGGCGGAGCCGAGCTGTTTTGCAGCCATCATTCTGTCGAGCTCAGTTCATGTCACTAGTTTCGTATTTCTCATGAGGGGTTGTTCCTAATGTTTCTATTTTAAGCGAGGTCAAAAAGAGATCCCATTAGTGGCCTACTGATTTTGCTTGATTCCTTTTGTTTTTTAAACGATTTTTGACTATCTGCAAAGACTAAACAGAGTATTGCGACTCTGTGCTTGTTTGTAAATAGAGAATGAACAAAGAGAACCAATTCTAAAACAGTAAATGCTTGGATAATAATCAATGAAATGGAGAGAGAAGCAGGCACGACGGATTACAACGGGGGCAAAGGCCTGCGTTACCTACCCTTCAAAATCTGCAAAGAGAGAATACTCCTTAAAGAAAAGAGGAGGGGCAGCGTTCAAAGCACATCAGCGTGCATAAACACAAAAATGTTTTGATCTATCACGTACTTGACATTTTAAAGCTTTTCATATTTGCTATTAAAAAACCATTGAAATTCACAGAAAAAACCATAGGTTATAGACCATATATAGTTAGGAATTAGCATTTACAAAACCTTGAAAATTCACTGAAAAAACCATTGGTTATAGACCATATATAGTTAGGGATTAGCATTTACAAAACCTTAATTTACTCGCACAAAACCATTGAAATTCGCATATATAGTTAGTTACACTAACTATATATCGCGCACCCGCAATCCACTGCTGATGAAGTCACATATTACATCATTCATGACATGGTCAGTGACATCACTGATGAAATCACTGATGACATCACTGATGACAACACCCAGTGACTGTATGTTTCTGTAAAGTTAAAATATGTCTTACATATTGAAGAATGAGTTGATGTATAAGTGTCTGGATGAAGGATTTAGTAGGTGCATGACTGACTGTATGAGTGAGTGATTAAATGTGTCTCACTGAGTGCATGGTTTAGTGACTAAACTGTCTTAATTTGTGCATTATTATGTCTGTTGTTCTGTAAACTGCTGCATGTGTTAATCAGTAGCTATATGAGTAACCATATGGGTTATTGATTGGTTGCCCAAGTATTTGTATGGGAGACTGAGTATGTGTGTGGGTGGCTGGGAGGTGTATGACTCTGTGCATAGATGTGTGAGCAGTTGATTCACTAGATGTATGGGTTCAAAAGTGCATGTGGAAACAGCTGCATGGGCAGTTGACTGTGTGCATGAGTGTATTGGTGAGTGAATGGATATCTCAGTGCTACATGTCAAAGTAAGTACATATGTAAAACACAGTACATGTGAGAGTTGAATATATAAATAACTGTGCATAAGAGCCAGTGAATGTGTGAGTGGCTGTATGGATCATTGTGAACTTGTATCAGGGATTGTATAAGAGAGTAAATATGTGTTAGAATATGTTTGAATTAGTAAGGTGTGTATAACTGTATAGTTGAGGAAATGGAGGAGTGATTGATTCTTTTCATGACTGACTAGATGTATGAGTAACTCCATGGATGAGTGACAATCTGTGAGTGTCTGTTTACACTGATTGTATCTTAGGTTATATTAGAGTCTGAAGAGGTTCATCGTATTATCACATGAATGATATTATCAGTGATGTGATCAGTAATGTCAAATGAGATGTCATCAGTGATGTCATCAGTGATGTCATTTGAGATGTCATCAGTGATGTCATCAGTGATGTCATTTGAGATGTCATTTGAGATGTCATCAGTGATGTCACTGACCATGTCATGAATGATGTAATATGTGACATCATCAGCAGTGGATTGCGGGTGCGCGATATATAGTTAGTGTAACTAACTATATATGCAAATTTCAATGGTTTTGTGCGAGTAAATTAAGGTTTGTAAATGCTAATCCCTAACTATATATGGTCTATAACCAATGGTTTTTTCAGTGAATATATATATATATATATATATATATATATTCAATGAAAAAACCATAGGTTATAGGCCATATATAGTTAGGAATTAGCATTTACAAAACCTTATTTTACTCGCATAAAACCATTGAAATTCCATATATAGTTAGCTAACTATAAGCGCTAACTATATATCGCGCACCCGCAATCCACTGCTGATGATGTCACATATTACATCATTCATGACATGGTCAGTGACATCACTGATGACATCACTGATGACATCTCAAATGACATCACTGATGACATCACTGATCACAACATCCAGTGATTGTATGTGTCTGTAAAGTTTAAATATGTTTCACATATTGAAGAATGAGTGGATGTATAAGTGCCTGGATGAAGAATTTAGTAGGTGCATGACAGACTGTATGAGTGAGTGATTAAATGTGTCTCACTGAGTACATGGGTTAGTGACTAAACTGTCTTAATTCGTGCATCAGTATGTTTGTTGTTGTGTAAGCTGCTGCATGTGTTGATCAGTAGCTATAAGAGTGGCCATATGGGTTATTGATTGGTTGCCCAAGTATTTGAATGGGAGGCTGAGTGTGTGTGTGGGTGGCTGGGAGGTGCGTGACTCTGTGCATAGATGTGTAAGCAGTTGATTCACTAGGAGTATGAGTTCAAGAGTGCATGTGGAAACAGCTATATGGGCGGTTGACTGTGCATGGGTGTGTTGGTGAGTGAATGGATTTCTCATTGCTACATGTGCAAATAAGTACGTATGTAAAACACAATACATGTGAGAGTTGAGATATATAATTAACTGAACATAAGAGCCAGTGAATGTGTGAGTGGCTGTATCGATCACTGTGAGCTTGTATCAGGGATTATATAAGAGAGTAAATATGTGTTATTATATGTTTGAATAAGTAAGATGTGTATAACTGTATAGTTGAGGAAATGGAGGTGTGATTGATTCTTTGCATGACTGACTAGGTGTGTGAGTAACTCCATGGATGAGTGACAGTCTGTGAATGTCTGTTTATACTGAGTGTATGTAAGGTTATATTAGAGTCTGAAGAGGTTCATTGTATTATCACATGAGTGATGTGATCAGTGATGACAAATGAGATGTCATCAGTGATGTCATTTGAGTTGTCATCAGTGATGTCATCAGTGATGTCATTTGAGATGTCATCATTGATATCATTTGAGTTGTCATCAGTGATGTCATTTGAGATGTCATCAGTGATGTCATCAGTGATGTCACTGACCATGTCATGAATGATGTAATATGTGACATCATCAGCAGTGGATTGCGGGTGCGCGATATATAGTTAGCGCTTATAGTTAGCTAACTATATATGGAATTTCAATGGTTTTATGCGAGTAAAATAAGGTTTTGTAAATGCTAATTCCTAACTATATATGGCCTATAACCTATGGTTTTTTCATTGAATTTTCAAGGTTTTGTAAATGCAAATTCCTAACTATATATCCACTATAACCTATGGTTTTTTCTGTGAATTTCATTGGTTTTTTAATAGCAAATATGAAAAGCTTTAAAATGTCAAGTACGTGATAGATAAAAACATTTTCGTATTTATGCACGCTGATGTGCTTTGAACGCTGCCCCCCCCCCCTCCCCTCTTTTGCCTTAGTAGTACTCTCTCTTTGCAGATACAGAAGGGTAGTTAACGCAGGCCTTTACCCCCGTTGTAATCCGTCGTACCTCCTTGTCTCTCCATTTGATTAATTGTTGTCCAAGCATTTACTGTTTTAGAATTGGTTCTCTTTGGATCATTCTCTATTTACAAACAAGCACAAAGTCGCAATACTCTGTTTAGTCTTTGCAGATAGTGAAAAATCGTGTAAAAAAATAAAAGTAATCGAGCAAAATCAGTAGGCCACTAATTGGATCTCTTTTTGACCTCGCTAAAATAGAAATATTAGGAACAACCCTTCTTGAGAAATACGAAAATAGTGAGATGAACTGAGCTCCACACCATGAGGGCTGCAAGACAGCTCGGCTCCATCACCCATCCCGCACAAAATAATGACAAACCCTATGCAAATATTAAAAATATAGACAACACACCAGCAAAGAAACAGGGTAAAACATTTTATTAAAAAACTATTTACATAACGTTGGTTTATAAGATGATGTCAGTAGTGGACCGATGTGTGAATAGATCGAAAACAGCACAAGGCTCCAAGATCCGGATAGCAAGCTCCTGGATGTTGGGTGCCATAGTTTAGAGTTCTAAATTTCAGCCTTTTTCAATGCCTGTGCTTTGTTGAATCAAAATGGCGGCTTGACACAAAGCTGACTCAAGCGTTGTTACTGATGCTATGCAGACAAAAACTGGTTTTCAGTTTGTACATTTTTCTAGATTTTTCAATCCAAGTTTGGTTGACTTTGTAGAACGATGGCTTCAGATTTTCAACATACGGTGTGGTGGCGCTGACTGGGAGGGGGCGCTTCGCTCCTGCCCCCTCCCCAAGTAAGATTTTCATACGTGAAAGTACGTTAATGGTTTTGGTCCCTGAGATGCTTCGATGTCACTACCATTCTCAAATAGCATAAGTTCTGGATGTTGGGTGCCATAGTTAAGAGTTCTGAGCAGCGCTTGTAACACTGTCTGAAGCTTATTTCCACCTACTGCAGCTTCACTATTCTCAAAGTAAGTGAGTGTCGTTTGTGGACCTGACTGCATTAGAAAACAATGTGATATGTTACCTTCCTAAACAGCTTGACGGAGGCCCCTGAGGGGCGCTGTGATGGCCATGGACTCGGAGAAGACGCTTGGCTCCGACACCCTCCCCAAGTCTTATAGCACTGGTGTAGCCTGAGATCGCCCCCGACATAGGCGGCCGGCTCCCGGGGTCCGGCGGTACTTTTTGCCTTTTGATGACTCTTCAATTCTGGACCTTGTCCCACAATCCGTTTGACCTGAAGACAAGCTGTAGTGAGGCGCCCCTTTATCGTTTTAGTTGCCATTCCGCCCGCTTTTGCTACACTGTGCCTCTTCCGCCATTCAGCTGTTTTCCGCCCGCTCTTGCGACTACAGCGTCTCGCTCACCATGTAGTTGAGATGCGCCCGCTCTTGCGGTGCAGCGATAGGCGGCTGCCACAGGACTCTCAAAATGGCGGCCGGCTCTTCGGTTTTGGGCCTGGTCCACTAAAATGGCCCTGGGACACCTTGGAACTCGGACGCTTGTCTGCTAGGGCTTGGGTCCCATTCTCGAAAAGCGTCCCCTCAGCCGTGAAGATTCTACAAAAGTCTTGGGGGCCTCCGACTCCCGCAGGCTTCTGGTGGGGAGCGGCTGCCATGATTGCTCGTGGAATGGCCACGACGGAGCTACGAGATGGTAGTGGTCTCATGCTGACGCCAGCTTTAGTCTGAAACATCCAGAAACACTGTAGACTACCAATTCGATCAGTTCCGGTAGCGCCCCAACATGACCCGGAAGAGAAGAACTTGCCCTCCCCTCTTTGACTGATGGTTCTTGTTGCCTGTCCCCTCTGTTGTCATTTAACAGAACTTTTTGGACTGCTGAAAGGGGTTGTGTTCTGAACGCTGGTTGGTGGAGACATTTAGACTATATTCTTGACCTACGTTGTCGCGTAATGCGTTTTATGACACGCCGCGTTAGCGCACCCGGAAGTGATCCGAGGCGCGGCGCGCAGCGCGTAACGTAAGCATAACAGGTCATGTGACTTGTTAATAAAACTTTTCATTGGTTCATTTTACTTTTGTTAATTTAATGATGAAAAGCTTGGTCATATGACCTAAAAATTACGCTTTTTATTATTTTCGAACAATATTTTTTTTTCAAACATATGTTATAATATTCCAGGCTAATGTACTTTCCCGGAAAATTTACAACTGTCTTGCAAGTAAAATATATTCCTTTTTCGAGAAAAAGGGCGTTTCTTCCTTCCATGACGGAGCCGTTGAGTAAAAGAGATTCGGCCTGCTGTCTTAGTCGCCGATACGCCTGATTATCAGATTCTTATCGATCACTTTATGTTGCAGACATGAAAAACACAACTGCCCTTGACCATTTATCTTTACTGCGTTCCTACATATTATACCTTTTATCCGTCATGTAATTGGACTGCTTTATTTCACTTGCCTTTTACTGATTCGAAAACAGTCACTAAAAGTAAAAACTTTACAAATGAAAATACTACTACCGTGTTTTGTTTTAAAAACCTTTATTGTGAAAATGTCAGTATACAAATACGGGCCTATAACCACGTGGGCCGGCCACGGAGCAAACTCAAATCGTATATGATGAGGAGACATTTACACTGTAGAAGAACGTAACGAGCGGGCCATTAGGTGACAAGAACAAAGGTGTCTAACAGTTGCGGAATCGGTGGACGTACATTTTGTAATTAAAATACGACAGGGCCACTTACAATAACATTTTCTAGATATACATTTGCGGGCAAAGAGTTACGAGTCCCATTTATACCGGCGCCATTTTGGGCGAGGCCGGGCAGGTCCAAGATATAGTCAAAATGTCTCCACCAACCATCGGCCAGACCAGAACCCCTTTCGGCCCTTTATGTTACAAGATGGTGTCTTCCATTCAGAAAATATTGGTGGCAGCATTTTGAAAGGAAACAGAAACAGCCGTTCTCCTAGTGAGTTTCACATTGTTACATTTAGGAAGAATGTTGAAGAGTAGTATGTGGAAAATCTGAAGCCATTTTTCTACAAACTCTCAATCAGACTTGGATGGAAAAAAAAACCTGAAGAATGTACAAACTGAAAACCAATTTTTGTCTGTATAGCACCAACAGTAACGCTTGAGTCAGCTTTGTGTCAAGCCGCCATTTTCATTCAATCAATAGCGTCCCCCTGCACACATTCAGGGACCTGGTCGTGTCTTCAGATGAAACGCATTGTAGGAAAAGAAGCAGAAAGGAAAAGGAAAAAAGTTCCGCCGGACCTAGTGAAGCTGCAGCAGGTGCAAATAAGCTTCAGACAGTCTTACAAGCACTGCTCAGAACTCTCAACTGAGGCACTCAACATCCAGGACTTGCCATTCGGATCTTGGCGCCTTGTATTTTTGTTTTGTTTTTGATGGAGGGGAAAGAACAAAAAACAGACATTGAAAAAGGCTCAACAGTGCAGGGCGCCTTGTGCTGGTTCCGACCTATTCACACATCGGTCCGCTACTGACATCACCTCATAAACCAACGGGGCACCCCACGCCGACTTTCGGCGCAGCATTGTAGGATGGCCACACCAGTGCGGCAATTTGCTGGACACCACCTCGGTGCCATCCAGATCTCGGCGCGTTCATTCATTCAATAGCGTCCCCCTGCACACATTCAGGGACCTGGTCGTGTCTTCAGAAGAAACGCATTGTAGGAAAAGAAGCAGAAAGGAAAAGGCAACAAGTTCCGCCGGACCTAGTGAAGCTGCAGCAGGTGCAAATAAGCTTCAGACAGTTCTACAAGCACTGCTCAGAAATCTCAACTGAGGCACTCAACATCCAGGACTTGCCATTCGGATCTTGGCGCCTTGTGCTGGTTCCGACCTATTCACACATCAGTCCACTACTGACATCACCTCATAAGCCAACGGGGCACCCCACGCCGACTTCCGGCGCAGCATTGTAGGATGGCCACACCAGTGCGGCAACTTGCTGGACACGACCTCGGCGCCATCCGGATCTCGGCGCGTTCGAGTCACTGTACCGCAACAGTGACCGCAATTCAGCTGGACACGCCGTCTTTCGGCGCAGCATTGTAGGATGGCCACACCAGTGCGGCAATTTGCTGGACACCACCTCGGTGCCATCCGGATCTCGGCGCGTTCGAGTCACTGTACCGCAACAGTGACCGCAACTCAGCTGGACACGCCGTCTTTCGGCGCAGCATTGTAGGATGGCCACACCAGTGCGGCAATTTGCTGGACACCACCTCGGTGCCATCCGGATCTCGGCGCGTTGTGCTGCCTTCGGCCTATTCGCACATCGGTCCGCTACTGACGCCGCCTCACGTGCCAACGGATTTTCTACGCTTTTTGTAGCCCTATGTCGCATAACAGGTCATGTGACTTGTTTATAAAACTTTTCATTGGTTCATTTTACTTTTGGTTTCCTAAAGATGGAAGGCTTGGTCATATGACCTAAAAATAACACTTTTCATTGGTTTAGAACATTTTTTTTTCCCAAACGATGAAAGCCCCACCTTGTTTCTGGATCATTCAGACTGAAGCTGGCGTCAGCATGAGAGCACCACCATCTCGTGGCTCCGTCGTGGTCATTCCGCGAGCAATCATGGCAGCCGCTCCCCACCGGAAGCCTGCGGGAGTCGGGGGCCCCCAAGACTTTTATACAATCTTCACGGCTGAGGGGACGCTTTTCGAGAATGGAGCCCAAGCCCTAGCAGGCAAGCGTCCGACTTCCAAGGTGTCCCAGGGCCATTTCAGTGGACCAGGCCCAAAACCGAAGAGCCGTCCGCCATTTTGACAGCCATGTGGCAGCCGCCTATCGCTGCACTGCAAGAGTGGGAGCAACTCCACAACATGGTGAGCGAGACGCTGTGGCCGCAAGAGCGAGCGCAACTCAGCTAGATGGCCGCCACCTGGGGAGGCCCGTTCACGCCGCCTCCCCCCCCCCCCCCCCGGGCCGCCGCACGCCAATTTTCGGAGCAGCATTGTAGGATACCAAAACCAGTGCGGCAGTTTACTGGACATCACCTGGGTGCCTGTCGTACATGTTGTGTCAGCCATGTGACACTGGACACAGACCGCTACTGACGAGGCCTCCCCCCGCACCACCCGGGACGCCCCACGCTGTTTTTCTGTGCTGCATTGTAGGATCCCTAAACCAGTGCGGCACCCAGGCGACATCACCTGGGTGCCGTCCAGAACTCTGCACGTTGTGCTGCCTTGGGACTATTCGCACAACAGACCGCTACTGACGAGGCCTCCCCCCGCCCCACCCGGGACGCCCCACGCCAATTTTCGGAGCAGCATTGTAGGATCCCTAAACCAGTGCGGCACCCAGGCGACATCACCTGGGTGCCGTCCAGAACTCTGCACGTTGTGCTGCCTTGGGACTATTCGCACAAAAGACAGCTTCTAACCATTGTTGCTTTTTGTGTTAATAAATGTTTAAATGTTTTTAGTTTTTGTTCTGTTCATTATCGTTAAAAGTTAATAAAGTTTTATAACCTTACTTTGTTGGAGTGTTATCTATTTTTTTAAAAACGGGTGAATGGGGCTTTGAATCGGGTTATTGTCATGTGTGGGCTTTGGAAGTGTGCTGCTGCAGGATCGGACATTTCAAACTCAAATGCACGTTCTTTTTCTTACCTTTCCGAAGCATGGAGCGCAATAGCAGACAGAGAAAGGGTGATGCACGTGTTGAACACTACCTGACCTGGCAAGTTGCTGGCAGTGCCCCCCCGCCCGCTCCTGAAAGAGGGCACACACACACCGCCGCCCCGAGTACTTCACAAATCTTTAAAAGACCATGCGCTTGTTCATGAGGCTTAAATGGTTTATCACCTCTTCTAGAACCCCTGCATCGACCCTCTGACGTTTCCTGGAAAAATTACCATGTAACACAATACCAAGCCCTGTCAGCTGAAACCCCCAAGGAATCGTGGGGCATATTATCAAGGGGGTTTATCTCCACTTTTTTGGCTTTAAAAACCATGAAAGCGGAGATAAAATTATTTCCCTATTATCAAGCTGTCGCTAACACCAGTTAGTGACAGCTAAAAGGAGATAGCGACCATCTTGGGCCCCGCTTTGCATGTCAGTGATACTTATCACTAATGACATGCAAAGTGGCGTGCCAAGATGTTAGCGACTAGAAACAGTCCCTAACATCGCTACCTTCTATTACCAACTTTTGGAGATATTCGCGCTAAGCGCGAATATCTCCAAAATCTAACACCTGCCCTGAGCAGTTCTTAGCCATGTTATCCAATGGGAGGTGGATAACATGGCTAAGAGCATTTGCTCGATAATACATGAATATCGCTGACTTTTCTGCGATAATAGCAAGGTTTATCTGCGATAAAAATCGCCGATGTGCGGCGATAATTTTTGTCTCTAAACAAGTTAGAGACAAAAATTATCGCTAGTTGTTCGTAATATGCCCCCGGGTTTTTGCTTGCAGAAATCGGGAGGCGGGAGACTAGCACTGAAATCAGTACTCACACGCCTGAATCAGGAGGATTGGCATGTCTGAATTCTCTACAGCTGGGGCCATAAACTACATCCGCAGGGGTAGGTGATAGCCTGGGACCAGCCTGGCATCTAAAATGGCTGCCGTGCACGACAAAATTGTGGCATTCGAAAAAAGGCAAGATGGCGCAGCCGCTGGAAGAGATATATCAACATATATCAGCCTCCTCAGCCACCCTCAGGAAACATAGGGGATTAGGATATGTCTCCCGCACCCCCTTATACCTACTACTTTAATTAACGAAGCACAAAATGGCGAATTCCCGTTTCGCTACCAGTTTGCGGCCCAGTTCGCGGCCCGTGAAGCGCTTCTACCGTGAAAAATCATTTTTTTTTTATTTTCCCCATGGGACCCTTTAATAACCCCAACAACATTCCTAGGGGGTCAAGAGGGGGATACCTTGCCCCCTTTCATTAAATTCCCCCTTAGTTTTTCACCTTTTCTTCTCTCTCGATCCTACCGAGAGACAAGATGGCGGCCGCTCCGGACTGTCACGCAGCAAAAAAAAAAAAAAAGCTCACGCACAGCCGCTGGAAGAGATGTATCAACATATATCAGCCTCCTCACCCACCCTCAGGAAACATAGGGGATTAGGATACGTCTCCCGCACCCACTTATAACTAGTAATTTAATTTACGAAGCACAAAATGGGGAATTCCCGTTTCGCTACCAGTTCGCGGCCGCGCTTCTACCGTGAAAAATCATTTTTTTTTTATTTTCCCCACGGGACCCTTTAATAACCCCAACAACATTCCTAGGGGGTCAAGAGGGGGATACCTTGCCCCCTTTCATTAAATTCCCCCTTCGTTTTCCACCTCTTCTTCTCTCTCGATCCTACCGAGAGACAAGATGGCGTCCGCTCCGGACTGTTTAGAATGTTGACAGACACCGGAGAGCCAATCAGCTTTCTGCGCGCAAAGTTCCGATAAGCGAAAAGTAAGCGGACCGGATCGCTGCCCAGAGCGCTGTTACAGATATATATCTTGGTTTGAACGTTAATTTCTCAAAAACTACTGGAGCACATATATTGAGACCTAGCAAAGGCACATCGGGCTAACAGTCCCTACAATTTTGCCAAGTTTCGTGCAAATCCATTCAGCCGTTCGAGCTAAAAGTGAGTCCAACCGCCCTATGGAAAACTCAATGCAAAAAACGCGTTTTGGGACCCCCCTTTTTTCTCAGCCCCCCCTTGACGAAACCCCACCAAATTTTCAGGGGCTGCTCAGAAACAAAATGTGCCATTTTCCTGAAAATTTCAGCCGATTCCGTCCACAAACGCCAAAGTTATTAGACATAGAATTTTCAAAAGTCCCATAGGGAAAAAATTCTAACTATATATACCTACTGGCGACAGCCAGTAGGTAATATATATATATATATATATATTCAGTTCCACAACTCGTAGCCACCGCTACGTGACTGCACTCTCCTCGAAAAACCAATGATCACATCCAGTCCATAATGCACTTTTCCAGATACATTTATTTACTTAAATGCAGCATCGTGATGAAAAACACGGAATAAACCTAACCTGTTTCGGAGAAAACACTCGCCTTGGTCACGGGTGATTCCATTACCAATGTGCAAACAATAAATAAAGTTCCACGTGATTAGTGATAGAAATAAACAACGGACTCAGGACCCTAATTTCGTGGCCATCTTGGAGTGGAGTATACTCCCATGAATACATATGGCCCACTGCCTCATAGTGCGCAGTATACACACTACTTACATTTGAACAAATACCTTATAAATAACATTAGAAATATTTGATTACTTTTGCATAATTCATTGCATATCTCATATTCTCCAATATACGGTAAATTCGTGCACAAATTAATTATATACGGGTTTGACATCATCGTCAACCAGCAACCTCATAGCATATTTTAGAACATAATAGCCCCATTTAAACTAAAGTCATTTGTAAATATTACATTCTCCAGTGAGTAACATTTCATATACTGTATCAAACTATGATATTGTGCCTGTAGTATAGTCCCAAGTGAGATTGTATAAAGTGTGTCCACACGATCATATCCAATTATCTGTGCCCCAGTGGTATTTTTCTTCCTGTACACCATTATATTTTCATTACCTACAGTTAAAACACAAAAGAATGGGCCAATCAGAATACTAATAGTATGTAGCATTCCATATGGCTTTTAAATGGGTTATGAGTCTCAAAATTAGTGCAAAAACAGTGAAACAACATAAATAAACATTTTAACATAATAAAATCAGCAGAACGCACAGTATAGACATTGGGCCTAAATGATACTGGAATATGAACACTCATGGCATATTGCTAAGAGACTTAATTAACAAGGAAAACCTCAGAGATCTATGCAACTAGCCTCTTAGTCCCCTAAATGCCATTTCATCTCTTCTTCAGAGTTCAAGCCTCTAGGCATAAGAGTGTCCAGCACAAGAATGTATCTATTCTCCATTTGCCTTAATTTGCAGATTTTGTCACCACCTCTTTTATGGCCGGGAGCTTGTCAATTGCGAAGAACTTCAACAAGTTTCTATTGCTTTTGTGTTGCTCTTCGAAGTGACGAGCAATTGGTGAAGTTTGATCTCTGTTATCAATAGATCTCATATAATAATAATAATAATAATAATAATAATAATAATAATAATAATAATAATAATAATAGGGGCATTTGTAAAGCGCTGAGTTACGCACACCGGCGTGTCCCCGCGCTGAGGTGAGAGGCAGAAGCAGGGAGTTTAACTTAAGGGCAGGCAGTCTATCTGACATATAGGTAGGTTTTTAATTTAGCTCGGAACCTCATTTCTACCGGTTCTAGGCGTAAATCCACCGGAAGTTTGTTCCAATGATTTGCCGCTAAATACCTAAACGATCTGCCTCCCATGCGGGCTTTCTTCACCTTGGGGATTCTTAACAGTCCCCCACCCGCAGATCTAAGTGCTTGAGCAGGTTCATAGGCTTCAATCAGGCTCGAGGTGCCCTGCCATTCAAAATACGGTGGCAGGTGCAAAGAGCCTTGTACTCTACTCTGCTCCTCACAGGGAGCCAGTGTAACTTCTGCAAGGCCTCCCTCGAGGGCGCCCTTTTGTGCAGCCTGAGGATCAGACGTGCTGCCGCATTCTGCAGCACTTGAAGGCGACCGAAACTTTTCCCAGGTGCCCCCAGGTATATATATGTATGTATGTATATATGGCGGCGTGTTCCGTGCACTAAGGATGAAATAAACCAACTTGCAAAACATCCACTTGGGTCCGGTTTCGTTATTTCCTTTGGAGTCTGACTTGGGGGATTTGGCGAAGTTCGTGGCATATGTATATATATATATATATATATATATATATATATATATATATATATATATATATATATATATATATATATATATAGTAAACACAAAGTTTTTAGCTGTCTCCCAAGCCTCTTCTTCGGCAGGCACACGGCAGGGGTAGCCACCCCCTTTACATTAAACACAGTCTCACCAACGTAATCTCTCCATCCATTCCCGGAAAGAAAAAACACTGGAGCCGTGGCCTCGGTATTTGGTGCAGTTTTAATCAGTACACAACGTCCTACGCGTTTCGGAGTGTAGCTTACTCCGTCTTCACGGGCAAGAATGTGCGTTACAAAACAACTAATAAAGTAAAGTAAAAAATCACGTGATAGTTGACATAAACAAAATACATACACAATTTTGTCTTTACTTTCATCTCAATACGTTTGATATCATCAATAAATTATTCTTAGCATATTTCTGCTTACATATTAATTTCAACTCGGGAATATGTTTTCATATTGATTTGTTGCACCCGTTGTACGGTAGGGGAGAGACTCGTTATACATAAGGTTTAAGCTCCTCAACAATATATACTTGAAAACAGCCTCTAGAAAACACATATTATGTTTGCGATTCACATTGTAAAGCTTTCAGCTATTGATAAATCAAATTATGACAAAACTTCACAATCAGTAAAAAAGTTTGTCCGGGGCGCGAACACTCCACCCCAAGAGAAAAATTCTCTGCGGCATTAACACATTGTGCTAGGCTGGTTAGTAGGCGTAACAAAGTCAGTGGTTCATAGTAGTCCTATACTGACTGTAATTAATCACTGTGCATTGCATGTTTTGTCACATTTCACCAAAATGGAAAAAACGAAATAACCAACAATACTGCCCAAGTGGGGTAAGTATTAAAGTAAAACTTATCATTCATTGTCTCACAGTGTTAATTTTTGGAGGGCTAGAACAGAGTCTTATTTTAGTGTTGCCCAAGTGGGCTTATTGTTATAACGACTATTCCCATCTTGTTCATAAACAGAGTTGGTTAGCAATCTTCCCTGTACTCATATCTGTGAAGGATTAGAGATGAAAAAAAAATATATTAAAATCTCTCTCAACGTTAAGTCTAAAAGAATTTTCATAAAGTTTGAACACACTAATTCTAAAAACAGCATTAGGAGGATACACAGATAAAATACATTTGTTTATCTACTATTTTGTCACATTACAGGTGTACAGACAGTTCCTCGTCCATATTCAACCCATGAGGTGCCATGGTGTTGAACCTAATGATGAATTTGGACTCCAATTTTCTGAGTTCAACTACTCTATTGCCTCCTCGTATACTTGGTGTAATGCAGTCAATGACTGCAAATTTAACCAAATTAGGATTACTTCTTTGGTACATTTGGAAGTGCCTGGCTACCATTTAGGTTTTATCATTTTTGTTTATAGCCCGAAGATGTTCCAGAACTCGTTTTTTTCCTTTATGGATAGTACTCCCAATATAGTATTTCTGGCATGGACATCTTAGGGTATAAATCGCATACTCAGTACTGCAGTTTAAATGTTTTTGGATAATCCAGGGAGCCTCATTTTTGCTAATTTTCAAGGAATTAACGTTACCACTAAATTTACAGGCTTTACATTGATTACAGGTAAAAAAAACTTTTATATCTGTAATCTTTTTAGAATTTTGGATCATATTACTCCATAAGTGATCACACAAAGATTTAGGTTTGCGAAACGTAAGTGAGGGATGTTCACTAATATATTCCTTCAGATCATCATCCGTCTTCAACACCTCCCAGAATTTTTTAAGGCTTCTTTTCACTTCCCAAGCCTGTGTATTGTATGTAGTTATGAATCTTATCGATTCTTCGGGCTCAATCTGGTGTTGTTCATCTTTGGGAAAGATAAGGTCATGTCGTTTTAGAGTCTCAACTTTCGTGATCGACTCCTTCATACTCTTGGAGCTGTAGCCCCGTGTCAGACATCTTTCTGTCATGATTTCTTTTTCTCTCTCAAATTTCTCATCCGTGCTGCAATTTCTGCGAGCGCGCAATAGTTCCCCAAACGGTATGCTACGTTTCAGGTTGTGCGGATGGCAACTGCTTGCTTGTAGCAAGCTATTGCCAGCCGTGCTTTTTCTTTACAGGGAACTGTCAATTCTATTATCTTTCACCTCTAATTTGAGATCCAGGAATTCTATTGTATCTTTACTGATCTGATATGTGAATTGGAGGTTCAGGTCATTTTCATTGAGAGTGCCCATAAATTTGTTTGCTTGTATTTCTGTACCACTCCATATACAGAAAATATCATCTATGTACCGCAACCAGAGGACGGCGTGGTCTTTGAATAGTTCGATCTTACGGACAACCTGCTCCTCCCACCAGCCGAGGTAAAGACCTGCAAAGCTGGGGGCGAAGCAGGTTCCCATCGCCGTCCCTGGATTTGCTTGTAAATTTGCTTGTCAAAGAGAAAAAGTTATTGCATAAACATAGTTCAATCATGTCAAGTAACATATCAGTATGACGTAGAAAGTTCAAAGGTCTACTTCGAAAAAAGTGTTTACATGCTTGTATTCCTAATTGCTGTGGGATGCTTGTGTACAAGCTGCATACATCTAAGCCTAACAACAAATAGTTGGTTGACCATTCAATACCATCAATATATCTAAGAAAATCACTTGCATCTTTGACAAATGACCGGAGGGATTGCACCATCGGCTGCAGAAAAAAATCTACGTACTTTGAAGTTTTCTCTAGTGCACTATCACAGGAAGAAACAATCGGCCTTCCGGGAGGTTTGATTGCATTTTTGTGCAGCTTAGGGAGAAGGTATAGTACGGGAAGCTTAGGGTATTTACAGGCCAAATACAGAAATTCATCATTTGTTATAACACAATCATCTTTCCACTTTGTGATTTGATTAGATATATTTAACATCGCTTTATCATACAATGTTTTAGATGAGAGGCAATATCTACTAGTATCTGATAATTGATGCCTCCCTTCTTCTCTGTACATGTCTAGAGGCCAGATAACCACATTTCCGCCTTTGTCACTCTGTTTGATGACAAAGTCTTTGTTAGATTCTAGTTCCTTCAATGCTTTTATGTGGTTCTTCTTTAGATTATGTCTTGTATATAATTTTCGAGATTTGAGCATTTTAAGTTCATTAATGACTCCCTTCTCAAAACAATTGATTGCTTCACAGTTGATTTGTGGTAGGAACACCGACTTCAGTTTAAAGGGTGTTGTTCCTGCCAAATCTAACGTTAAGTCACTCTTGGCTGCATTAAAATGGGGATCGTCAACCCATCCTTTAACTTCAGCCAACTCATGTACTGTTTGTAATGCCTCAATATCCCCTATTTGGAGAGCAGGCTGATTATCTGACCTCACGATCAGGGGTTTAGCAGGTTTATTAGTGAACCACTTCTTGAGTTTCAACTTACGTATATAGTGAAATAAATCAATTCTTGTTTCAGGATAACTAAAATTAGACGTTGGGCAAAATGACAGGCCTAACATTAAAACATCAAATTGATCTTGACTCAGTTTATAATCTGAAAGATTTACCACAGTCTTGGTCTTCATACTTTCTTGGCGAATCTGCCCCTCGTTCTTGTTCCCACTGGGCTGTCTGTTTGAATAGAATAATTTGGTCTTTTGCCTCCTCTTCCTCCTCTTCCACGCCCTCTTACCGGGCTGTCGCTGTGGGCCACTGTGCTTGATCTTTCTCTGGCCAACAGTTCGTACTCCTTTAAAAAACGTGCTTTTACTGCTTCAGTATCATCCCTGTATAAATCTGGTGCACCATCAGTTTCACATTGCAGGATTTGTGCCGTTATCACTGAAACTCCACTGGTTGATGCTGAGGGTTCCTCTCCACCAGTTGCCACTTGCACTGATCCTTCATTGGACTTTATTTGGGCAATATTATCGCTTCTTAGCTTGTCAAATTTTTTCCCAAAAGTTAGGATCTGACCCTTCTTGTAGTCAATTTCATCCCGTTCGAACTTAGTTAATTTCTTCATTTTAATTTCTTCCTCGATTTTTTCTAATTTCTTGTTCATTTTCTCCATCTCGATATCAAACTCATCTTTGTTATACAATTAATTTTTATGCTTTCTTTTTCGGCAAATTTTATTAATATCTTGAGCATGTTCATAGAACATGCGTGGTTATTGTCCATCCATTCAGATATCAGCTCAGGATCTGGTTGTTGCAGTGTTGGGGTAATGAAAATACGCAATCCTTGAGGCACCCTGTTACATTCTACATAGTGTTGGAGCGCTGTGGCCTCCCACCATTTCGATTGCTCTTTCTTGAGCACTTTCCACAATGCATCCCAAAGTTTCTTTTTGTCTGTCACAGTGTTTGTTGCGGTTGATGTTTTCGAACTGCCCTCAACTGTGTGTGTAGCTTTATCAAACAATTTGCAAGCTGCTTCTTTCCGAATGCTGTTTCTTGTGTCTGCCATTATTATACGGTTCACGTCAAACCAGTATATCCCGATAATATTTGGGCTGCACGTGTAAACGCTGGCTGGTTTTTACTCACCCCAGCGTACTCCGAATCCCACGATACCAATATCCGCCCAAATGTGCCCCGCCCGTGATGTGTTTAGCCGGCTATCCCGCAAGGTCCAAGTTTGGAAGCCGCAACTCCCTGCTTCTCCCACTCCTCATTCACCGCGAACTCCGGTTCCACACATCATTGGTAGCTCTGTGCACAATGGCGTCTTCGTGTGGGCAAGAGATTTCCAATAAATTGTAAACACAAAGTTTTTAGCTGTCTCCCAAGCCTCTTCTTCGGCGGGCACACGGCAGGGGTAGCCACCCCCTTTACATTAAACACAGTCTCATCAACGTAATCTCTCCATCCATTCCCGGAAAGAAAAAACACTGGAGCCGTGGCCTCGGTATTTGGTGCAGTTTTATTCAGTACACAACGTCCTACGCGTTTCGGAGTGTAGCTCACTCCTTCTTCACGGGCAAGAATGTGCGTTACAAAACAACTAATAAAGTAAAGTAAAAATTCACGTGATAGTTGACATAAACAAAATACATAGACAATTTTGTCTTTACTTTCATCTCAATACGTTTGATATCATCAATAAATTATTCTTAGCATATTTCTGCTTACATATTAATTTCAACTCGGGAATATGTTTTCATATTGATTTGTTGCACCCGTTGTACGGTAGGGGAGAGACTCGTTATACATAAGGTTTAAGCTCCTCAACAATATATACTTGAAAACAGCCCCTAGAAAACACATATTATGTTTGCGATTCACATTGTAAAGCTTTCAGCTATTGATAAATCAAATTATGACAAAACTTCAAAATCATTAAAAAAGTTTGTCCGGGGCGCGAACACTCCACCCCAAGAGAAAAATTCTCTGCAGCAGTAACACATTGTGCTAGGCTGGTTAGTAGGCGTAACGTAGTCAGTGGTTCATAGTAGTCCTATACTGACAGTAATTAAACACTGTGCATTGATGTTGTGAGAAGGCTTCAATAAATTGCACTGAACTTAAAACCGTTTGTGGTGACAAACAGATCTGAGCCAGCCAGCATCCTGTGAGAATGTAGTTATCAGTCTAAACTTTCTGATCAGGGAAAGTTTAGACTGATAACTATGAATAAACACTGGCATGTCCTTAAAACAGATCACATCATTGGTACAGACATACCTCCCAGGCCCCAGATACCATTTAAGAAAGCCAGATCCATACGGGATCAATTAGTACACAGCCACATGGACCCTATAATTAACACCACATGAAGCTAAGGGCTTTTTCCCATGCGGAAAATGCAAATTATGTGCATACAGTAGGAGAGTTCTCACTTACCCGGTAAATGGAGTGAAGGGAGGCAGAAGGTTAACTAAGTTTTTGTCCTGTCACACAAATTATGCAGTATACTGCTTAAGGTGTCCATGCAAATTAAATTACGTTGGGAGCACCATCAATCCCGTGAAACTGAGGATACTGGAGCACATGCGGGCTATAGCCAAAAAAGATTTTCGCAAGACATTTTGCAATAAAACATCAGAGCGACAGAAATCTCCTGCAGTACTTATGTTTAGACCAGGTACCCAATACCCCGAGAGGGGGGGGATAGGTTGTTGAAACTCAGGAGACTAGAGTCGAGATATATAGTGGATATGCAAACCAAGGCACCGTGTGGGCTCAACAGTGGTGAGGATTTGTCCATACATCTGTGAATTGGTAGTCAACAATGTATTTTGAAGTAGTGATGAAATTTCTCTTTGATTGATGATTTCAAATGGAATGTGAACTTTTGAAGGGATCGTCAGGGATCTGTCGATCATGATATTTTTCTCATGGTATGGAGAGTAATATTGATGTGCTCATGAAATTTTGTTTCCACAGGATTTGTGTCTAAGAAAACAATGTCTGAATGTTTTTATTTTTTAATTTATTTTATTACTTTATTTCGGCCAATTTGGCCATAAAAGTCACATACACACATAGAAAGTCAAGCAAAATGCATGGCAGCAATTAAGAAAATGGTACATGGGAAAAAAAATAGTTTTTACATTTCTTCTTTTTTTTTTAAAAAAAAACATTTCATTTTTAGTAGTATATTTCATTTCAATTTAAAAATATAAAAGATTTAAAAATGTAAGAGTTTTGTAAACATATACACCTGTCCAACTCAAAGTACATGTCCTTGTTTCTTACGGGTTATGTAAGCAGAATATAGGAATTTGCTTATGCTAAATACAATATACTGGGTAGAATTACTTTTCATGATCCTATGGGCTATTGAGCAGGACCTAGTTCCCAAGAGGTTACACATTGGTTTTAGCCATTTCTTTCTAGCATTCATGTATGCGCTACAAACAAAAAACATATGAACCTCATTCTCTATACAAACATTGGAACACATAGGGCAACACCCCGTTTTAGCATTCGATTCTCCCAGTCTTTTTTGTGCCCATCGTTCGGTATTGTAATTCAGCATAAGTATCCCGTATCTGAACTTTAGGTAAAGGGTCTTTGCAATGGGTGGTTCTATCTCGTCCAGGAATGATTCAAAACGGAACTCATCCTTAAATGACAGAAAAGCCTGAACTGCGGAACCAACACTACTTCCATCCACTAATTTTCCACTCATATGGGTCCAAAAGGCTCGCTTAACTGTTAGTTTGGAAGAGGTGGGCATTTTGTCGGGAGTCTCCCACATTGAATATAAGCCCAGGAGTGTGAACCATTTTTTAATATGCACTAGCCATTGGATGGAATTAAAAGAATCAAGAGTCATCAGTTCTTGCAGACCATTTCTGTATTCTATCAACTCCGGGGTGGTCCAAAGCCTAACCCAGAATATTAATGGTCTTAGGATAGCTAGGTGGTCTGTTCTCCTAAAGTTCAGGTCAAGTTGGAGAGGTAGAAGAGGTGTACTATTAGGAACCCTTACAGAAGCGCGCATGAATTTATTGTCCAGGTTTTGAAAACTATTTTTTGCCCATGGGCCCCATATCTCTGCTCCATATAGCACAGCAGATTGTATTTTAAATTTAAAAAGTTCTAAAACCGGGGTTACACTTTTGCTTGTGCTGGTATTAATTTTGCATAAAATTGGTTTGACATTTTGGGCATATGATATCTTGCTTTTCTGAATGTTTTTGAATTAACTATGAAGTAGAGGGGACGTGGCAACCCATATGGGTTGCTTTTCCGATCCACGGCAAGATAACACAGACTGAAACGAATAGTTTCATTATGTTTAAGACGTAGAATCGATATACGACCAGGCGCATTGCGTCCATTAGGGCGGGGGGCGTAGCCCCCCCCGCACCTCCACGCCCGTAGCAGAGACTGAAGGAGATGGGCGGTCTGGCATCATGTTGACTGACATGATTGTCAGACGTCACCAGGGGCAGGCAGCAGCACAACACAAGTGCGCATGAGTGGGGTCGGAGGGCCAACTTTTAGCCCATGGCCACTCATGCGCACTTGTGTTTTCATCTCTTCGCGCATGCCCATTAGGAGCCCCTCGGACTCCTAATGGGCGTGCGGCGGGCGAAGGGTAGACTGTGCCCCAAGTCAATCCTGGCGCTGCTGGCAGCTCCAGGATTGGCTGAGAGGAGCTGCCAGTCCACTTTAGTGCCGTTGGTGGCGCGGACCTCGGTAAGGTAAGTTTTCAGCGCTATATTTAATTCCCTGCTGTCTTCTTCCCCCCCTCCCCCCGAGCCGAGACACCCCTTCCCCTCATGAGCCGCGACACCCCCCCCCTCCCCCGCGAGCCTTGACTGGACATGTGCAGATTATGTCAGTCACACAACTCTTTCTGCTGCATCCCCCGCAAAGAAAACAGAGATTGATATTGGATTGAAAACGAAAGATAAACGGTTTATTTGCAGGTAAATAATGATTCAAATAATTGATCAAACTTGATTAGCACATTTTTATTAGAGCCATGTACCGAGATCTTGGGCGACACTAGTTTTCATATGACACGAGTGCACTGCAAAATATACTTCCTGCTGTTTATATCGTATAAAAAATGCGCGTTAAATGTTTTTGCAGTGCGGAATTTGTACCCCTTAACCCCTTCGCTGTGGCGGCTATTCTGCCGCAGCGCTAAGGGGGTAGGGCGGCCGTGCGGCGGTCACGTGCTTGTGACAGAACCGCTCCGTCACGGCTCGCGGGTGAGCTGTGCTTGTGACGGAACGGTTCCGTCACGAACGTGCCCACTCAATGGAACGCGCCGCGCAGGCACGAAATCAGCGCCGCGCAGGCGTGCCGAGCGGGCCGTGACAGAACCGTTCCGTCACAAGCACAGCTCACCCGAGGCTTGTGACGGAACGGTTCCGTCACAAGCATGCAAGGGGTTAAACCGAATATCGCTATTTTTGAAGGTGGTAGAAATGGTATGTGCACAGTACAGAGAGAGGCCGTTTTTGGATACTTAAAAATCTGTGGTTAGCAGGCAGCTCAGTTGGTCGGTGCTCTTCCGGCGATTTCCCGTTGGGCTGAAAGTGTACGGCGCTTTATGAACTGTCCAAATGTGGGGTGTTGATGAGTTAATCCCAATTACATTGAGGCTGGGTTTACAGACGGACGGGCGCTTAATTTTTGCAGCAAAGAATCCTCCTTTAGAGAAGCCATGAGGAGAGCAGACGTCTGCCCTGCCCTGATGCTTTACATTAATATCCCCTCAGAGGTCCAAAAAAAGAACAAGAGCAAAGCGTGGGTACACCTCGGCGCGGGCACCCCGTAATGTGACCAGGGTCAAGTACAATGATTAATCGGGCTAATACTAGTGTGGCAACAATATTAACACTGGCCAGTGCCGAAGCAAAGGTTGCCAAGGGGGCCCTAAAGCAAGCAAGGACAATGACGCACCCACACTGGCTACTAGAAGACAAGTTAAGGTAAAGAGCTACAATTATGTGCAGAAAATCGCCCAATTTTAGTCACCCGGAGATGCTGGGATTAGAAGGATTTGGCCTTCCAAAGTCAGCATGTAAGGAAACGATAGACACTGTCTGCCGATGCTACTGTGTTGGTGTGAAATAACAAAACTGAGTCAAATGTGTTTTTGTTTTTTGAGTCAGAAAGATTAAGTGCAGCTATAATTTTAAAAACGAGTTTCAAAATGTTATACCATGGAAATATCTTTTCATCTAAACTTCCGGTAGGAGAAGTTATTTGAAAAAGGAACGTATTTGTTCAATAAAAGTATCCATGAATTAATATGTAATAAACATATCAAGAGCGAATAATTGGAGAACGATAAAGAATAATTGGTGTTGTAATAAAATAAAAGAATGAAAGACAAAGAAGAAAAGGAATATTGAGCCTGTGTGAGTCCAGGGTGAGTGATGTGATGTCTGTGTGAGTGCAGGTTGAGCAGTGTGCCTGTGTGAGTCCAGGGTGAGTGATGTCTGTGTGAGTGCAGGTTGAGCAGTGTGCCTGTGTGAGTCCAGGGTGAGTGATGTCTGTGTGAGTGCAGGTTGAGCAGTGTGCCTGTGTGAGTCCAGGGTGAGTGATGTCTGTGTGAGTGCAGGTTGAGCGTTGTGCCTGTGCGAGTCCAGGGTGAGTGATGTCTGTGTGAGTGCAGGTTGAGTAGTATGCCTGTGTGAGTCCAGGGTGAGTGATGTCTGTGTGAGTGCAGGTTGAGTAGTATGCCTGTGTGAGTCCAGGGTGAGTGATGTGGATGGGTGAATGCAGGCTTAGTGATGTGTCAGGGAAGGGGGAGCAATGGGTCTAGGAGTGCAAGATGCGCAGTGTGCCTGTGTGAGTCCAGGGTGAGTGATGTCTGTGTGAGTGCAGGTTGAGTAGTATGCCTGTGTGAGTCCAGGGTGAGTGATGTGGATAGGTGAATGCTGGCTTAGTTATCTGTCAGAGAAGGGTGAGTAATGGGTCTATGAGTGCAGGGTGACTGTGCCTATGTCAATGTAGGGCGAGTGATGTATCTGTGCAAGTGCAAAGAGACTTGTCTGGCTACTCCCAGAGATGTGTTCGCCAAGCCTCCTATTTTCTTTCTCAAATTTGCTTGAGAATGCAACATTAGCCCACTCTGTTTTCAAAATTTTCTCGGGGAGACCTTCGGAACCCCCATAAGTGGTTGGGCTCGTTCTCTCTGGCCCAGTGCAGTATTTACGCCCCACCACTTTCAAATGTCAACAGCTGCCCCTGTATACGACTTAGACTTGATAATGTAGCAGGAATTGCATGCTTTGTAATGTATTTTAGCATTTACAAGATGGCGCTCATGAATTTTCTAAGTGCGCTTGGTCCCTCATTTGTGTCATTTGACCGTGAGTTACTGTTTAAAAATGGTGGCGCGGGGCATGGCCAAGATGGCGGGGTGAGCGGACGCTTCCTCCCGTAGCTCCTCCGGCCCAGCTCAGCTCGAGCCCCGATTCCTGCGCTTCTCTCCCCCCGCGGCTGCTCTGCGGGCGAGAGAACTGTGCCGGAGTTCTTGGAGCACATTTTGATACCACTTTGACTTCTGGTGCCCCGGGGGAAGTCCCCGAAAAGTTTGATCAACGATCGATTCGAGGAGTGGAGCCTAGATCGCCCCGAGGAGAAGGGCCTGGAGACGGAGCGTATCGCGGCGCTGTCCGCGCGCCTCAGCTGGGCCGAGTGCTGAAAACAAGGGATCCCGAGGGAGCGGACTCAACGGACTCCGCGGAGTGCGGAGGCTTCCTAGACGGCGCCCTTGTGACCAGAGTCATCGCTGGACGACAGACCCCAGACTTGCGCCGGCGATCTGTCCCCCTGCCATGGGTGTCGGGGTGTGACGCCTGGCGGACCCCGAGTCTGGAAAAGAGGGACGGTGGAGCTTGAGCGGCGACCGAACTGGGCCTACTAGTTGGTGAAACTGGGGGTCACTGGCATCGCACTTTCCCGACCCGTTGATGTCTGAGGGTCGCCCATAGACTTGCTGGCCTGGGCTGCCCTCCTTGGTTCCGCCCTCCCGCCATCTTGTCGTTGAGGAGCTGGTATTGGTGACCCTCGCCCGCGCCTTTGTCATACGGGCGCCTCGGCTCATCCTGGTGCCTACGCATCTGCCGTCCTCCCTGGAAGCACGCGGCTGAAAGCCTCCGACCTGAACCTTGATTATTGCCCTGACTGGCTCGATGGCCGTATCGCCCTGGCCCGTGCCGCCATTTTGTCGCCTGTGACGCACTACCCTTGTCCTCGGTGTGGTCTTCACGTCTGGTGCCCACGAGCGGCTGGGCGCATCTACAGCGGCCAGCTCTAGGCTTCACCCACCGCGGAGGTCGAGATGGCTGGGAGACGAGGCGCGGCACGGGGGGATCGCACTCTGCCGGACATGCTCGGCAGGGCCCAGCAACTGCGGGACAGGACGCAGCCGTCCCCGGGGTCCTCCCGGGCCTCAACGGACGCCACCGGAGGCGAACCACCAGTCACGAGGTCCTTCATGGAGGACTTATTCAGCTCCCTCAAGGAGGAATTCCAGACTCTCAAGACCGAGGTGGCCGGAGAGGTCCGTGAAGTGCGCAGAGAAATCGAGGGCCTGGGCGAGCGGGTCGACACTGTGGAAACGGCGGCCCAGCGTCGTGATGAAGAGATAGTTCATCTCCAGCAGGACGTTCTCCGCCTACGGGAGCAATGTGTCGAGCTCCAGGCCCACTCTGAGGACCTCGAGAACAGGTCCAGGCGGAATAACATCCGGGTGCGAGGCGTTCAGTCCGCGGATGAGGGTGCGGACCTAGTGGCCTACCTGCAGGACCTGTTTCGCGACATCTTGGGAGAAGGAGCGGACTTCCCGATCCGTATCGACAGAGCACACAGAGTGGGCCGCCAGCGCCAGTCATCGGCACCCCCACCTGATATCCTGGCATTCCTGCCGGACTTCCCCCTAAAGGAGCGCATTATGACAGAGGCCCGCAGGAAGCAACCGCTGTCCTTCCGAGAACGACCTGTGGCGCTCTATCAAGACCTGTCCGCCATCACACTGCAGAAGCGCAGGTCTTTCCGCATCGCTACGGACTTTCTGCGGGAGCATGAGACGGCCTACTCCTGGGGTCACCCCTTCCGTCTTATCTTTCGATGGAATGGGGTGCTACATCAGCTGCGCTCCTTACAAGATGTCTGTGGGGTGCTGGGACTCACAGCTACGGAGGAAGAAGGAGCGACACCCGCATGGAGGCGCCCCGAGCGGCGGGGCCGACGGAGGTCGAGAAGGCGCCAATCGCCGGCGACGGCGAGTCGCCCTGACTCCCCTACCATCAGGGCGGATATGGCGGAGGCCCTGAGGACTGCGGCCAGGAACTTGCCTGAATCTAATGGCGTGGCCCAGACGGCCTAACTTTTCTCCGGGGGGAGAGACTCTTAGCTTCTGCGATGCTGAGCTGGGGCTGGGGGTTGGGGGGGAGAGGTTGGAGGTGTGTGGCTGGACGTCCACCTGACTGGTTTCTACAGACTCGCCCACTAGGGCTAGACTGAGACAATGGGGTGTTTTTTCTTGTTTTTGGTTTTGGCTGGTTGCCATGGGTTGGTTTTGGGGGGGTTCAGGAGCTGGTTTGGTGTTGGGGGGGCCCCGTCCGATACTGTCCGAACACGTGCGAAGCCGACTCTAGCCTTCCCTGCACCCTTGCCCCGCGGACCCCTTCCACTGATCCCTCGCTTGCTGCATAGCGCTTTGCGTCCCTGGAAGCGATGCCGTCCCTGAAAGTAGTGACCCTTAACGTTAAGGGTCTGAATAATCCTGTGAAGCGTAGGGCGATCCTTTCCCTGTTAGAAGGGTCGCAGGCGGATATCTGCCTCCTGCAGGAAACCCATTTACTCTCTAAAGATTGCCATAGGTTGCGCTCTGCCAAGTTCCCCACACAACTCTTTTCCTCGGCTGCGACTAAGACTGCGGGGGTGGCCATTCTTTTAGCCAGCTCCTTCAGGGGCGAGGTGTTGTATAAACATGCCGAGCAGAAGGGGAGGCTTCTAGCGTATCGCATGCGTCTGGGGGGTGTTGCCTTCACGGTGGGCTCCGTGTACAGCCCAAACGACCACCAGGATCGCTTCCTGGAATCTGTGTTGGTAGACGTTACTGCCTCGCCCGATCGCCACGTCATTTTGGGGGGAGACCTGAACATGGTCTTCGACTCCACCTTGGATAGGTCTGCCCAGCGCTTTCCGCAGACGGGGGAGCTCTCCAGAGCGGTACAGGACCAGATTGCAGAGATGGATCTGCATGACCTCTGGCGCACCATGCACCCCGCCGATAGGGACTACTCATACTTCTCCCACGCACACCGCACCTATTCGCGGTTAGACTACCTCTTGGTGAGCGGACCGCTTCGCTCGGCCGCCACGACAGCAGACATCGGGGTCTTGTCCCTGTCCGACCATGCGCCGGTTTCCGGAGTTTTTGCTTGGCCGGCGGCCCCCCCCTCCAGAGGGATGTGGCGGCTTTGGGACACGCTTCTCCATAAGAAATCGGTGGTGAAGCGAGTGGAGGAGGTCATTCATGAGTACCTGACCCACAATAACAACTCCGACACGTCCCTAGCCACGCAGTGGGCGGCTTTGAAGGCGGTTGTCAGAGGGGAGTTTATCTCCATTTCCTCGGCGGAGAACAGGGAGCGGCAACGTAAGAGGGAGGAACTATCGGCGCAGGTCAGGGAACTTGAACAAGTTCACCGCCGGACGGGAGCTCCTCGAGTCTGGAGGCAGCTGAAGGCGGCGCGGAAGCTCCTCTCTGCGTTGGACCTGGACCGGGCGGAGTATGCGGCGTTGCGCTTGAAGCATGCCTTTTACACCGGCGGAGACAGATGCGGTAAGCTCCTGGCCCACCGGCTCAGGGCTGCGCAGCAACGCAACGTGGTAAAGGAGCTAGTGGGAGCGGATGGGGTCCCGGTTTCCGGTGACGCGGAGGTGGCGGATTCCTTCCGTGCCTTCTACGAGGCGCTGTACGCTGCAGAGCCCTCCCCACCGGGAGAGGCTGAGGCCTACTTGGAATCAGTAACCCTCCCAGCCCTGGATCCCGCCCAAGCGGACCACCTGGAGAGGGACATTCATGTGGAGGAAGTCATCTCCGCTATTGCACGGTTGAAGCACGGCAAGGCCCCGGGCCCAGATGGCTACACGGCCTTATTTTACAAGACCTGTCCCACTGTCGCGCCTCTCCTGGCTCGCTTATTCAATTCCTTCTCTGAACCGGGAGCTATCCCACCGGACCTTCTCTCGGCGACTGTGTCGGTTATTCCGAAACCGGGGAAGGACCGGACTCTGTGCGGCTCGTATCGGCCCATCTCTCTTCTAAATGTGGACCTCAAGCTTTACACGGGGATCTTGGCGGCCATACTGGGTCTGCACCTACCAGGTCTGGTGGAGGCGGACCAGGCCGGTTTTGTACCCGGTAGGCAGACGGTCGACAACACCAAGAGGGTGACGCACGTGCTAGAGAAGGCCTCACGCGTCCCGGGTGAGCGGATGCTGCTGTCGGTCGACGCGGAGAAAGCCTTTGATAGGGTCCATTGGCCGTACCTCGAACTGGTTCTCGGGAAACTGGGGATCGGCGAGAAGTTCCGCACTATGGTTTTTAATTGTTATAGGAGGCCGTCAGCATCTGTGCGTGTCAATGGACATAGCTCCAGCAGCTTTGCCATTGAGCGCGGCACGAGACAGGGCTGCCCCCTCTCGCCGCTCCTGTTTGCCCTCTATATGGAGCCGTTTGCCCAGAGGATTCGCGATAACCCGGACGCTATTGGGGTGAAGATGGGGCAATACACACATACTGTCAGCTTATATGCGGACGATGTCTTGCTGACCCTGGATGACCCCAAGCGGTCGCTCCCTGCCTGCGTCCGGGAGCTGAACTCCTTTGCCCGTGTGGCGGGCTTTAAAATGAATATGTCTAAATCGGCCGCCCTGGATGTGTCGCTTTCTGTCGACACCAGGCGGGACCTCCAGCATCTTTTTCCTCTGCAATGGTCCTCCTCCACGGTGCCTTACCTGGGGATTTTGCTTGCACCCTCCCTACCTGCAATGGTCGCAGCTAACTACTCCTCCCTGGGCAAGAAGATTAAGGAGGAACTTGGCCGTTGGAACAAAGGCCTGCTCTCGTGGCTGGGCCGTATCGCAGCGGTGAAGATGACGATACTGCCTCAGATCTTGTATCTTTTTCGCGCTCTACCTCTCCAGCCCCCTGTAGGTTGGATACGGCAGGCGCAGGCTGACATCTCCCGCTTTGTGTGGCAGGGCCGTAAGCCTCGAATGAAACGGGTCCTCTCTATGCTTGCCCCGGAGGCGGGGGGTCTCGGTGTCCCGGACCTCCGGAAGTACTTTCAGGCGGCGCAACTCCGATATTTGGTGGAGTGGAGCCGGTGGGAATCGGACAAGCACTGGCTCTTTCAGGACCAGGCAGTTGCGGGCCGTACTCTCCAGGAAGTCCCGTTCCTGCGGCGCACTCACCGCCCGCCTAATCTCTACGCCTCCTTTATCACCCGAGTTCCGCTGCGAGTGTGGGACGCGGTGTGCGAGCTTCGTGAGCTCACCACTTTCCCATCACCGTTCACTCCCATTGCTGGTAATCCAGACTTCACTCCGGGTCTGGAGCCGGGAGCCTTTTCCCACTGGGTGAGCGCGGGTTGCAGGGCGCTTTTCCAGATCTACGGGCCGGAGGGCGTGCTCCCCTTCCAGCAGCTCCGACAGGAATTTGGTCT
The DNA here is from genome assembly GCF_964263255.1 of Lissotriton vulgaris. Classification (NCBI taxonomy): domain Eukaryota; kingdom Metazoa; phylum Chordata; class Amphibia; order Caudata; family Salamandridae; genus Lissotriton; species Lissotriton vulgaris. The sequence continues at coordinate 1,109,421,010 of NC_141689.1, read as the reverse complement.
GACGGAAGGGGACAGACTGCGTTATATGCAAGTCCGCCACTGGGCTCTTCAACCCCCAGTGCGCGATGTCGCTGCCCGTTCGATTACACCCTATGAGCGGTGGCTGGTGACCCGGACCTCGGATGCCAAGCTTATCACCGACTTGTATCAGTTTCTCCAACCCCCGCCGTTTCATTACCATAACCCAGGGAGGGAGCGTTGGCACCGGGAATTGGGCAGGACCTTGAGCCACAAGGAGTGGGACAGGATCGCGTATCGGGCGAGGCACTCTGCGTACCACACTGGGCTGACGGAGACCTTTACTAAGGTGTCCACTTATTGGTACTACACCCCGGAGAGGCTCTACGAGATGCACAAAATCGGCGATAAAGGTTGCTGGCGCGGCTGCGGACAGGAAGGTACCCTCACGCACATTCTCTGGGAGTGCCCGGTGCTGTCGGCCTATTGGAAGGAGGTCTTGGACGAGGTGGACAGGCATTTTGAGATCGAACTTCCGCGCTTCCCTGCGTATGTCCTGCTAGGCCTCCCCAATGACCTGATGTACCAGCTGAGGTCCCGCAGGGGTAGGCAGATTGCGATTGCGCTAGGCTCGGCGGTTCAAAACATCCTTGTACTCTGGCGTACCCCCACTGCCCCCTCTATCACTGGCTGACTGCACAGGCTCTGGCAGGTACTGGGTATGGAGAAGATGTCGCTAACAGTGGCTGGGAATGTAGACCAGTTTGAAGAGCTCTGGCACCCCTTTTTAGCGCTGCTGTCCACGGAATTTCGCGAGCTCACATGTCCACGGTACCTGCGACTCCTTAGGCTGACGCCGCCGGCGGCTCCAGCGGAGTGAATGTGGTGGGATCGGGGGTTTGGGGCTGGGGGTGGGAGGCGGGGTTACATGCTTCTAATGCTGACTTTCGGACGGGGAGGTTGGGGTATTGTTTTCTTCCTTTTTCTCCTTTGCTTTTCTTTCCTCTTTTTCTCAGGGGACGGGGGGTTGGGGGGATGGTGTGTTTTTCTTTGTGTTGCGGGACGCTGCTCTAGCTCAGCCTTGCTCGGGGACTGGGGTCTTCTGGAGGGAAGTTTACATTGCCCTATTGCCTTATGACTTATGCCTTGTTACCCTCCGGGGCTCCTGTCTCCCTACTTTCCTTCTAAATCGCTGCACCGTTTCGCATCTTGTATTGTATGTTCGCTTGACCTCCTATTCCCTTCCCCATGTTTTTTGTACCTTAATAAAATGCTTTAAACCTAAAAATGGTGGCGCGCAATGCGCAAATGTTTGACACAGAAGAAGGGAGTTTCTCCCGAAACGCGTCTGTCTAAGGCGTAATTAAACCCACGTTTTTTACTGTTCCCGTGAGTGCTGTCTGTTTTTCTCAAAAAGGAGAGAAGACTCTGGAGCTTATATATATATATATATATATATCCACAACTCCGACCACCTCCAACCGCTCCACTTTTACCCCGGGTGCCTCCTCAACGCGCGGTGGAACGCGTAATATATTTCCAACACACAGTTCCCATCCGTGGAACCGCTACATAAATGAGGACACTCCAGCCCAGTTTTCGATCTCCGCTTTTAGATTTATTCCATGCGCACACACACAGCTAACAAGCAAACGCGTTTCGGCGTTGCCGCCTTCGTCAGTGCTCGCCAACGGAATCGTTTCTCAGTGTTTAAATAAAGTTAACATTCAAAAAAACATCACGTGTTAAAAATAAACATAAAAGAGGCACACTAAATTCATTTACATTCGGCAGCCATCTTTGAATGGTTAATATACCATCCGCATTCTAATGTCTTGCTAAGAACGTTTCCTCATTTACTAGGATTCTTTTGTATAGCAAGGTAAAATTCAAACATATTTTCTTACTCTCATTGTGGAACACTTCATCCAAATTATTTTCGTTATATATTTACAATATAAATTTCTCGTGTTCCTGTGTCTAGTTGAGGATACAGTTGCAAATTGTCAGCCCTGAATGGGCCTACTAACTCATTCTTAATGCAGAATGCGTTAGAAAACATTTGTGCCTCAGGGTATCCTAAAGATTATTGTGCCCTGGATGGGCTTATAATGAACTTCATCTATCTTCGGAAGATACCCTCAAATGAGGTGATTGGGGCAGCGTGCAGAGTCATAATTAATCAATGGATTCTACAAAGAGTTTTCAGCTCGGGGGGTTCTGTGCAATTGATGAGGTTGGGCAAATCCTATAGATGAGCCCACATCTCCTCTTCATTGTTCAGGCCTGTCGGGGTCTTGGTCTGCAGCATAATAATGTAGCGAGACTCCAACATTCTCAGCTTTCTAACCCAGTCTCCTCCTCTTTCTGTTCTCACCAGCTGATCCAGTATGAAAAAGGACAGCAGGTTGTTGTTGCTATGGTGTTCCTTTTCATAGTGGCGAGCCACTGGGTATGCCTGATCCTTCAAGTTGATGGCCCTCATGTGCTCGAGCACCCTCAACTTGGTTTGCTTGATGGTACTGCCCACGTATTTCTTTCCACATGGGCATACCAAGCAGTAGACCGTGAACTCAGAGTTGCAGTTTAACAGTTTTAGAATTTTCTTCTTCTTTTGCCCCCTTCCCGGTACTTCATACTCTTTCACCTTCTGTGAATTCTTGCAGGCCTTGCACTTCATGCATGGGTAGAAACCTAATGCGGGAGCTTTCTTTTTCTTTTTGCTCTCGTAGTGGCTACTTACTAGATGGTCCTTCAATGAGTGACTTCTACGATAGGTTATCAGTGGGTAGTCTGATAATGACTTCCCCACTGTACTGTCTGATTTCAAAATATTCCAATTCCTACGTAGGATTTGGAATACCTCAGATGACTTATCATTGAAATTGGTTATTAATCTCAACGATGTATCTCCTGTCTTTACTTTATCTACTAGGAGTTCCTCCCTCGGTCGTGCGTCACTTCTTCTCTCTGCCTCATCCAAGATTCCTCTGAAGTAGCCTCTTCTCTCAAATCTTTCTCTGGACTCTTTCTTGGCTTTTTTATACTCCTGATCTGTGGAGCAGTTCCGCTTGATGCGTAAGAACTCCCCCAGTGGTATGTTGTTAACTACCGAGCGTGGGTGGCAGCTACCGGCATGTAAGATCGTGTTGCCGGCAGTCGGCTTCCTATACAGAGATGTTTCTATTTTATTGTCCTGTATATAGACTCTTAGGTCTAGATAGAAGACCTCCTCTTTGCTGATGTTGCTTGTAAATTTCAAATTGAAATTGTTTTCATTGAGGCTTCGAATGTACTCCTCAGCCTCCTCATGTGACCCCCGCCACACGATGAAGAGATCATCAATGTAGCGGGTCCACAGAGAAATTTTCTCCACCCACTTTTCGTTGGGCCCCGCCCAGGCCACGTGCTCCTCCCACCAGCCCACAAATAAATTTGCGTAACTGGGGGCGAAGCACGTGCCCATCGCGGTCCCCTGCAGTTGCAAGTATAACTGGCCTGAGAACAGAAAGATGTATTCGTAAAAAACCGAATCGTCTGAGGTTGATGGTACCTCTTCTGTCAAGGCGCTGTTCCTTTCCGTGCTTCTGGAATCCTGTTGTCTGCGCTGCTGCGCCGATTCGTCCTCGACTGGCAACCTTCTATCACTTGCCAAAAGTGCACAAAAGCAGGGTATGGCCTCCAGGAAGGCCAATAGTATCAGCGATAGATAGCCTACTGGAGCAAACATCCATCTACATTGATACTTTTTTGGCGCCGTTAGTGAAGGACCTAAGTTCTTACCTGAGGGACACACAGGATTTTCTAAGAATGATACAAGGTGTGATGTGGGAAGAGGACTTACTATTGATCACATTAGATATTACAAGCCTCTACACATCAATCAGACACAATGATGGATTAGAAGCATTAACTTTTTTCTTGCAACGAAGAGAACTTAAATACAGGACGCATAACCACATGATCATTGCACTTACAGAATTTTGCTTAAAAAATAACATCTTTCTGTTCTCAGGCCAGTTATACTTGCAACTGCAGGGGACCGCGATGGGCACGTGCTTCGCCCCCAGTTACGCAAATTTATTTGTGGGCTGGTGGGAGGAGCACGTGGCCTGGGCGGGGCCCAACGAAAAGTGGGTGGAGAAAATTTCTCTGTGGACCCGCTACATTGATGATCTCTTCATCGTGTGGCGGGGGTCACATGAGGAGGCTGAGGAGTACATTCGAAGCCTCAATGAAAACAATTTCAATTTGAAATTTACAAGCAACATCAGCAAAGAGGAGGTCTTCTATCTAGACCTAAGAGTCTATATACAGGACAATAAAATAGAAACATCTCTGTATAGGAAGCCGACTGCCGGCAACACGATCTTACATGCCGGTAGCTGCCACCCACGCTCGGTAGTTAACAACATACCACTGGGGGAGTTCTTACGCATCAAGCGGAACTGCTCCACAGATCAGGAGTATAAAAAAGCCAAGAAAGAGTCCAGAGAAAGATTTGAGAGAAGAGGCTACTTCAGAGGAATCTTGGATGAGGCAGAGAGAAGAAGTGACGCACGACCGAGGGAGGAACTCCTAGTAGATAAAGTAAAGACAGGAGATACATCGTTGAGATTAATAACCAATTTCAATGATAAGTCATCTGAGGTATTCCAAATCCTACGTAGGAATTGGAATATTTTGAAATCAGACAGTACAGTGGGGAAGTCATTATCAGACTACCCACTGATAACCTATCGTAGAAGTCACTCATTGAAGGACCATCTAGTAAGTAGCCACTACGAGAGCAAAAAGAAAAAGAAAGCTCCCGCATTAGGTTTCTACCCATGCATGAAGTGCAAGGCCTGCAAGAATTCACAGAAGGTGAAAGAGTATGAAGTACCGGGAAGGGGGCAAAAGAAGAAGAAAATTCTAAAACTGTTAAACTGCAACTCTGAGTTCACGGTCTACTGCTTGGTATGCCCATGTGGAAAGAAATACGTGGGCAGTACCATCAAGCAAACCAAGTTGAGGGTGCTCGAGCACATGAGGGCCATCAACTTGAAGGATCAGGCATACCCAGTGGCTCGCCACTATGAAAAGGAACACCATAGCAACAACAACCTGCTGTCCTTTTTCATACTGGATCAGCTGGTGAGAACAGAAAGAGGAGGAGACTGGGTTAGAAAGCTGAGAATGTTGGAGTCTCGCTACATTATTATGCTGCAGACCAAGACCCCGACAGGCCTGAACAATGAAGAGGAGATGTGGGCTCATCTATAGGATTTGCCCAACCTCATCAATTGCACAGAACCCCCCGAGCTGAAAACTCTTTGTAGAATCCATTGATTAATTATGACTCTGCACGCTGCCCCAATCACCTCATTTGAGGGTATCTTCCGAAGATAGATGAAGTTCATTATAAGCCCATCCAGGGCACAATAATCTTTAGGATACCCTGAGGCACAAATGTTTTCTAACGCATTCTGCATTAAGAATGAGTTAGTAGGCCCATTCAGGGCTGACAATTTGCAACTGTATCCTCAACTAGACACAGGAACACGAGAAATTTATATTGTAAATATATAACGAAAATAATTTGGATGAAGTGTTCCACAATGAGAGTAAGAAAATATGTTTGAATTTTACCTTGCTATACAAAAGAATCCTAGTAAATGAGGAAACGTTCTTAGCAAGACATTAGAATGCGGATGGTATATTAACCATTCAAAGATGGCTGCCGAATGTAAATGAATTTAGTGTGCCTCTTTTATGTTTATTTTTAACACGTGATGTTTTTTTGAATGTTAACTTTATTTAAACACTGAGAAACGATTCCGTTGGCGAGCACTGACGAAGGCGGCAACGCCGAAACGCGTTTGCTTGTTAGCTGTGTGTGTGCGCATGGAATAAATCTAAAAGCGGAGATCGAAAACTGGGCTGGAGTGTCCTCATTTATGTAGCGGTTCCACGGATGGGAACTGTGTGTTGGAAATATATATATATATATATATATATATATATATATATATTTGTTCCAACAAACATCAACGTTATGATGAAAACGAGACACCCAGAGCTCCGATTTTGAAGATTTATTAGGCAGATGAAAAAATCTCCACGACGCATTTCGCCATTACGGCTTGGTCACGCTCATCTCGTGGTATTGGTTGCCATTTTTTAAACACAACACCCAAGTGCACTTTAGTCTCTATCACGTAGATGGTGGCGGCCATTTTATAACATGCAGATTATTATTGTAATTCATGGATTAAGTGATATAATACAATTACATTCCAATTGTAACAACTGCTATTGAAGGATTTGTCTGTTTAGTAAATAATACATTCATCAGATCGATCATCCCTCATTTGCGTTCATTTTCTGAAAAATCGATAATAGCGTTATCTTATGTCAAATTATTGAAACATAATTAATTGCACATTTCATTAGGCTCACATTACTGTCGATGTTGATAAACGTTACAATAAGCAATGAGGTGTCAGTGAGTCGTCATTTTACGTAATACCGCCCTTCCATTGTATGTTTGCGGCTGGCTTACATCTGATTGGTTGCCGTCTCGTAACTAGGAAACGTGCATAACAATCATGTAACAGTTTGTATCTGACAGGGATCCTGTTTTTGGTTCATGAGAATATCCCAATATTAGTCATTGGTCCGTTTTGCCCTAGTGGGCAATTATGCATTATCATGTCATGTCAATCTGTAACACGTACTGTTGCCCCAGTGGGCTAAGTATCTCATGAATATCATAATTGTCCAAATAGATTTCTGCATCATCATGAACTTATCCTTTACATCGAACAAACTTTAAGCATAATTGACAGTATTTACAAATCCAATTTCGTCCACCACCACGTGATGTGTGAAATCTAGAAATAAAATAAATTACATTAAAATCAGGAAACCGCGGATATTCATATCAATCAATTTTCATTCATATAAGTGAATTGATAATTCTTCAGTAATGTTTAAACCAATCGGTGTTAGACATTCAAAATCTACAATGTATTTAGACTCTAATTTCTTGAGGGACAATTCCCTGTTGCCACCTCTTATTCCAAGATCTACACTGTCAATTACAACCAACTGTGCCAATTCTTCATTTTGCATATGCATAGCAGAGAAATGTCTCGCAACTGGGTATTGTCTATTGTTGTTGTGTATCGCATGTAAGTGTTCTAACACCCTTTTTTTTGCTGTGTGTTTGGTGCTGCCCACGTACCACTTATTGCATGGACAGATCAATATGTATATGCTGTATGGAGTGTTGCATGTCAGTCGCTTTTGAATGGTAAAGATTCTCTTACTATTGGGAACCGTCAATGATTTACAATCTTTGTGAAACGGCGAAACGCGTTGTGGAGATTTTTTCATCTGCCTAATAAATCTTCAAAATCGGAGCTCTGGGTGTCTCGTTTTCATCATAACGTTGATGTTTTTTGGAGCGACGTTACAGGCTGCTGGTGGCTGCAACGGGACCGCCCGCGACAGGATTACTCTTTTACCAGCGGTGGTGAAAGAAATATATATATATATATATATATATATATATATATATATATATATATATATATATATATATATATATATATATATATATATATATATATATATATATATATATATATATATATATATATATATATATATATATATATATATATATATATATATATTACCTACTGGCGATAGCCAGTAGGTATATATAGTTAGGATTTTTTCTCTATGGCACTTTTGAAAATTCTATGTCTAATAACTTTGGCGTTTGTGGACGGAATCGGCTGAACTTTTCAGGAAAATGGCACATTTTGTTTCTGAGCAGCCCCTGAAAATTTGGGGGGGTTTCGTCAAGGGGGGCCGAGAAAAAAGGGGGGTCCCAAAACGCGTTTTTCCCATGTTAATTTCCATAGGGCGTTTGGCCTCACTTTTAGCTCGAGCGGCTGAATGGATTTACACGAAACTTGGCAAAATTGTAGGCCTGATGTGCCTTTGCTGGGTCTCAATATATGTGCTCCAGTGGATTTTGAGAAATTAACGTTTAAAAAAACAGATATATCTGTGACAGCGTCCTGGATAGCGCACTAGATCGCGTACTTTTCGCGTAACGGAGCTTTGCGAAGAGAAGCTGATTGGCTCTCCGGTGTCTGTCAACATTCTAAACAGTCCGGTGCGGCCGCCATCTTGTCTCTCGGTAGGATCGAGAGACAAGAGGAGGAGAAAAACGAAGGGGGAATTTAATGAAAGGGGGCAAGGTAGACCCCTCTTGACCCCCTAGGAATGATGTTGGGGTTATTAAAGGGTCCCGTGGGGAAAATAAAAACAAATTGATTTTTCACGGTAGAAGCGCTTCCCGGTTCGCGAACCGGGTCGCAAACGGGAATTCGCCATTTTGTGTTTCGGTTTAATTAAATTACAGGGTATAAGGGGGTACGGGAGACGTATCCTGACCCCTTATGTTTTCTGAGGGTGGCTGAGGAGGCTCATATATGTTGATACATGTCTTCCAGCGGCTGTGCGTGAACCAATGAAAAGTGTTATTTTTAGGTCATATGATCAAGCCTTCCATCATTAGGAAACCAAAAGTAAAATGAACCAATGAAAAGTTTTATAAACAAGTCACATGACCTGTTATGCGGCATAGGGCTATAAAAAGCGTAGAAAATCCGTTGGCACGTGAGGCGGCGTCAGTAGCGGACCGATGTGCGAATAGGCCGAAGGCAGCACAACGCGCCAAGATACGGATGGCACCGAGGTGGTGTCCAGCAAGTTGCCGCACTGGTGTGGCCATCCTACAATGCTGCGCCGAAAGTCGGCGTGGGGCGCCCCGTTGGCCTGTGAGGTCGTGTCAGTCAGTGGGGGCTGTTTGAGGATCTGACTGCATTGGAAAGCAATGTGATGCTGTGCGTCGCCCCCAAGATGGAGGCTCCTCGGCTGCAGTGGGGCGCCCCTTGGAGTTTCACTCGCTATCCAGCTGAGTTGCGTCCGCACTTGCGGCTACAGTAGGCCGAAGGCAGCACAACCCGCCAAGATCTGGATGGCACCGAGGTGGTGTCCAGCAAGTTGCCGCACTGGTGTGGCCATCCTACAATGCTGCGCCGAAAGTCGGCGTGGGGTGCCCCGTTGGCCTGTGAGGTGGTGTCAGTAGCAGACCGATGTGTGAATAGGCCGGAACCAGCGCAAGGCGCCAAGATCCGGATGGCACCGAGGTGGTGTCATAGTTGAGAGTTCTGAGCAGGGCTTGTAACACTGTCTGAAGCTTATTTGCACCTGCTGCAGCTTCACTATTGCCCTGGTGTGGCCAAAGATCGCCCATGACATAGGCGGCCGGCTCCCGGGGTCCGGCGGAACTTTTTTCCTTTTCCTTTCTGCATCTTGTCCCACAATCCGTTTGACCTGAAGACACGACCAGGTCCCTGAATGTGCGCAGGGGGACGCTATTGATTGAATAAAAATGGCGGCTTCACACAAAGCTGACTCAAGCGTTGCTGCTGATGCTATACAGACAAAAACAGGTTTTCAGTTTGTACATTCTTCAGGATTTTTCCATCCAAAATGGCGCTGGTATAAATAGGACTCGTAACTCCTTGTTGTGTACTGGTTGCACAACCTTGATATCACGAGATACGTATGCAGTTTTGAAGCACATGGCGGGCGGGGACGAGAATTGATTGAATATTTCGACATCCCTATTGATATTAAGTTCTGATGTGTTATTGATTACTGTACTATTGAAAGTTCGAATTAACGTCACCCATGGTACTTGCCCGCAAATGTATATCTAGATAATTTTATTGTAATTGGCCCTGTCGTATTTTAATTACAAAATGTACGTCCACCGATTCCGCAACTGTTAGACACCTTAGTTCTTGCAACCTAATGGCCCGCTCGTTACGTTCCTCTACAGTGTAAATGTCTCCTCATCATATACGATTCCAGTTTGCTCCGTGGCCGGCCCACGTGGTTATAGGCCCGTATTTGTATACTGACATTTTCACAATAAAGGTTTTTAAAACAAAACATGGTAGTAGTATTTACATTGGTAAAGTTTTTAATTTTAGTCACTGTTTTCGAATCAGTAAAAGGCAAGTGAAATAAAGCAGTCCAATTACATGACAGATAAAAGGTATAATAAGCAGGAACGCAGTAAAGATAAATGGTCAAGGGCTGTTGTGTTTTCTACTCCTGCAACATAAAGTGATCGATAAGAATCTGATATTCAGGCGTATCGGCGACTAAGACAGCAGGCCGAGCCTCTTTTGCTCAACGGCTCCGTCATGGGACGAAGAAACGCCCTTTTCCTCGAAAAAGGAATATATTTTACTTGCAGGACAGTTGTACATTTTCCGGGAAAGTACATTAGCCTGGAACATTATAACATATATGTTTAGGAAAAAATAATGTTCGAAAGCAATAAAAAGCGTAATTTTTAGGTCATATGACCAAGCCTTTCATCATTAGAATAACAAAAGTAAAATGAACCAATGAAAAGTTTTATTAACAAGTCACATGACCTGTTTTGCTTACGTTACGCGCTGCGCGCCGCGCCCCGGATCGCTTCCGGGAAGCTGCGCTTCGCGCACCGGAGCACTTCCGGGTGCGCTAAAGCGGCGTGTCATATAACGCATTACGCGACAACGTAGGTCCAGAATATAGTCAAAATGTCTCCACCAACCAGCGGTCGGAACACAACCCCTTTCAGCAGTCTAAAAAGTTTTGTTAAATGACAACAGAAGGGACAGGCAACAAGAACCATCAGTCAAAGAGGGGAGGGCAAGTTCTTCTCTACCGGGTCACGTTGGGGCGCTACCGGAACTGATCGAATTGGTAGTCTACAGTGTTTCTGGATGTTTCAGACTGAAGCTGGCATCAGCATGAGAGCACCACCATCTCGTAGCTCAGTCGTGGCCATTGCACGAGCAATCATGGCAGCCGCTCCCCACCAGAAGCCTGCGGGAGTCGGGCCCCCAAGACTTTTGTAGAATCTTCAAGGCTGAGGGGACACTTTCGAGAATGGGGCCCAAGCCCTAGCAGACAAGCGTCCGAGTTCCAAGGTGTCCCAGGGCCATTTTAGTGGACCACGCCCAAATCTGAAGAGCCAGCCGCCATTTTGAGAGTCCTGTGGCAGCCGCCTATCGCTGCATCGCAAGAGCGGGAGCAACTCAACTACATGGTGAGCGAGACGCTGTAGTCGCAAGAGCGGGCGGTAAACAGCTGAATGGCGGAAGAGGCACAGTGTAGCAAAAGCCGGCGGAATGGCAACTGAAACGGTAAAGGGGCGCCCCACTACAGCGTGTCTTCAGGTCAAATGGATTGTGGGACAAGGTCCTGAATGGAAGAGTCATCACAAGGCAAAAAGTTCCGCCGGACCCCGGGAGCCGGCCGCCTATGTCGGGGGCGATCTTAGGCCACACCAGGGCAACACGACTTGGGGAGGGGGCAGGAGCCCCCTCCTAGTCCGCGCCACCACACCGTATGTTGAAAATCTGAAGCCATGGTTCTACAAACTCTCAACCAGCCTTGGATGGAAAAATCTTGAAGAATGTACAAACTGAAAACCAGTTTTTGTCTGCATAGCATCAGCAGCAACGCTTGCTATCAGAGTGCATGAGTTTCATGCTCGATCGATTGAGCTAGCCGGATCAGGCAACAAAAAGTATAAAATAGTTATGTAAATAGTTATTTAATAAAATGTTTTACCATGTTACTTTGCTGGTGTGTTGTATATATTTATAATATTTGCATAGAGTTTATCGTTATTTTGGGCGGGGTGGGTGGCGGAGCCGAGCTGTCTTGCAGCCATCATGGTGTGGAGCTCAGTTCATCTCACTAGTTTCTTATTTCTCATGAAGGGTTGTTCCTAATGTTTCTATTTTAGCGAGGTCAAAAAGAGATCCCATTAGTGGCCTACTGATTTTGCTCAATTATTTTTGTTTTTTTACACGATTTTTCACTATCTGCAAAGACTAAACAGAGTATTGCGACTCTGTGCTTGTTTGTAAATAGAGAATGAACCAAAGAGAATCAATTCTAAAATAGTAAATGCTTGGATAACAATCAATCAAATGGAGAGACAAGCAGGCACGATGGATTACAACGGGGGCAAAGGCCTGCGTTAACTACCCTTCACTATCTGCAAAGAGAGAGTACTACTAAGAGAAAAGAGGGGGGGGGCAGCGTTCAAAGCACATCAGCGTGCATAAACACGAAAATGTTTTTACCTATCATGTACTTGACATTTGACAGCTTTTGCTATTTGCTATTAAAAAACCATTGAAATTCACTGAAAAAACCATAGGTTATAGACCATATATAGTTAGGAATTAGCATTTACAAAACCTTGAAAATTCACTGAAAAAAACATAGGTTTTAGGCCATATATAGTTAGGGATTAGCATTTACAAAACCTTAATTTACTCGCACAAAACCATAGAAATTTGCATATATAGTTAGATGCAATAACTATATATCGCGCACCCGCAATCCACTGCTGATGATGTCACATATTACATCATTCATGACATGGTCAGTGACATCACTGATGACATCACTGATGACATCTCAAATGACATCACTGATGACATCTCAAATGACATCACTGATGACATCACTGATGACATCTCAAATGACATCACTGATGAAATCACTGATAACATCTTATTTGACATTACTGATCACATCACTGATGATATCATTCATGTGATAATACGATGAACCTCTTCAGACTCTAATATAACCTTAGATACAATCAGTGTAAACAGACACTCACAGACTGTCACTCATCCATGGAGTTACTCACACACCTAGTCAGTCATGCAAAGAATCAATCACACCTCCATTTCCTCAACTATACAGTTATACACACCTTACTTAATCAAACATATAATACTAACACATATTTACTCTCTCATACAATCACTGATGCAAGTTCACAATGATCCATACAGCCACTCACACATTCACTGGCTCTTATGCACAGTTATTTATATATATATCAACTCTTACATGTACTGTGTTTTACATATGTACTTACTTTGACATGTAGCACTGAGAAATCCAATCACTCACCAATACACTCATACAGACAGTCAACCGCCCATACAGCTGTTTCCACATGCACTTTTGAACCCATACATCTAGTGAATCAACTGCTCACACATCTATGCACAGAGTCACATACCTCCCAGCCACCCCCACACACACACTCACTCTCCCATACAAATATTTGGGCAACCAATCAATAACCCATATAGTTACTCATATGGCTACTGATCAACACATGCAGCAGTTTACAGAACTACAGAAATAATGATGCACAAATTAAGACAGTTTAGTCACTAACCCATGCACTCAGTGAGACACATTTAATCATTCTCTCATACAGTCAGTCATGCACCTACTAAATCCTTCATCCAAACACTTATACATCCACTCATTCTTCAATATGTAAGACATATTTTAACTTTACAGAAACATACAGTCACTGGATGTTGTCATCAGTTATGTCATCAGTGATGTCATCAGTGATGTCACTGACCATGTCATGAATGATGTAATATGTGACATCATCAGCAGTGGATTGCGGGTGCGCGATATATAGTTATTGCATCTAACTATATATGCGAATTTCTATGGTTTTGTGCGAGTAAATTAAGGTTTTGTAAATGCTAATCCCTAACTATATATGGCTTAAAACCTATGGTTTTTTCAGTGAATATATACATATATATATATATATTCTGGCTCACAGCGCCTATCAGCCGCTACGCGAATGCACTCTCCTCGATAGGCAAAGATCACTCCCAATCCTTTTTGCGCATTTCAATAGTATTTATTTTATCAAATGCAGCATTGTGATAGCAAACACGGAGTAAACCCCAACGCGTTTCGGCGAAACACTCGCCTTGGTCACGGGTGATTACATTGCTGATGCTCAAACAATAAATAAAGTTTCACGTGGTAGGTGCTCAGAAAATAAACAAAGGACTCAAGGCCCCATTACTGTGGCCATCTTGGAGTGGAGTAAACTGTCATAGTTATAACAAGCCCACTTCAATATGTTTCACAATTATATATAAACATTCCTGTTCTTTAAGAAGAGGCGTGAAAAATATCATACAAATTATCACGATGCTGCATTTGATAAAATAAATACTATTGAAATGCGCAAAAAGGATTGGGAGTGATCTTTGCCTATCGAGGAGAGTGCATTCGCGTAGCGGCTGCTACGCGCTGTGAGCCAGAATTTGTATACAGGGTTACCTTTGCCCCTGGATTGCACCGTTGTCCTGGTGTCCCGGCACTGACGCGAAGGATGTGAGCCTGAACATATATATATATATATATATATATATATATATATATATATATATATATATATATAAATATATATGTATGTATTGGAAAGTACTTTGTGTGAATTATTTGACTTCTCCAATTTACTGCATGCTCACCCCCTGTAGTAAATAGATAAATGAACAGTCCCACTAATCAGTAGTCTGGGATTTTAACTTTTCTATTATATATAATAGTCTTGGACCTGACCATGTACTATATCTTGAATATGGAAGTACATCATTTGCTTGTAAGGAGATACAGACATCCACTGTCAAGGCCCTGTACCAAGTCATACTTGCAGATTCATGCTGCCAGAAGTTAGATTACAAATGCAAGCAGTAGGGGCAATGTGGCTCAGCCCTTTCGAGCTCCCCTGTTTATAGGATATAGGGAGGCCACCACCCTGTTCACTCTTTCCTGTGTTATTGTAAATGTATACAGGAAGCAGATGTATTTCAGTGAGAATGGGTCAAAATTGCCCTATCCTAGTATCCAAAATTAGCATTTCCAATTCAGATTTATTTCCTTATTTCATTTATTTATTTTGTTTATTTCGAGTGTTTTCTATAGCACGAACGAGACCCTTTCAGGTATCAGAGCGCTTTACAAGGCAGAAACAGGTGGTAGACATAGGAGTACCAAAAAACAAACTGTGAGTTAGAAAGATACATAACTGGTGTCAAATATAAATAATGAAAAGGGCAGTATCCTTTGGACCCAATTACAATCTAGAGTAGTCAACCTATCAACACATTCCATTCAGCCTGGTATATGCTCACCATTCCATCACATGCACACTTGAGAGGATTATGCCAGATATCTCCCACAAAAAGTCATGAACCATCAGGTGTACAAAAGTATATAAATCAATGTATTAGTTCAAAAAACAGATATAGCTAAAATGATATTTTAAAAAAAGGGGAAAACCTTATACCTAGTAAACATCATGTATAGTGTTGCTAAATCAACAATAATCACATAAGCTCAAAAAACAATCACATATTAATACACAATTAATTAAAAACACAATAAAGTAACAAAAAGAGAGTACATAGCACAGACAAATTCAATATGTAATTTGCTTGTTACACATCTGTATTACTGCAATAATTTAGGCGTAGATCTTGGTCCAAATGCTCGTTGTACCCTATGTACGGTTGGCAACCACCTTTCCCTCAACCACTATTTCCTCCCAACACCTTCAGGCCACATTTTTTAGGCTGGGGCAGAAGGGGAAGAGGCAGAAGAAAAGGCATGAACCAGGTACAGTGGGAAGAGGGGGACCCTGTAGGCAGCTTCACAAGGAGCAAGGCACAGGAACGTCAGGCCGGGACGAGCAACAGCAGGGTTGAGTTACCAACCTCGTGACTAGACCTTTGTCATCCAGTGAAGAAAAAGTCCTCAACAAAGGTTTAGGCCTTGTCCCTACAGCGAAATTGGATATGCTGCAGCACCACTGTGAGCTATCAGGTTTCTTCAGAAAATGAAGATTAAAAGCTCTCTTTGAAAAACAAGGGGAGAAAACCCCCACTGAAGATCCTAATGAAACTGGACTCCATTTGAAATCTACTTTCATGCCACCACATGATACTATTCCAGTGGAGGTGAGAACTTTTGAACAGGCTGTCTTCAACGACATTGAACACCTGGATCACAAACAAGCATTCTAGAATATGAGCAGAGAGGACAGTTGTGCCCTAGAAAGCTTGAAAAAATGTGACAGTATTTTCATAAAACAGGCAGACAAGGGAGGTGGCGTGGTGATCCAGGACAAGGAAGCCTATCGGGCAGAATGCCAAGGATTATTGTCAGAGGAGAGGAACTATGGTTTACTGACATCTAACCCCGCCATGGATCTCAAACAAGACATTAAATCCCTTGTGGATCATGCCAAATCTGTGGGACACATCTCGAAACAGGAGGCAGACTTTCTGTGCAATAGTGAGGGAAAAATCCCATATTTCTACACATTACCCAAAATGTACAAAAATAAAACCTCCCCGCCAGGCAGACCCATCGTATCTGGCATAGGGTCTCTATTAGAACCCTTGTCACGATTCTGCGATATTTTTCTCAAAAACCCTAGTACAAAACACCATGACCTACTTACAAGATACCAAGAGTCTATTGAAACTTCTCAAAGATATTACAGTGGATGAAACCACAATACTGGTGAGCTTTGATATTGAGAGCCTTTACACCAGCATCCCTCAGGACAACACCTTGGAAGTTCTCAAGAGAGCCCTGGATGAGGCTGACTGGCCATACCGGACACCCAAGGACTTCATCCTTGAATGTGCCAGATTGGCTCTGAAGAAGAACTATTTTGAGTTTGAGGGAGCCATATACCTCCAGACCGGGGTACTTTAATGGGGAGCACTTTCACCCCTAGTGTGGCAGGACTTTACGTCTGCGAGTTTGAGAGGAAATTCATACTCAACGAACAAAACCCCTTCAGCCCCTACATCATCTTTTGGAAGAAGTACATCGATGACGTCCTTGCCATTTGGCAGGGACCGGGCTATGCCTTTTCAGACTTTATCGCATGAATCAATACATATGATCCGAATCTGAGGTTTACTCATACGAAGGATCCAAATTCTATGATCTTCCTGGACGTCATGATCAACAAGGAAAATGGTCGGTTAGAAACAAAAACCCACCATAAACCCACTCCCAAGAACAATCTACTCAGATTTGAGAGTTTCAATCCCAGACCATTAAGGGAGAACTTGCCTACGGCCAATATCTTAGGCTACGTCGAAATTATAGCAAGACCACAGACTGTCAGAGTCTAGCAACGGATCTCACAAGGAAACTGTCTGACAGAGGTTACCCTGAAAGAATTCTCACCAAATGCCAGAAGAGGGCACATAACCAGCTGATAGAGGCCCTTTTGGAAGATAAGACACAGACTGGAGAAGAAATACCATTGACCTGTGTGACTACATACAGCACGGCATCGAACCAAGTCACAAGGTCCATCAACAACCATTCGGCTATCCTTAATACAGGTAATTTGTATTGGGAGAAACCTCTTTTCTCCTTCAAAAAAGCAAAGAGCATAAAGGACTCTGTAGTGAGCACACACCCCAGGAAGATCAGACCAGAGAACGCAGCCACTGTCTTGAATACATGGGGTCTACCGAACATCGCGGGACACTACGAATGCGGGAACTGCAGCGTTTGTCATTTAACCAGCAACAACAAGACATTAACGTTGGTACCTGGGAAAGTGTGGACTCAACGGGCTCACACTAACTGCAACAGTACTAATGTTGTCTATATGACCAAGTGCCCTTGCAACCAGCAGTATGTGGGAATGACTTGCAGGAAATTTAAACAAAGGATCTGTGAACACCGCAGCACAATCAATGCAAAAAAACAAGACTCACAGAGCACTTTTTCCAAAACAACCACACTGTAGAGTAGGTCCTATATTCCCAATAGGCTCTGCGCACTGGAATAATATATCCTATAGATTAGACGTTGGTCTGAGGTTGACTAGGTCTCTATCGAATATATTAAACTTAATAGTGAGTGCCAGCTAGCTCAGAGGTCACTAGAAACTTTCTTGAATACACAACAAGGGATTAGTTTCTGACAACTGCATAAACATGATAACTTTGTTGCCCAAGAATAAGAAATGTATCTCTAGAGTCGTGGAAACAATAGATTGTAGTATTTCACTCAGTCAATCGTGCATGCTTCGTTTCAACAGAGGTGCAGAGAAATAGAGAGACCGGCGTTTTCAATATAAGGATTTATTGAACAGTCTTCTTTCTCATGGAAGTAAAGCGAACTGCTACAATCGTAATGCAGGCTGCAAAGTATAATGCGCACAGAAAGAGCAATATTATAAAATAATACTATAAGATCATTGTATGGTTTCTAAGCCATATAAAAATACATACTTAAATAATAATGACTAAAAGTACTCAACTGGTGCTTCTAAATTACGCCTACCCCAGTGTACCTATCCTAAGTCTAGTACGAGGTAAGAAGTAAGTATTGTGTAGCATAGGTTTCGTTTTCTTTTCCAAGAATCTATCCAATGTTTCTCCTAGGTTCTAATCAGCTCCACACCTTAGTTTAAAATGAAGGAGGTCTGGTATCTCTGTCTCTGGACTCGATTTCCCAACAGCCCGCGAGGGGAGCTTGGAAACACTGGAGCTGGATTTTCCGTGAGAGAAAGGACAGCTTCTCGATCAGTGCATCAGCTGGAGGGTCGGCTTCCTTCGGCACTTGCTGTAGCGAGCTGCGTCGGGCACGTAGATGGTCGAACTGCTCCGAACCACTGTGTCTTGCTAGAGCAAGTGAAGGCATATTTATACCTTCAAGGTGCCTAGTTTGACGTAAAGTCGGGCATAATAACGTCAGAAAAGAACCCCAAGGGAATAGTAGTTCTTTGTAAAGTACATGAGTTCTTGGACAAATCAATATTCAAGCAAGGGGAGGTCCCTGACTGCTTAAGCCGATTTTCCAAGAAATCGTTGTGATGTTTTGGTACTGGTGGAAGTAGCCATGCCTGTATTTGGACTGCATGGGCTATGTCTAAATAAGGCAATGATTTCTATACCTACATTAGGGCAATGTGAATTGTACCTATATAAGGGCATGAATCTGGAAAATTCACATCGGATCCTAAAACGCCATACAATACCCACTCCACTTTATTGTGTAGGACATTACTAAGTTCTAAGCACATAAAACATATCTAAAACATGACGTGTTAAAACCCCCACTCTAAGTACATAAAAATGCATTCGAAATGGTTGTACGCGAAAAGAGCATTTTTGCTGTACGCATTTAAAAGCAATGTTTCATTCAAAGCATATAGATGATATTTAAAAAACGCTATCGGAATGAATCATAAAAATACATTTATGAAATGGCTCTTAAATACAGAAGAAAAGGTCAAGACCATTCCATGACAAAATATATATATTGTTTGGTTGTGGAAAAGGTTAAATATTGTCTCTCGGAAGTATTCAAAGAATTATTTTTCTCTAGGAATAGTTCTACTTTAAGCAGATTACTTTGTGCCATAAAAAAGTTCGATTTTGGAAAAAAATCAAATTATAGAAAAATAGAGTTCCAAAGTTAGAAGTTTGTTTTTGAAAAGTGAAGGTCAAATTCAGAGAACACTGTGTGCGAACTTCAAAAGTCAGTCTCATTGTTTGGAGAAAACATGAAATCTTCTAAGCTGGTAAATAATGAGTCTACTACTGAAGGTGAAAGTTGGACTACCTCGTTAAGCAGATCAATTACACAGAGATGAGAAGGATCAGCGTCAGCATCAGCTGCATTAGCAATGTTCGAAGTAGATGGTACATGTGTGCCTGTTGCTCCACGTATCTCAACATCTGCAGTTTGTGTCTGTGAGATCTCAATGAATGCCGTCATCAGGATTGGTAGCCGCTGGGGACACACAGTGCATGAGCCATTACCAGTCCGAGCAAAGTATTAACATTCGTTGGCAGGACTAATGGGAGTGTCAGACAGATGTCTAGCATGCGTTCTTTACCACATAGCAAGCATCGTAGAACAGGTAAGATGCAATCTTGCCAGATTGGTTGGAATGATAGAAACCACATGGTATTTAGATCTCTTAAACGAGCCAAGCCCAGAATCTGTATCATGCGCTCACAACACTGCATTTCCAGGTGAGTGTTCTCTAAGATTATCTGGGTGTCATTGGTGATTTGACTTGCCATATCGAGCAGAATGAATAAAAATAGTATTCCTGCTAAGAGACCCAAAACGAGAGGCAGGACGCAAAACACTGAGTGCACGAAGTTTGGAAATATGCAGAGGACTGCTTCAAAGGGTGCTAACAGTCCTGAAAAAATCATCTTAAATATATGTACAATACCACTGGTATCAGACATGTTTAAGATATGACCTAACATTTCTGAGAAATGTATAGGGCAGTTTGTGGATAAAAGGGCATGTATCTCTGCAGAAGTCCTTGCAACTTGCAGATCATACGTCTCTTTGGACGAAGTCAGTGGCACAGTTTTTTGTAAAAGAATGGCTTTCATTCTGCTTAAAGTATCAATTGGTATAGGAGAGATGTTCAGTGAAGGCCATAACGGCGACTCCCCGTCTGTCTTGGTTTTAGGAAACAATACTTTCATACAGCAAGTGACCCTGGCTGACACGCTTGTGAGATAGGGTATTCCTGGCAACATGCCACAGCAGCTGTGATCATTCAACATAATGTAAATTCCATTAGAAAGCTACCTAAAAATTGGATCTATCACTGCATCTGGAGAACCTTGCAGGTGGCAGGATAAGTTGGTTGAAGACCCATCGCAGGCCACGTGTAAGTTAATACACTGACATAAAAGTGTATCGCTTAGTGCGTTTTTGCAGTTCGTACCACTAAGAAATACTTCTTTTCCCCCACTCCAACATCTGTGTGTGTAAGGTAAATCCCTGGATGTCATAATGTATTCTTTACCCAACCGTTCATATACGCCTTCTGGTATATGTTTCAAACAATACTGAAAATGGAAAATCGTCACAGGCAGAGTGATTGTCCCATGTATTATCCAATCTGTTGATGGTTTCTCAGAAAAAATTAATGGTAATCTTTCCAGTTTTTCAATGCTCAGCACCGTATAGTCTGCTCCTCTCTGTGCCAAAGTGATTTGTTTATCAGTAAGGTTAAATTCAGAAAACAATGACGTGGTGTTGATTAGACGCCATGGCACATAGGGAGAACGAAGATTTTGTAATGTCCAGCCTAAAAGCATTATAGAGCGCAATTGCGACTGACCATGCTGTAACATGACCAAGTCCTGTTCCATTATGTCGATGGCAGAGGATACTATGCTGTACAAAGAATACATTCTGGATGACAGAGTCGTTAACCCATTGTCAACTACAGAGAGAGATTTCTCTAAATTAATACGTCAATTTCTCGTAGTCGTTCTGCAGTCTCTGCTTGAGTCGTCTTCCATGCTCCATTATATAGGGCATAAATACCAGCGTATATAAAACTTTTATGACGCGGTTTCCTAGGTCCTTGTAAGAAGTCCCTTAAATCAACGCAATCTTTAAGTGAAGATAAGTGTTGTTTTACCTCTTTTAGTGTAGATTTTTGTAGCCACTCAAGGCTTAGTTTGCCTACACTATATGATGTTATTATCCCTGGATGTTGTCTCTGGACATTTCTTGGATCTCGCCTGGTGATTGTGAACCCGTGTGTCTTATTCAGGAATCTATCTTGACAGCTGTTTGTGTCTGTTGGCCAGATTAACCATTTTTTTCTAATGAGGATCTCTTCTGTTTTTAATTAAAATAGTTTTTACGTCGCCCACCCCCTCTGTAGTGTCCTTACTATCAGTTGTAGGTGTAGGTATTGACGGTTTGTTTAAATCTTTTATCTTAGCTAATCCAAGACAAGATGTCTGTTGAACAGTGTCATTCAAAAACATTATTTGTTGTAGAATAATGCAGGCTCTAAATAAAGCTTCTAATCCCTGCACCTGCCAGTCTTTTGTGCCCCAGACAGTTTTTGCCTCAATATTGTCTTTCCAAAAGTCAAAACCTAATGTAGACAGCTGAGCATAAAAGGCCGCGGAATAAATTTGCTTTGTATTTGTCAACATACTTTTCACTCCTGTCCTATTAACATTTTTAAAGTAAAATGCTTCTGGATTTGAGACATTAAAACCTGAAAAGTATGGAAATTTGTCATAAAATGTTTTTGAGCTACCTTTTGGCGGCATAGGACAATGTTCCCATTGGTTATAAGTAAAAACATTTCTAGAATTTGCAGATTTGTGCAAAAAATGATGACCATAGTGATTATAACAATACCTTTGTTCATAATCTGATGAACCCTCTTAGTATTCATGATTTGTAAATTTTGCAGACATTTCTAAGTCTGACATCATATTATTAATAGACTCAAAGTCCCAATCATCAGAAAAGGTACTAGATGAAACAAACCTTGAATTAGTGTGGAATTTTTAAAAGCTCCGCCGGACCAAAGATGTCATAATCAGTTCTGTCATAAGCTATACCACCTGGCATAGGATTGGCTGCGATATTCACTGATTACAAGTCTCGTTGTTCACGATGGGAAGATTTGTGTGGTTTGAGGAGTAAGTTGATGTTCTTATTTGCTGTGTCCTTTTTACTATATCTCCCATTTATCAGCATTCCCAAAGTTAATACAAGAGTCAACCAAAGTTGAAGAAAAAGTATACCCAACACAATCCAAAGTTCAACCCATGGTGAAACCCGATAAGTCTTTTCCAGTTGATGAAAAAGAGCTGTAGCTTGCTCTTTAAAAGTTCTCTTTACTGGCATTGTTTCCGGTTCACTGGGATCCTCGGAAAACGTATCAAAGTTAATGAAATAGCCAGAGGCAGTTCTGTCAATTGTAGGTACTGTATCCAGATTATTTGAAATCGCTGGAGCTACTTGGTCCCTTGTCATATTAGTATATTCAGACGCTATATCATTGTAGACAGACGTTTCTTGACAAACGGTTATTTGCGTCTCAAGAGGTACAAGTTCCATGGCTTTGTTGCATAGTCCTTCTTTTCACACTGCAGATTCTTCAAAGGGGATCAGTCTCTCAGTTTGAACCTCTTGGATAGTAGCCAGATTTGGTTGTCTGCTACATCTTTGGAGCCCACTTGGCCTACTACTTATGATCAGCCACATGATGTGGTTTTACCAGGTCGATGGATACGAACCTGTTCTCCTTTTTTCCAGCAAGGGGCTATAGTAACACTGTTCTTGATCCGTGGATTGCTAGTACAGGTACTGGTTGTCTGTAAAAAGGCCCAAATTCCTTCTTTTCCGTGATCTTTTCTCTGACTAGATCCCCAATCTTTGGAATCCAGGCAGGCCTTGCTGGGATGGGTGGTTCCCCTCCAGTGGTCGTTGGCTTCTGTAATGTGTTGCTTTGACTTTTCGTTGTTTCATTTAAGTCCTACAAAACAGCCAAACGGTCTTTGATATCAAAAGGTTTTTGTTCTACCACTGAAGTGTTACGATCAAGTTCCTGGACAATCTTTCTAGTTCCAAAAAGGATGTCATATGGAGTGATTCCTCCCAGGGAACTTCTTGGCAGGTTGTTAAGACTGCGTTGGGCACTCATTAGATGTTTGACCCACCCGTCACCCGAGCCTAATTCCATAGCTGTTATAGATTGCTTTATGTCCCAGTTTTTTCTTTCCACAACCGAATTTCCCTCAGGATGGAATGGACTAGAATACCGCAATGCAACGCCCAGTTTCGCCATAGCCTCATTATAAGCTTTTGAGCTAAACGAAGGACCCTGGTCAGAATGTAGCGTGCCGACTGCGTGTGTGCCGAAAAAGACTCGCACATCTTTTATAACAGTTTGGGCGTCAGCCGAGCACTGAGGCCACATCCAAATGAATCTTGAACACGAATCCACTGCGACCATGATATATGTATAGTTGCCATCCCTCTGTGAGGGACGGCAGTGGTCCAGGTAAACACAAGCTAATGATTATCCGATATTAACAGGGGCGTCTGCGCAGGACATTTCACTGTAGACACTTTCGTCTTTTGGCAGATTTCACATTCCAAAACATAGTTTCTTGTTTGTTTTCTCATGCGCGGCCACTAGTATCTCTGTTTTAATAATGATACTGTGGCAGAAACACCTGTGTGTGCAGAGGCAAGCCCTTTGTGTGCTGCTAAGATTAGTCGCAATCTATGTTCCATGTTTGGAATTACTCTATCTCCCAGTCCAGGGATTCCAGCAAACTGAACATTATTTGCATCAGCTATATACGAGTATTTGAGTGGAAAGCCTTTTGGTAATGTTTTACCGCTGTTTTTGCTTGTGGCATTGACAGCTAGCATTATTTTGCCGTCTATTTACGTTTTTGAACGAGTGATTGCAGCTATGGAAGCCGTTTGCACAACTGCCTTCGCGCTTCATCATCCAATGAATTCCCTGCAATGTGAACGCCATCATGCTGATGACTCAGTGTATGGATCACATGAGTTTTTTGTAGTTCTTTTTGTAACTGAACTACTTGTTCCCAAAGCAATTTATGCTTCACTGCGCCACCTTTTGAATCTTTGAAACCGTTTTCAATCCAGTTCTGCAAGTATTCATTGTAAGATTGAACACAGTATTAGGAATTGCACACTATGAGTGTGAGGAATTCGTGATTGGTATTTTCAAGCGCCATCTTGAATGCTTGTAGTTCAGCTCACTGAGCTGTACAATCTCCGAGAGATCATGTTTTAGTGACCATAGGTCGGAATTTACCATCGTGCCAGCGACCTTCAATGATCGCGAACACAGCACTATAAGCTTGTTTGCCCCCAATTGCAGGCTATGCTGATCCGTCTGTATAAATTATACATTTGTATTGTTCTAGAGGCAGAATCTCAGTAGACAGAGGGCATTCTTGTTCGTATTGTAGAAATATTTTCTATATAAATTTCAAATAGGGGTAAAAAACATATTCAAAGTCTGTTGAAGCACGTGAATTAACCCATTGTATCCTTCTCAGATGTAAACCCTTTGCATTTGGAATGCTCGCTTTTTTCACTGCCTCTAAGGCAGGTACAGGAGTAACGACCATGATGCGTTTTCCCTGTATGAGGGCTCTCTCTTTTGCTACAGCAGTTTGAACCACTGTCAGAATCTTTTCTGTAGAAGTGAATTTCATTTCAGCTTGTATGTACAAGTGTGATTTATAAGCTATTGGTACTTTTTCTCCTTCATTAAAGGTTAAGTACGTGAATCCGCATCTTCCTGGAATGATTTGGATTGCAAGGTTGCGTATGTTTACGCGAGTCTGTAAATGTGTTGTTACTAACATGTCTGTTTGCACTGACGCAAAATTTCTGTGTGTTTTTGAGTCCAATTAGTTGTTTTGAAATCAGATTTGATTAATTCCTAAAGAGGTGTAACCCATTCTGCGTAGTTTAGAATGTAAGTTCATCCGAAATTCTGGAAACCTAGAATCGACTGGAAGTTTTTCAGCGTTTTTGGAGGTTAGAGCAGCGCACACTTCTCTAGAAAGTTGGCTGCCAGACTTTTGCCTTCACTTGATAATTCGTATCCTAGAAAAAGGACTTTTAAATGGGCAATTCATGATTTCTTAAAATTGAATTTGTACCCTTCAGATGAGAAGCCAAGTATTATGGTGTTCACCCTGTTCAAGTGCCTATCCAAGTCATCATCCGTTAGATAGATGTCATCGACATATGATAATGCTTCATCATCATATGTTTGTAGTAACTATGTTACTCTTGCTGAAAATAACCCTGGAATATTTTTGAATCCCTGGGGGAGACAAAAGAAATGACTCTGTGTCCCCAATATTGAGAAAGCGGTCAAATACCTACTTTCTGGTGCAATGTTTTGACAGAAGAAACCATTAGAAATACCTAATGTGGTTTTATATTTTTTACACCCAATGTTATTCATTAGTGCTGTACTGTGTGCATTTTGTACTGCAAAAGTTTTGGAACAAGAATTTAGATGTCTGTAATCCAAAACTAGACGATATGTATTGTCTGGTTTGAAAACAGGAAACAAAGGATTGTTCATGGACGAGGTGCATGTTTCAATCACCCCTTGGTATTCAAGTAGATCTAAGATCTTCCTGACCTGTTTTATTAGCTTCTTGCTTAACTGGGTACTGCCTTCATGCAGTTGGTTGAGTTTTTAATTGTATTTTATGGTGAGGGGAATCCTCATCCCATCCTACATGATTTTTGTATAATGCAGGAGCCTGGGCTACAGCCCATTTTCTGACATAAGTATTTTTTTAAATGAATTAGAATATTATTGAAGAAGGCTGGCATAATGATGTCTTTGCCATGTGGGCACTCCCTGACAAATTCAGGTGGCCAGTCTTTTTCTGCTAGAAGAATGTCATAACCCTTAGAGAGCTTCCCTCAAAAGAGTGCTCTTATTTTTCTAGTTATATCCCCCTCCATCCGGAGTGTTACTTCATATAACCCTGGTATCTGCAGTTTCAACTTGGATGTATTCATTCAAGTCCACTGTCTCCAGATGATCCTTCAAGATCTTGCGAGCTATGGTTACTTCTGCTGCTCTGTCCAACATTGTCTGAGCCTACTTCCCGTTCTTGAGTTGTGTCCTCAAGATCCTCGGCATGTCTGATTTTTAGACCTGCTACCTTCTTTTTGGTGAATTGGGTTTTCTTATTTTTTGGAACGTGTTAATCGTCTTTGGACTTCACACTTTCTGTTCTGACCGTCCTCTTGTTTCTGATTTCTGTGAGGAAGTCTGAAAGGTACGAGAGGAACGTGTATCAGTATCTTGATATCTATCAGGTTTTCTCAGATTATCCCTGTTCCTGAGGTTTTACCTCCTTTCAGAGGGCTCAGGATTGAGAACGCTTCTCTTTAGAAGTTTGTTTACTGTTCTCCCACTTCTTTTTAGGAAGAGTGAGAGTGTTTTTTAATAAATACCTTTTCAGGACTTTCAGTCAGTTGGGGTTTCCCTGGTTTACTACCCAAACTGTCTCTACCTAGTTCTTCATAGGATTTTTCAATTATTCTGGCCAATTCATATGGTTGCTCAGTTACATCAAATTCTCTTAACTTTTGGCGACCGCCACGGATGCTGCCTCACCTTTAATATTTGCTAATATTATTGTTGAGACCTGTTTGAAAATTTTCAGTAGTTTCATACCTACATTTAAGGCAGGCTCTGCCCATTATTAATTTTGAATCTGTTTCAGGCCATCTGGTATTACCGCCATAGACGGAACACCATGTGTTTTTATATAGGTTGCAGCAAAGACTGTACCCGAAGTGTCACAGTCCTACAGGTGTGGTGCAATCCCCATTGGTAAACAGATTGTTAGAATCCTGTGTTTCTCATGAGGGGTAGTATCAGGAAATACTGTCTCTGTTTGAGTTAATTTTTGAGCTATCCAGAATGGATTTTTGTTCCCGTTTTGCGGGCAATTTACTGATCACTGATTGTATAGTCTGTGGTGTGATTTTATTTGTGTTCCCCTGGTAAGAGGTCTGTTGTGGAATCATTATAGGAGGTTGGACTGTTAGAGTCCGCATGACATATTGAACCAATTGTCTATGGATTTTGATTAGTTGTTTCAGTTGAACTAATATTTCTGCACCTGTCATTTCTTCAATGGCATGAGGAAAGTGTATAGCTGGCTAAAACCGGCCATGTTGCTCCTGGTCTACCTAGTGGACCGAGCCTAGTAATGTGATTTTGATGTTGTAGGGCGCCTTTAAACCAGAGGGCATGCTCTTGGTATGTTAGTGGAATTTCAACATCCTCGAAAGGAGTGTATTCCATTGGATGTTCCTCTTCTTTGTAGAAGTGAAACACATGTTATACTTGATTTGCTTCAGGGATGAGGGAAGATAATCCATGAATAGAATACCTCTGTCTGCCGATATTCATGTGCCTCTATTACAAAAACTACCCTACCACCTCTTGATGATAGGCCATTTGTTATACATTTTATAGTGATGGCTTCCCTTAAATTTTCCGGGATGATTATAGCATCCGGGTCATCTTCATTAAAGCCTGTAACGTCTAAGCCTGGTAGGGCTGCAGCTGCTGCAGCTCCACCGGTCGCGTTGTTGTCGCCGTTAAGCGACATTGTTTAATGAAAGTTTGCAGAGCAGGTTTCAAGGAAACAAAGATAAGGTGCACAATATTTTGGAACGCTGTATCCTTTAACGTTGAACGAACCAAAAACTAATACATAGGATTTTCGTCCTACTCAGTTATGGCGGATATTTTATCCTGTTACCCACTCCAGACGTCTATTGGAGTATTTACGGGAAAAAGGGGGCTCTGAGAAAAGCATGACTGAGTTACTTTAGTATCTAGCGTTGAATTAGTGCCTTACCAAACGTTGGGCGCCATGTACTGTAGTTCCTATATTCCCAATAGGATCTGCGCATTGGAATAATATATCCTATAGATTAGACATAGGACTGAGGTCGACTAGGTCTCTATCGAATATATTAAACTTAATAGTGAGTGTCAGCTAGCTCAGAGGTCACTAGAAACTTTCTTGAATACACAAGAATGGATTAGTTTCTGACAACTGCATAAACATGATAACTTTGTTTCCCAAGAATAAGAAATGTATCTCTAGAGTCATGGAAACAATAGATAAGTATTTCTCTCAGTCAGTGGTGCATGCTTCGTTTCAACAGAGGTGCAGAGAAATAGAGAGACGGGCATTTTCAATAAAAGGATTTATTGAACAGTCTTCTTTCTCATGCAAGTAAAGTGAACTGCTACAATCGTAATGCAGGCTGCAAAGTATAACGCGTACAGCGGGAACAATATTATAAAATAATACTATAAGAGCATTGCATGGTTTCTAAGCCATATAAAAATAAATACATAAATAATAATAATAAAAGTACTCAACTGTTGCTCAACTGTTTCTTCTAAAATACGCCTACCCCAGTGTACCTAACCTAAGTCTAGTACGAGGGAAGAAGTAAGTATTGTGTAGCATAGGTTTAGTTTTCTTTACCAAGAATCTATCCAAGTTTCTAATCAGCTTCATACCTTAGTTTAGAATGAAGGAGGTCTGGTATCTCTGTATCGGGACTCGATTTCCCAACAGCCCGCGAGGGGAGCTTGGAAACACTGAAGCTGGATTCTCAGCGAGAGAAAGGACAGCTTCTCGATCAGTGCATCAGCTGGAGGGTTGGCTTCCTTCGGCACTTGCTGTAGCGAGCTGAGTCGGGCAAGTAGATAGTCGAACCGCTCCGAACCACTGTGTCTTCCTAGAGCAAGTGAAGGCATATTAATACCTTGAAGGTGCCTAGTTTGACGTAAAGTCGGGCATAATAACGTCAGTAAAGAACCCCAAGGGAATAGTAGTTCTTTGTAAAGTTCATGAGTTCTTGGACACATCAATATTCAAGCAAGGGGAGGTCCCTGACTGCTTAAGCCGATTTTCCAAGAAATCGTTGTGACGTTTTGGTATTGGTGGAAATAGCCATGCCTGTATTTGGACTGCATGGTCTATGTCCAAATAAGGGAATGATTTCTATGCCTATATTAGGGCAATGTGAATTGTACCTATATAAGGGCATGCATTGGAAAAAATCACTTCGGATCCTAAAACGCCATACAACAATACAACTAATGACATGAGATGGACTATCATTGAGCAAATAAGATCAGGAGAAAGATCACAACAACGCCTATTTGAGAAGGAACAACGGTTGATATACAGGCTTTGCACACTCAAAAATGGGTTGAATGAAAACATTCCATGGATTTCAGTCCTCTCTAAATAACCTTTGTCTCCCTTTTTTCCCTTTATCACCATCAGCACTGTGCTTTTATGATGATGTCTGTTTTTTTCCCCACACTTTCCTTACCAGTCCATTTGCAATACCACCAGTCCGTAACATGGCGATACCATGCCCCCACCTCTTGGAGGCTTATTCACATACTGCATTAGCCAGTGTTTGGAGGAGGGATTTATTGTTTATCTGCATCCCCCCTTCCCAAACCCCTTCCTCTTGTGTGTGGCAGCCCTTCAATGTGCTCGTATTCCCAGCCCTTCACCCACTAAGCATTGAGGTCTTGAGGTCCTTGTGGTATCATTGTGTCCCACATTACTTCGCAACGAGCCTCCTGACCTCCTGTTCCAGGTACATCCCCTGTGACGTTCCCCACATTCTCTTGCTAATTCCAGGCACCGTAAGTAATGTCATTTAGCCAGTTGTGCATAGCCACACCCCCTTATGGCCATGCTTCTTGGAAGCATCCTTAGCAACGCGGGAATCCCGCCTTTGACAACGACTGCGAGCATTGTCATGTGTAGCACGCCCGCCACGTCCTAAAACCTCCACACCCACACCCACGTACCAGGAAGCACCTCGCATATATCCAGCAGTCTGAGGTTCCGTCGGTGTTCCTCGGGCGCCGACACAGGTCTTTAACTAGGCGTAACAGCCGGTGACTGGTCTTCATGCAGTGAGTAATCAGGCATGATGCTTGTGGGCTCCGCTCTGTCTGAAATAATAACCTCTCTTCCTTACGCCCTTCACTTAGGCATTATCACCCTTTTCCATCCTTGGTCCCAGATTGTGCATTGTACCAGCACCTTGACCCTGGCTTCCATGAGGCACGTGACTTTGCCACTCGAGTAAGCCCCCCTTTATTCCTTACCCACCTTCAACAGCTTTTCCCTTGTAAACGCCTTAACCAGCATGCATGCTTTCACTGAAACGACGCACTCACTGAGTGGTGTGAGAGCGTAGACACCTGCACTAATTGAATCTTGGCAGTGTAGATGAGTAAGATATTTACAGGTTGAATATCGATTGAGAGTTTGTGTGCAACCGACAAAAATTTCACTCCCCTACTTTTGTTGTGTATGAGCGCTTAGAAACTCACTTTATTAATATTTATAGTGGGTTTTAACGAATGGTCATGGACGGATGTCCTTTTGATTTTGCTCTTCAGTGCCGCATAGTATATGGGGCATTAAATGCGTGATTACCCCAAGTAGTCACCGGACGCATCATGTATATTGTCACATTGATATGCACGGGTTGTGAACAGAGGAGCGCATTTTACTAAGACACTCTTGATGCAATTGATTATGTTTTGCGCTTGTTTGTTTGTCTTTTCAGATTTTCTCTTTCGACAATTGAGAAAGGGAACACCTAACTGTGAGTGCATGGTTGAGTTTCATAGTGACCAAGGTTTGGGTACACCTTAGTGCGTGTAGACCACCCTGGCCACAACTCACTGGTCATGACGAAAACCTGGTACTACTGCCAAAAGGTTGAAACATGTAGACCATTTTATTTTTACCTTTCCACTATCAAGATACCGAAGGTCAATCTAACCTAGCACAGCATCTGTAAGAATTTTTAAACATTGTTCAGTTGCTCCAGAATAGATTTTTCCTGAAGGAGTTAAATCTGCCCAATTTTGAACTCACTAACTTTTTTCATTCACCTGCCCTCAAATAAAACCTGCTCCACTGTAATCAGGTGTCACACGCGGATGGCACTCTGCTGTTCGGGTGGGACCCCAATGATGAAGCATGTCACCAACAAGGTTGGTGAGTGTGGGGTCTTCTTAGAAAAGGAGAATTTCGCCTTTTTCTGTGCACCTCTTTTTTTACTTCAGAGATATGGCAATATCTCTAGGGTGTACTCCTCCTATTGTTTGATCGTAGTGCCCTGTGTGTCATGCAGGCAATTTTTAAATGGGTTCTGGCTTCGAAAGGTAGCCAGTTGAGGGCACGAAGGTCAGGGGAGATGTAAGAATTTCTTTTGGAGCCTGTGATGAGTCTAGCATCTGTGTCGATTGAGGCTCTAAGAGGGGCTGTGGTAGATCTGGGAAGGCCGCGGAGAGCGACACTCCCATAGTCCAATCTGGGAATTACAAGAGTTTGAACTGCCTGTTTAAAGTCATTTGCGGGTATGAAGGGTTTCAGTCTACTCAGTTTATTCATCTGGTAATTTGCTCCTTTCGATGCTGAGCTGATGTGATTCTGCATATTAAGCTTATTATCCAAATTTATTACTAGTGATTTCACATAGTCTATAATTCGGGGTTGGCCGTCGAGTGCAGTTAGATACTATCCAAAGGGGGACTAACATGGGAATTAAGTCTTTTAGGTGGGTTGCAGGGAGAGGATCAATAAAATGATTGGAGGGATTCAGAGACATAAGTGTTTTTAGGATCGTTTCTTCACTGTAGATGTTAAAGGCAACCTGGGAGGCATTGTTTTTCAGGTCCTGCTTTGCTGGACAAGTAAGCAAGGTTGTCATTGATGTCAATAATGTTGGCATCGGTGGGTCAGTATGGGATAGAGGATCATTAAGGAGTTCAGTCTTTATGTTGTCGATCTTGGTTGTGAAAAAGGAGGCAAATTCTTCGCAATTGGGGAGTGTTTCTGGATCGATTTGGGAGGAGTGGGCGAAGACCTTAGATTGAGATTTGATTATTTCGAATAATCTTTTGGGACAATTCTTGGCCTGGTCTAGTTGTTTGCTAATCAAGTCAGCTTTAGATCATCTGATATTTCTGTAAAAGGAGTTTCTTGTGCTTCTTGGTAGTTGGAGGTGGTCAGAGGATGGTGCAGCTCTCCATTGTCGTTCAATTGCTCCAAGTGATCTTCTGTCTTCATTCAGCCTATCATCATACCAGAGGTTTGTTACTTTAGAAGTGACTCTTTTCAATCTTAGGGGAGCTTGATTGCCTAATGCCAAATTCATAGCGTGGAAGTAGTGATTAGTCAGATCATGAACATCCTCTAATCAATCAGGTGGGGACAGGAGGTTTCGACAGAGGGTTACGAGTGAGACCGGATTTACGATATTTAGATTTCTCTTCCAGATTTTCGATCTCATGGTTTGTACAGAGAGAGGTTTAATAGCTACATTGATATAGAATGTGATGATGTAATGGTCAGACCAGTCACAGGGGAGGATTGATTCCAGCTGGGTGGAGTCTGTTTTGAAAATAACTAGATCCAAGGTTGAACCTTTTTCATGGGTGGGATTAGCAAAAATTTGGGACAGGTTAAGGTCAGAAAGGAATGCTTTGAGGCTATTTACCACTGGGTCATCAAGGTCATTTCAGTGGAGGATGAAGTCACCCAGGAAAATCTGAGAGTTCTGTTGTCCATCATTAGTAGCTAGGATATCCATTATGTGTTCAATGAAGGTCAGGTTATTGCCTGGTGGTTGGTAAAATGCATGTAGTGAGCATATTGGCTTGTTATGGTTAGTGACGTCTAAAAGAAGGTATTCACAGGACGAGAGGACGGGTGAGTTGGAGCGGTACGGGTCACAGTAAGGTAGACTCAGTGAATGCAGGCGATGCCCCTGCCTAGTCTACCAATTCTATCTAGTCTTGTGATGTGATAGTTTGGGGGAACTAGATTGTCTAGGATAGGTGTGGATGCTTCATTAAGCCAAGTTTCCATTATGATTATGAGGTCAGGTTCATTGGTTAGTATGAGGTCATCTATTTCTGCGGCATGACGTGCGGCCGACCTACAGTTTAGTAGGATACATTTTAGACTGGTCTTAGTAGGAGTAGTGTTGTGATCATCTAAGATGAGTACTCTCTTGAGATTACTTTCTATAATTACCTCTGGGAATATGTCTTATAGCTCTAGAGGCATTGGAAGGGATAGGTTGAATTATGGATGATATCTGTGTGTTATCCGTGAGCTCAAAATGAGGGGGGGTTGGGTCGGGGGCTTGTAAGAAAGTAGTAGGGAAGTTAGACCCTTCATTGAGAGTGGGTTTGTTCTTCTGATTGGGCGGGATGAGAATGCATTATTACATTGTGTCACATAAATGTTACTTTCAATAGTGTTTTGTTCTACTGTTACCACAGTAGTGTTCTAGAATTGCTCTGTATGAGGGATATTTTGGAAGGCTGGCTTTTATCAGTTGCTTCTACTGTGCTTCTGCCGATAAATCTTCTTTTTATAGTAAACCTGTCTATGGATTATACAATGGCGAGAGCTATGAAGACATACCAGCTACTCTATTTTAAGCAGCACACATGTGGTATTGTCTTCTATGAATCCGGAGAAAGTTTTCTACATTTTGGCTAAGCCATTATTCAACAACTTCTCTTACAAGAACTCTCATCGCGAAAATCCAGAGAAATTCTGACCTTCTCTGACTTTTCTGCAAATTTCTGCTCATTTTGGTGGATTTCAGGATTCAACCACTTTAAGCTACTTGAGAATTTCTGGCAAGTTTTAATTGCTGAACTGTTGCTGGGTGCTCATTCACAGCAGATTCCAAGTACTTCTCTGAACAGCGCTCCCAAAACGACGCAGTGCGGAACATGTTTTGACGTAAAAGCGTTGTTCATTAAGACACAGAGGAGTTCTAGTTTGACAAGTGTTTCACTTCCGGATCTTGGAGCGAGTTTCTCTTCCGAATTTTGGAGCACTCGCTGTTTGCCTGCCACTGCATTGAGTGCATACCTATTGCATCTGAACATTTATTTGGTATGTCTGGGCAGTTATTAACCTATGTATTAGAAGTGTGCAGCACAACGCATCAGGGTACTGTGAGTAAAACTTGAATTAACTCTGTGGTGACTTCGCCTCTTTTTGCTTTAAGTATTATGTTGTAAAACACTACCCAGTTTTTCTTTGAGAATTCCTATGCTCCCATATATATATGGGCGCTGATGAAGGCTTAATGACAAGCCAAAATGCATTCACCATTACAAACAAGTTAATAAAGGTGCTTCCAAAGGCTTCCCCCTGAAGTGGCTTCTCATCTCTCATAGGAAGGAGTTCTACTGCATATATATATATATATATATATATATATATATATATATATATATATATATATATATATATATATATATATATATATATATATATATATATATATATATATATATTCACTGAAAAAACCATAGGTTATAGACCATACATAGTTAGGAATTCGCATTTACAAAACCTTATTTTACTCACACAAAACCATTGAAATTCCATATATAGTTAGTTGCACTAACTATATATCGCGCACCCGCAATCCACTGCTGATGATGTCACATATTACATCATTCATGACATGGTCAGTGACATCACTGATGACATCACTGATGACATCTCAAATGACATCACTGATGACATCTCAAATGACATCACTGATGACATCACTGATGACATCTCATTTGATATTACTGATCACATCACTGATGATATCATTCATGTGATAATACGATGAACCTCTTCAGACTCTAATATAACCTTAGATACAATCAGTGTAAACAGACACTCACAGACTGTCACTCATCCATGGAGTTACTCACACACCTAGTCAGTCATGCAAAGAATCAATCACACCTCCATTTCCTCAACTATACAGTTATACAAACTTTACTTATTCAAACATATACTAACACATATTTACTCTCTTATACAATCCCTGATACAAGTTCACAATGATCCATACAGCCACTCACACATTCACTGGCTCTTATGCACAGTTATTTATATATGTCAACTCTCACATGTACTGTGTTTTACATATGTACTTACTTTGACATGTAGCACTGAGATATCCATTCACTCACCAATACACTCATGCACACAGTCAACCGCCCATACAGCTGTTTCCACATGCACTTTTGAAACCATACATCTAGTGAATCAACTGCTCACACATCTATGCACAGAGTCATACACCTCCCAGCCACCCACACACACACTCAGTCTCCCATACAAATACTTGGGCAACCAATCAATAACCCATATAGTTACTCATATAGCTACTTATCAACACATGCAACAGTTTACAGAACAACAGAAATAATGATGCACAAATTAAGACAGTTTAGTCACTAACCCATGCACTCAGTGAGACACATTTAATCACTCACTCATACAGTCAGTCATGCACCTACTAAATCCTTCATCCAGACAGTCATACATCCACTCATTCTTCAATATGTAAGACATATTTTAACCTTACAGAAACATACAGTCACTGGATGTTGTCATCAGTGATGTCATTTGAGATGTCATCAGTGATGTCATCAGTGATGTCACTGACCATGTCATGAATGATGTAATATGTGACATCATCAGCAGTGGATTGCGGGTGCGCGATATATAGTTAGTGCAACTAACTATTTATGGAATTTCAATGGTTTTGTGTGAGTAAAATAAGGTTTTGTAAATGCGAATTCCTAACTATGTATGGTCTATAACCTATGGTTTTTTCAGTGAATTTTCAAGGTTTTGTAAATGCTAATTCCTAACTATATATGGTCTATAACCTATGGTTTTTTCAGTGAATTTTCAAGGTTTTGTAAATGCTAATTCATAACTATATATGGTCTATAGCCTATGGTTTTTTCAGTGAATATATATATATACATACATATATAAACATATATCATCTGTATACCTATATAAATACAAACATAAATGCATGCATACATATACTTATATGCATACAGATGCATGTTATTTACATGAAAGTTGAAAAAACACTAATAAAAGCAAAGCTAAAAAGCCACCTCATTACAAACAGAATGGCTTTAACTTAAACGAGGGCGAGATCTATTGCATTTTCAATGCTTGTTTACTTTGGTTCCATCAAGAAGGCATTCAGATGTGTCACACATTTGCCATAAATTCTGAATGTTAGCACTCTAGTTGCACATTAGATCACTGTAGTAAAGCTACTGCTCACCAGGGACGTCTGCTGCTGGTATTCAAAGTGCATGTTTCAGTCTGCATGTCAGAATTTTTTTAATGAAATAGAAGAGGATTTGAGAAGTCACTCAAAATGATCCCTAATTTTTCTTTCTGAAGCACTAATCATACTTTCTATGGCAAAATTAACCCCCTCATGTTGTTCCTTTTTAAATTGAGTGTTTTCAGACTTACCACTTCATTCCAATCAAGATGGCTTCTGGTGTGCCATACTTTTGTCATAAGTAAGACTGTTAGCGCTCTAGTTGTTCTTTAGAACACTCTGGGACATTCTGTCATTGGGCTATACTTGGGGTACATCTGGGTGATATTTGGGCTACATTTAGGCTCTTTTGTCTCTGGTGGCCATCTTGGGAGACTGCATGTCAGAATTTTTTAATGAAATTGAAGAGGGTTTGAGAAGTCACTCAAAATGTGCCCTAATTTTTCTTTCTGCAGCACTAATCATAATTCATATGGCAAAATATACCCCCTCATTTTGTTCCTTTTTAAATTAAATGTTTTAAGAGTTACCACTTTATTCCAATCAAGATGGCTTCAGGTGTGCCATACCTTTGTAATAAGTAGGACTGTTAGCGCTCTAGTTGTTCTTTAGAACACTCTGGGACATTCTGCCATTGGGCTATACTTGGGCTACATCTGGGTGATATTTGGGCTACATTTGGGCTCTTTTGTCTCTGGTGGCCATTTTGGGAGACTGCATGTCAGAATTTTTTAATGAAATAGAAGAGGATTTGAAAAGTCACTCAAAATGTGCCCTAATTTTTCTTTCTGCAGCACTAATAATACCTTCTATTGCATAATATACCCCCTCATTTTGTTCCTTTTAAATTAAATGTTTTAAGAGTTACCACTTTATTCCCATCACGATGGCTCCAGGTGTGCTATACCTTTGTAATAAGTAGGACTGAGTAGTAGAGAGTGAGTAGTAGAGAGAGAGTAGTAGAGAGTGAGTAGTAGAGAGTAGTAGAGAGTGAGAAGTAGAGAGTGAGTAGTAGAGAGGAGTAGAGAGTAAGTAGTAGAGTGAGTAGTAGAGAGCAGTAGAGAGTGAGTAGTAGAGAGTAGTAAAGAGCTAGTAGTAGAGAGTAGTAGAGAGTGAGTAGTAGAGAGTGAGTAGTAGAGAGTAGTAGAGAGTGAGTAGCAGAGAGAGAGAATAGTAGAGAGTAGTAGAGAGTGAGTAGTAGAGTGAGTAGTAGAGACTAGTAGAGAGTGAGTAGTAGAGAGTGAGTAGTAGAGAATAGTAGAGAGTGAGTAGTAGAGTGAGTAGTAGAGAGTGAGTAGTAGAGAGAGAGTAGTAGAGAGTGAGTAGTAGAGAGTAGTAGAGAGTGAGTAGTAAAGAGTGAGTATGTTTTATATATGTATTCTCAAGGTCGATGGAAGAATAAATGGTTATATAAGTGTCTAAATTGATGATTTTTTTTGTAAAATTGATTGTATAACTGACTGATTAAGTGTTTCTTAGTGAATACATGGATTAGTGAGTAGTTTTTAAATATGTAAATATCTGTATCAGTCTCTCACTTTGTGTATAAGTAGCTGCATGGGTTGGTGAGTAGCTACATGAGTGTCTATATTGGTTATTAGTTGGTTTTTTGAGTATCAGTATGAGTGTCTGAGTGTCTGTATGGTTCGGTGGGGTGTATTTCTTGGTGCAAAGATGCATGAATTAGTGTCTCACTGTTTGTATGTGTGGAAGACAGCATGTGTGCAGGACTGTGTGGGTGGAGGAATGTGTGTATGGGTGTGTTAGTGAGTGAATGACTGTCTCAATAGTGTCTTTATGAGTAACTAAATATGTTTTAAAATAGTATATGTGAGTATTGGTGTATATAAGTGAGTATATGTGAGAGTGAGAGATTGGAAGAGTTCCTGTATAAATAAGTATGTGTTTCTATAACGTGATTGTTTAAGAGAGTAAGAATGTACAAGTTTCTGTAGAAGTAAGTGGGGTGGACTGTAAATAACTGTATATGCAAGTAAATGGATGTTTGATACTTTGGTTGCATGTGTGACTATGTGTGTGAGTAACTCTATGGATGAGTGGCTGTGTGTTACAGGATGTATAGGTGTATGAGTTGATATGATGAGTGAGTAAATGTATGAGTGAATGTATTGGACTGTGGATGAAGGAGTGGATGTGTGTGTAGATCTTGGAATTACTGAAGAGGTGTGTTGTAACTGGTATTAGTATGTCCATTGTTTTGTAAATGGTAGTTTCTATTTTTGAGTGTGTATATCAAAGGTTATATTAAGGTGAGAGGGGGTCTGCCACTCTATCTCAAGGATGATGCCATCAATGATATCATTTGAGATGTCATCAGTGAAATCATGAGTGATGTCTCTGACCATGTCATGAGTGATGTCATTTGTGATGTCATCAGCAGTGCATTGTGGGCGTGCGAGTTATAGTTAGCTGAACTAACTATAAAGGGGGAATTACTATGGTTTTGTATGAGTGAAATGTCCAACTAAGAATATCGCCCCTGAAACCTATGTTTTTTTCAGTCAATTTCTAAGGTTTTTTAAATGCTAATTTCTGACTATAAAGAGCCTAAACGTATGTTTTTTCAGTGAATTTCTAAGGTTTTTTTAAATGCTATTTTCGAACTATAACGTGCCTGAAACCTATCGTTTTTTAAGTGAATTTCTAAGGTTTTTTAAATGCTAGTTTCTAACTATGCCTACAGAGGTAGGACATGTGAGGAAAGAAGAAAAAACGCACAGAAATGCAGAAAGAAGCAACAGAAGTCCTCAAAGACGAAGAAAAGTGCAGGAAGAAGCAAGACATGCAGAAAGAACAAACAGAGGAGCAGAAAGAAGCCTTGTTGCAAAATCATCCTGTGCCCTCCACTTTTTCAGATGGATACTGGTGGCAACTGACTCTGACTAACCAGGCCTAGAGCCAGTGCTATGCTAAAAGACACTTAGAATACAGTGAAAACACCTTCATACACTAGGGAACACTATGCGTTGGGGTACCCCTGTGATTAGCATGACCTCCTCTATAAGGCCCTAGTACATAATAGGGTAGGTGGATTAAAAATACCTCTAAGTCAGAGGTGCAGAAAGGCCCTGCCCGCTCCCTTTACCACAGAGGTGTAAAAAGGGGTGTGGCCTGGACCACATCTCTGCAACCAGGCCTCTGGCACTTTACAGGGGTACCTGATGGGCTAGTTGGCCCCCAGGGGCCCTCAGTATTGAAGGGCAATTAATTCCCCAACTTAAAACACGCCACAGGGCATGTTTGCACACATGCCACCTTAGGCCCTGCCCCTCCCTTTCCCACTGTGCAAACACGCCCCGTGGTGCGTTTTAAGTTGGGAAATTAAGTCCCCTTGAATCCTGAGGGTCCCTGGGGTCCAACTAGCCCACCAGGTACCTCCAGTAAGCGCCACAGAGCTGCGTTGCAGAGAGGTGTAAAAAGGGGCGTGGCCTCTGAACACCTCTCTGCAAAGCAGCTCCCTGGCAAATACTGGAGGTACCTGGTGGGCTAGTTGGCCTCCAGGGACCCCCAGTATTCAAAGAGAATTACGTCCCTATCTTACAATGCACCAGGGGGCGCGTTTGCAGAGTGCTGCTGGGAGGGGGGGAAGCCTCCAGCACAATCCCAAAAGTATTTTAAATTATTTTTTTTAGCAGGGAGGCTGGGTGGGCCCCCTTCTTTTGACTTGTTTTTTGGGCCCAGGGGACCCCATCCCCCAGGGCCTGACCCCAATTTTAAAATAAATATTAACGGGAAGGGGTCTGCGTGGCCCCCCTCTCGCGGCCATTTCCGGGCCCCGGAGACCCCATCCCCCTGGGCATGGGCAATATTTTTTATTATTATGGAGGGGGGCTGCTTGGCCCCCCTCCTCAGGCCATTTATGACCCAGGGGATGCCATCCCATGGGGCCTGGTCACCTCGCTGGGGACCGTGGGGGAAATCTCCCCACGGTTACCTGACGGTCTTCCGGGAGCCGGCATGGATTTTCCACATGGGGAGCTGCTGACATGCAGCTCCCCGTGTGGAAAAGCAATCTGGTTTGGATTTTGGAAGGGAGAGCAGGTTTCCTGCTCTCTCTTCCAAAACCTAAACCAAGTTTGCTATGACAGGGCGGGAGCAGCACAGCTCCCAACCTGCCATAGCAAACTGCAGTGTCCCGGGGGTGGACATCCCGGGACACTGCAGGAGCCGGCCTTAGGGGGTGGCGGTCCCCAGGGCCATCCCTGCTCCAGGAGGTGGGCTGTGTGGTTCAAGAACAATTGTGGATAATGGGTGATCCTAATTTGCAGGCTTTTATTAGGAAGGTCAAAGCCTTAGAGCAGCCTGAGAGATGAATGAAATCCCTGAGTAAGGATGGTTGGACGTCTCAAAAAGTGTGTAGTGTGGGGCCTAGTAATTTGCTGGGGTATCAAAATGATAAAAGTGGCAACAAACCGTTCTATTGTTCAGGTGTGGAAACACAGGTCAAATCGCCTCTTCCCCCGATGTCTTGCATTAGGGAAAGCATGTAGTAAATGTGGTCATTTGGATAATTTTCAATAGTATATTGAGATTTCTTTAAGAAAAACAATCGGATCAACACTGCTAAAGGTAACGTTTTATATTTGAATGAGGATAGCAACTAGAGTGCTGGGGGAGGTGAAGAGTGGTATAGTTCTATCTATCAAGAATTTCAGTACAGCAATGGGAAAGGAGGATACAATAGGGCCTCCCAAGTGTCTAGTGCGTATATATTGAATGTTGAACTAGTGTTGATGGCTGATACTTGATCGCCATGGAATAATATAACTTAAGACTACAGTGTCCAACAGTTTGGGAATTGAACACAGATGGATGCCCTTAAGAAATCTGACATCAATTCTGAAGGTATTGATGGGTCTAGAATTGACACTGATGGTTATGAGGAGGTGGAGATTGAATTTAAAAGTAGGAAATCTCAAATTAAAATATATTTGGCAGTCAAAGAGTCAATGTATAGGTTAGGTATAATTCTTAATTCTAGAAGCAAAGAACTTAAGTTGGTTCTGTCTGATAGTTTTAGCAATAATGAGGTTATCCAACAGTTTCCCAGTATGCTAACTGGGAGTTTTGGAAGATTGGTGGGTTTATCCATAAGATCAACATGAAAAAGGGTGCTGTTCCCATGAAACAGAAGTTAAAAGGAGTAACAGTGAATGTGAGGAAGGATTTAAAAAACGTGTTAGAAGGCATTATTGAGGAAATAGTCATCAGACTGGGTTCCCCCATTGTTTTGGCCCACAAACCAGATACAAGTCTTAGATTATGTGTGGATTTGAGAGCTTTGAATGCCAGTTTATTAATGGATTTCCATCTACTTCCTAACATCAATGAAGTGGTGTGTATGCTGGAGGGAGCTAGAGTATTTTGTACATTAGATCTCCTTCCAGAATAGCACCAGATTGAACTCACTGAACAGTTGAGAAAATTCACTGCATTCATAACACCCCAAGGTTTGTTTCAATTCAAAAAGATGTCCTTTAGTTTAGCCTCAGGGGCCTCTGTTTTTCAAAGGGGCGATGTTCTACATGTTTATGGATGTGGACAGATTATGTAAAATGTTTCCAAGATGGCATTCCAAACTCCTCAAAGAATGAGGAGGAGCATTTAGGACATGTGGTAGAAGTATGCAAGAGATTAGAGATGCATGGCCTCACCCTTAATGCTGAGAAGTGCAAGTTTTTCTGTAATGCTGTTGAGTATTTGGGGCACACATTATCAGGGGTTGGTATTGTACACAAAATATCACTGGTAGATACTATTCTATAAGCTCCTGCACCAGATAATAAGGAGAAATTATTATCATTTGCTGGGTTATGTGAGTACTACAGCAAGTTTAAATAAGGTTTTGCCAGTAAAATGGAGCCTCTCAGGGAACTGGCAAGGAATAAAGCTGAGTATATCTGGTCAGAAAAACAACAAGCTGCATTCCAGCAAATAAAGGAAGAGATTACATGTGCTCCTACTTTTAAATTATTCTGTATGAACAAATTGTGTGTTATAATAGTGGAAGCTGGTTTGCATGGCATTGGTGAAATGTTGAATCATTGAAGTGGTGAAGATTAATTTTGTGTGGTATTTGTATCCAGGACATTAACGGAGACTGAGAGTAAGTATGCAGTAATTAAAAAGGAGCTACTCATGTGCGTTTGGGCTGTAGAACATTGCTGCAACTATGTATGGGTCAGAAGATTTCTGCTAAGGATGGATCACAAACCCTTGTGGGAATGTTGTCACCAGGTGGGGGTGGAATTCCACTGCACGCATTGTTAGGCTCACTTCAAGATTTCAAGAGTACAATTTCAGGGTGGAGTATGTTCCTGGGAAAGTAATATCACTGCAGACTGTTTATCCAGACTGCCATGCCCTGATAATAAGAGTAACAAGGAAAAGGATGAAATTGAGATGATGGCTATGGTTAGGGATTTTGTGAAGACAGACTTTGAAAGCATTTCAGAAGAAGATTGGAGAAAAGGGATGAACGAAGATGCTGTGTGTCAACTGGGGAAGAAATATTTGATCGAAGGGCGGCTTCCGATGAGATTGGATTAGAAGGAGAATTGTTAATCAAAGGAGGGAAGTGTGATCCACCCGTGCCATGCAGGAAGAGATTTTGAAGTTAGCGCATGTTTGGCACCAAGGAATGTCCTCAACGAAACGTCTCATCAGAGCCAATTTTTGGTTGTCGAGTTTGCACAAGATGGTGGACCACAGAGTGAGAGAATGCTCTGAGTGTTTAAACAGTGATAAAATGCTTAAGGCTTTTCCTGTTCCCCCCAAGCCAGCGTCATGGCCCAATGCTCCTTGCGAAAAGGTAGAGTTTGATGGTTCAGGTATTTATTACAGTTTAGCCTGTGATGCCAGATTTGCATTAGCCGTAACTGACTATTATTCAAAGTGGCCAGAAATGAAGTTTGTTGCGCATGCCACCTCTCAAGTGGCAATTTGATTTTTTAGAGAAGTTTTTATTCGAGACAGATGTCCTGAAGTCTTGATGACTGACAATGGGGTACAACTATCCTCATGTGAAAAGGAGGATATTCTTAAGACTTGGTACCACAGCACTTCATGAGCCACAGGAGAATGGCCAGGTTGAGCGATTCAACCATGTGCTTAAATTTGGTGTTGAGGTAGCACGAAAATCTGGTGGTGAATGGAAGAACTTGTTGAGAGAAAAGTTGTGGATGTATCGCATTATGCCACTATATCACAGAAGTGAGCCCATTTAGGCTGCTGAAAGGAAGGGATCCAGTTTCTAAGTTGTGTCCATGGTGGATAAAGAGGAAGCTCAACCGTAAGGACAGTGTTGATCCTGGTGAAGTGGCGGAAAGAGTGGAGGAGAAACCTGAGAAACTAAAGGCAAGGTACGAGAAAGGTGGGAAGTAAGGGTGCTTGATTTTGTAGTAGGAGATATGGTGAGGATCCACAAACCTGGTGTCATGGCAAAAGGTGACTCTAAATTTGGTCATTCCATCAAAGTGGTCCGAGTCAATAAGAATAGTGTTGTCACCCAATACGGCAGTGTGTGGAATGTGAGAAAGGTGGCCGCTTCATTGAAGTCCATCGGTGTGACGGACCCCAGTGAACAGAATTCTGTAGCTTCAAAAGGCAAGGTTAACAACCTGTTTAGATGTCTGCCTATAAGTTATAAAGATTAGATATTATTCTTTTATTTATTATTATTATCATCAACTTCTTTATTGCGGTTAATAGACTATAAAAGTGCAAAATAAGCCACAATACATTAGAATTATGCTTAGATACATGGACTCGAGACACCAGGGTCCACGATTATTGCTGCAAATTATTACTATTACCCATTCCCCAATAAATGGACAAAATTCATAGCAGCATATATAAAAAGACCACATAATAAAAAAAATACATAATTAGGGGGAACATGTCCTGATGAATTTAATAAACTACAGTATTAAAAGAAGGTCTCACTAAAATCACATATATAAAAGTAACATTTAAAAAGAGAAGGAAAAAGGGAGCCAAGCCAACTAAAAATAGGGGAGATATTGTCAGCTATGCCCTATACAGATATATTTTTTTTAACGCAACCTGCGCACACACCACATATATAGTAAAATGCGTGACACCGCAAATACATTAGGGAATAAGGTGTTGTACTTC
Source organism: Lissotriton vulgaris (assembly GCF_964263255.1). Taxonomy (NCBI): domain Eukaryota; kingdom Metazoa; phylum Chordata; class Amphibia; order Caudata; family Salamandridae; genus Lissotriton; species Lissotriton vulgaris. The sequence goes on along the minus strand of NC_141689.1, from coordinate 1,109,376,337 downwards.
AGTAGCTTAAATATCTATACACAGCGTCTGGTTCCCAAATTTCCTCAGAGCTGCATCAACCAGCGGTGTCTAGATTTTCTGTGACCAGGGCAAAAGCAAAAACATGCAAATCTGATTCCTCTGCATGGTTACAAGCAGCACAGCCTGGAGCAAGTGTACCTGCCTATTTATTGGAAAAGGCACGTAGTGGGAGGGCCACTTGCCTAAATTGAACATATAATTTCCTCTCTAACGCAGGTTGGGTCTCATTCAGGACAGGCTCTAGGCAATACTGATCTTTTGTCCTCATAAACGTAACTGTACCTGTTGCTGAACACCCCTGTATTCGGGCAAGTTTGTCCTCCCTGTAGCTCTGTACCAGTTCCTTTATTGATACTGTGACACAGGCTTCCTCAGGGAAATGCAATAGGCTCGCTCTGCCCATGTTCTGAAAGGTGTCCTTAACATAGGCTAGTACAAAAGGGGGTGGTGATGGACGGAGCATCTGAATCAATCAAACACTCACACCCAGTCAAAAGATCTGGGTTTAATTATTATTATTATTATTATTAACGAGTTTTATATAGCGCCCGGTTACCCTTGGGCATCCCCGCACCCGGTTACCCTTTAATCCATCACCGTTCTTTAGCCCACTCTGCCACCCCAGTTCAGACATGGCTATGCGCCCCACCTCTACTGCACGCAGAGCCAACGAAAGAAAACAATACGTATTGTAGGCTGCAAACTTGCAAGACATTGGGTCCCAGTGCATGCCTCGATATTGATTTTTCGGCATTTCTGAACAGATGAAATCATTGAAAATGAAAGTTTTTCACGGCTCCATTAGGGCGCGTGCGCCCATTACCATCACTGCGTCGTGCCCTGAAGCATTCAAAGGTTGCCAGACTTGTGTCATATAGTTCTTGTGAATAGAAAGTCTTAACAGAAACAAGAGAGGAGAGCTGCTCAAGCTGCCTGCATGCGCCAGTCGGCCCTCTGATTGGTTAATCACGAACACCAATGGTAGTGTCTTTTAGTAGTTGTCAACCAATCAGAGAGCCGACTTGTGCGTGCAGGCAGCGTGATCGGGGTGTGTTTCGGACCTATGACATCAGGGAGAGAAAGAACACAAAAAACACACCCCTCTATCCCAAAAAGATGGGCTTGAACGGAGTGATGCCCCTCTCCTCCAATGGCTGGCCTCCGTTTAGGAAGCCAGCCAATGGAGAAGAGGGGCAGGTTCAAGCCCCACTCTAGGAAAACATTAAATCTGGGCTGCGCAGTGTACGCTAGGCCGAGACCTTAAAAAAGAGAGGGGCAGGCAGAAGTGACCGGCAGAGACGGCTCACAATCTTGGTCAGTTCAGGACAGGGAGGAGAGATGTACTGGGGCAGTAGGCCGTGAATAAAAGCCCCTTATCACTGATTGTCCAGCAAGAGGAGCTTGCAGGACATGGGAAAGCGCATCATGGCGTGCGCTTTTATTAAAACACCCTGCGAGGTTCTTTGTTTCATCAGAGCGCACCAGGCCCAGGGCAAAGTCAGCACATATATATCACTTGGCAGTACAGCTTTGCATATGTAGAGCTGACACTTCGGTCATTAGGAAGCATAGTACTTCAGGATAATTTCCTGTTTCATAAAATAGTATTTTATATCCACAGCATTCTATGCTAAATATGATTAGAATGCAGCTTTTAATCTGTCTAAACAGTTTCATCTTTTTTTGTTCATTAATGCAGCAGGCCTTCATGTGTTTCTCCCCGATTTAATGGAGCGAGCGCAAGGTAAATAGTTTTATTTATTTATTTATTTAATGTATTCCATTCCATTGTATGTCCGAGTCCACTACCCCCCCCCCCCCCCCCCACACTCTGCCCCTTCCCCGCCCCGCCCGACCGACCGCAGCCCTCCCTCTGCGAGCCGCCACTGGGGCGCGGTGAGGTCGCACTTAATATAATTTAATTTGTCCAGGGAAAAAGTGATTTATGCGGAGGAGGCGTTACGCTGCAGTATCTGAGCAGTTGTGGGGCAAAGGGTGTGTGCTCGGAGTAGGCAGGAAGAGTAGATATAACAAGTATTAGCAAAGCCAAAAGCTATCCCCTCTGGAAGAGCTTTTGACTGTGGCAACCAAGTGGGGGTGGCTAACGGGGAAGGAGGGTTGGATAACTGAATGATTTGAAAAAAACACTAGAAAGCGGACAGTGCTGACTGCTTTAAGAGGGTGAGGAAGGGGGAAGAAAAAGAGTACAAGGGAGGGAAATGAGACAGTGAGAAGGAGGGAAAAATCAAGAAAGAGGACAAAAGGGGAAAAGGAGAGAAAGAACCAGCACCACACACATATATTCGCAAAACAGTTTTTGATGAGTTGCTGCTTTTTACTAGGTTAGTGTTCTTCCATTTCAGGTGCTTTACAACAGTTTTAAGCTCTTATTAGAGTTTCTTGCCGCTCAAATCTCGTATTTATATATTTCCCTCGTATTAATCGCTTGATTTTGCTTGTGAGAAAGTGTCACTCACAGTCCTTGAATCTCCCTCATGTTGTGTTCCCAGTTCTGGCACGCCTGTGACGCCACGGGCGTGCAACGTTGAGTCATGTGACTTCCTATATTAAAGAGGGGACCCGCACGCACGTACGCCAGTCAGGCGCGCACACGGAGAGCCATAAAGATATCCCCAGTGTCCGTCTCTGTTATTTCTAAGGCCACGTGTAAGGCCACATCTTCACTAGGTGCCCCTTGAGTGTAGGGTCCGAGAGCAGCTGTCCCTAGGGTCATCACTGCCCATCCACGACACAACACCTCATAACTACACCGAAATTATGAAAATGACACACATAAGTAATCGGAAACCTTTACAGCTATGATGTCCTATACACATTTAGGCTCCTTTCCTTACAATATTTTTCATTTTCACATCTGGTATTTATTATAAGAAAACAGTAAGATAGAACACTGGTGGTGAATTCTTTTAATATGGCTCTCTACCCTGCGAACTCACCTGGAATGTTTGACTTGTGTGTTATCTTTCAAAGGGCATTTATTTAGTTGCGATAACTTTTACAGCACTGCTGCATAACAGATGTTCTATATTTGTTACAGAGTGTGCCATTAAGACCACAACAACCCTTCTAGTTGCTTACTTTATATATGTTTTTATAGAACATTTGCGAGAAAATATGTTTGTCATTGTGGGGAACCACAATGACATTATTTCTCGTGTGAAGCGGGCGAAAACCAAAGGGTTGAAGACCATTTCTGTAGGGAGAAGCTTTTCTCCGGGACGAAAAATATTTCACCATGGAGAAAAAAAAGAACAAAAAGAAAAAGTGTGGCACTGCACAATAGGGCTCCCTGTCCTTATAGCAAAATTATATCCTGTGCAATGGCAAGGTTTAAAAAAAAATCATGACTTACTCAGTAGCGTGTCTGCAAAGCTGTGACTGGCACAGCTTTCCTGACGTACTTCATTTGAGTTATGAGAAAGGAGAAAAATCACAAATCTGCATCCATACGGAAAAACACTTGTACTATTGTAGGTTTATGATGCCGTTAGTGTATTGGGTCGCCAGGGGCTTATTTATGAGAGGTCTGAGTCACGTTTGCACCATTTAAAATGGCACATGCTTGACTCAGGGCTCTCAATCAGATTTATGAAGCCACGAGAAGCCACGCAAAGGCACCCTGTGTGGCTTTTAGTGGCCTCAAAAATTAATGAGTAAGGCAACACAGCCCAAAGCTCTGCATTGCCTTACTCTGCTCCTGGGAGGCGTTCCATGGGTGTTGCACCAAATTGAAGGCCCTTTGCACTGCCCATAAAATCCTGCATGGCAAGGCCCCTTCCATCCTAAAGGACCTCGTCCTCCCTTATAAAACCAACCGATCTCTCCGGTCCACTCACCTTCATTTGACCTCAATACCTAGGATTAAGAGGGCACGATCCGGTGGCCGTCTTTTTTCCTACAACGCTTCAAAATTGTGGAACGCACAGCCATTAGACATCCGGGCTCAGCCTAATCTCCTCATGTTTTGCAAACTCCTGAAGACTTGGCTGTTCCCTTAATTTATCCCCAGTACTTACCATCTGCATTCTATCTTCAGCGTTGGGACGCTCACGGGCAGCCATGCGCTCTACAAATCTCTAAACATAAACATAAACATGGAATTTAAAGCTGGCCCACATCTACAAAATCATGTAAACCTGTGGAAGCACCAAATCTGTACGCCTCCCATGGTGAGGCATAAAGAGGAGAAATATCTTTATTACTCCTTGTTGATTCCTCTTTCTAAGTCTGCTTACACAGCACACATAGAAAGAGGAAAACACCTCTTAGGATTGTTGTTGTACAGGAAGGTGCCTCTTCCTCTACTGAAACAATCCTGCATGCAACAGAAGCACCCTTGTACCATGGTGCAAGGGTGCTTACATTGGCGCTAGGCTGCCGAAATTGCCCCAGAGCAGGGAGAATGGACAGGAATGTACTGTACTGCATAAATATGGTGCATTCCTGCCTTATCACGTACGCAGGTGCCTTGTTGTGCGCCCTATGCCAAAATCTATAAACGAGACCCAAAGTGTTTGGAGCAGGGGCCCTTACAAGATATTAATTAAATAACCTTTAAATAATAATAGGGCAACTTCCTCCAAGGTGTGATGCAGAACGTGTTATAATTTACCTCTGACACTTACTACACACAAAGATGAGAGAGTAGGAATCATGGACATGTAAAATCTTCAAAGGCATTTCCACCATCTTCTTAGCAAGAATTTAATAAGGCAAAGCCAGAAAGGAGGGTGACCACCTCCCTCCAGGTCAGTAGAGACATTATTTACATTTCTGGGCTTTTGAGGGGTGGCCTAATGCATTCTGGGGATTGTAGTCTTGTTTTGATGAAACCAAGCTAATTAGACTAACACCTGAAATCAGTGATTTGTAGGTGGAGTCTATCAGCCTGATTCATCAAGCCGAAATCGGCTCGCAAAGGGCCAGATTCTGAGAATCTGGCCCTTTGCGAGCTCTATTTTTGCATTTGGGATTCATCATCCCAAATGCAAAAATCGGTAATAGCGATGTCGCAATTTTGCGAGGAATTACATTTAAGGAATCTCTATTTGAGATTCCTTAAATGCAATTCATCATCCATTAAAAAATTGCGAATTCGCAATTTCGGCCCGCTATTTACCGCGAGGTCAAACCTCGTGGTAAATAGCGAAAACTTAGAAAAATGCTTTGAAAAGCATTTTTCTAAGTTGCATGTTGCACACACACATGTCCTTTGGACATGTGTGTGCGCAACACCTGTTTCAATTTGCATTTAAGGGGTGCTACAGGGTGTCCTTTGGACACCCCTGGCACCCTTTAAATCGCTATCTTATTTGCGATTAGCTAATTGCTAATCGCAAATAAGGAATACTCCCCATTCATTCCTTTGGGCCTTTTGGCCCATAGGAATGAATGGGGAGTTATTCCTTATTTGCGATTCGCAATTTGCGAATCGCAAATAAGGATTGTGTAGGAATCGCAAATCATTTTGCGATTCCTACATGAATCCCGTTTTGCGAGTCTGGAATAGCGATTCCTTATGAATCGCTATTTCAGATTCGCAAAACGTCCCAATGATGAATCAGGCTGTATGTCCCTAATGACTTGGAATTAGGTGGTTATTCTATTAGAAAGTGACAAAGAGAAACCTGTAATATAGATCACGTTACCCTTTGGCCCGGGCCTGCAGTTATAATGAGAAAAATGTCCATTAATGAAACAAAGTAGATTTTATATGTATTGCATTACTCATTCCTTGAAGTGTAAGACGAGCAAAAATCAATGACTCCTGCGTCACAGAGTAGAGGTAAATAGATGAAGGGTCTCTTGGAATTTCATATTGAAAAAATGTGGCAAGCAATTAACAAAAAGTGGTATGAGGTTGCTTGAGTGCTAGATCAAAATAAACATACTATATTTTAATAACCTTTTGTCTAATGTACGTGGTTTTAAAATAAATACTGTTTCAACCTTTCAAACTTTATTCCTATGCAAATCTACTTTTTTTATGCTTGTCCTGTATATATGTTTCGAAACATTGCTACCTTAATAAAGAAACAGCATCACAGCAACCATAAGGGGTATAGAGAGGCTTTAAATGGGATGACCAGGGTCAGTCAAGGGGGAACTACCCTAAACACTCTCTAAAAGTAAAAAATCCCTTTGGTCCATCTTTGGCTGTAAGTGGGTGCGCCAAAGGTAAGCCCGTCTACGCCCGTCCGCGCCTGGACCGCGCCCAGCGCCAGACCCCCTGGTTCCCGCAATGCCCAGCCCACTCGCATCACTTACGATGCCACCACCCTCCTAGCCCTTAACCCCAGCCGCTTCCCCAACTGCGTCCAAGCCGCTCCTGGACACACCCATGGCCCCTTCTCTTGCAACTCCTGCAAGTTCGACGGCACCAAGAACAACTCCTCATCCACTAACACCAACCAGATATCTGACACCAACCACCTTAAATGCATCCTGCTCAACACCCGCTCGGTCCACAGGCACGCCATCGACCTCTGGAATCTACTAGACACCTTTTCACCGGACGTAGCCTTCCTAACAGAAACATGGATGAATGCTTCTTCTGCCCCAGACATCACCATTGCCATTCCGGAAGGATACAAGATCATCCGAAAGGACCGCATCAAGCATACAGGAGGAGGCATCGCTATCGTCCATAAGAACTCCATCCGCATCTCAACCAGCTCAGACGTCAACCTCGCTAGCGCCGAACACCTTCACTTCCAGATCCACACCGACCCCAAGACCACACTCAGAGGCACCCTCCTCTACCGGCCTCCAGGACCCCGTACACAATTCAGTGACGACATCACTGACTTTATCACCCCACACGCCCTCCCCTCCAAGGAATACATTCTTTTGGGAGACCTCAACTTTCACCTGGAAAAGAACAACGACAGCAACGCCACCACCCTTCTGGACAATCTCGCCAACCTCGGACTCAAACAACTCGTCACTACCCCCACCCACATTGCAGGGCACACTCTCGACCCTATCTTCACCTCCAGCAAACATGTCTCATTCAGCCACACCACAGCTCATCACTGGACGGACCACAGCTGCGTTCACTTCACCTACAATAAGACCAAAATCCACAACCATCCTCAACCCACCTTGCGAAGAAACTGGAACAAAATCACCAGCGACCAGATCTCCTCATCGCTTCTACTAAACCCCCCCGCCCACACCTCAAACCCCGACCAAGCAGCCATCAACCTCACCCAATGGCTATCCAACAGCGCCGACATCCTAGCACCGTTGAAAAAACGCCAAATCAAACTAGGCAGCAAAAACGCATCCTGGTTCAACGATGATCTTAAGAAATTGAAGAAGCACTGTCGCTCCCTCGAAAAGGCCTGGAAAAAAGATCCTAACACCAGCACCAGGGACGCCTTCAAAAACGCCACCCGCATACACCACCAACTAATCCGGTCTGCCAAGAAAGCCGCATTCAAAGACCGTCTAGATAACAACGCCCACAACAGTAAGGAATTATTCAACATCGTCAAAGAATTTACCAACCCATCAGCCAACTCCAACGACATCACCCCTTCCCAAGCCCTTTGCGACTCCCTACCTTCCTTCTTCCACAACAAAATCGCAGACATCCACAACAGCTTCGACACCCGACCCGAAGACCAACCCACCCAAACTTCTGCAGGACCCTCACCCCCCCTGAACATCCTTAATGACTGGAACCCAATCTCCACTGAGGACACCATCCGCCTGATGAACTCCATCCACTCAGGATCCCCAACTGACCCATGCCCTCACCACATCTTCAACAAAGCAGACTCCATCATAGCACCACACCTCCAAGATGTCATCAACTGCTCCCTCAACTCCGCCACCTTCCCGGAAAGCTGGAAACACGCAGAACTCAGCGCCCTTCTGAAAAAACCCACAGCTGACCCCACCGAACTCAAAAACTACCGCCCCATCTCGCTTCTTCCGTTCCCGGCCAAAGTCATTGAGAAAGCTGTCAACAACCAGCTCACCGTCTTCCTCGAAACCAACAAATCCCTTGACTCCTCACAGTCCGGCTTCCGAGCCAAACACAGCACGGAGACCGCCCTCATCGCAGCAACAGACGACATTCGAACTCTACTGGACAATGGAGACACAGTCGCCCTCATCCTCCTCGACCTCTCCGCTGCCTTCGACACAGTCTGTCACAGCACCCTTCTACAGCGCCTCAGAGACGTAGGAATCCAAGGAAAAGCACTGGAATGGATCACCTCGTTCCTCACCGGAAGAACACAGAGAGTCCGCCTCCCACCATTCAAGTCAAAGTCCTCTGAAGTCATCTGCGGCGTGCCACAAGGATCGTCACTCAGCCCCACCCTCTTCAACATATACATGAGCCCCCTTGCGGCCATCGCTCGCCAACACAATCTCAACATCATCTCCTACGCGGATGACACTCACCTGATCCTCTCACTCACCAAAGACCCTAACACCGCCAAAACCAACTCGCACGAAGGAATGAAAGAAGTAGCCAAGTGGATGAAGCACAGCCGTCTGAAACTGAACTCAGACAAAACAGAAGTCCTCATCTTAGGCACCTCCCCCTCCGCCTGGGATGACTCTTGGTGGCCAGAAGCCCTTGGAAAAGCCCCCATCCCGACGGACGACGCACGGAACCTGGGCGTCATCCTGGACTCCTCACTCTCGATGACCAGACAAGTCAACGCCGTTTCATCATCTTGCTTCAACATTCTTCGCATGCTCAAAAAAACATTTTGCTGGATCCCCACCGAAACTAGAAGAACGGTCACCCACGCACTGGTCACGAGCCGCCTGGACTACGGAAACACACTATACGCCGGTACCACCGCAAAACTCCAGAATAAACTCCAACGCATCCAGAACGCTTCAGCCAGGCTCATACTAGACATCCCGCGTAAAGAACACATCTCTGGTCACCTGAAAAACCTCCACTGGCTCCCCGTAAATAAGAGGATTACTTTCCGCCTCCTAACCCACGCACACAAAGCACTTTACGAACTTGGGCCCGAATGCCTCAACACACGATTGTCCTTCTACACCCCCTCCCGTCAGCTGCGATCCTCCAACCAAGCCCTTGCCACGGTACCTTGCATCAACAAAACCACTATGGGAGGTAGATCCTTCTCGTACCTGGCAGCTAAAACCTGGAACTCACTTCCCACTCACCTTCGCCTTACTCAGAACCACCTGGCATTCAGAAAGCAACTTAAAACTTGGATATTCGACAAATAATTCCCCACCCTCCCTCTAGCGCCTTGAGACCCTATGGGTATGTAGCGTGCTATATAAATTTCCTGACTTGACTTGACTTGACATACAGGATCCCAAAGAGTCGATTATAAGTTAGTGTTGTGTAAATACAGAATGACAGATCGCTTTTGGTTCCCGATGGACTCCGTAGACCAGTAGCATTGGTGTTAGTGGTTAATGAAATGTGTTCAGGTTTAGAACGTTGAGTTTTTGCTTACACACTGTAGAATAAAGATGTGTATAATTACTCTCCGTTTGTGGTAAAGTCATTGGCGAGTGCTACATATACTACAGGGTGTATCAGTTTGGTTCTAGTCAGATGGACTGCAAGGTCTATGCGGCTCGCTCCGTGGTAGCTCACTTTCTTATGTCAGGTTTCATGCTAGTTTTGCTCAGTCTGGGCGTTGCTCTTTGCCTTTCTTTCACATAGGTCTGCTCCTCTCCATTGTGACCACTACAGCTTCCCCTTCTTCAAAGAAATGTCACAGTAGCAGAGGTTCATTCTGAGTGCAGATCTTGCTCATCACCTTGTGGAAAACAGCCTATGTTCCAGCTTAGAAGATCCTTGCAAAAAACAGCCTAAACAGTATTTAATTTGCATACAAAATAAGTGCCAGGGTCCTCGTCAAGAGAAGAGACCACTATAGCTTGCACCGTCCATTGCCCCTGCCTGCGCTGCCAATGACAATACCAACATAACTACTAACCATCACACCTCTACAAGTGTGACAATTCAGACTATTCTGTGCCCCTGGTACTATAAGAATGGCTTGGCCAGCAGGCGTTAGACATTTTTACTGTATATTGAAGAAATAAACAACTGTTGTTGCCCTTATCTCTAAATTAGACAGACAGCACCACCATTTGGCAGACTGTCATCAGTCCGAGTGTTGACAATTCAATGCCGGTGCCGAGCACCGGAAACTACCAGCTCAAATTAGGCACTGGGCCTATGTTACTGCTTAGATTATTCTCTGTGCTTGAATAGTGGAACCTCTTCAGAAACCCTATGACTAATCCTTTGGGCTCAAAGAGTAGCGTTATTTAAAATAAAAATGGTTTGGATGAGAAATTGGCGCATGGAATCGGTAAACCTGAGAGCTCGGTCACAAGCTCTGGAGCTGCAATTACTAGCAAAAGATCGCTTAAACACCAATTGCTGTAGCAATTGTTAAATATTGACCACAAGCAAGTGGAATCTTTCAAAGAATGTGGATGCACCTTGGACTCATCAACAACACAATCAACAAGCCGGCTTATAATAGTACTAGGCCATATGTTTGCGTTGGGAGGGTGGGGAATGATTACTAGAGTCCTACAAACATCAATAGTCTGTAGTCCAAGAAAACCCCCAGCACCTGCAAGAACACAGCTCAGCCTAGATACTCATTGATGAATGGAGAGCTATGACATGTGTGCCGACAAGTCCCTGGCATGCACAACAATGGACTCTCAATCAAAGCAAATAACTTGCATAGATTATCTCAAAAATCCGTCTTTCCTCATGTGTTTTTATTTTTCAATTTAGGTTTAGATGAACAAGAGGGAGGGTATACATGTAGGTTGTTTTGGGACTCTTAAATTATTATAATCTGAAGTAATGAATTTTATCTGTATTTTAGTATTGAACATGGTACAAATATGTCTGCTTTTTAGAAATACTCTTCAGTGTCAAACAGCTATGTGTATTTATTGTACTTTTATGTGTGTTAATTGATGCTAAATAATGTTTGTGACTGACTGACTAACTTCCATGCAAAAACAAGGAGATGATGGATGGAGTGCTGAAACTTTTCAGACACGCACCCTCAGTCATAGATCTGGGTTGAATCCATCATCATTCTCTAGCTCACTTTGCCACCCCGGTTCAGACACAGCTGTATGCAAATCAGTCTTAATTCTGTGACTCATGGGAACAGTCCAGACCAATCTGCCAACCAATGTCTTCCCTGGACCGAAAACAAGCATCCTGGGACCGGGTTCGGGATAACACCCATCTTCAGCCAAGTTAGCTTGAATCCAGTGGCAAAGTGAGCAAGGGACCCACGTCTGGGCATACCCTGCCAACTTAGGGCGAATAACTTCCATGTCCATGTTCATGCAGCTGTAGCAGCAACTACCTATCCATCGTTGACAGATATCGCACAGTCAAAGCATGCCCCAAGACATTTCATTTTTTATAGTGTACTTTCCGCTTGCCATTGTAGGGAAAATAAACAGAGGCTCAGAGATAAACAAACAAAACAGAACATTCCTGTTCCTGTTCCACAGTTCCCTGCTAAGTCAGCTTCACCCACCCACAGCCTGTGGTCAGTAGAACTCCTTCTGTCACTCAGTACTATCTCCTCAGATCTACTGACATGATCATCAGTACTTTGTATTAGTCAAACTGAATGAAACTCATTAATTTCAGATCAGAGTGCCCCACAATTCTCAGTGAATCCTATATACATTCAGCTTTTTTTATGTGTTCCAGTCACCAAGCACCCTTTTTAAAGAGACTGAGTGAGCTAATGGGTATTAACAGCAATCAGAAAGAAAAATAAACATTCCTTCAGCAAAAGAAACATTAAGCATCAGGTCCCTGGTGGTTTAAAGTTTGTATCAACATTCCTGCACCAGTGCTTGCAGCAAGGTCATTGGCTTGGTAAACGTAGAATAATCCAGTAGTAACAACAATAGTAGTAACTACAATAGTGTCTGAGTTCAGGCACCATCTTGCCTGTGATGCAAAAATTGAATTGACCATTTACAGGGCAAAAAAACGAATTGTCTCCTTGTGTCTAGATAAAAGGAGTAATCAACTAAACCATCAGTTTTCATGTTGGTGATCTTCAAAGGATGAATTGCTGGGTTAACCCTGCCAGTTTTCTAATATGTAACCTGTAGGACACTTGGCTATAACAGCTCTCATTCTACTCGGTCTTAAAGTTCAGAGAATTGGGTTGAAAGGTATAAGGAATGCTTTGGTAGCTACAGAAAGTTAGACAACCAATTGCTACGCTGCAGAAGGTTGAAAGTAAGTGAGGTTATTGTTACATTGCTTGGGAGACACCAAGCTGTGGCAAATGTACCTTGTGCATGTTTTCTGCGATTGATATGCATAACTAATAGAATCTCAGTGTGACCCTCATCCAGTGCTTACTGTTAGCCAGTAGTTGTAGGTTGGGTCCGCCGCTACTCATTTTTGGGGATCAGCACTTACTTTTCCTCATCAGACTTTGACCCAGAGCAATACACACAAAATCACAAAAGGGGGAGAAGGATGAAGAGAAAGATATAAAAACAGTGCCAAAGGGAGAAAGCAGGGAAGAAAAGCACCTAAGTGAGTGAGATAAAGGGGCAGGAGGTGTCTGGTAGTGGATGAAAGAGGCATGAGGTGGAATCAAGACTATGCAGCCTTGGTATTCAGTACCCCTGACATTCGACAGCAGTAGCTGCAGGCTTCTGAGCAAAACACTGGGACTCCGCACTTAATCCTTTACAAATTAAGCACTGCCCCACGCCTCATTTTTTTGCCTTTTACAGCTGAACAGGACAGTTCACAAAAGTGAAATGGAAAAGATGTAGTTGTGATGAAGCCTGGACTGAGTGTGGGAATTTCCCAGTAGGACTGAAGACATAATGGGTTGAATAGTACATATTGCACCATTGATGATTGAATGATGCTACAATATTGCTCAAATGGTGAATCCCTACATACCGTAAGGCACACACCCACCTGCATGTGAACAACACAGATATGAATCTTCCCTGTCAATTCAGTTTGCAAATCATTTTGAGATTAATTTTGCTCTGCTTTTGACATTTCATGTGGTGGTATAAAAGGGGGTGGTGATGGACGGAGCATCTGAACCAATCAAACACTCACACCCAGTCAACAGATCTGGGTTTAATCCATCACCGTTCTTTAGCCCACTCTGCCACCCCAGTTCAGACATGGCCATATGCAAATCAGTCTGACCCTGTGCCTCATGGGAACAGTCCAGCCCGAACTGCCAAGCCATGCCTTCCCTGGACCGGAAACAAGCTTCCGAGGACCGGTTTCTGGCCTTTCAGCCGTCTTCAGCCCAGCTTGCTTGAATCCAGTGGCAAAGTGAGCAAGGGACTCACGTCTGAGCATACCCTGCCAACTTATGGCAAACAAAGTGGTATAAAAGGGGGTGGTGATGGACGGAGCATCTGAACCAATCAAACACTCACACCCAGTCAACAGATCTGGGTTTAATCCATCACCGTTCATTAGCCCACTCTGCCACCCCAGTTCAGACATGGCCATATGCAAATCAGTCTGACCCTGTGCCTCATGGGAACAGTCCAGCCCGAACTGCCAAGCCATGCCTTCCCTGGACTGTAAACAAGCTTCCGAGGACCGGTTTCTGGCATTTCAGCCGTCTTCAGCCCGGCCTGCTTGAATCCAGTGGCAAAGTGAGCAAGGGACTCACGTCTGAGCATACCCCGCCAACTTATGGCGAACAAAGTGGTATAAAAGGGGGTGGTGATGGACGGAGCATCTGAACCAATCAAACACTCATACCCAGTCAACAGATCTGGGTTTAATCCATCACCGTTCTTTAGCCCACTCTGCCACCCCAGTTCAGACATGGCCATATGCAAATCAGTCTGACCCTGTGCCTCATGGGAACAGTCCAGCCCGAACTGAAAAGCCATGCCTTCCCTGGACCGGAAACAAGCTTCCGAGGACCGATTTCTGGCATTTCAGCAGTCTTCAGCCCGGCTTGCTTGAATCCAGTGGCAAAGTGAGCAAGGGACTTACGTCTGAGCATACCCTGCCAACTTATGGCGAACAAAGTGGTATAAAAGGGGGTGGTGATGGACGGAGCATCTGAACCAATCAAACACTCACACCCAGTCAACAGATCTGGGTTTAATCCATCACCGTTCTTTAGCCCACTCTGCCACCCCAGTTCAGACATGGCCATATGCAAATCAGTCTGACCCTGTGCCTCATGGGAACAGTCCAGCCCGAACTGCCAAGCCATGCCTTCCCTGGACTGGAAACAAGCTTCCAAGGACCGGTTTCTGGCATTTCAGCCGTCTTCAGCCCGGCCTGCTTGAATCCAGTGGCAAAGTGAGCAAGGGACTCACGTCTGAGCATACCCTGCCAACTTATGGCGAACAAAGTGGTTTAAAAGGGGGTGGTGATGGACGGAGTATCTGAACCAATCAAACACTCACACACAGTCAACAGATCTGGGTTTAATCCATCACTGTTCTTTAGCCCACTCTGCCACCCCAGTTCAGACATGGCCATATGCAAATCAGTCTGACCCTGGGCCTCATGGGAACAGTCCAGCCCGAACTGCCAAGCCATGCCTTCCCTGGACCGGAAACAAGCTTCCGAAGACCGGTTTCTGGCATTTCAGCTGTCTTCAGCCCGGCTTGCATGAATCCAGTGGCAAAGTGAGCAAGGGACTCACGTCTGAGCATACCCTGCCAACTTATGGCAAACAAAGTGGTATAAAAGGTGGTGGTGATGAACGGAGCATCTGAACCAATAAAACACTCACACACAGTCAACAGATCTGAGTTTAATCCATCACTGTTCTTTAGCCCACTCTGCCACCCCAGTTCAGACATGGCCATATGCAAATCAGTCTGACCCTGTGCCTCATGGGAACAGTCCAGCCCGAACTACCAAGCCATGCCATTCCCTGGACCGGAAACAAGCTTCCGAGGACCGGTTTCTGGCATTTCAGCCGTCTTCAGCCCGGCTTGCATGAATCCAGTGGCAAAGTGAGCAAGGGACTCACGTCTGAGCATACCCTGCCAACTTATGGCAAACAAAGTAGTATAAAAGGTGGTGGTGATGGACGGAGCATCTGAACCAATAAAACACTCACACCCAGTCAACAGATCTGGGTTTAATCCATCACCGTTCTTTAGCCCACTTTGCCACCCCAGTTCAGACTTGGCCATATGCAAATCAGTCTGACCCTGTGCCTCATTGGAACAGTTCAGCCCGAACTGCCAAGCCATGCCTTCCCTGGACCGGAAAAAAGCTTCCGAGGACCGGTTTCTGGCATTTCCGCCGTCTTCAGCCCGGCTTGTTTGAATCCAGTGGCAAAGTGAGCAAGGGACTCACGTCTGAGCATACCCTGCCAACTTATGGCGAACAAAGTGGTATAAAAGGGGGTGGTGATGGACGGAGCATCTGAACCAATCAAACACTCACACCCAGTCAACAGATATGGGTTTAATCCATCACCATTCTTTAGCCCACTCTGCCACCCCACTTCAGGCATGGCCATATGCAAATCAGTCTGACCCTGTGCCTCATGGGAACAGTCCAGCCCGAACTGCCAAGCCATGCCTTCCCTGGACCGGAAACAAGCTTCCGAGAACCGGTTTCTGACATTTCAGCCGTCTTCAGCCCGGCTTGCTTGAATCCAGTGGCAAAGTGAGCAAGGGACTCACGTCTGAGCATACCCTGCCAACTTATGGCGAACATGCCATCCATCACCACCCCCTTTTGTACCACTTTGTTCTCCATAAGTTGGCAGGGTATGGCAAAGTGAGCAAGGGACTCACGTCTGAGCATACCCTGCCAACTTATGGCGAACATGCCATCCATCACCACCCCCTTTTGTACCACTTTGTTCTCCATAAGTTGGCAGGGTATGCTCAGCCGTGAGTCCCTTGCTCACTTTGCCACTGGATTCAAGCAAGCTGGGCTGAAGACGGCTGGAATGCCAGAAACCGGTCCTCGGAGGCTTGTTTCCGGTCCAGGGAAACAATGGCTTGGCAGTTCGGGCTGGACTGTTCCCATGAGGCACAGGGTCAGACTGATTTGCATATAGCCATGTCTAAACTGGGGTGGCAGAGTGGGCTAAAGAACGGTGATGGATTAAACCCAGATCTTTTGACTGGGTGTTAGTGTTTGATTGATTCAGATGCTCCGTCCATCGCCACCCCTTTTTGTACCGCTTTTGACATTTCATGAGCATCTTGTCCCTGCCTTAGCATAGTCTCTTTACCAGCTGTTTGATTAGATGACTTTTATCTATCCACTGCTCACATTAAGGAGCTACTTCTTTCTTTTTCTTACAGCCCTCCATAGGAGTGCATGTGCTTTCTTGCTCTCTTCTTTTTGTGCTACTCCCCCTTAAAATCCACAACTCCCAGTACTTCATGTTGCTCCCTCTACACCCAACTTCTTTATTCCTCCCTACCATTCCTTGTTACAATTTGTACTGCCACTCGATGCTTTACATTGCCCCCTTGACCCTTCCAGTAGTATTTTTATTTAAAATGTATTTATTTATTTTTGGAGAGCCCGACAGCTGTAATTTGCTACTATGCTGCTCCTTTATCCATAATACTCAATTTTATTCTTTTAATTTAAAACTGGCTTTGTCAATACTTGTTTTGTTTTTTATACTTTTCTGAAATGGTACCTGAATTATACATGAACCACAAGCAGCCTTGTGTGCTATGCTCTTCTATGCTCCATAGGCAACTCCCTCCAAACTGGTCACCCACACCAACATCCCAGAAATGGAGACTCCACTCACGGTTGACCCAGGGGAGGAGCAGATGAATGGTATTGTGAGTGTGACTGTGAGAGCTCACTCTCCTTCTTAATAACTCACTGTGGCCACTGGAACGAGCCAAATCTTGAGAATCTAAAAGTCAGTTCACTTACCTCACAGCTACACCTACAAAATTAATTTTCATCAAATATGAACTGTCTCATCTGACTTGCAATTTAATGCGACAAGTGCTCTTCACATTAACATATATAACCACTGTGAAATGATATTGCCAGCCAGGGATAATGAATGCAGTGACTATCAGATAGATTCATGAAGCCAAATTGCGATCGCAATAGCTGCGAATTAGCAATTGCGATCGCAATTTGTATAAAAGGAATTCAGGATAGTGAAATCACCAAAAAAGTGAAATCGCTAAAGAAAAATTGCGAGTTCGCAAATAATTAGCGAATCTGAAATTGCGAGAAACCATGGAATCAGCGAATTCATTTGCGAAATCGCAAAATAATCGCAATCGCTAATCATGAAAATTCGCTAAATGCGAAAAACCCGAAAATCGCTATTTGCGATGCGCAATTTAAGGAGAACCCAAACCAGGTGGTAACCAGTAAGAAACAAAAAAAATTCAAAAAAACTTTAACAAACTACCAACCGGCCTGAACAAACACACTTAAGGACATGCAGCTGGAGCATGAGGACTCTCACAGTGCCAGGACTCTACATGGTGGTCAGGCGGTGAAGGCTACAGCGAGCAGCACGGAACAGACGTAGGATCCAGGAGCGGATATTCCGCCAGCGGGTCACCCTTCTGGGCCAAACCAGGGAGCAAATTTACGCTTAGTACCGCCTGAATGGGGCAATGATCATCCAGTGGGTGCAACAGTAGGGAAAGCGTTGGATAGCATAGGGGTTAAAATTACTATTCCCACTCCAGTGGGTGCTGCAGTAGGGAAAGCGTTGGATAGCGTAGGGGTTAAAATTACTATTCCCACTCCAGTGGGAGCAACCGTAGGGAAAGCGTTGGATAGCGTAGGGGTAACAATTACTATTCCCACTCCAGTGCAACAGTAGAAAAACTAAACACTTCATAAATAATTATAATCAATATAAATATTATTACCAATTAAATGTTATTTCCAATACCAATTAATTTTATTTACTAATTATTTTTAATTTAATGGACAAATCTTAATTGATTAACCATTTTATTTAATTTACATTATTAATTAATTATTATTAAGTTACTTCCCACCCTATCCCCCTATAAACTCACAACCCACTACAGAAAATAATTTACTATATATTAATTATTTATCAATACAATATTTATAATTAATTACCAATTATATTTTAATTAATTACCAATTAATAATTATTTTTACATTATTATTATTTTACATAATTAATTAAATATAATTAAATTACTTCCCACCCTATTCCCCTATAAACCCACAACCCGCTACAGAAAATATTTTACTAAAATTAATTATTTATCAATGTATCAATTATTATTACTTCTTTCTACTCATTTATGCTTTACCATCATGTTAAGTGTTCTCCATGGTGTTAAGCATGCGAAGTGTGCATGCTTTACCTGATTTTCAGATGCATTACTTTCTAGAATGCTATTCAGTTTTTGTTTTTTGTCATGTATGTTCCTTGTTCTCCCCTTTCTCTAATAGGTCAGCCTCATTAGGTTCCAAAGGTCAACCTAATCAGGTTTTTATGGTGTATTATCAAGGACCGATGATGAAGCATGACACCAAGGGGCCTGTTGGTGTGTGAGGGGACCTAAAAACATAAAGGTGTTCCCCACTGTGGAGGAGACACCCTTAATCTCAAGGAGTGGATTCTAACTGTTTATTTAAATATGCCCAGGGAGAATGAATCCATTCTGTTTTCTCTCTCTCCCCCCTCTGATTGTGTATTATCAAGGACACCCTGTAGGAAAGTGCCCCTTTTTGCATGGTTACTCCCCACGTTTTGCCTAATGTTGATGTACTTTGACTGAGTCTGCCCTGGTTTCCTGCCAACCAGGTACCCAGGACCTATGTTCTTTCCCTAAATTGTACTGTTTAAAAATCCAATTGGCAACTCTCTGGCCAAATGCAAGTCATTTGTAAAAGGTACCATAGGTACTAAGGGCACTGTGACCAGGGAAGACTTTGAATGGCTGCAGCACTTATTGTGCCACCCTCAGAGGCCCTGTACCTTTACACACACACACACTGCCAACGCAGGCTGCGTGTTTTGGTGCAGAACAAAGTCAAGAGTCGACATGGCACACACCCCTGCTATGCCTACAATTCGCTACCCTGGTATAGGTAAGCTACCCTTCTACCTGGGAGCACTATACCAGTGGCGAGGGTACAGGTGCATTGGCCCTGCACCCCTACAGTGTCTAAGTCAATTCTTCGAAAAGTGCATTAAATGCCATAAAGAGTATATGGTATGGGAGTTTGTCATTATAAACTCCAGAGTACCATAATGGCTTTACGGAAAACTGGGAAGTTTGGTATCACTGATGCCAGTGTGGAGTTTAATGAAAAATGCACTCAGAGGGCTTCTTAGAGATGCCCCCTGAAAAATGACCTAACTCTATTGTGCTGGCTGAGTGCCTGCTCACCAGCTGCCAACACCAGACATGTTTCTTGATCCCTGGGTCGAGAGCCTGTCGCTCTCAGGGTCCTAAAACAAAGCACATCCTGGGATGAGGTGCCAATCCTCCTCCCCCAGGATGGGCAGGGTCCACGAATGGGAAGCTTCAAAGGCCTGCCGCCTGTGTGACCTACCCCAGCCATTTGCTGCTCTCAGCAACTGGCCCCCACCGGTTCTGACCTCTACTTTGGCCTGGACAATCGGCTGGAAAACCAGGTTAGGAGGAGAGGTGTGCCCAACCTTGCCAACTAAACCCCTCAGGTAGAGGAGGAGGGTTGAAGCTAAACTCTCAGTTCCAGCTATCTTGCAGATAGGGGGACCCAGTTAACCACAGTGAGGCTATGCCCCCTCCCACTGTAGGTTGGCAATATAGGGGGTGTACCCACCCCAAGGAAGGGACCCATCGGTCCCGACCTGCCCCTACCCGTAACGCCCCAAATGTAGTATTTATGGGCAACCCTGAACCTTGCCTCCTCAGACAAGAAGAGAGAAGAAGAAAGACCGAAGAAGCCGTGCTGAAAGAAGAAGAGGAGGACACCAACGGACTTGGCCCCAGCCCTGCTGACCTGTCCCGACCTCAACCTGCTCCAGTGAAATCCTGGTGTGCCCTGCAGCCAACAGCCCCAATAACCCAGAGGATCAGCCCTGCCTTCCCAAACCAGACATTGTCTCCCTTGAACACCGGATTTGCTCACCCACAGACTCTGGCTCCAGTCAAATCTGGAAGTCTGCGCCACTCTGCCTCCGATGTCCACAGCCCTAATTTGAGTTGCCCAAAACCATGAGGAGGTCTCCCCATCGATCCTGACCAGGGGTCTTGTGATCCCTGACCTACCTCAAGTCTCCAACCGATGCCTGCAGCCCCCTTTCTGGAGGATCCCGCCAACCGCGACCGTAGCCGATAAGAGAAACCCAATGCCAAAAGACACCCCTGCACCTGACATCCCACAGCCTTGGGTGGCCCAACTGACAGTGTCCCGGCATCCCAAGACATCCCAACTTACCTCTCCAACTGGTGGTTGCCTCCAGAAGATCTCCGTCCCGAGCCTGCAGTATTTGTTGCAACGAGAGAATCCCAATTGAAACCAACAGGGCACCCAAAGCCAAAACAGCACCCTGCACCTGGCTGCCCCTGTGCCACTATAGATGCACCTTGTGTGCTAAACCATATGCCCCTTTGCCCTGAGCCTATAGCCAGGAGCTTTGCTCCCATAACCTTGTGGCCTGCTTGTGAGCAGTCACCAACCTGAGGCCCCCTATCTCCCATTGGACAACATTGGACTTCAGCACTCTGCACCCAGCCACCCTAGTGCAGTTGAGGGGGCTTTGAGAGTGCATCCTTGACCCTAGGGGAACCCTGGTTCTAATCCCAGAAAACCAACTCCCAAACCTAAGTACTTACTGTTAAGCCGATAACATTGATTTCTCCCATTGGACTGCATTGAATTCTTTCTTGTGAAAATTGTTTCAAGTGTGGAGCTGGTTTGTATGAAACCTTAAGAAACTGCACATGTACAAATACTGACCTACTTACATTTTGTCTAGGAAATGTCCCCGTGTGATATCTAGGCATGTCACACTGAGTAGAAAAAGTAACTTAAAAAGTAATCTGAAAAGTAACTTGAAAAGCAACCTGAAAAGTAACTGGAAAGTAATTTAAACTGTTTCTATAAAGCAATGACTTACCTGTAAGCAACAACATTGCATTCAACTTCATTCAAACTGTATTTCACTGCATAATTCTTGCACAGTATTATTATACTCACCTGTACCAAGCTATACAAATACATTGGTCTGAGTTCAATCTTTGAGTGTGTGACATAATTTCTTGCCTGAGTGTGTACAATTAATGCTGAACACCTCCCTCTGATAAAGCCTTACTGCTCAACCACACTACCACAAATAGAGAGCAAGGTATTATCTACTTTTACCTCTGCCTAGCTTTGGGGTTCCACTGGACTCTGCACACTATATCTTACTTTGGTATATACAGAGCCAGCTTCCTACACACCCCAATGATTGGTTCAGGTGCTCTACAATTATGGTTCCAGGCATTGTGCAGATACAATTACCCTTCTCTTTGGCCCTGAAGAATTGCCCCAGATCATATATATACTTCTTCTGGTAAGAAACATGTCGACCTCTTAATACTAATAAGTCACCAGAGATCATTCCCTCCTTTGGTGCCTCACACGTTTCTAACCAGACAGGCGGACTCACAGCATAAAAAGCTTTCAGTCTTGAAATTTGCCTGATCTCTTTTAATTCACCATCACCTACTATCTCAACACCAACTCTTCATGCATCTACACCTGGAGCCCTACACTGGCGAAGGGTGGATCAATGGTTAGAGCGGCAGACCCTGATGCAGAGGTCTGGCCCGGGACCAGGGTTCAATACCCGCCTCGGCGGGTCTTGGGCTCAATTTCCTCGGACCTGATAATTCTCGCCTCGGTGCCTATTCTAATCTAATCATGGGTTCCATTCTGCAACTCTGGGCAATAGCTTGCTTAATCTCCACAACGGCCCCAACAGCGCTGGGAGGCCTGGCTTCACCTTGGGGGTGCCCAGGAGTGGAAATTTCACAGGGAAAAGCTAGAAAGGGTTCCTAAGAGGTATACGGACAGCGCCGGGACACTTCCATTGGAGGTAGCTGTGCGCTTTACAAATGCTGGCATTTGCATTTACTAGCGCTTCACATACAGCTATAGAAAAAGGTCTCCATCAAAGGGCCCATGAGAGGGTGCCCGTTGAGCACTGCATCGCCAGCTTGTCGAGGAGCACAGCCCTATGATAAAGCTTGACACTCGAAAGAGTGTGTAAGAGCTCTATTTCCATAAAGGAACGACCCTTCTGTGTCCACCATACCTGTCCTCTTAGAACATCAGCCACATTTTCTGTGTTGTACCACCTCTATAGGAACTGCATACTCATCTGCCTACTAGCAATTTTTTGGAGCATGTATGCTGGACCTTCATACTCTCTTGGCCCCCCTTTTTGTAATTGATAATTCGTCCGGCAGCTCAGCCGTGGGACCCCCCCTCCCCATACATCTTCAAGTAGCCTTGGACACTTTGTATTATAAGACATGATATTTTACATGCCCTTTCACCCTTCTCTCGGTTTTTTTTTAATTACCGTTACATGTTTCCAATTACATCTTCCAACATAGAGGAGAATCAGGGTCTCCGCTTCGGAACAACCGATTACGATGTATGGATACCGCTAGGGCTGACCGAATCGGTTCCAAAAGGCATTCAGACAGTACGAGCTTTTCGGAGCTGAATCGTACAGCTACATGGACACGGTTTCCGAGCAAGCGATTTCGATGACCGATTATGACCGATTCAGATAGCCATTACGATTCAGTTTGCCCGGAATGAAACAGCTGTCGGAATCTGTCTTTGGGGGCCCACAGTAGGCCCCCCTTCACCCAGGGTCTAGCAAATGGGCCCCTGGGGGTACCCATGGGTCATATTCTTTAGTCATGCACAGTGTGACAGGCACCATGGGGTGCCGGCCACAGGGTGCACGATTTTCCCCAGCCACCCCTTTCTTCAATAGGTGCCTGTGTTCTCCTTCAGAACACAGGCTCCCATTAAAGTCCAACCGAATCGTATCCAGAAGGATCTGGATGCATCAAAATCGCTCGGTCAAACTACCCCGATCTGAGTCATCTGGAAAGCATTCCGGAACCATTTTGGTCAGATTGCTTTCCGGACAAGATCGTAATCGGCCCCTATGTGTCCACAGTAGGAGACACCTTATCAGATGAGAGCCATACTTTCCAAAGAAGAAATTCTTCCTCCTCCAATAGTAATACTAGTACCGATAGCTGTGAAAAAAGCTTTAGGGGGGAAGAAGGGGCACCCCGGGACAATTCCACAACTACGGGATACCACCATTTCAGGCACCACCATTATGGCAATACCCCATGTTCCCACAAGGGCAACCACTCTTCCCTCAACCATATAACCTGTCTTTTTTAGACAGAGGCCGGGGCAGAGGACGAGGGCGAAGAAGAGGACAGAAACATGTCTAGTGGCAAGAACCACCCCATCAACAGGTACAAGCAAGGAGTCAGACGGGGAAGAAAAATTAATTGTCAACATGTCTGAGAGACCCCTGACTACTATAGAGACCATGGTCCTGAAGAAAGGCTTAGAGTTTGTCCCCACGCCAAAGATCGATAGTTTTCGGGACAACTGCCAACTCTACAACTTCTTCCGGAAAATAAGGCCCAAAACTTTCTTCCAGGATAAACCGTCCCCACTTCAGACAAACTCTGGCCTATGGAACTCCTCAAGGTTCACTCCCACAACCAACAAGATGCAGATTGAGGTTTAGAACTTTGAAAAAATAGTCCTGAAAGAAATTGCTAAAATGTAGCAGTGGCCCGACTTTCCATAATCTCTCAAATGACAAGTCATCAGCGATAAAATCTTTAGCTACCGACAGGCAAATAACCATAAAACAGGCGAACAAGGGTGGGGTGATCAACATCATGTCAACCACTGTCTATGATGTTGAATGAACAAGTCAGCTAGCAAACAGTAACTATTACACCCCAATTGCTGTGGATCAAAAAAAAATCTTAGAACCCAGATTGTCTCTCTGGTCTCAACAGCAGAGACTCACGATTGGAATAGAAAGCATGAGGCAGAATTTCTAATCAACATGCACCCCTGGACACAAAGGCATCAACCCACCACCAAGCAGACACACTGTGTCAAGCTTAGATTCCCTACTTGAACCTCTATCCAAGTTCTGTGACTTCTACTTGCAACCCTTGGTGAAAATAAATCCCCTGCTCCTTCCAAAACAACTGAGATGTACTCAGACTTATAGAAGATACCACCAATACATACCAAACTGGCATGCTGGTCTCTTTAGACATGGAGGCCCTTTCTACTAATATCCCTCAGACGACTACTCTGGAAGTGGTGAAGAAGGCCCTATGCTCTGAAAACTGGATGGCACAAACCCTGGTGAGCTTTATCATGGGATGTGCCACACTTGCATTGACTTAAAATGTTTTTCAATATGATGAGCAAAGATACCATCAAACCCAGGGACTTCCAAGGGCAGCACCTTTGCCCCGAGTCTGGCCTCTTTATACATGGCAGCCTTTGATGATGAGAATATTTTTCAAACTCTAATCCACATACCAGAAATATTTCCCTCTGGCTCATATACATTGATGTCATCCTCAACCTATGGAAAGGGGATAGGAACATGTATGAGGATTTTCATGAGTGGATTAACTCCCTCAACCCCTTCTTCCATTTCACGAGTAATATGTCAGGTAGTTCTCTACCCTTTCTAGACTTGATGATACACTTGGAGGTAGATGGAAAATTAACAACCACATTTAAAAATCTCACAGACTGCAACAGCCTCTTACTATTTGGGAGTCACCACCCCAATGTATTACGAGAGAATCTCCGGGATGGTCAATTTCCGCGATTGCACTGTAACTGCAGTTCCATCAATGACTACGACACCCAGGCACTGTAATTGTCAAAAAAGCTTAAGGCTGAAGATTAGCCTCCACTCTCTATCGAAATAGCCTAGAAACAGGCTAGGAACGATAATAGGTAGGCTCTCGTACACCACACTGAGAGACCATCCACTGATGCTCTTACTTGTGTCATTACATACACTGCTCCATACCAGACTCCAGAGACTTGATATTCCTAATCAGAGCACCTTGTGGTCACTACCACCGGTAAAGGGTCATTTACCCTGCGTCTCATGCTCAGTATGTAACCTTACCACAGCCACTGAGGACATTAGGCTCATGGCAACCTTTACTTGGACACAAACATCACATACTAATTGAAACACTAAGAATTGTATCTACACAGTAACATGTCCATGTGACAAAAATACATAAGGATGACAACCCGACTAGTGAAAACTTGCATTACAGATAATTAGAGTAATGTTAGATGTCAGAGAACCAGCACAAAGATGTGCGCACACTTTGTGAACCAGAAACACTCTGCAGATGATTTACGCTGGACCGTATTCAAATCACTACACCACCTCATGATGGGTGCCTGTTTAAAAAAAAAGCAGTATAGGATTTTTCAATTGTCTGCCCATTTATATGGACTGAATGAGGACATTCCTTGGGTGGAAATTAACTTACGACCAACATCACATATGGTGCACCCCCACCCACCAAGAGTACCCCAACATTAACCCACTGGCTCTCTGGTCCTCCTCATATGATGAATTGCACACCACTATGACAAACGTCCAGCATCACTCCCAACCGAGGGGCACTTTTAGACCAACACCTACCACATAGGTTACTAATAACATCAGTACTTTGCAGCCAGTGACCCTGCCCACTTTAGGCTGGATACCTTCTTAACGGAGCCGGTTCCCAAAAACTATTTGCACTCAGTTACTAACTCCAACATTGACTGCACATTTAATCAGCCTGAGATATTCATGCCCAGTCCATTGTGTGTCAACTCACCGTGGTCTACTGCATGCTCCACAACATTGCCCTGTGATGGAACATCCCTTATGTAGAGGAGGATGAAGACAATGAAGAGCCACCAGGTGAGAAACCTGAAATGCCAAACGATTTTGATAGTGGGGAAAATGAAGGAGTTGACTTCTTCCTCTTCTCATGAGTGTAAGTATGATGTGAGATGTAATGATTGTGACTATTCTAGCAACTCTTGTTTTGATGATGTGAGGAGGATGTTTATGCAAAATACTAGGAATATGAGGCTCTGGCAAAATCTGGTGAAAGGTGTTTGTCTTGTTACGGTACATTTGTTTTGCTTCAAATTTTGTCTTGGACTGTGTCCTCTAGAAGTTGACTTTGCAGCGGTGTCATCCTCTGCTAAGGCGGAGGAGCTTTGCCTCGTTGCTCTAAGAACAGTGAAAAGGAAAAATACATTGATAATAATAGAACAGTATTATCATTTTCATTTTAGTTTTGAGCTTGCAGCCAGGATAGGGCGGAGAGGGGCTAGGCTTCCATAAAGCCAGAGAGAGGAGGAGTGGTTGCTGCACCATAAGTACACATGATGGTTTGGCCAGCCATGTTGGGCTGGCCAAACCGTCATGCACACTTCGCATGGTCTCCTTTGGCTGCCTTGCACAGCCTGGGTGGAGAACATGCATAGCCTCCCACTCCCAGTCTGAGCACTGAACCATGGCGCTCTGACCAATCATGACACTGCTGCCATGCCGGTGACAACAACATCGTGATTGGCTAGGGAAGTATGGGAGCCTGGCTTCTTCCTGTTACCTTCACGGTACGGAGGAGAGGCTGCGGTGGTGACCAGTAGATAAGTCTTTTATTTATTTTTAAAAAACATTCTAATCCCTCCACCACTCCCAAACCCGCCACCGTGACTATATAAACCCTCAATTCCTTGTTTTGTTGTTTATTATGTGAATTGTGCCATATGTATGGTTTCATAGCTAAACTCTTTGTCTTGGTCTGTTTTAGATACCTTCACCAATGCATATTCGTTTGGACATTTCAGAGTTGTAACATTAGAAGGTATATAATGCTGTGCTGCCGTAGGAAGTGGACAAAGTTTGTTCCTGGGAATGTCGGTTACAGACTTTGGGTGTACAAAACCTGTTCACAAAGAAGGGACAAGGGGCTTTTGGGAAGGTCCAGCATAAATGCCCCAGAGGAAGTATAGAGAAAAAGGTTATGCAGTTCCTATGAAATGAGAGTCAGACAACGGGAGTAAAAGCCAACCCAACCAGATTGGTTCAAAGTTGGGAATCCATTTATTGGATTATATTGCCCTCACACACCCAGTAGGGTGTCATACTTCATCATCGGGCTGCTCCTCATCAGGTCGGCGGTGCAATACCCGACGGGCTCCCTATAGTAGGGGCACTTTAGCAGAGATCTCTTTCCAACAGCCATAAGGTGAAGTGGGGGTGAGGGGCCTAGTGTGTGTAGATGAATGTGTTGGGTGAATGTAAAATAGGGTTGGGAGTACCAGCGATGACAACTTTAATCAATGGGTCTCCCACCCTTAGTAAAAACGAAAAATAAGGCGCTGCGCTAAGGGTATGTCTTAAGTTAAGCTCTCTTATTAGTGATAGGTCAACATGTTTCTCGCCAGTGAATAGTCTGCAGGCGATTCATCAGGACCAAAAAAGAAATCTATCTACAACTGAAAAACTAAGATGGTGACGTGGCTGCACACTCACATCAACCATACAACTAACTAGTAGAGTACCTGGTAGTACTGGAACTACCTGTGGAAGGAGAATATCACACTGTTTAAAATAGTAAAATTTTAGATGTGTATATTCTATCATTTCCCTTGTGAGACTGACTCTCAAAATTCAGTGGTGAACATAAAATTAGTTACAATCAATTAAAAACAAAGTATGTTAGGGTAGGAGACCCATTGACTAAAGTTGAGGGTAGGAGACCCATTGACTAAAGTTGTCGTCGCTGGTACTCCCAAACACATTTCACATTCATCCAACACATTGATCATAACGCACTTGGCCCCTCACCCCCACTTCACCTTACGGCTGTTGGAAAAAGATCTCAGCTAAAGAGGCCCTACTACAGGGAGCCCATCGGGTATTGCATCGACGATCTGACGAGGAGCAGCCCGATGAGGAAGCGTGACACTCTACTGGGTGTATGAGGGCATTATAATCCAATAAATGGATTCCCAACTTTGAACCACTCTGGTCGGGTTGGCTTGTAATCCTGTTGTCTGACTCTCATCTCATAGGAACAGCATAACCTTTTTCTCTGTACAAAACCTGTACCAAGACAGTTTGCACGGTGATCGGATGGAAGTTACAAGGGTTCCATTGGACTTGTTTCTTGAGGTGTAATGGCCCTAATGCAATATGTGTGCCATCATGTGCTCCAACAAAATGTTGTCTTGTACCAAAATCATGCTATTCTACCTTCACAATGGCAAAATCCTCATTGTGTATGAACTGTATGTAGCTGTTGATACCTCTCCTCATTGTGGGCCAAAATGCTTGTGGCACATCACTGACATGTGTTTGTGAAATTCTACCAGATGAAGCAACACTGGATTAGACAGACCCTCTGCTCAGAAACTGTTGTACTATTTTAAGTCTGTTTCTTGGTTTAACTGATGTGGCATCCCTTTTGTGAGGTAGACAATATGGCTCCAGCTGCTGATGTAACCCTATTTGTAAGTGGCCCGTTGTATAGGTCATTGCCTGATATGTCCCCTCATTCCATGTTGTTAAGGTCTGCAACTGAATGTGTAATCACTGACCCAGGATATTTGAGTAATGTCTTATTTGCTATGTTTCTAACATCAGGCCAGCCTATGATTGTAACTGTGGAAAAGAGATGTTATAAGACCAGGCAATTGAAGTTATGTGTTGGTGTGACATGGTTGTGTTCCTGAGTTAAACATTGTTTACATTCAATATATCCATACTTACACACGTACCTTGTTTTGGCATTCTAAAGTTCGCATGGGAGTACATAAACATTGGCAGATGTGAGAGATACTACAGGAGACAATGAATTGGCGACTAGTGTATTTATTGCAATGAACAAGGAGAAAATTAAAAATAAAACAGGACAAACCAGAAGATAAGAAGTCAGTCATGATGGACGAAACCATAGTTGTAGATGCCACATTGTTTGTAAACCAAAGGCCAACATACTACTCCCATCAGAAATGGAAAAGTACCTAAGAATAGTCCACAAAGTGAATGTGTTGCACACACAGGAGGTAATTAGGTGCAAGGTTTCTTACTGGCGGTGGTAGGCTTGCCATCCCCACCTCCTGGTTTATTGGGTGGATGTCTCCTCTTTTTGGGGGAGGGAGGAATCCACTGCTGCTGAGACAGGAGTGTCTGCAGATGTGTCTTCCTCTGACAGGGCCTTAGTTCCTGTGACTGCGGCATATTTTAATGGCCTGGATTCACTTGGACCATAGGAAGGGGTAGATGCAGGTGGAAAAGCCCTGCAGAGGGTGGTGTTGACGTCCTGCAGCACCCCAACCAGGAAAGCCATGTTGATGCCAGCCACCTCCTGGTATGTGTCCCTCTGCAACTGCTTCATTTCCCGGATTTCCATAAGTACCTAGCCTATCACATCTTCGGAGTCCAGATAGACTCCCAAGGCTTGGGTGATGATGGTCTGGGTATCAGTGGCCACAGTGGGCTCACTCAGTGGACCCACAGTTGCCCTCTACTAATCTACTGGGTTGGTAATTGCCACCTAAGAATCCAGCAATGGGGAGCACTAGATGTTGCTGACTGTGCTAGTTACATTGGTTGAGAGGGCAGGGGTTGGCTGTGTCGTTACAGTTGGGGTGGGAGGTGTTGTTGTGAACATTGTGAGCCCCATTGTTGCCGTCTGCCCTGGCTGCCAGATGGGCCAGGAAGGTTATCCAGTCCACCTCTCAAGGAGTGTTGTCATAACTGAGGGCTTGATCCTGGGGTGGAGTTGAAGTCTGCTCAATTACCAAGCTCTGGTCAGGTGTTCTGCCAGATAGACCTGTTGAGAAATTGAGAACATTGTTATTGTTGGAAGTGTGGTATCTACATCCACATTGTTTGTGTCACAGTAAGTTGAGACCTAGTATTAAACCAAATAGGTAGAGATTACTAGTGGGTTCTATTTGCATGGTATTGAAGTTAGAAGTGCTGGTATGTTGCATTTTGGACTTATGGATAAACATGACATCTTCAGAACATTAAAGCCAACACAGTGTAGAAGTAACATGTGAATTTGACAATTCCAAGGCCTTGTTGTGTAGAATACAGGCATACACACAACTTGGCTGTATGTTTAGAATTATTCATCATGGGAGCAGTGAAGAGTCGATGGATCACTAACCACTTCTAATCATCTAAACCACCTTCATGCCTCACATATATTTGAGTTACAGCAAACAAATGATGGACGGAATGCTGACAATGCAAACATTCTCCCACAGTCTAAAGATCTGGGTTAAATCTATTGTTCTTTTGCCCACTACGCCACCCCAGTTTGGACCCAGCCATATGCAAATTAGTCTTGACCCTGTGCCTCATGGGAACAGTCCAGACCAAACTGCCAGGCCAGGTTCTCCCTGGACCAGAAACAAGCATCCTGGGATCGGTTTCAGGGTATGTCTCCCTTCTTCAGCCAGGCTAGCTTGAATCCAGTGGTACAGTGAGCAAAAGACCCACGTCTGGGTATTCCCTTCCCACTTAGGGCGAAAAGTGTTACAGCAAACAAATGATGAAAGGAATGCTGACAATGCAAACATTCTCCCACAGTCAAAAGATCTGGGTTAAACCCCTCGTTCTTTTGCCCACTACACCACCCCAGTTTGGACCCAGCCATATGCAAATCAGTATTGACCCTGTGCCTCATGGGAACAGTTCCCATTGGGCGCAGGGTCAAGACTGATTTGCATATGGCTGGATCCAAACTGGAATGGCAGGTTGAGCAAAAAAACAATGGATTTAGGCCCAGATCTCTGTACTGGGGTGAATGTATGACATTGTTCTGCATTCTGTCCATCAGTAGTTCTTTTTGCATTTGTCACCCCGAGTGGGACGGGTATGCTAAGACGTGAGTCCAGTGCTCTCCATGCTTCTGCAATCAAGCTGTCCTGGCTGAAGAGGGATGGAACCCCGAAACCGGTCCTAGGATGCTTGTTTCCAGGCTTGGCAGTTCAGGCTGGACTGTTCCCATTGGGCGCAGGGTCAAGACTGATTTGCATATGGCTGGGTCCAAACTGGAATGGCAGGCTGAGTAAAAAAATAATGGATTTAGGCCCAGATATCTGTACGGGGGTGAATGCATGACATTGTTCTGCATTCTGTCCATCAGTAGTACTTTTCCCATATATTTGAGGTACACACATGGTATGGTGTCACTCATGGCATCAATAGTTTCAGTTGAGGATACCAGGACACCATCAAAGTAGTCAGGCATTGTGTGTACATTGCACAGTCCATGTGAGGTGAACATCAGTTGTAACATGACAGACTAGTGAGAAGGGGCAAATAGACTATTGCATCTTGAATAAAGTTACAGTCACAGGGCCTCATGGTAGTTGTAGGCATTTCTAACTTGACTTGCCAAAACTTGACAAATAGTTAGTGTACCATACCTGTTGGCAATATGCATTTGGGAAGGACCATACATTTACATTTTGCCACAGACCATAGGTCCAGAGATTATATTTTTCTGAATTATACACTTATAAACAGCATTGCAACATGTGGCATGTAACGTAGATTGATACATGTAATTTTATATGCACCAATTCAAAAACACTGACAAACCAACATCTCTGATACTTTGAGTAGTGGATGTTAGGAAAGTAGATAGACAACACAATAGCAAAAGCAGAATTGTAAGCAAACAGGACATCAAGGTATTGTAACATTTAGTGAAGTATAACTTACCAGACTCCACTCCTCCAGGTATTCCTGTCATGCCCTCCCTCAGTATGCAGGTAGCCAACACCTTCTCCTCCCAGGAAGGAGTTGTAATGGGCTGCTGGGAGAGCCACAGCCAGTCCTCTGGGCCTCCAGGTGGTGCTTGGAGGCTGGGGTAAGCACCTTTAACCTCAGATCATGCTACCTCTTCTTAATTTCCAGCTGTGTGTGCAGGTTTTTTTTGAAAAGTACGATCTCGGTGAAGAGAGCTCCCGGCTGTGCCTCAGGAGTATAGGATCTGCGTGAGCTTGTAGTCAGCTCGGTTAAGTAGGCGGAGGGGCATGGCCTCGTGAGAGTGGGTGTGGCCTGAAGACCGGCTCGCTCGCTGATGGCGGCAATGTAATATCAATCCTGCGGCAGCGTTTATCTCGGCTGCGCAGGTGTCAAGGGTGCAGACAAGTGCCCCAACAGAGTTCAAACAAAGGGCGACTGGTGAGTTTTAAAAACAAATCAAACAGACAATTTTTTTTAAAAGTACGATCTCGGTGAACAGAGCTCCCGGCTGTGCCTCAGGAGTATAGGATCTGCGTGAGCTTGTAGTCAGCTCGGTTAAGTAGGCGGAGGGACGTGGCCTCGTGAGAGTGGCCGTGGCCTGAAGACCGTCTCGCTCGCTGATGGCGGCAATGTAAGTATCAATCCCGCGGCAGCGTTTATCTCGGCTGCGCGGGTGTCACGGGGTGCAGACAAGTGCCCCAACAGAGTTCAAACAAAGGGAGACTGGTGAGTTTTAAAAACAAATCAAACAGACAATTTTTTTAAAAAGTACGATCGCGGTGAACAGAGCTCCCGGCTGTGCCTCAGGAGTATAGGATCTGCGTGAGCTTGTAGTCAGCTCGGTTAAGTAGGCAGAGGGGCGTGGCCTCGTGAGAGTGGGCGTGGGCTGAAGACCGGCTCGCTCGCTGATGGCGGCAATGTAAATATCGATCCCGCGGCAGCGTTTATCTCGGCTGCGCGGGTGTCACAGGGTGCAGACAAGTGCCCCAACAGAGTTCAAACAAAGGGAGACTGGTGAGTTTTAAAAACAAATCAAACAGACAATTTTTTTAAAAAGTACGATCTCGGTGAACAGAGCTCCCGGCTGTGCCTCAGGAGTATAGGAACTAATAGATGATGAAAGGAAGAACAGGTCGTATGCTGAAGTGTCTTGTATTTTGTCTTTATCCCTCGTTCAATTGCCCTTCCTTCTTTGTCCTTCCTTCCTTTTATGCACACGGGGAGCCACGCACTGAGGTTCTAGAATGTTAAAGTTTTATGGGGAGCACAGTGAGAGTTAACGGTCATTTGTGACTTGGTTTGTGAAAATAAAAGCCGTTAAATTTACCTTGCTCCTCGTCATTACACCCCCTGTTTGCGTGCATGACTGCAGCAGCATGTAAATAGACACAGGAGCATAGTAATGTCTCCAGTGGAAATTCTCTCGATTCTTTGTGCCTTTTTCCAGTTAAGTTTTAAATTGTGGACAGTTCTGCCACTAGTGTAATAACATCATACATGCGATGGAATTTCTAATCTGGGTCTTAGCCCACAGGAAAATGAATCATACTGTACATTGTATATTATGCTATGGCATCAGAAATAAATTGTGAGTGTGGCATTGTATTTATATTTCATCGCTTAACGTTTTCATGAAAGATTTCTTCATTAATGTTGCTACGTGGCAAATATATCACTTCATGCTGATTTGGAATTTGCTGTGTGTGGTATTCCTTATGTCATCTAGAATCTTCCCATGTCATTCCATGACCCTCTGTCATCTGGAATCTCTTCATGTCATTTAGAATGGTCTGTGGGGCTTAGAGTGTTTTCCCTTGATTGTAACAGTTACTGCCTGGCTGAGGGTATGAAGACATTTCCTGCTACCTGTGGTTGTCAAGCTGTTCTTCTTGTGAATAAATCTACTTGAACCTACTTCCAGTGTAGTCTCCATTACTACACTGTTCTCTTTAACATTACATTTATCTTTCTAAGCAACATTTCTTCATGTACTTTTTTTTAAAACCTTTTATCTCACCTGTTTCAAGCCTGCTGAAAATTAGTGAACCAGCTATGAATGATTGTTGTTTCCTCATGTAGCGACATATGGTTGCTTGCATTAGCACTGAAGGTGTTTAGCATTACAATTCAAAGGATGTTTAATTGATTTTAAATATAACAGAAATTGGGGATGACGCATGTTCCCAACTGAATTGAGTAGAAAGTTTGTATCTAGGGTACTAAAATTTCCATTAGGTATCCTCCCACAAACAATGTATTTTTTGGGGGTTTTCCTGGCCTTCCCATCTTCATTATAAAAGTGTTATTTTACTTACTCTTGCAGCAGCCTATCCATTACTTTATACAAGTTAAAATGTAATCGAAGAGAGGTGCTTGAATCGCTACAAGCCTCTGAGGATTTGGTTTACTCAAGCTAACATCCAGTTGCATGATTTGTAGCCGTTTGCAGAAAGTGATTAGCCATATTTGAATCAATCCTGGCGCTGCTGCAAAACTGCCTGTTCAGCTGATCGTGCTAAGCCACATGCCCTTTGAACTGAAACAAAAATAACCACAGAAACCTATCGTTTTTGTCTAAAGTAATTTTAGTGCCTCTCTGCATCATGTGCCTGATACGCCACATCTGTGAGATGGGGTAAAACACCACAAGAGGCCTTGTAGATGATTTCTTTGAGCTTCATGTTGACATTCCAGCTACAGCTCAATCAGGCAAGCCACTGCCTCACGTCAGCACATTTCAACTGTCAAAGTAGCTCTCAACTTTCTAAAGTCTGTGCTCGGGAGAATCCAAGTGTCACTGGGGTGGGGAAGAGAGGAAGATACCACACAACCCCAATGAGCGGACCCAGGTGAATATCGTTATGACCTGCTAAAGCACAGAGAAGGCTAAATGGTAACGGGCCTGATGTATCAAGAGATTTTACAGCCAAAAAGGACAAAATAGCTTTTTAAATGTACAAAAACCAAATTGCAATTTGGTAGCATGTTACCGAATCACAATTTGTGTTTTAGATTAAATACAGAATCGCATTTGGAATGGGCGTGTAAAGGGCATGCCTTCCAAATACAGATTTTTTAGCTTATGTATAAATGTTTTACAACCAAAATCCAATCACAAAACATTATTTTACCATTAGAACTACTGGGAACCATTCTTTAATGTTTATAAAAGTAATATTAATTGTAATACTTTATTTTGATAAAAATAAAATTTATAAAAGTATTAATTTTCTTTTTTAACACACATTTAAGAAAAAAATGCTTTATTCAAAGGCAGTCACAGACATGGTGGTCTGCTGACCCCAGCAGGCCACCATGCCTGTGACTTCAACCAATTATAGTGGATCAAAATTTGCGGCCTACCTCATGGATATTAATGTGGTAGGTCGAATTGCGAGCCACTACAAATTGTTATTTTGTGAACCAGCCTCTTGCTACATAGGTTAATTCACAAAATAGCAGTGAATTCGGGAAAAGTCAGTGTGCAAATTGCACCTACTTCTACCAAATCCATTTTAGTCGATTACTATTAAGAAATCGCAAATTGTAAATCGTTATGTGATGGAAATTACCATTTCTTGATAGGAATCTTAGTACAGCAGGCCGTATGTGCCTTTCAATTGGCGAGACCTATTGGCTTTGCCAAAGCTTGTTGCAAACTACATCTCTGGCTCTCATGCATGAAGGGCATGGCTTTGCAAGACAACGTGCTGCTGACTCTGCTGACTTTACACAGTTCTCACAAGTACAGTCTATAGTAATTAAGACCACGCTTGTAAGATGAAGTCCAAGTCGGTTTATTCAGGTAAGCAAACAGGTATCTTAAAGTCTCATCAGCAGGTGTATACGTGCTGTAGAGGAGCCCACCAGGAGCAGCCTGCTAGCTGCTCAGCCCCTCTCACCAACTGTCATCACTTAACTAGTCACCCAAGCATTCCACTCATGGCCCATTCACCAACTTTCCATACCGAACACACACACACACAGGCTGAGCAGCTAGGACATGGCAACATAGAGCATGAATCATAGTGCAGGAATACTACACAGTCTACATGAGCAGCTATGCATACAGTGGTATGGCTATCATTGTTGCAGCTCGGGCAGTGACACCGAGTCCATGTTGCAAGGGGCCTCGATGCTCTAATCATGGCTGTCATTTACTACCCACCCAGTGCATGGTTGTACCCATTTTGTAGCTTGCCTTATGGCCAATGGCACCCTATATGCTTAGGATTCGGCACATGTACACTAAGAAGTTCTCATTTGGGGCCAGATGTATCAATATACTTGAGAATTGCAAAATTGTATGGATGTAGAAATTCGCTATTTGTTAGTGAATTCTTAAAATTCCTTAATTGCGATTAGCAAATTGCTAATCACAATTAAGGAATAATTTCCCATTCATTTCTATGGGCCAGGAGGCCCATAGGAATGAATGTGAAATTATTCTCAATTTGCGATTCGCAATTTGCTAATCGCAAATTGAGATTAATTTCAAGGGTGCAGGGGTGTCTCAAGGACACCCTGCTGCACCCCTGCAAATGATATGCGTGCGCATATGGCGCACATACATGCCCTAAGGGCATGTATAAGCGTCACATGGCACCTTTACAAATTGCAAAAAGTGCATTTGTAAAAGAATTCGCAAATTACCACCAGCTACACGTTTGTGGTAATTTGCGATTTCTTAGCCAAAATTCGCAAAAATTAAATACTTCATACATAGCATTTAAGAAATCGCAATTTGCGATTTCTTATATGCTTGCGCAATATTAAGGAATCGCAAAATTTGCGATTCCTTAATATTGCGAGGCTTTTTGCATGATACATACCATTTACCTATTTTTTAGTCGCAAACGCTGTTTTTTAGCGATTTGCTGCATTTGCGACTAAAAAATAGCTTGATACATTTGGCCCTTGGTTGTTTAGTCACTTTTTAAAATCATTTTCAAATAGATATTGACCAGTTGTTTTGCCAGGCTCTTGTTAACACACAGCTGAGAAAGTGTATCAAGGTCTTAGAAGAGTAAAGGGTTAGCATTTTCCCAGATTTATTCAGGAATACATAACTACATGCACAATGTTTACCGCACATATACACCCCACACTCTGAACCACTTACATCCCCAGCTCATTTCATAGAGGTGTTCTAATGCTATACGTTCACATTTGGCACTGAAATAATCGTCGAGCCCTCACTACTAAGAAAAACAGGTGTGTAGCGCAGGTGGAAAGAAGCAATATATTTGTATTTGCTAACACTGGCAAAAAAAGAACGTGCCTTGGCCCACAACTGCGAACGGAATTTAAAAGCAATGCAATAAATCTGACTGACAGTGATTGCCCTCTCGGGGCACCCGTAGACAAGGCAAGGAGCCCAGCGCACGTTTCACACGCCTCGCGCACTACCTGGAAATTCTCCGAACGTAGAGTTAAAGCATTAATAAAAAGACGCACAGAAGTGATCCTCCCCACTTCATGCAGAAGGGCGTTATTTTTATGGCCAGAGAGATAAGAGAGGAAAGTGTAAATGTCACTTCTTTCTGATGAATAGTATGCACTAATAAAGCCGGAGAAAATATGGGGACCAGCTGCCGGTACACCTCCGCATCCGTTTACCCATACGGTTTGCTCACTGGAGGGATAGCTGTTAGCTATCAATAGTACAGCAGGTGCACCGGCACCAGAGCCCCGAAATGTGAACAACCCATTGGACCTCTATTTATTGATATTCTCTAACAAACGAGCAGAATACCTCAATAAGACAATACACCATATTACAGACCTCACTGACTTGGAGCCTTACTTGACATCAGTTTCACAATCTTAGGTGCAAGCCCTTGTAACCACATTTAGATTAGGTACTATTTGTAGTTATCTTTCTTTCCCGCTAGATCGGTTTAACAATGCTTCGATTAGTATCTGTCCTCATAGCATTTAGTTTTCTGCGAATGTTATTGTCTGCTTAAAACGCTTTTTCAATTCCTGTGTTGAAGAATCACAGTTTAGGTAGATGTAGACCTGCTCTACGCTTCTTACAACTGTTATCTGGGATTTTATGCAGCCGTGGATATATATATATATATGAAACTATGAGCTGCCGCTATGCATCTTGATTTTTGACTTTTACACACTTTGCACAGGTATATAATTGCACGATTTTGCACTTTATGCGCTTCAAAACTCAGGCCGGGCCTGGCATTTTATTTACAGAGCTGGTATAGTATTTGCACTACGATTCATGTTGCCCCGATCAGCGTATTTGCACATGGTCAAAGCCTCTTTTGCACAATCAGCGTATTTGCACATTTTTAAGAATGCTTCTTTGCCCAATAGCGTCTCTTTGCACATATTTATATGACTTTTATGAAAAAATATATATCGTTTTTATCTATCATTAATATTATAATGTGTATATAATAGATGAATTAAAATGTGCACTTTGCACTTTCATGTATAACAGTAAGCACTAAATAAGGTAACAATGTGATGAAACAATGCAATATGGAAATACATAGGAAAATGGTTAAAAGAACTAAGAAAGGCGAGAATAGAAAACCAAGATTGTCAAATGATATCTGTTAGATTTGGAGGTTTCTAGTTGGCACAGGTAGGTACTTGTGACAAATAGGGACCCTTGCCTCTAGTCAGGGTAAGGGGTACACTCATAAAATAAACCCTGCGCACCCCCTTGGTAGCTTTGCACGAGCAGACAAGATTATCTCAGAGGCAGTGTGTAAAGCATTGGTGACCACATACACTAACAAAGTGACAACACCACAAATGGACACCACACAAGGTTTATATCAAAAATAAGCAATCTTTATATAGACTTAACACAAGACCACAAACGACAAACGACAAAAATCCACAATACTATACTTAAGATGATAGTTTTAGCTCAGTTCTGTTTAGTTCCTAAGATGCAACACTTTGAGTCAATGTACCTTACGATGCGTTCCGCTTCCACAACAGAAATGCAGCAAAGTTCGGGTGCAAAGAAATAAAGACGTGAAGATCTTCCAGATGCGGCACGCTTCTCCGGGGATGTGAGAAGTACTCGGTTCGATGCGTGGACTGCAGCGGCGACACCCTTGTTCAGAAGTGCGACGGCAACAGATTCAGCTACGACACTCTTCTCCCATGTTTGCGTGAAGCTTCCGCTTGATGCGACAACTACAGCGGCGACATCCTTGTTCAGAAATGCGACAGCAGCAGCTCCGACGGTGGCACGCTTCTCGGGGAATGCGAGGCGCTTTCCTCGATGCGGTGCAATGCGAATGTTGCAGCAGTGACACCCTTGTTCAGAAGTGCGATGGCAGCAACAGCGAGGGAGACACGCTTCTACCTCATTGCGAGACTCTTCTCTCGATGCGGTGCAATCCGACAACTCCAGAGGCGACACCCTTGTTCAGAAGTGCGACGGCAGGCAGCAGTGAAGGAGACACACTTCCTCTTCATTGTGAGACGTTTCTCTCGATGCGGTGCAGTGCGTCAACTCCAGCAGCGACACCCTTGTTCAGAAGTGCGACGGCAGCAGCAGCGACGGCGACACGCTTTGTTTTCGTTGAGTCGCGCTTCCAGCTCCTTGCAACACGCAGTCCCTCAGAAGTCCCAAAACAGCAGCAGGCACTTCCAAAAGAACTCCGGGGAGCTGGGGGTTGAAGTCTGTTGTCCCTGGGACTTCAGCAGGAGGCAAGCTCTGTTCCAAGCCCTTGGAAATCCTTCACAAGTTGAAAATAAAGCACACAAAGTTCTTTCTCCTTTCTTTGTCAGTCAGGCAACCACTGCAGGCCAACCCCTAAGCAGCACTTCTGCTTAGGGATAGACTCTCCCCAGTTTCTTCAGGTTCCTTTCCTCACCAAAGATTTCCTATTGAGTCCAAAAATTATCTAAGTACATGGGATCAGGGTCCCAATATTTATAACCCAAAATCGTTTGTTCTCTGAGGAGAGAGGGGCCTTTGCCCAGTCCAAACCAGTTCTGCAGCACTCTGTTTACATGACTCCTTTCCTTTCACAGTGCAGGGCAGAAACATCAGCCGCCACACAGGAGGAGGAGCCAGCATTGTGGAGGGAAAACACAGCCCTGGAGCACTTTGTTGACAGCATTCCTTCTCTTCTTTCACTATGCAGGGCAGAGACATCAGCCGCACCCCAGGAGGTGGAGCCAGCATTGTGGAAGGCAGGCACAGCCCTATTTAAGGTTCAGGGGCACTCCTCCCACCCATCTAGATGCAGATCTCTTTCTTCACCACTGAGCTGACCCATCCTGTTTCTATGAATCCCCCAGCCCTGTCACTCAAAAACACCAGACAAATGAATACTCAACCTAGCAGAGGCATGCTTGAAAGGTTAGGCAAGAAAATACCTACTTTCTAAAAGTGGTATTTTCAAACACAGAATATTAAAACCAACTTCACTAAAAGATGTATTTTATCATTCTAAGTTCAGGTATACTAAACTCGAATTTCTACCATGTTCTCTGAGTCAGTTAGGATTATGGAATGTAATAACCTAACAGCCCATTCTGGCCTATGGAGAACAGGTAGCCTTGCAGTAGTGAAAAACGAAAATGGCTGTAATTCACTATTAGGACATGCCACACACACCAGGGCATGTCCTACCTTATACTTACAATGCACCCTGCACTTGGGCCTACCACAGGGGTGTCTGATATGAAGAAAAGGGAAGGTTTACGGACTGGCAAGTGGGTGCACTTGCTCAGTCAGCATGACAGTACCAGACTGCACACAGGCTCTGCAATGGCAGACCTTAGACACATTTTTACAGGCTGCTTCTGTGGGTGGCACAACCAGTGCTGCAAGCCCACCAGCAGCATTTGGTTTACAAGCCCTGGGCACCCCTGGTGCACTGTACTAGGGTCTGACAGGTAAACCAAACCAGCCAATCAGGGAATCACAAATCACATACATCAATTTACAATAGGGAGAGCATATGCACTTTAGCACTGATTAGCAGTGGTAAAGTGCCCAGAGTCATAAAACCAACAAAAACAGGTCAGACAAAATACAGGAGGAAGGCAAAAAGTTCAGGGAGGACCCTGCAAAAAGTGCCAAGTCCAACAATATCACGCTGGTTGTGCATTTAGCCCATATATGTACATATAAAGGATGTGATTGAGTCATGATGATATTTATGAAGATGTTTAGCTTTGAAAAAGCGATACATACTTGCATAGTATTTCTTCCATCTCTATAAGTGGTACGTGCCACTTTCCCTTTAAATTCCGTTCCTGATATCTGTTTGTCATGTGATCAAGGACACCATCTTGTGTCCGAAATGTGTCAGAGACAGCACCGTTCATATACACTGAATAAAAGAATACACTGAATAAAAGAATCTAGTACCAGCTATATATTGAGTCTGTGTCCGTGCTTGTGCATGACTGCACTTGGGAGCCTTTTTTCGTATATATATATATATATATATATATATATATATATATATATAGATCTTCCAACACTGTGGTTCCTGTTTTCCCCATAATGGCGCTTCGTAGCGGTGCGTAGCTCCTGCGGCCGAACCAAGCCGCTTGTAAATCCAACCACGTCAATTCTGAGGAAGAAACAAAATGAGCCGCAACTCCCAGCCACTGTTCTTTTCAAAGCAAATGTTTTATTTTCTTTTGAAGCACAGATTTAAACCAAAAACGACTTTTAGCGCTATCCATTGTTAGGTCCTCTTCACTTTGTTCATTGGAAGTTAGGGAAGTTAGGGAAGACATACTGGTGGATGATGCTCCTGTTGTATTCATTTTTTGTTTGAAAAGATCGAATTTCCGGGCAAATGTAAATATTCGTCCCTCTGAATAATCATTGGCATCTCTCACAAATTTATTTTCCCGCAGAAACACAGCGCTCAGCTCCCAAAGAATCCCTCCTCAGAAGAACCGCACTCGTAGAACCAAATTTCGTGCTCACACCATCAAAGTTTATTTACAGAGCTAACAGACGCGTTTCAGCATCAAGCCTTCGTATATATATATATATATATATATATATATATATATATATATATATATATATATATATATATATAGATATATCCACTTGCCCACATCGCAATACAGACAGGCTCCAGCCAGCTCGGGTTCACGACAAACATCTTTATTAGACTACCAACAACAGGTAACATGTTTCAGCAGCAATGGCTGCCTTTGTCAAACTTAATGTTGTCGCCATATTATACATTATTTATACATGTTACTGGAGACTTCAAACTTAATTTTAAAGTGACAGTGATACATTAAACTCTTAAAGTAACATGTGCTCTAAAAAACAAACACCCATTGCCATTGTTCCACGGGCATCTACACAATGTTCAGTGGAGCACTCTAGAACACAACTCATTAGCTTATTGGATGGTGGACATGCATTGGCCTGTAGGGGTTACATCTATAATCTACTGTGATAGGGGGAGAATCACATACCGCCGCCACAGCCGAGAGTCAGATAAGGGCGCCATAATCCACAGCCGTTCCAGCCGCCACCGCCAAGGGTCACGAAGCCAGCAGACTCCGCGCCGCCGCTCCGGGGACCACAACACCCGGCAGGCCTCGCGGCGGCGCGTGATTGGTGACGACACACGCGCCAGAAAGCGCCAGCAGGCGACATAAATTGGGAAGAACCCCGGCAGAGCAGGGGGAGAATCACATACCGCCGCCACCGCAGAGAGTCAGATAAGGGCGCCATAAGCCACAGCCGTTCCAGCCACCAACGCCAAGAGTCACGAAGCCAGCAGACTCCGCGCCGCCGCTCCGGGGACCACAACACCCGGCAGGCCTCGCGGCGGCGCGTGATTGGTGACGACACACGCGCCAGAAAGTGCCAGCAGGCGACATAAATTGGGAAGAACCCGGCAGAGCGGGGGGAGAATCACATACCGCCGCCACCGCCGAGAGTCAGATAAGGGCGCCATAAGCCACAGCCGTTCCAGCCGCCACCACCAAGAGTCACGAAGCCAGCAGACTCCGCCGCTCCGCTCCGGGGACCACAACACCCGGCAGGCCTCGCGGCGGCGCGTGATTGGTGACGACACACGCGCCAGAAAGCGCCAGCAGGCGACATAAATTGGGAAGAACCCCGGCAGAGCGGGGGGAGAATCACATACCGCCGCCACCGCCGAGAGTCAGATAAGGGCGCCATAAGCCACAGCCTTTCCAGCCGCCACCGCCAAGAGTCACGAAGCCAGCAGACTCCGCGCCACCGCTCCGGGGACCACAACACCCGGCAGGCCTCGCGGCGGCGCGTGATTGGTGACGACACACGCGCCAGAAAGCGCCAGCAGGTGACATAAATTGGGAAGAACCCCGGCAGAGCAGGGGGAGAATCACATACCGCCGCCACCGCAGAGAGTCAGATAAGGGCGCCATAAGCCACAGCCGTTCCAGCCGCCACCGCCAAGAGTCACGAAGCCAGCAGACTCCGCGCCGCCGCTCCGGGGACCACAACACCCGGCAGGCCTCGCGGCGGCGCGTGATTGGTGACGACACACGCGCCAGAAAGTGCCAGCAGGCGACATAAATTGGGAAGAACCCGGCAGAGCGGGGGGAGAATCACATACCGCCGCCACCGCCGAGAGTCAGATAAGGGCGCCATAAGCCACAGCCGTTCCAGCCGCCACCACCAAGAGTCACGAAGCCAGCAGACTCCGCGCCGCCGCTCCGGGGACCACAACACCCGGCAGGCCTCGCGGCGGCGCGTGATTGGTGACGACACACGCGCCAGAAAGCGCCAGCAGGCGACATAAATTGGGAAGAACCCCGGCAGAGCGGGGGGAGAATCACATACCTCCGCCACCGCCGAGAGTCAGATAAGGGCGCCATAAGCCACAGCCGTTCCAGCCGCCACCGCCAAGAGTCACGAAGCCAGCAGACTCCGCGCCACCGCTCCGGGGACCACAACACCCGGCAGGCCTCGCGGCGGCGCGTGATTGGTAACGACACACGCGCCAGAAAGCGCCAGCAGGCGACATAAATTGGGAAGAACCCCGGCAGAGCGGGGGGAGAATCACATACCGCCGCCACCGCCGAGAGTCAGATAAGGGCGCCATAAGCCACAGCCGTTCCAGCCGCCACCGCCAAGAGTCACGAAGCCAGCAGACTCCGCGCCGCCGCTCCGGGGACCACAACACCCGGCAGGCCTCGCGGTGGCGCGTGATTGCTGAT
This sequence comes from Lissotriton vulgaris, assembly GCF_964263255.1. Lineage (NCBI taxonomy): Eukaryota > Metazoa > Chordata > Amphibia > Caudata > Salamandridae > Lissotriton > Lissotriton vulgaris. The sequence continues at coordinate 1,109,332,241 of NC_141689.1, read as the reverse complement.
GACACACGCGCCAGAAAGCGCCAGCAGGCGACATAAATTGGGAAGAACCCCGGCAGAGCGGGGGGAGACTCACATACCGCCGCCACCGCCGAGAGTCAGATAAGGGCGCCATAAGCCACAGCCGTTCCAGCCGCCACCGCCAAGAGTCACGAAGCCAGCAGACTCCGCGCCGCCACTCCGGGGACCACAACACCCGGCAGGCCTCGCAGCGGCGCGTGATTGGTGACGACACACGCGCCAGAAAGCGCCAGCAGGCGACATAAATTGGGAAGAACCCCCGCGTCGCGGGACGCCCGGGGCTAAGCCCGGGCAAAGGGCGGGCCCTCTACGGCCCTCATCGGCAGGAGGAGGCAGGGACAGGGCCAGAAACGCTGCAGGAAATACTTGCGTGACCCATTCTTCAAGTAAGACTTACTGCTTTAAGATCTTGTTACCTGCCATTTTTTTGCACAACACTTAGTTTGCGTGTATTTTGTAAACATGCCTAAAAAACCTGAGGAAGTCCCGCAAAACACTATTGACAATTATCTTGTTCAGACTGTTAAAAAAATTAACATGCAGAGGAGAGAGTCTCTGGGGTTGAGCCAATCCCCTGATTTACGATGTCTGTCCCCTTCCGCATCTATTTTGATTGATGACACCATACTGCAAGAAGCTCATTGCGTGGACATTACTAGCGGCCCTATTTCTCAAGGAACAACTGGCACACCTGTTAATGTAGCCCCGGCCTCCGAGGGACCCAAGGCAGAGGCTGAGGCCGACACTGACATTGACACTGACTCCGAACAAGAGAAACAGACTCGCGTTTCAGCGGATGAGCAGTCGCCTATAGGGCACGCCGCCAGGCCAAGACGACAATGCACCAAAAATCCACCAAAGCGGGGCGGGTTACGCTCAGGGACAAGACGGAAGAGGGCTATTACCCCAAAACCTAAGCAAGTGAATAGTGTTGAGGATAAATCAAATCACACTTTTGAGGATGCTTTTTTTGAAAAAAATGCTGATTTCCTTGAGTTAAAAATCAACACTATTATTAAACCTCTAATATCAAAAATTGATAAACTGCAAGCGGAGGTCAAGAAGTTGGGTGGACTTCATACTATGGTTGCAGGTGGGGTAGAAAACATAACTACGCTAGTTACAAATTTGAGTAATAACACAGGGGGAAATGTTGTTGGAGATGCTGTAGGTGAAGGTGTAGGAAACCAGCCGCCTGAGGGGAATTTACCATCTCACACACCAACATTGACTGTTAACAATGAGGGTCCTTTATCAGTTAACATTCCAACAGATAGAACCCCTTCGGTCAATATCCCCCCAGTACAAGCTCACTCAACGGACCCCCTACAATTCATAGTTGAAGCCACACCAGTGGTTTTAGTTCTAGCAAATGTCCTTCCTCTGGAAAGGGGAACAGTGGAAAGCCCCACTTCTCTCACTAGCAAGGCCTTACACTGGCTAACCAGTAACATGCGGCTAGCACCAGGGGGAAAGCACTATCTGGCAAGTGTAATCAAGTCAGCAACTAGGGTCCCCTGGTTGGGAAACCGCCCGAAAAAGTTTACAGGGGACTGTGTGGCAGTGAGTTTCTCAACTCAAGACGTCCTTCCCAACATTCTTGCTAACTTATTCCCTCCCCAACGCAGACGGGGTACTGTTATTCCCCTAACCCTAAAGTTTTTCTACGGTGAACAGCAGAATGTTACTTACCCAAGGACCCCTGCGCCAGGGTGGGACAGCAATTGGGATTCGAACCTCAGATGGGGCCAGGACCCAAGGTATAATGTAGCAACTCACCATTATCACTCAGTAGAGCATAATCCTGTTGCACAACCCCTTCAACTATTCAATCGTTATGCCCCGTTATCTTTCATGGACCAAAACGATTGACTCTCCCCAAGACAAGATAGTAATGGTGAGGGTCCTCAGCCTGCTCTTAGTTCATTAGCTCAGAACTCTGCATGTATTAGGGTCTGTAGAATTATGAGCTGCTCTTCGGTATTCAGGCCGATAGGAATTTTTGAGTTAAATCTCAAGATATATCTTGACTCTAACTGCCTCAGACATCTCTCTCTGTTGCCTCCTCTTAATCTGATAGGCACCTGATCTAGCACAAAGTACTCCAGAATGCTCACATCACTATTGTGTGCCTGTTCAAAGTGTCTGGACAATGGGTATGTCTGGTTCTTGTGCTTGATGGCCCTGATGTGCTGCAAGATGTGTTGATGTGAGCGTAAAGTGGTACTCCCTGTGTAAAGCTTTTGACAACTACATCTGAGTGCATATATAGCAAAATCACTTCTGCATGTAAGTGGCTTCAAAATCTGCCATTGGTTGTCAGAAAATGGCAGAGGACCTACTTGGTGTTGACACCATAATTACATGCTTTGCACTTATGGCATCGTCTAAAACCCCTGCTCCCACTCAGCCAAGTTTCCTGCTGTTTATTCCGAGAATCATTGTTGACCAAGTCCTGCCTCATTGATCTTGCTTTGCGAAATGTTAGTAATGGTCTGTTATTTATCTTGGGACCCAGAATGGGGGCACTGCATACTAAATGCCAATGCTTCTGAAAAATAGCACGTATATTTTGATGCTGCACACTAAATCCATGTGATGAAGCGTGTAGCCTGCTCCGTGCCTCTCTGCATGTTCGTCGCTTTCTCATCAGTGAAGATAAGTTCCTCCCTCTGCTTCAAATTCACCTTAACCCTGTCTGTTTCTAAAGTAGCTTTGTTGTACCCTCGCCTTTCGAATCTCTCGGCTAGTCCCACTTGGGCTATCAGGAGCTGCTCAGCATTACTGCAGTTCCTCCTCATCCAGACGTTCTCTGCATATGGTATGCTATCTTTCAATTTGGCAGGATGGAAACTCCGAGCATGCAGCACAGTATTGCCAGCAGTGCTCTTTCTAAAGGTCTTTACCTGTAGCGCTCCATCTGCCACATAGAGAGTTAAGTCTAAGAACTCTACCTCCTTGTCACTAATATTTGCGGTGAAATGTAAATTAAGCTCATTGTGGTTCAGCCTCTCTACAAAATCCTCAGCTGATGATTTGTTGCCAAGCCATATGACAAAAAGGTTGTCAATGAAGCACAACTACAATATCACATTTCAGATATTTCAGTGGCAAATTCTTTAGGTAGCACCTGCGCCTCCCACCAGCCCATGTGCAGACTCGCATAGCTGGGAGCTAAGCAGGTGCCCATGGCAGTACCCCTCATTTGTTGGTACAAATCTGATCCAAAAAAGAAAATGTTGTTGCGCAGGCATCAACTCAACATACTCAACAGCATTTCCGTGTGCATGTATAGTGACAGTGCCCGTGAGCTAAGGAAGTGTTTGACTGCCCTAATGCCATCCATGTGACAGATCCATGTGAGGGAGGTCACATCTAGCCTGATCATTGAATAATCCTGCTCCCATCCTATATCATAGATTTTCTTCAGGAAATTCCCTGTGTCCCTAATATAGGAACTTAAATTTGTTACTGGGACCTGGAAAAAGTAGTCTGAATATTTCGAGGTATTTTCAAACAGACTACAAATGGCAGATATAATAGGATGGCCAGGAGGCACACTGATGTTCTTATGTACCTTCGGTATCAAATATAAAATGGGTGTGATTGGTGTGTCTACTTTGAGAAATTTGAGCTCAGATTGTGAGATGAGTCCAGATGCCCTCCAATGTGTTAAATCTGAACCTTGTAGTCACATCCTGTAATATGGTTTTATTCACCCTCGCATAGCACCGGCAGTTGTTGATTTGGCTCATTGCTTCCTCCTGATACATGGTGGGAGGCCAAAGCACAACATTTCCACCTTTGTCTGCTTGTCTCACCACTATATCAGGACAAGAGCATACTTTGGCCACGAGAATTATATCGCTTATCTTAGATAAATCTGGAGCTGTATCCCCTCGAGATGAGAACACAACTTCTTAAGATCCTGCACTACTCAATCAGAAAATAAGTCTATTGAGTCTTTCAAGACCATGGGTACAAAAACAGATCTCGGTCTAAATGGAGTTTCTGGTCTACCATGTACATTAAAATCCAGCTCTCTCACCAATGCATCATCAGATAATTCATTATCCTTGCCTTTTGAGAGGCTATCCAAATCACCAGGAAATCTAGGTCAGAGACCTACAAATTACCTCCACTCGCAGATGTCTCATGCTGCATTGGCCCTGCTCTCCTACTAGTTGCAAAATATTTAGCCAGCCTGAGCTTTTAAAACCTGCAATTCGTCATCGTAATTCAATGCTTCTTTATTCAAATGATTTTAAATTGTATATATATATATATATATATATATATATATATATATATATATATATATATATATATATATATATATATATATATATATATATATATATATCTATACTAATATAATAAAGAGAGAGCCCAAACCTTTGAGGCGGGTAATCTCAGGAACCACAGCACCAATCACAACACCCAATACAGTGCTAGAAAGGGCAGTTGCAGCAGAAGGACATAGGCTATGCAGACGCCCACCATATACATTTAAAAGGTAAAAGAACCGTGCCAGCAAAGTAGTCCCTTGTGGGCGTGTCTGCGTTGTGCTGTGGGCGTGTGCTGGGGGCGTGACAAACGCTGGGGGCGTGTGGTACGTTCCGCCCTTCATGCCATGTCTCATATTGTGTGCTAATCCCACCCTGCTCCCTTTAAATACCCCTGCACCCCATAATCATAACCAACCCCTACTCCTTAAAATACCCCAACACCCTTAAACACTAACCCATCTTAACCCTTTAAATATACCCTGTACCCCAAAACCCAAACCTATCCCTAAACCCTAAAAATACCCCTGTACCCCAACACCCAAACCTAGCCCTGAACCCTATAAATACCCCTGTACCTCAAAACCCAAACCTACCCCATAACCCCAAAAATACCCCTGTACCCCAAAACCCAAACCTAAACCTGAACCCTAAATATACCCCTGTACCCCAAAACCCAAACCTAGCCCTGAATCCTAAAAATAACCCTGTACCACAAAACCCAAATCTACCCCTGAACCCTAAAATACCCCTGTACCCCAACACCCAAACCTAGCCCTGAACCCTAAAAATACCCCTGTACCCCAAAACCCAAACCTACCCCTGAACCCTAAAAATACCCCTATACCCCAAAACCCAAACCTAGCCCTGAACCCTAAAAATACCCCTGTACCCCAAAACCCATACCTATCCCTAAACCCTAAAACTACCCCTGTACCCCATAACCCAAAACTATGTCTGAACCCTTAAAATACCCAAACATCCCAAAACATATACCTAATTACCCCAAAAATTATACCCCTATACCCATACTTACCTTATTCAAACATTAAAAAAACACGCTTTTACCATTCATGCATTTACAACGAATTTCGTTGTAAATTTATGCGTGGTAAAAGCATATAAAATGTAATGCCATATGTTGTAATGGCATTGCGGAGTCATGATACTTTCGTAATGAAAGTATGCGGAGTGATGGTATGCGGAAAGAAAGTTGCGGAATAATGGGTGTTTACTTTCCCCCGGTAAGTACATTGGTGGCACAACGGCCCACATCTCCAGCAACATACTCCTATTTTTTCACCACCCATTTGAAAAATGCACAGGTCTCTCTCATTGATGGCCAGCACCGATATACACTTTTAGACACACCTCCCGCCACAAGTTCTAGAATTGCGAACTTTAGAGCTGGGGAGCTACATTCGAATCTCGGCATCAGCTCAACATCCTGTGATTCCAGGCAAATCGCTTTGTCACTCTGTGCCTACCACAAATTAATGTGTTCTTCTGTAATGTAAATTGTGCTCATGCCATGTTGTCGAGTACGTGCTATATAATATTGCAAGGAAAAATAAAGTAGGGAAACTCGAGTTCACACACTACTGAATGTGCATCAGCAGTGAACTGTGAATCGGTGCGTTTCACAGGCCTGTCGCAGATAAGAAATGTTATCAAAACGAAATCCTACAAAACAATATACTACTGGCCGGCAGCAATTCATACCCGGACAACGTCGGGACGGGCTGCTAGTATATATATATATATATATATATATATATATATATATATATATATATATATATATATATATATATATATATATATATATATATATATGCAGTACGTTGTCGTCCAAACAGCGTTTCCAGCCGTAAAAAAGACGAGGCAAACCCAATTATGGTGCGTGTAATTTTTATTCAGCCCAACACCACTCCGCCATGACGCGTTCCGGCCTCACGGGGCCTTGATCACATGACGAATATATATTACCTACTGGAGGACCTAGTTTTCATAGGAAATCCGCAACATTCTATTGGGAATAACTGCGGCGCCGGTTGATGAATCTACGCAAATTTCTCAAAGAAGATAGCCCGCTCCCTCCTTGAAAGTTTTGGGGGGATTCGACAAGTGGGGGCTGAGAAAAAAAGGGGGGCCAGAAAATGTGTTTTCCCCATGTTATTTTCCATAGGACGATTAGACACGGCTACAGCCCGAACGGCTGAACGGAATTATTCCAAATTTGGCAGAGAGGTAGAGTTCGGTTCGCAGATCGCCCTTTTGCTTAAATGGTATAAATCCCTCCAGTAGTTCCTGAGAAAATTAAAAGGATTTTATTTTATATATCTATAAGCGTGCACGGTACGCTGACCTTCACGTGCGCGAGCTGCATGCTGATTGGCTGCCAATGTCTGTCAACACTCCAAAACAGAAATTATTAGCAGCCATCTTATGCCTCGGTAGACTGAGCCACAGGAAAGCAGAAAAAACAAACGTGTAGAACTCAAAAACGGGGCAGGGTAGAAGCACCCTGACCCCCTAGGCCTGCTCAGGGGGTCCCACAAGGACCCCCCAGGCCTAAAAAATAATGTATTTTTTTAAATCGCGGGGTGCCTACGCAGAGGTACGCGTACGGTGTGCGTACCCCGTGATTTTTCAACACAAAAAAAATTTGGGCCTTGGGGGTCCTTGTGGGACCACCTGAGCAGGCCTAGGGGGTCAGGGTGCTTCTACCCTGCCCCTTTTGCGTGTATTCCACCTTTGTTTCACTACTTTCTTGTGCCTTGGTTCTACCGAGGCACAAGATGGCTGCCAACACTTCCTGGTTTGCAGAGTTGACAGACAGTGGCAGCCAATCAGCATGCCTTCCCGAGAAAGCAGCATGCTCATTGGCTGTCAACACTTCTAACCAGGAAGTGTTGACAGCCATCTTGTGCTAGGTAGACCGAGGCACAAGAAAGCAGAAAAACAAACATGTAGAAAAAAGGGGGCAGGGTAGAAGCACCCTGACCCCCTAGACCTGCTCAGGGGGTCCCACAAGGACCCTCAAGGACAAAAATGTGTTTTTTTTTAAACCCGGTATGTTTATTTCAAAATTACCCCCCAGGTAGTCCAAATCGCGGGGGCATAGTAATAAAGAAGTGTGGGGGGTGCCCAATCCCCCCCACACTGCCCCGGGGACCGCCGCCCTCCGGGGCAAAGCAAAGCAGCCCCCTGGCGCATACTGGAGGCTCCTGGTGGGCTAGTTGCCCCCCGGGACCCCCAATATGCAAGGGGAATTAGTTCCCCCTCTGCAAACACGCCCGGGGGCTGCATTGCAGAGGTGTAAAAAAGGGTGTGGCCTCATTACACCCCTCTGCAATGCAGCCCACTGGCGTATACTGGAGGTTCCAGGTGGGCTAGTTGGCCCACAGGGACCCCCAGTATGCAAGGGGAATTAGTTCCTCCTCTGCAAATGCACCAGGGGTTGCGTTGCAGAGAGGTGTAAAAAAGGGTGTGGCCTCATTACACCTCTCTGCAATGCAGCCCCTGACGCATACTGCAGGTTCCAGGTAGGCTAGTTGGCCCCCAGGGACCCCCAGTATTTAAGGGGAATTAGTTCCCCCTCTGCAAACACGCCCGGGGGCTGCGTTGCAGAGAGGTGTAAAAAAGGGTGTGGCCTCATTACACCTCTCTGCAACGAAGCCCCCTGGTGCATACTGGAAGTTCCAGATGGGCTAGTTGGCCCTCAGGAACCCCCATTATGCAAGGGGAATTAGTTCCCGCTCTGCAAACGCGCTCGGGGGCTGCGTTGCAGAGAGGTGTAAAAATGGGTGTGGCTTCATTACACTTCCCTGTGGCGTGTTTTAAGTTGGGGAATTAATTCTTCTTCAATCCAGAGGTCCCCTTGAGGGCAACTAGTCCAACAGGTATCTCCAGTAAGCGCCATGGAGCTGCGCTGCAGAGTGTTGTAAAAAGGGGGCGTGCACTCTGAACATCTGCCTGCAAAAATGTAGTAAATCAGTATTAAAAAAATAACAATTAATACATTTAAAAATTGTCATTTAAAAAACCTTCGAAATTAAATGAAAAAACCATAGGTTGCAGGCCTGATATAGTTAGGAATTAGCATTTAAAAAACCATTGAAATTCACAAAAAAAAACATAGGTTTCATGCCTTATATAGTTAGTAATTAGCATTAAAAAAACTTTGAAATTCACTGAAAAAACCATAGGTTTCAGGCCTTATATAGTTAGGAATTAGCATTTAAAAACACCTTGCATATTCACTGAAAAAAACATAGGGTTCAGGCCTTATATAGTTAGGAATTGGCATTTAAAAAACCTTGCAAATTCACTGAAAAAACCAAAGGTTTCAGGCCTTATATAGTTAGGAATTAGCATTAAAAAACCTTTGAAATTCACTGAAAAAACCATAGGTTTCAGGCCTTATATAGTTAGGAATTAGCATTTAAAAAACCTTTGAAATTCACTCAAAAAACTATAAGTTTTAGGGGTGTTATAGTTAGCTGGACATTTCACTCATACAAAACCATTGAAATTGCTCCTATATAGTTAGTTGTACTAACTATATTTCGCGCACCCGTGATCCACTGCTGATGATGTCACATATTAGATCATTCATGACATGGTCAGTGACATCACTGATGACATCTCAAATGACATCACTGATGACATCACTGATAATCTTATAATCGAAAAATTCTTCCAAAAGTTAGGTTTAAAGAGTATATCAATAAACAACTTTTGTCAAATATTAATTAAAATATGTGTAAGTATGTGTTTCCGAATTTTAAAAAAAACACACACGTCATGTCTACCGACAACACCGTGGTCTACAGAGTCACAGTGAATATATAAAACACAACATTGAAGAGATTTTTCACAACACCACTACATAAACTCAAATATAAACTCGACATTACTAAACAGATAGTGCCTGCTATTAAGTAAAATCTGTCCATATATATGTTTAACACTTGCTCCGAAACATGCGACTTTCACGACGTTACTGTGGGTATCGTGAAGTCATCACGTATATAAAAAAATAAAGAAAACAAGCACTGGCGTTGCCAATAGGTCTCACAGTAGGAAAGTTGGAGCTATTGGTTTTATAAATGACACATTTTATATTTATGTGTTGGTTTTGAAAATCGCGAAATTAATAGTTTTGTTATTTACAATGCCAATACTTTTAACTTTTGCAAATGTGACACTCATAGTATTTCTAATGCAAATGTTTTGTATTTACGTGACTTAGATGTATTGATATTACAAATAACAATGGTTATGAAATGTTTTAAATAATTAATACTTAAATAAAAGTTATTGCAATTTATAATGGCAATAGCTTAAACTGTTGTAAATACCTTTTGTGAAGATTATGTTCAGTGTATTTTATTGTGAGGAAAATAAAAGAACAGAAGTGAAATATTAACGTCTTTTTGTGACATTTGTGTAATGTGAGAGAGTGTGAGTGTGAGTGACTTTGAAAAGGGTGATTGATTGTGATATGATATGATGTGTGATGCTGATAGGATGTGTGAGTGTGTTAGTGTGTGTGATTTTTTAGACTGTTATTGAGGGTGTGTAAGGGTCTTTGAGTGTAATTGTGTGTGAGGTGGTGTGAGGGGGAGGGTGTGTGTATTCCGATGGTGTGTGGTGTTGTGAGGATGAAGGTGTGTGCGTGTGCCTTTGTATGATGTAGAGGGTGTTATGGTGACGGTGTGTGTGTGTGTGAGGTGTTATGAGGCTGAGGGTGTGTGAGGGTGAGTGTATGTGAGTGTGAGTGTAGGTGCGGCTGTGTGATCTGTGTGATTTTCTAGAGAATATGACCTGACCAGCCAAAGTTCTGCTATTAATTAGTTGATTGAAGCTGGACCCTTTTGGAACAACTGGATAGGTCATTTGGTGCTCTGATGTAGGTTATTTTCTAGTATCCAAATTTGGACAGCGTTTGCACCAACTGGGGTCCATTCTTGCTTCGCCTGTAAAAGCCATGGGACGGCTCTCCTGTTAAAAACCAGCTGATGTTCTGACTTCACACAACCTCAAACATTGGGTGAATAGCACTCTTTGCAATGCATGCGTTTAGAGCGCAAATCTTTATAACGATGAGTTGTTACATCGCATGGTATTACAAAACAAGTTGTTACAGTGACTTGCGGTGTGGGGCGCTTGAGTTTGGAATAGTATAATTTACTGTTCCAACTCTAGCGTGTGCAACAGTAGGGTAGGTGTTGGATTGAAAGTCCAACACCTTCCGCAAGTCGTTGTAACGACTTGCGTTGTAATGGCTTGCGATGTAACAACGCATCGTTGTATCAATTTGCGTTGTAAACACATGCGTTGTAAATGATGCGTTGTAAAGGTTGTTTTCCGCTGTGCCCAGCTACTGTGTCTCAGTCTCAGGCACACTGTGGCAACAACAAAAAAGTCTTCCTCATCCTGATCCAATAATATGTCATGGTAGCTGCATTTGTATAGTGCTTTAATGCAATTTGTATGGTCCTGTTACACTTTGTGAATCTGGGCATTAGTTTAAGGAAAGAAGACACTTATCTCATAAATAAACAATATATATCCGATTAGCTAATAAGACGGTTTGCATCAAACAATAATTGAAAAACGAGTTAGCTTTAAATCACATGTATTTAGATGTAATTTTGATAAGGAGAATGGCGGAAGAGGACACTAGTAAGTGGCAGGCTGGGTTAAGTGTTTTGTCACAGAGTAGGTGGCATTATATTGGTCTATGAGCAGACTTTGGCATCCGCAGGCAAAGGCTTTTGTTTTGTCTTTAAGGGCATTCGACTGAGCGAAGAAAGATGTCTCCCCGTGTGGTAATAGTAGGCAGCGCGAAACAGCACTTTTGATTGCTGCCTAAAGGGGGCAGCAGTGTACACCTTCTAGCACAGTTCTGAGTGTCTCCAGTTGTTATTAAGAGCAGAACTCTGAGAAAATCTTGGCTTTACCAAGAACGAGCATCTGATTGACTGAAGCGGAGGCAACGACGAGAAAGGAGGCATGGTTTAGACACATTTTGACGGGCATGTCCTAGCTTAATGAAATTGTTGTATGCTGTCACCGTCCTCAAACACAGTGGGAAAAGGCAGAGCCAGGGAAGTAGAGAGCCAGGGCTAGCCGGGGCCGTGAACAGTGATGTAATTAGGGGGGAGGAGGGACGGAACTGAAGTGCTGGCGGGCAGAAAGGACGGCCGTGGGAGGTGGGAGGAGATTGAGGAGCAAATGGGTCTGATGTAATGTGAGGAGGGACGGAACTGAAGTGCTGGCGGGCAGAAAGGACGGCCGTGGGAGGAGATTGGGAGAAAGGACGGCCGTGGGAGGAGGAGCAAATGGGTCTGATGTAATGTGAGGAGGGACGGAACTGAAGTGCTGGCGGGCAGAAAGGACGGCCGTGGGAGGAGATTGGGAGAAAGGACGGCCGTGGGAGGAGGAGCAAATGGGTCTGATGTAATGTGAGGAGGGACGGAACTGAAGGAGATTGGGAGAAAGGACGGCCGTGGGAGGAGATTGGGAAGCAAATGGGTCTGATGCGCGTGCATGTTTGCTCACGTGATACACGTGAACTGCAAGAAAACCGCGGGGCTGAAAGCCCTTTGGTTTGATTTGTGTTTTGCCGACATGAATTCTCGCTCCGCTCGATGCGCTTGCGCGCATCGATAGGTCGCGAGACCTAAAAATACTATGCAGGCTTGACATAACACAATCTCCTCGGACAGAAGTCATTTCGTAGTAGCTGATGCCCACACTGACATTAGTGCCAGCAGACCTCTTGCATGATCGTGAGTGAGCAGGTTGATAGAGAAATCCCTGTCCACCAAAACACCCTATTTGAAAGCTTGGTTCGAATGTATTAATAGCGGGTTGAGAAGAGAAATATAAGGCAGATACAAGTGTGGCCGAAGTATGCCTGGATTTGTGTAGTCTAATGGTTCCTGCATATATACCCAAGTACTTATAGGTTGGTGCGTGTGTGTGTTTCTTTGTGTGTGCGTGCTCGTATGTGTACCTGCATGCCTATGAGATTTGTGCCTGGGTGTCGGTTTTTTTGCCTGTGCTTCTGGATGCAGGTATATCATTTGGCCAATGTGCACACATGCCTGCAAATATGTTTGCCCTTGTGATCAGTCTTATTAATTTTTGTACGTGTGAAAGGACTTTTAAATGATATTGTCAGTGTGCATGGGCGCCTCACTAATGGCCTATCTGCTCGGGTACATGCGAGTGCCTATCCAATGGATGTTTTTGTCTTTTTGCAAGAGTGCATGTGTCCCTTCATGCAAGTTTGTGCATGTGCATGAGTGGCTGAATATTTAATAGTCTGTATCTGTAAGAAGGCGATCAACATGTGAACTGAATGTCTGTTGCACTGTGTGCATGTGTGCCTCTGTCTATCTTGTCCTAGGTGCAGAGGTGCCTTTATGCCTGTTATGCACACACAATGGGTGTTCTGCCTGAATGATGGTCGGTCTGAATGCATATGCGCTTAAGTTTCAGTTGATCTGGTTTCATGGGTGCCCGTATGTCTGTTGGTCTTTTAGCTTGGATGCCCATATGTGTCTGGACCTAGCTGCCATCTTGTCTGTGTCTCTGTTTGTCTCTTTATAGGTGCCTGAATATATAGGTGTTTAGGAGTATGTATGCCTTTATATCTGTTGACAGTGTGCACCTGTTAATCTAGGTCTTGTTTTCATGCAAGTGTGATCTATATGTGAATGTGTGCACACTACTGAAAAGTCAAACCTATTGGCTTTGTCAATGCTTCTTAAATGTAGTAAGTGCCTGGTTATTTAAGGTGCTTATTACTCTCCAGATGTACCGGAAGTGAGTACACATTGCTTATCGCTGCAAATAGTTCTCTCCTGACTCCAGAGCTGCCTTGATTATCAGCTGTGTAAGAAAAACGTGAACAATTGCGAAATAACCTTTATGATGGATCATTAACCTTAAATAATCTTTTTAGCATTTGAATTGCATTTGGCATTCTATCAAGTCACCGCAGGAAACCATTTGTTTCTGGGAATGGTGGGGTTTTTTAGTTTGAAGTTTAACATTATTTGAATTTGTATCTGGTGTTCTCTGATCGCATCTGTTTCCAGCATCACAAAAAAGTTCAATTGAATACATAGTTTATTTGGTTTAAATACACCTTGAAACATTCTGTACATGCAGTTAACTATAATGAGAAAATATAAACACCTATCAGTACAGAGTTAGTCAAAGATTTGGAGTGCACTTGATTGTTAATAAAAATAATAAAAAGAAATTCGGCACTTCAGTTTTTTTTAGTAAAAACAATTAATAGAAATTCGGCAACATGATTGGCACATTGTGCCAGATTTTGCTACCCAATGAATTAAACAAATTGTCGGTAACATCAATCTGTAAATTCAATAAGGAAAACAAGAGAGCATATATTCAATGCACTTCAGTGCAGGAAATGTTTCACAAACTGTCTCTTACATATAAAACATAGTTCAGTACGTAAGCTGTGCCATTGTTGGACCGGATTACCTGGTTCATGGAGGGGAACTGTGAGTTATGAGGATGTTTTTCACCTTGGGGTTCTGTGTGACATAAAGTAGGCAACAAGAGCAAAGCTCGAGTTGTCTATCATGTCCACATATGTCAACATTTGCAACCTGGGGAGTGGGAGATTTTGAAAAGAAAATCAGGGAAAAATACTTCCCCCATTAGCTTGTGTTGAAGCAGAGGCAATTTTAGGCAGAAGACACCTAAAATAAAGCCATTTTGCCTTAAACTATCGGAGTCTACCCACCTGAACCAGGTCTTTTGGCTTGTATGGATGTCACTAAGCACCCCGAGGTGGAAAACATCCACATACTTTTAGACATGTATAATTTTATATTATATATTGACCCCTAAATCATCTATCTCTGCCTTCAATTGCTACGTAGGGGCAGAGAAATAATGGGGGAGTCTCCTCCCTGTCCCAAATTTAAAAAATACGTGACCGCCTGTTACCCATCCCCAACACTCTCTGACCCTCATTTACAGGATTTTGGCATAGGGCAGAGCAGCAAGTCATCTTACATTGTGGCCCTACACCAAAGCGAAAGGGCAGAAACTCACCATATTTATGCAATACGGTGCATTCCTGTCCTTTCTCCCTGCGCTGGCGCCATTTTGGAGCCTAGCACCAACGTAGGCACCCTTGCACCATGGGTTGAAGCCAAGATTTATGGAGAGATTTAAAGCCACGCAAGATGGCTTTGCATGGCTTCATAAATCTGACTCAGAGCCCTGGGTCATTCATGTACCAATTTACATGGTGCAAAAGTGAAGCAAGACTCAGTGTCTTCCCTTCCCTCTCATTGAGAAGCTGTGATCCCTGCATTCCAGCGCTGCTCTGACAGGCTCTAACAGAGTCCAGCCAGAGCAGCCTGGAATTCCTTTATGACATAGCAAAAGTGAGTTATGAGATCTGTAACACACTGTTGCTACCACACAGCAGTAAATAAGCACAGTTAGAATGTGACATTCATGCTAATGGTCCTCTGTGAGAGTCATACATTAAAGCATATTTTCTTAATTCATACTCAATAGATAAAATACAACATGGACACATTGTCTTCAGATCAAGTACCACCAGACAGCAAAAATAGGAGTTCTGATTCAGATATAACCAATCACCAGTTCTTGACCTTTACGAAACGGTCCCACAATCACAAAGAATAAGCCCATCCAAATATTAGGAAGTCAACCCTGGTTTAACTGAGGTCATTTCCGAAAAAGAAATGTATTCGTTTGTGTTATGTTAGTCTCCCGCAGGAGTCAAACACATGGTCGGGGATAGAATAAAGTAAACTAAACAAGTTGTCAACAGCAAAATACCTCGCCATAATCCACTCCCAACCTTATCTCCACCCATTCCTGGTCCCCCTCTGTGGACAGGTGAAGTGGCCCAATCGTTCTCCTACTTACATTGTCTCTTGCTACTCCTCTTAAACCCTAAACCTTATAATCTGAAAGTTATAAAGGTATCAGTCCACTTGGGTACATCCAGAGGTTCTCGATCATGGTCTGTTGTGTTGTCAGTGGGGGTCATATCCATTAGAATATCAACTCTTGCTTAGTAATGTCATATGAGATTTTCTCTAAGCCCATCATGTTCTACAATCCGAGGGGCCACATGGCTATTTTCGGTATATCAGACCTCTTTTAGAAGGAGGCCACCAACATGCAGGCTGCACCAAACATATGCTGAAGGGCATAACTATATGCTGGAATGTTGATTGAGTCTAGTGACCGGTGGGCAAGTATTGACTTCCCTCTTTTCTACTGACTGAGGAAGCCCATGACCTTCTCCATAATGCCAAGGACATTTTTCCAGGAGGGGCTGAGTGTGCAACATTACCCCCATACATAAGCAGGTATCCCTCTTCCTCTCCACTTCCACTCTCCAGCAAGACCCATTGAGCCAATCCCCCTGCATGATCGTTAGTTGCTTGAGTGTTAGTAATATCTATAGATCCTAAAATATGATAAATCCTGAAGCCCTCTGAGCACCCCTTCTAAAGTCATTGTCACTCCCTAGGCTCAATTGACCTTTTTAGTTCCCTCTCCTAGGCCTTTCACTATGGTCATTAATTAAGGTTGATTAGCCTCGCCCTCTACTAATAATAATAATAATAATAGAACATTTATAAAGCGCATGGCTGCACAACTGTGTATCCCCGCGCTGACTGCCAACAAAACTCACAAAGGATAAAGAAGGGACGGTTAGAGATCAGAACAGAATTATTGGGGAAAAAGGTGGGTTTTTAGTTTGGCTCTGAAAAGAGTCTCTGAGGGTTCCATTCTTAAATGAACAGGTAGAGCATTCCAATGTTTTACTCCAAGGTAGCGAAAAGAGCGTCCGCCTATTTTCGCTCTGTGGACACGGGGGAGTTTGAATTGAGACATTCCTGAGGACCTAAGGTCTCTGGTTGGGCGGTGGATAGTCAGAAGATCTCTTAGATAGGTGGGACCTTTGTTATGGGCAATCTTATGGGCGTAGCAGAGGCTCTTGAATTTAATTCTCGCCCTAACAGGGAGCCAGTGCAATTTGGACAAGGCCGCCTTGGAGGATGTTCTTCTGGGAAGGCCCAGTACCATGCGAGCGGCTGCATTTTGTAAGCATTGAAGCTGGTGAAGATGTTTTTGGTTCAGTCCTAATAGGAGAACATTCCCATAGTCCAAATGAGGTGTTATAAGCGCATGTACGATGGTTTTTCTAGCTTCAGTAGGGATGAGATCGATGATTTTTCTTAGAATTCTTAGCGTACCGATGCATTTGCCTATTATTTTGTTGACTTGGGATTTTCCTGACAGATCAGAGTCGATCATAATCCCTAGATTTTTGACCTTTTCAACGGGGCGAGGAAAATCGCCCAGTGTTGTGGGCCACCACGCTTGAGACCATAATGAGGTTTTATTCCCTACCACCAGCACCTCTGTTTTATCTCCATTTAGCCGGAGGCAGTTGTTATCCATCCACATGGCGACAGCAGCCATGCATTCCGAGAAATTGGAGGCATATTTCTCGGTATCAGGAGTGAGCTTAAACATGAGCTGGGTGTCATCGGCGTAACTGACAATGCCCACCCCAAAGTTCTCTACGACCTGAGCCAGGGGCTCCATATAGATGTTGAACAATGTGGGGCTCAAACTAGAGCCCTGTGGAACCCCATAGCTCACGTCTCGAGAAGATGATTTAAAGGGTGGGCAGTGTATCTGGAAAGATCTTTTAGTAAGAAAAGATTTAATCCACGCCAGAGCATGGTCTTTCACTCCGATGTCTGAAAGTCGGGACAGCAGCGTGGCATGTAGCACAGTGTCAAAAGCTGCACTTAAGTCAAGCATGACCAACGCTGCTGTCTCACCCTCGTCCACCATCTTGCGGATGCATTCCGTGGAATACAAAACAGCTGATTCCGTGGAATAGTTAGATCTAAAGCCGGATTGAGTAGGGTGGAGTATATTTTCTGATTCTAAAAAAGCCATAAATTGTTTGTTGACTACTTTTTCAATTATCTTGGCACATTGAGGCAAGAGGGATATCGGCCTAAGATTTTGAAATTGGGTAACCGGGATGTTGGTTTTTTTTTTGAGAGGGATGACTTGAGCTGTTTTCCAAGCCTCCGGAACATAGCATTCTTTAAAAGAGAGGGTTATCATCTGACTTATTTGATCCATAAGGGTATGGTCCATGATGTCTTTGCTCTTTTCTACGGGGCACACATCATTTGGAGAGCCAGAATGGATACTATTGATTATGCTGGACAGGTTTTCTTTGTCAGGTGTGTTAAATTGGGTGAGGATGGTTTTTTGAAAGGGGGACGTTTCCTTTCCGGATGTAGAGGGAATGGGAAAAGTAGCGTGGATTTTCTCAACTTTGTTGACAAAGAAGTCCGCTATTTGTTCGCATAAATCGTTTGAATATGTGTCCTGGGTATCCAAACTAGAAGTATGTAAGTTCCTTGTAGATCCGGAATAGTTATTTCGTTGGATTGGTGGCTTCTTCGATTCTGCTCTGATAAAAGAGACTTTTTTCCTCTCTTATTAATCTCTGATAGGATTTTAGTTCCAGTTTATAGGTTTCCTTAAGTTCAGTAGAATAGTTTTTTCTCCATTTTCCTTCAATTGCTTTGCAGCGGGCTTTAGCTATTTTAAATTTTTCTGAAAACCAAGGTTCAGATTTTGTTCTCCTGACTGGGGGCTTGGAAGTCCATGGGGCAATTTTATCTAGTGCCTTGCTCAACCATAGTTCATAATTGTTCCAGGTGTCTTGTAAGGACTGTCCTTGGAGCGGGGGGTGAATTTTTAATTCGCTGATCAAACGTTCAGGGGTGTAATTTTTCCAGTTACGCCGCTTAGTGTACAGGGGTTTGTTCACACTATTCTTAGTCTTATTCGTAGGTATGTTAAAAGTAATCATGTGGTGGTCAGACCAGATTATTGGGACGGAGGGATGCATTTCAATACCTTCCCAGGTGGCAAAGACAGGGTCAAGAAGGTGACCATGTTGATGTGTGGGGAAGGTTGAGAGCAGTGTTATTCCCAATGCGCGGAGAGCTGTCTTGAGTAATTGGGCTTCCTTAGCATTAATGTCTTCGAAGTGAAGATTCAGGTCACCTAGAATCATAAAGTTGTTATATTTTATGGCTATTTGCGTGGCTGTTTCTATGAGCTGGTTACAGAAAGGGGTAGCATTGCCAGGGGGCCGATAAATGAGAAGACCAGTAATGGTCATTGACGGAGTCACTTTTATAGAGAATGTTCCGCTTTCACTATTAATAATGCCTTTATTAGTGAGGGTGCATTCCAATTCCTTTTTAAAAATCATTGCAAGTCCTCCGCCCCGCTGTTTGGATCTGTCGATTCTCAGTAAGCTGTAATTCAGAGGAACTGTCTCAAGTATATCGGGGGATGAGGATTCCTCTAACCAAGTTTCAGTAAGAAACAGAACATCAAAGTCTTGTTTCTGTAGTAGGTCACGTAGTTCCAATTTATGTTTTACCATGGATCTACAGTTTAATAACATCAATTTTAGGTTAGGCTAACTCCATAGGTGTGAGAAAATGAAACACTTTGATATTGTATCATCTCATTTACATTTCTCAAATGCAGAACAATATCTTGTGGCTGCTTCTTTATTTGAGGTGTAAAGTATCCAGTGTCTAAATTGGAGATAATCCATCCTTTGAGATTCTGTGAATGCGAAGTCCTGTCTGCACTGCAAAGCCGACTTGATGCCCCTGATATAAACATATCCAATAGTGTATTGCATTGTCTTTATCACCAATTCTTAAAGGACCCCCACTACCTGCTAGGGTAATTTTATCATTAAAATACATAAAAGGCAAGGGAAAGGTGAGGCTAAGTCCCAATTTGCCAACACCTATCCCAGGTATCACGTACAGTATATGCCATCAGGTCAGTGAACAATTTGTAATAAATTTACTGCTGGGGCCCTTACCGGAAGGCCACTACAGCCTGCACCAACCACACCCTACCAACCCTGCCAATTACAGTACTAACATAACACCTAGCCATTGCACTTCTACAAGTGTGACAATTCAGACTATTCCAGGCCACACAAAGTTATAATAATGTCATGAGAGTCTGGTAGTAATCATTTTCAATACATATTGATTCAATAAACATGATTGTTGGGCTCATCTCGAAAATAAAAAGACAGCGCCACCATGTGGTAGACTGTGCTGACAATTAAGAGCCGGTGATGAGCACCGGGCACCACCAGCACAAATTAAGCACTGATCAGGTATATATATATTTTCTTGAGTATTTCTTACACTCTTTATACATTTTTCCACATAGTCTTTTGTATATATTTATATCTATTTATAACATTATAGTATTGCGGATTTTAACATTTTTTGATACCTTTTTACTGATTTTTAAGAAGTAGACTATGTTCATAGAAATAGAATGAAAAGGAATCTCATGGATCTGAGACAATTCTATAACAAATATGATTACACTTCTTGTTGTCGTCAGTATGCACTTTTCTGCTTATTTTGCACTCATATTTGCACAGTCTTTTTGCACTTTAAATTCTACTGCTGCTTTGCTAGGTTTTGCACATGTTATTTGTACACATAAAACATTACTTCGTACATCTATGAGATCTTTGCAAGTATCCAGTATGAATTTGCTAGATTGAGGTGAAATTCATGTATTTAAACAGTTACTGTGATAGTATCACCAATCTAAGTATTAATAGGCCTTGCCATTTATTCAAAAAATAATTCTTTGAATATAAAATAGTAAATCGCCTTTCTATTTTGGAATCGATAACTTTAATATTTTGATTTTACTATTACTTGCTTACAACAACTGGGATTTATCCTGTCATTTTAATATGATAACTTCGTTGTGATAAAATGTTGTAGTATGACTTCACTGTTTATAGTCACGTGATCACTGATGTCACCAGTAATGGGTGTATACACTTTAAGCATATAAAAAACGCAATTGAATTGACTAACGTTGCAGTGTGAACAAGGGCCATCTGGCCTGAAACGCGTAGCTGTTCTCTGTGTGATCGCAATAAACATCTTGCTGTACCTGGTGGTCCGTCTCCCTCGTTTGCCGGCATATGCTTTCGCTTATCTGCTGCTGTGGGACACAGTGAGACGCTGTGAGAGCCGAGAGGAGTCTAACGTTATATATATATATATATATATATATATATATATATATATATATATATATATATATATATATATATATATATATATATATATATATATATATATATATATATATATTCACTGAAAAAATCATAGGTTTCACACCAGTTATAGTTAGCTGGAAATTTTACTGACATAAAACCATTGAAATTCCAACATTATAGTTAGTTGGACTCACTATAACAAGCGCGCCTGCAATGCACTGCTGATGACGTCACATATTACATCACTCATGACATCGTCAGTGACATCACTCATGACATCACTGATGACACCAGCCAGTGAATGTGTGTCTTTCTGAAAAACTTAATATGTTTGATATTTGTATTTGTAAAGGTTGATGGAAGAATAAATGGTTAAATAAGTGTGTAAATGTTTTTTTTTTTTAAATGATTGGTTAACTGCCTTATTAAGTGTATTTCATTGAATACATATATTAGCGAGTAACTTTTAAATATTGAAATATATGTATCAGTGTTTCACTTTGTGTATAAGTAGCTGCATGGGTTGGTGACTGACTTACTGTTTGTATGTGTTTTGAAGACAGCGTATGTGCAGGACTGTATGGGTGGATGAGTGTGTATATGTGTGTGTTAGTGAGTGAATTACTGTCTCACTATTGTCTTTTTTAGTAACAACATATATTTTAATCTAGTGTATGTGAGTTTTGATGTATATAAGTGAGCATATGTGAGAGTAAGAGATTGTAAGAGTTCCTGTTTAAATAAGTATGTGTTTTTATAAGTGATTGTTTAAGAGAGTAAGTATGTGTAAGTTTCCTTAGTAGTTAAGGAGGTAGTGTGTGTATAGTTTTATATGGAAATAAATGGATGTTCAATAATTTATTTGCATGTGTGAGTATGTATGTGAGTAACTTTTGGATGACTGTTGGTGTATAACAAGATGTATCACTACATATGATGAGTGAGTATATGTATGAGTGACTATATAGAACTGTTGGTGAATGAGTGGATGTGTATATAGATGGTGGAATTACTGAATTGGTTGTTGTAACTGGTATTGGTATCTCCATTTTTTTGAAAATGTTAGTTTCTATTTTTTAATATGTGTTTCAAGGGTTACATTACACTAAAAGGAGGTCTGTCATTCTGTCACAAGGATGGTGTCCTAAGTGATGTCATGAGTGATGTCACTGACGATGTCATGAGTGATGTAATATGTGACCTAATCAGCAGTGCATTGCAGGCGCGCTTGTTATAGTGAGTCCAACTAACTATAACGTTGGAATTTCAATGGTTTCATGTCAGTAAAATTTCCAGCTAACTATAACTGGTGTGAAACCTATGGTTTTTTCAGTAAATTTAATAGGTTTTTTTAAATGCTAATTCCTAACTATAACTGGTGTGAAACCTATGGTTTTTCAGTGAATTTCATAGGTTTTTTAAAATTCTAATTCCTAACTATAACTGGTGTGAAACCTATGGTTTTTTCATTGAATTTCATAGGTTTTTTAAATGCTAATTCCTAACTAAAACTGATGTGAAACCTATGGTTTTTTCAGTGAATTTCATAGGTTTTTTAAATGCTAATTCCTAACTA
Organism: Lissotriton vulgaris; assembly: GCF_964263255.1. Classification (NCBI taxonomy): domain Eukaryota; kingdom Metazoa; phylum Chordata; class Amphibia; order Caudata; family Salamandridae; genus Lissotriton; species Lissotriton vulgaris. The sequence continues at coordinate 1,109,310,139 of NC_141689.1, read as the reverse complement.
TATATAAGGCCCCAAACCTATGTTTTTTTCAGTGAATTTCAAAGTTTTTTTAATAGCAAATGTCTATAGCTATGAAATGTAATATTTGTGAAAATGAATCCTATATTATAAATTTATGTTAAACAATTTTTTTTATGTATATTGTTTTAAAAAAAAAAAATTTGCACTGGAGCGCTCCCGGTGCGTGCCCCGGTGAGCGCCCAGGAAAGCGTAGTCTTTTAAAGCGCCCCGGGGCGCGTACCGGTGAGCTTCCCGTTAGCGCTATTGCCGCGAACGAAAACAACATCGTGACGTATCGCGTAGCCGCGTGATGCATCATATGACGCACAGCGTAAGCGCACCCGGAAGTACGCGAGTGCATACGATCGCAAAACGTCCTGACGCGCTTACGCGGCGCGCCCCGGGGCGCATAGCGTAAGCGCGTCGGGTCATGTGACCTGAAAATAACACTTTTCATTGGTTCACAACACTTTTGGTTTCCAAATGATGAAAGCCCTGCTCATGTGACTTGAAAATAACACTTTTCATTGGTCCAGAACAGTTTTTTTTTCTCCAAATGATGAAAGCCACCACCTTTTTTCCTTATTCTGACTTTGTACTTTGACTGAGGAAGACCTGTTTTGAGATCTGTCTCTAATCTTTTCTAATTTTAAATGGCTACAGTAGCAGCAGCAGCTGGAGCATCTGCCCCACCAACACCACCACCACCACCATCAAAAAGACCACCAGAAGATCACATTGGTGGTCAAGAAGAAGAGGAGGAGGATGATGAAGAGGAGGGACATACAAGGCAGTACCTGCCCTACAAACCCAAAGAGCACTTCATATGGCAGCTCTACAAAATCCCAAGGGGTTTCAAAAAAGTCAACGCTGCGAAGGTAACTTGTCTGATTTGTGATGCAGAGCTGTCCAGGGGGAACCCTAACAAAAAATATTCCTTCGGGAATCATACCATGATTCGGCACATGATCCGTTGGCACCCAATCAACTATTCTGCTGCAGAGGTAAGAGACCTCTGCAGTAAGTTCCCCCCATCAACATCAAGACCCTCAACATCGAAAGAACCAACTCCATCGGGTTCAGAGGCAACAGAGACAATGCCTATCATTCAACCAAAATTTAACGATTTTAAAATCATGTGCAAATATTGTGGAAAGTTAATTTGCTATGGTGAGCAAATCTTATCATCTGTGCTGGGAATAAACATAAGTGCCCGAAAAATCCCTAATTTTTTCTGGTTATTTTTTTGCTCCAGTTGAGCCATTTACAATTCCCTGTTTTTTGTTTCTCCCCATGAAAAATACAAAAAAAATATAAAACTGTTCAGAAAACCCCAAAAAAGTAAAAAAAAAAAAAAAAAAAAAATCGAAAAAACAATAAAAAAAATATAAAACAACAAAAAGAAGAAAAAAAACAGTTCTTTTTAGAACTACCTCCAATTTTTTTTAAAAGACTACATTTTTTAAAAACTCTGTCATTCTTTTTTCCCCATGGTACCCTCGCCGGTACGCTCCCCGGTGCGCGTACCGGGCGCACCCCCGCGCAAATCGAAAAAAAATTACTTTTATGGCCCCCCCATCAATCCTAGGGGGTCAGGGGGGGTCTACCCTGCCCCCTTTTGGTCATTTCCACCTTTGTTTTGGCCACCTCTTGTGTCTCGATCCTACCGAGACACAAGATGGCGGCCGCTCCAGACTGTTTGGAATGTTTACAGACACCCGAGAGCCAATCAGCTTTCCACGCGTGAACTCGCATAGCACGCTGGTATGCTCCCCGGTGCGCGTACCGGGGCACGCTTATAGATATATATTTTTTTGGACCTAAATTAATCAAAAACCACTGGAGCACATATCTTGAGACATAGCAATGGCACATCGGGCTACCAGTCCCTACAATTTTGCCAAGTTTGGTGCAAATCCATTCAGCCGTTCGGGCTAAAAGTGAGTTTGACCGCCCTATGGAAATTAACATGGGGAAAACACGTTTTGGGACCCCCCCTTTTATCTCGGCCCCCGCTTGACGAATCCCCCCGAAACTTTCAAGGAAGGACCGGAGCTCCGCGAGGCAAATTTGAGGAAGTTTTCAGGCAGATTCGTCAACCGGCGCCAAAGTTATTCCAAATAGAATTTTGAGATTTTGCATTGAAAAAAATGCTAACTATAACTACCTACTGGCGACCGCCAGTAGGTTATATATATATATATATATTGTACCAGTCCTGATATCAATACAAAAGAGGCGCTGACTCCATGGGAAATTTTTCCAAAGAAAGATTCTTTATTTCAAGATGATGACCTAGACGCGTTTCGGAGGCGGACCGCCTTGTTTACCCCATCAGGTATCTCTGAATTATGCTGCTTATATGTAAGTGAGTAAAGCACATTGGTTTGGTTGTCACAGCAACCCTCTGTGGCTCAAAGACATAGAAGAATTAGTTTCGCAACCATGATAGTGCGAAAAGTGATGAAACGGAAAACATATTGTCCTGTTGTTAAAGCTACATTTGATAACATGTATGTATTGGCATTTTATATAGCGCACTACTTACCCGTAGGGTCCCAAGGCGCTTCGACCGCTGCGAAACCCTTCCTGGCTTCCCTGAGAGATGGTCCCTTAATGGGTATCTCCAGGGTGAGACCAGGCATCCCCGGCGGTCTGGTGGGGCCGTTAGTGAAGATGAGGCAAGCTAATGCCCAGAGTTGCCAAGTGTGATCGCTGATCAGAGTGGGCACCGAGGCGAGAGAATTATCGAGTCCGCTGACCCTGGTCCAGAAACCTGCCGCGCCGGGAATCAAACCCTGGTCCCGGGCCGTCCTCTGCTCTCGGGTCTGCCGCCTCTAACCAGTGAGCCACACTACATCACAACAGTATTTTCATACATGTTAAAATAAACTGTGACAGTTTTTAAAAAACGATATAAATTGCTTCATATATGCAGTTTGTTAAGGGTACTATTACGGGGTTCAATTTCTTGTTGGAGGAGACATAGAAGAGTTCCAACCGCTTAAGTACCAGAGCCGCATTGTAAAAAGAGAAATTTCTTTGTGTCTTTGCCTGTGTATGCTAGCAGCTAATGTACTAGAGGAGCGATGTATGTGCAGAAAATTCCTATTTATTTGTCAATCTAATCAAGCAATGTAAACCACATCTCACGTTTACTGTATAGTAACAGTCAAGCAGGAAAATGTAGTGTTGGTAGGCAACGGACATGTAATAAGGCCCAAGTGGGCAATCAATACAGATTCTTTATCTCCTATATTATGCTTCTGAATAGTTGCATGGGCCCTAGAAAACTAAGCTGAACATTGGTGTTTAACAAAAATTGTGTGAAAATGTGCCAACTAAAACTTATCTAAAAGGTTTCTAAAATGTGAGAACCTTACGCTACGTACAGGGTTTAAGGTGCCGGACAAGCAGCTAGAGTATCATAGGTGTACATTAAGTGCCGCATCTGCGTTCATTCCGTTTGGGATATTACAATCCAGTAGGATTATATTCTGCGATTCTAATCTTCTGAGTGACAGCTGTCTATACCCTCCTGTGATGTTTCTAGGGATGCTGTCAATCACAAAGAAAGAAAGTTCTTCATATTTTTTCTGCCATGGCATATATTCATGTGTCTGGCTACCGAATATGCTGGGTAATCATTACTGATGGCCCTTGGATGTTGTAAAATCTGCATGTGTACGGGGTGTATGGTACTTCCCACGTACAGTTTATCACATGTGCATCAGAGGAGGTACACTGCGAAATCTGTTTTGCACGAGTAGCTTCCTCTGATTTCAAAGGGAGGTTGCCTAAGCGGTAAAGTGACAGTTCTGGTCTTTACACCATGTTTACACGCTTTACACTTAAAGGATTTATGAAACCCTCTCTGCGGTTTGAGCCAACTAGCTCCCTTGTCTATCGAAGGTGCATTGCAGACTAGATCCTGGCACATCGATTTTGCTCTTCTGAATGTTATTTGTGGGAGTTTTGTACATGTGGTGCCTATGATTGGGTCGCTACTCACTAGTTGCCAATGTCTGTGCAATATTTCACGCAGGTTAGTAGGTAAGCATTGAATCCGGCAATAAGTCTAGGTGTTGTTTCTTTGTTTTGTGTTGTACTGTGTTTGTTACTGTTGTTGGGGGAACACAGGAGATCCTCCCTCTTGGTGTTTGCACGTTTCTGCTTTGCATTGGTCAATGTTCTAGTGTTGTAGCCCCTGCATTTGAGTCTCTTAAATAGACCATTTGTAGATTCTCTCAAACCCTCCTGTGTACTGCAATTCCGTTTAATCCTGAGGCATTCTGCGTATGGTATGCTCTCCTTGAGGTTAGTGGGGTGGAAGCTACAGGTGTGCAGGATTGCATTGCCTGATGTGGGTTTTCTGTATGTCCTAGATTGGATTTTATTATTTTCCACATACAGTTCAAGGTCTAGGAACTTGATGGACTCTTTACTGGTGGTACAAGTGAAAGTTAGACTAAGGCAGTTCTTAATTTCTGTGGCAAAATTAGTAGCACTTTCTTCAGTGCCTTGCCACAGAATGAAAATGCCATCTATGTACCTGGTGTATAACATCCCATTTTCAGACATATATGCACATTGTGTCTTCATGAGTACTTGCTCCTCCCACCAGCCCATATGCAAATTAGCATAGCTGATGGCGAAGCAAGTACCCATGGCTGTATATGTTTGAACCATGACGTTTTAGAAAGCCAAGCAAGCTCCTACACCTACTGGTCTTCAAACTGGGTCATTGGCTGAATGGGTCTCAGGTAAGCATGAGCGGATTTTGCGGATTGGCAATCCGCGAATTTTGCGGATTCGCAATCCGCAAAATCCGCGAATTCCCGCGAATTTGCGGATTTTTTTTTTTTTGTGTTCGCCCGTGTTTCTGCCAGTTCGCGAGGGTTTTTACAATTTCGCAATTTGCGAACTTACCTGTCGGGTCGCAAGTTTTGCGAACTTGTTGTTTCTACGTGTCCAGCCTGTTTGGGACACTCTTCTTCATCATCACTGCCACTCTCTGTCACCACTGCCACTCTCTGACTACTCATGCCACCCTCTGGCCCACCCATGCCACCCTCTGTTTCATCACCACACCCTCTGGTTGTCCAGTGTACATTATTTTCGGCAAAGCAAAGCACACCTTCCCTGCCTCAAGTGACCTGAATTAATTTGGGGCTGATTAATGTGTCACAGAATATTTTTTTAGCTGGCACCTGCTTCCTTAGTGCGCCCTGATTAGTGATCTTTTGCACTTGCTAAGTGCTTTCATTGTTGCAAAATTAGTTACAACACCTGCCCTGCCCCAACTGACAATAATGAATTAGGGGCTGATTAATGGATTTTAACTTCCAGCCTGGCTCCTGCTTGTCTCCCTTAGCTGTAATTCAGGACCTTTGTGGCATATGTGTAACTATTCTGAGGTTCAGAGCAGGGTCACATAATAGTTTCAACTGGCAACTGAACTCTGGAGGGGCCCCTCAGGAAGCACTACAGGAAATGGCTACTAATGATGTGCCTGAACTTTTGAACCTGGTAAGTAGTTACTTTCAGTTTTGCTAAGATCGTATTTCTGCAATTTTCCACTTATTCGCGGGGCGCGAACTCACGCGAACAGTGCGAGCAGCGCGAGCAAAATCCGCTGCTCGCGGATTTGCGGATTTTGCGGGAAATTCGCAAATCTCGCGGATTGCGGATTTCCCGAAAATCCGCAAAATCCGCGAGCGTAACGGATTTTCCGCCAATGCTTAGTCTCAGGGAGGTACTGGCCAGGAGGAGTATCTGGATCAAGTTCTAGCTTTCCGCCAAATTTGGTGTAATTCTGTTTATTCGTTTGTCTGTATCGCTGTTTAATTTTCCTATGAAACATTGCATAGGAAAAATGCATTTTGGGACCTCCCCACTTTCCTGGGAGAATCTGAAATCGCTGAAACTTTTTTTTATTGAAGATTTGTCCGAATGCATCAAGGTTACTAGCAAACCAAAAAATGTATGTGCTATGGAAACATGGCCATAATTATGACTACCAGAGGCGATCATATATATGTTTATGTGTATGTGTGTGTGTGTATATATATATATATATATATATATTACCTACAGGCGGTCGCCAGTAGGTATATATAGTTAGGATTTTTTCTCTATGGAACTTTTGAAAATTCTATGTCTAATAACTTTGGCGTTTGTGGACGGAATCGGCTGAAATTTTCAGGAAAATGGCACATTTTGTTTCTCATCAGCCCCTGAAAATATGGGGGGGTTTGGTCAAGGGTGGGCCGAGGAAAAAGGGGGGTCCCAAAAAGCGTTTTTCCCATTCATTTTTCCATAGGGCGTTTGGCCTCACTTTTAGCTCGAACGGCTGAATGGATTTACACGAAACTTGGCAAAATTGTAGGGACTGTTAGCCCGATGTGCCTTTGCCTTTGAAAAAAAAAGAAAATAGCGATTTTTCGCGGTAGAGGCGCTTCCTGGTACGCCAACCGGGCAGCTAACCTGCAGCGTAACGGGTGTCCGACATCTTGGGCCTCATTTATGAAAAGTGACACATCGCTGTGTGAAAACAGCGATGCGTCACTTTTCACTGCGCACTCCTTACGACATTCCTGATGCGTCATATTTAAAGTATGACGCATCATGTCGCAAGGAGTTACAGATACGTCAGTATTTCTGACGTATCTGTAAGCGCAGAAGTGACGCATTGCTGGAGTGTGTCACAAAAGTGACGCAACTCCAGCAATGCGTCCTTTCACATGGGGAAAGCCCCATGTGAAAGGGCTTGCGTCAGTCTTACACCTGCTGTGAGGCAGGTGCAAGATTTTGACGCAACAGGTCCTAAAAGTGACGCAGTGAAATCTCATAGATTTCACTGCGTCACTATTACGAGGCTTTTTGCGGTGGAACGCCCCCTCTGCATACATTATACCTGACGCAGGTATAATGTGGCGCAGGGGTTTAAAAAGTGACGCATCTTCCTAGATGCGTCACTTTTTAAATATGGCGCAACGAGGCGCATTTTTTACACCGCTGGTGCGTCACAAAAAGTGACGCACCGGCGGCGCAAAACTGACGCAAGGCCTTCATAAATAAGGCCCCTTGTGTTTTTGGAGCGTCCGGTTTGCGTACCGGGCAGCGTTCCGGTAAGCGTAACAAGGGGAAAACCAAGAGAAACTGTAAAATAAAATTTAAAGGAATAGATTTCCACCAAACTTGGCAAAATTGTAGGGACTGTTTGTTTGATGTGCCTTTGCAAGGCCTCAAGATATGTGCATGTGTGGATTTTGTCTAATTAAGGTTAAAAAAATATATATATATCTGTAAGCGTGCTCTGGCGCGATAACGTTACGGGTTTTGTTTGCGCTGCAGAGACGATACGTCACGTTTATGCGACGCGTCATGAGGCGTCTCACGTGGCTGCGTGATACGTCGCGTAATAAAGAATATATTTTACAGCTATAGATATTAGCTTTTAAAAAACCAATGAAATTCACTGAAAAAACCATAGGTTATAGACCATATATAGTTAGGAATTTGCATTTACAAAACCATGAAAATTCACTGGAAAAACCATTGGTTATAGACCATATATAGTTAGGGATTAGCATTTACAAAACCTTAATTTACTCGCACAAAACCATAGAAATCCGCATATATAGTTAGTTGCAATAACTATATATCGCGCACCCGCAATCCACTGCTGATGATGTCACATATTACATCATTCATGACATGGTCAGTGACATCACTGATGACATCACTGATGACATCTCAAATGACATCACTGATGACATCTCAAATGACATCACTGATGACATCACTGATGACATCTCAAATGGTAGTAGAGTCCTAACTTTACTACTACTAAATTGAGGAAAATCCTAATTTTAAGACTTTCGGTATTCACAGAAGGCATTTAGGAGTCCTAAAGTTATGAGTCCTAACTTTACTACTACTAAACTGAGAAAAATCATAATTTTAAGACTTTCGGTATTCACAGAAGGCATTTAGGAGTCCTAAAGTTAGGACTACTAACTTCTGTGAATACCGAAATGAGTAAGTGCCTTCTGTGAATACCAAAATGAGTAAGTGCATTCTGTGAATACCAAAATAGTTGTAAGTTTAGGATTGAGTCTTAAGTTCATTCTGTGAATCGGGCCCAATGTTCCACGATCTAAACATGAAGCGCATAGGGCAAATTGCAAAACTGTGACCGCTGCTTTATTGACTATGGCTGTGGATAACACCAGAATTAGCGGTATATAGAGAAGGCGTAAGAGAACTCCTAGCCATTGACTGATGTCTCACTTTTCCTTGGCTAAGATTAGTCAAGAAATGGCTCATACAATTAGGTCTCAGTTCATACTGGATGAAGCATTATAACTTAACATTAAGTTGCAAAAATGTACTACAAGAACCTATTGGTTACACATCTTGAATGTACTTCATTGCGACCCAAGTCTGGGAAGGCTAACAACCCAATTTCTTACTGTAAAACCTAACCCAAGCTTCGGAGAATTTCTTGATAATGTACAACCACACTTAGCAAGAATTCTGTGTTTAAAATTAAGGTATGACACTCTGCAGATCAAGAGTTATACAGTACATTGGGGAACAAAGGGAGACCGCACCTGCACTTTATGTACTCTATGCACTTTAAGGTCTATTGAAAACACAGCGCACATCCTATTCTTCTGCCAAGCATGTGCCTTGGCAATGAGGAAATGGTTACGTCCGTTGTGCAATACACTGGGTTTTAGGAAGCACCAAGACCCACTGAGTGTGCTGACAGTTAGCACTGCACCGTATGTAATATTTGCCTTATCCCAATATTTTTTGTAGTAGGGATTATAAGAATCAAAATGGGGCTATAGCTGTGATGCTGTAATGAATTACGCACTTTTTACTTGGAAAAAGCACTTTGAGTAGCATAAAACTATTTGTTATTTTATAATTGTATCATATAAAGTTTTAGCTCATTTTAAACATGCGTACAATAAGGGGATGTATTAGTGACCAGCTTATACTGTTTTATCCTGAGATTGCTGACCATTTTACTGAGAATATTATATATATTGCTTGATTAATTTCCTACCATACCAAGCGGGTGTTTAATACATGTATACAGTACAGTCGAGCATAGGCATTTGAATATTTTGTTTTGCTGTGAAGCTTTTTATGGCCCTTGGCCGAAATAAAGTATTTCAAATAAAAATAAATGTTCAAAAGATCAAGAACTGTGCTGTGTTTTGTACTAGTAATGATATGTAACATTTTCATAAAGAACGAGAATGTTGTTCCAGCAGTTCTTTGTGAAAATAAAGATTCATGTGGAAATTATGGTTCAGTGAAACCTTCACATCAATTAATGTTTGTTATGCTTGATCAAGTTCCTTCCACTTTATGGTCCAACCAGTCTAATGTTGTAACTTGCGTTTTGTCTGATAAACCTTTAGAAAGCACATCCAATTAAAAAGCTTCCCGCACACCTGTTTTGCCCTAAGCCGGAGGCGGGAGGCCCTATGTCATTCCTGCTCTGCTATAAAAAGGGATTTTGGTGCCTATCAAAAACATTTGTAACATTATTATGTTATCTTTAAAACTGTCTGATAAAGGCACCTATTATTTTGTGCAAGATTTCAAGATTTACGCACCATAACTGCTGCTTTAACATCAAGTTTTCCTGTCGTACCAAACTCTGCTCCTATTCTTTCATGTATATCAGCAAGTGGTGCATGGTTTGTAGTTCTAGACTTATGTTCTGTTGCCCTCTTTATTCCCATACATCCTGATAGTCAATATCTTTCCACTTTCTCATTTTCTGGATATTAACGCACATGGTCTTAATTGCCTCGATGTTTTACCAAATCCTCTTCTATTTTCTAAGAGGCACTTTAGAAAGAGTTGGATACTCTCAGCTTCCAAGAGACATCCATGTTGCTTCAATACCTAAACAGAAACTGTAATTTTCTTTGCCCTGAGTTCAATATTTAAGATATGTCATCTCAACAGGGAAGAGGCATCTGTCTGCTAACCACATTGAAGTGATCCACAACCTAGCTAGCCTCGTCACCACTTCCCATGCATGCACTCTTTTTGTGTTTGCAGGGTATTGTAGGCAGTGGGTTTTGGAGTATGCTAACATGCCAAATCATTGCAAACTTTTGTTGAGGAAAAACACCCCTGGGCCTTTGCCATGGTCCAATAAGGCAGAAAAAACTCTTCTAGTGTTGTAATAAGTATTGTCCTCTGCACCTGCATTAGGATGCCAAACCTTTAATGTTGCATTGTCAAGATATGGGTGGCTTTGCTTTGAGTGTGTTAGTGCAAGATCATGGTGACAGAAAGAATCTGGGGGCATATTACCAAGCAATAGCGATAATTATCGCTATTGCTTGGTTAGAGACAAAGATTTACCGCAGCGCTGCGGCGATTTTTACCGCAAATAAACCTTGGTGTTACCAAGGTTTAACGCAAATGCGGTAAAAATCGCCGCAAAGCATGAATATCGCTGAAAAGTCCGCGATATTCATGCATTAGCGAGCTAATGCTCTTAGCCATGTTATCCACCTCCCATTGGATAACATGGCTAAGAACTGCTCAGGGCAGGTGTTAGCTTTTGGAGATATTCCCGCTTAGCGCGAATATCTCCAAAAGTTGGTAATAGGAGATAGCGATGTTAGCGACTGTTTTCAGTCTCTAACATCTTGGCACGCCCACTTTGCATCTCATTAGTGATAAATATCACTGACATGCAAAGTGGGGCCCAAGATGGTCGCTATCTCCTACTAGCTGTCGCTAACTGGTGTTAGCGGCAGCTAGGTAATAGGGAGATCATTTTATCTCCGCTTTCTTGGCTTTTAAAGCCAACAAAGCGGAGTTAAACTCCCTTGATAATATGCCCCCTGATTGCTTATTATTCCTTTGTCCTCGATGCCATGGCACGGGGCTGTCTCTGAGCCTGTCGACTACTTTTGACCAACTCATTGAAACATCTGAAAATATTGTGTTACCATTACCTCTCACTGTTTCTGTATCTCATGCTGTGTCTGCACTGCTCTTGATCACTAAAACTCCGCACTTTTAAAGGTCCGTGGGGCATATTACCAACAACTAGCGATAATTTTTGTCTCTAACTTGTTTAGAGACAAAAATTATCGCCGCACATCGGCGATTTTTATCGCAGATAAACCTTGCTATTAGCAAGGTTTATCGCAAAAGCGATAAAAAACGGCCGCAATGCATGAATATCCCTGAAAAGTCAGCGATATTCATGCATTATCGAGCAAATGCTCTTAGCCATGTTATCCACCTCCCATTGGATAACATGTCTAAGAACTGCTCAGGGCAGGTGTTAGCTTTTGGAGATATTCGCGCTTAGCGCGAATATCTCCAAAAGTTGGCAATAGGAGATAGCGATGTTAGGGACTGTTTCCAGTTGCTAACATCTTGGCACGCCCACTTTTCATGTCATTAGTGATAAATATCACTGACATGCAAAGTGGGGCCCAAGATGGTCGCTATCTCCTATTAGCTGTCACTAACTGGTGTTAGCGACAGCTTGGTAATAGGGAGATAATTTGATCTCCGCTTTCTTGGCTTTTAAAACCAAAAAAGCGGAGATAAACCCCCTTGATAATATGCCCCCAGGTTGTCAAGATACAAAATACTATTATTTGATTATCATATTACTATGGTACATAATCCTGATCCAAACCTTGTTTCATGTTACCCCACAAATCTTGATGGGAGCTTCAGAATTGCAATCTAACTACTGCCCACTTGACCTAATCTCATGCTGACATCACTGATGCATCAAATTGTGACGTTGCATATTATGCTGATGGTTCATGTATTAGAAATCATAACGAAATATTGCTTGCTGTATATATGTTGTCTGCACCATACACATAGTTGTTGAGAATTGATGTTTACTTCATGTGCATTCAGCTCAAGTAGCTGAACTGGTAGCTCTCACTTGTGCTTGTATTCTAGCTGCACAACAACTATGCCATTTTCACGAATTCAAAGTACACCTTCAGGGTGGCCCTCACTTTCAAGCTCCTATTGATATAGTGAAGTTCCCTCACCTCTGCCGGATCCCTTGTCAAAATGGGTTTCACATGAAAAGCTTGCTTGATATTACCGTCAATATCTACTATTGTTAAATGTGCTGTGTATTAACCCACTCGTAATGCAGTGTCCAAAGATAAAGCTTTTCCCTCTCAAACTGCCAAAAAGGCTGCTTCTTCTCCTAAATCTGACATCACCCTGCATGTATCCCAGATTGCTGGCACGACATGCGGACCCTGAAAAGATCTTGCTGAACTCCGAGAATGTGCCCCAGGAAGTGCCAGGTATGCATGGTTACAATGTGCATGCATAAGAGACCTTGATGGAATGTAGCAGTACCAACAATGGAAAGTGGTTACTTCCTGGGTACTGCTTCCAAACTTTTTTTTAATTATTATTTTTATTGCAGATTCACAGGAAGCTACCAGCAATCAATCAGTTATTCCAGTTATTCACCAATATTAGTGCATCTCACAGTCGGTAGAGCAACACACAGCCATTTAGCCCACACCCCGGAGGTTGGTTGGCAAATATCGTTAGAGCGCTGGCGTTACAAACTCATATACAAATGTGAGCATCCAATGAGCATTCCAAGAATTTGCTTTTCTTTTTTAACCCCTCCCCCCCAGTGAACCAGTAAACGCATTGTTTATACCTCCAACAATACCGTCACGAAAATAGCAGCAGTTACACTTCTAATTCCCCCCTCCCCCATTCCCCTCAGTGCCAGTAGAGTCTTTCACAGTTCGGAGCCTCCGATTTCCGGTGCCTCCTGGCACCCTGCGCTTTTATTTTGTCTCATCTTATCCATCGCATTGGTGTCTAGTTTGTTTTCGTGTATTGACCTATACCTAACCTAAAAAACCCTCACACCCCCCCATCCAGCCCATGATAGTGACGCCACTAGGACCAAACTCTCCGGAATTTTTTGGGGCACCCCCTTGCCTTATAAGTAACCCTCTCGGCTGCCATATATAGATCCAATCCCCTCCTCCACTCCTCCAGATCCGGTAGTTCTGGCGCTCCCCAATGTTTTGCGATGTCCCTTTTTGCAACAACCAGTGCAAGGACTAGGAATGTGAGAAGTGGGCGAGTCAGGTCTACCTCATTAGTCATGCCTAGCAGTGCCAACTTGGGATCCTGTGGGATCGAAACCTCCAAGACCTCCTCTAATTCCTTGAATACCTGTGTCCAGTATGTTTGTATTGTGCCACACGTCCATATAGTATGATAGAAGTCCCCATCACACTGGTGACATCTAAGACACCGTGAGACTTCTACTTTCCCCATTTTGCTAAGACGTAGTCTATCATAGTAGGTTCTATGGAGTACATTAAATTGAATGAGTCGCAGTCTTGATTTGATTGCCACCTCACGGGGGTGTATCAACACTATTTCCCAATCCAGGTCTTCCATATCTCCCACCTCTGCCTCCCACGTGCCTCTGAGTTTTGCCAAGTCCCCCAACATATGATTAGTTAAGGTTTTATAGGTTAGGGAGACTGCCTTCTCCGGTATCTGCTCTTGGAGGAGCCGCCCCTCTAGTGGAGCATATTCTGGGACATCCGTGAGTGTGATGTTTTGGTTTCGCCATGCGTGCCGTAGTTGGATGTATTTGAACTGCTGTGTATTATGTAGGCCGAACTCTGATTTAAGTACTTGAAAAGATTTTAGCTCCCCTTTGGCTATCACATCTCCTATAGTGGAGATGCTGATGTCGTACCACCTCTGGAAACCTCGCAGCTTGTTAAGTTCTGCCAACCAATGGCAGTGCCACAGCGGTGTCTGCCGTGTGGGCTTCTTATCCCAACCCATGCGTCTTGTGGTCTTTGTCCATGCATTGAGTGTTATAGACGTTGCCGGGAGGAGGAATGCCCTTCTAGCGCCCCCGTAGAGATAACACAATAGGTTTTTGGACGCCATTTTTTCTCTCTCCAGGGCGTAGGTCGGATGGTCCGCCGGGGCGTGGAACCAATCATTAATGGGCGTCAGATGTTCTGCCCAGTAGTAGGCCTCTAGGTTAGGGAGCGAGATCCCCCCACTGTACTGGTGTCTCTGAAGCGTGGACAGAGCCACCCTAGCATGTTTGCCTAGCCAAAGAAAGGATCGCAAGTCTGCATAAATCCTGGTGAAGACCGCCGTAGGTACTGGATAATATTCGTTTTGTAGGGCGTAGAGGAATTTGGGTAGAGTGATCATTTTGTACATGGCCGCTCTGCCTAGGAGTGTGAGTGGGAGCTGTCTCCAATGGTCCATATCCGCTACCGCATTCAATATGATCTGTTCCAGGTTTCTTTGGAACGAGAGGGTCGCACTCAGGGTTATATAGATCCCGAGGTATTGGAAGCCTTTGGTAGTCGTCATTAGTCTCTCCGGCAACCTTCCCCATCGGTCTCGTCCCCCAGGGTCATAAAGGATAGACTTGTGCCAGTTTATTTTGTGTCCCGCCTGTCCGCCATAGTGTTCTAGTTCCCGAATAGCTCCGGGATGGTGGTCTCTGGTTTAGTTGTATATAGCAAGACATCGTCCGCATACAGCAAGATCTTTTCTTGTGTCGGGTCCGTGTCGTTGCTTGTAAAGCCCGAGATGCCCTCGTTTTGCCGGATCCAGGCTGCGAGTACCTCAATAGTGAGTGTAAAGAGGAGGGGAGACAGGGGACAACCCTGTCGGGTGCCTCTCTGAATCTGGAGCTCTCGCAACATATGCCCATTTACCCTTACCTTGGCCCTCGGGGTAGCGTAGAGAAGCTGGACCCACTTGACAAAGTTTGGTCCAAAACCAATCTTGTGAAGCACTGCAAATAGGAATGGCCAGTGTACCGCGTCGAATGCCTTCTCGGCATCTAAGGAAAGGAACCAATGTGGTTCGCTCCACTCCCGTACTTCCTGCAGCCAGTTATGGGTTCTCCTAAGGTTCAATTTAGTTGCCCTATCTGGTAGGAAACCTGATTGGTCTAGGCGTATAAGGCCTGGAATAACCTCTCTCAAGCGGACCGCCAAGATGGTTGCTAACAGTTTTACTTCCGTGTTGAGTAGGGAGATGGGGCGGTAGGAGGCACAATACTCTCGTGGCTTGCCCTCCTTGTATATCGGGACTATTGTTGCCATAGCTAGGTCCCGGAGGGAGCTCCCCCTCCTGGAAGGCACCAGTAAAGAGGCCTTTAAGATGGCGAGTCAAAAGATCCGCCGTGCGCTTGAAGAGCTCGGCTGGGAAACCATTCGGACCCGGGGTTTTGCCCGGTCTCATCTTGGCAATGGCGTCCGCAATGTCATCAGTCATTATGTCCGCCTCCAGCGCCTCCAGGGCCTCGGGAGATAGGACCGGTAGGACCGTCTGCTCCATATATTGTTGAGCTTCCTCACAAGTTACAAGATCACGCGTTGCATAAAACTGTTCATAATGCGTAGCAAATGCTTCCGCTATCTCGGTGTCGGTATTAACACTAGTCCCGTCGTGGTATCAATACTGTCTATCCACCTAGCCGCTCGCTCCCTTTTACTGAGCCACGCTAAGAGTTTGCCTGACTTGTCACCCACATCATAAAGGCGGTGGAGGGTGGAGAGGGATTGGGTCTTCGCCTCGTTAGTTGCCAATTCTCTATATTGTCTCTGGGCATCAAGTAGCCTTCTAAGAGTCTCGCTGTTTTTATGGATCAGATATTCCCTCTCCCATCCCAGGATAGCCTGTTCTAGGGCAGCAACCTCGGCCTGAAGTTTACGTCTTTCCTCTCCCAATCTGCATTTTATCCTATCTCGTAGTACCGGCTTTAGGGCTTCCCAGAGGGTGACACTCGATTCCACCGTACCCTCATTTTCTGCGATATATACCTTAATGTCTGTTCGAATGCCTCTCAGTATGGCTGGATTATGAAGGTCCCAGGCCACCAAGCGCCAGGAACCTGTGCCCCTGCCCTGGGTGTGTCCCACCCTCACAAACAGTGGCGAGTGGTCCGATATGCCTCTGGCCTTGTATTCTGCAATATCGTCTACCCTCAGGTACTGTCGGACCATGAAGACATAGTCCAGTCGTGAGAACACCCTGTGGGCCCCAGAGTAATATGAGTAGGTTTGCTGTGCCGGGTGTAGCCACCTCCAGATACCCGTAAGTCCTATAGTGGACATCTGACTGAACAGTGTGGTCTGGTGCCCTTCTCTCCCTGCGTCCCCGGATCTGTCGAGTCTTATATTCATAACATCATTAAAATCACCTCCCACCACTTGTATAGTGTCCGCTGTGTCTAAAAGGATGTTCGCAAGCGCTGTGAGCGTACGGGTCTGTAATTTGGGTGGTGCATAAACTGAAATTAGCGTGTACGTGCGTCTATTCCGGGTACCCTGTACTCCAGCGTATGTCCCCTGTGGGTCTATCCAGGTGCGTGTGGTGCAGAATGGTGAGGACTTATTAATAATGACTGCTACCCCTCTGGAATCCGATGTGTAGCCCGCATGAGCCAGAACTCTATATCAGCCTCTAGCGATGAAGGCACACTGTGTACCCTTGAGGTGTGTTTTCTGTAATAAGGTGACATCCGGGTCCACCTTTTTGATGTAGGCGTTCACTAGGCCCCTCTTGACCTTAGAGCCTAATCCGTTGACATTCCACGTCAGGACGCTCAGTCCCCTATCTCCCCAATGTGGAGTGTCTAAGGTACTTGCCATTGAAAGATGTGATGGTTGTGTGTGGTTAGACTCTGGCATGTGTACGTGGTGTGGAGGTTCAATATGCGTTGCTGCATTAACTCAACTGTTGTCTCCCCCCCAACTTTTCCCACCCATTCCCCTACCTGAATGAACTTGATATCCCCCCTCCCACCCCTCTCCCCACCTCCCTCCCCTTCCAGTCTTATCCTAGCACAGGACATAACTTTCCGTAAGAGTAGGCCTGTCGCCCACTCACAGATCCCTCCCTTCAGAAAACCAAAAAACAGTAAAACGTGTAAAACAGAGGCGTGTCAACTTGCATGCTGCCATTTCCATTCTCCAAATGCTCCATCGTTCAAAGGGCGTGTCAACTTGTGTGTACCTCAGCTTCGCGCTGCATGCTCAATGTCCCAAACCACCAGTGTTCATGATTTGGAGTCTTGAGTCTCTGAGTCGGGCGCACTATGCTGTCCAGACAAGTCTTATTCCAGCACTCGGATCTCCTCAACCAACGGATGAACAGATTGTCCCCCCTCCTCCTCTTCCTCCCCACCAGACGTGCGGCTATCGAGTCCTTCCTCGTCTTTGCCCTCTGAGCGAGCAGTGGATCGTAGAGCGACAAATCTCGAGCCCGCCTCAGCAGCACCTTTCGGGGAGGCCGAACGTCCTTTACGCGTATTTCCCATACCACGGCCTCGATAAGCTGTCGTCGGGGTTTGTCTCTTAGACCTCCTGGATTTCAATCTCTGTGCCTTCGGTATTTCCCACTGGGTTGTGTTTCGCAGGGACCTGTCTAGCAGATCCCGTCCGACGGTATCTCTGCTGTTGAGGATCGGACGCTCCTCCAGCCAGTGCCAGGCATCCTCTGGGTGTGTGAAGAAGAGTGACTGTTCCTTATATAACACCTTATGTTTCGCTGGAAAGAGGAGCATGTACGAGATCTTTAAGTCTCTAAGTTTCGCCTTTACGGCATCGAAAGAGCGGCGTTGTTTCTGGACCTCCTGACTGTAGTCCGGAAAGACCATGATGTGTGCGTTTTCTAGACGGATCTCACCCAGTTTCCTCGCCTCTCGCAGAATCAGGTCTCTGTCAGCGAAGTTAAGGAAACGCGCAATGACCGGTCGCAGTCTTGCCCCCTCCGGCGGTTTTGCTAGGAGGTACCTATGCGCCCTCTTAATAATGAAGCAAGGTGAAAATTGTACCGCTGGAAAGGTTTCCAGCAGCCAGGAGTGGAGGAATGACACCATATCCGCCTTCTTGATCCCTTCCCTAAATCCAACAAAGCGGAGGTTATTGCATTGTGCTCTATTTTCGGCGGCGTCAACCTTCCATATTAGTTGGCGGTGGGATGCCTTGAGCTCCGCCATGTCTTTTCGCAGGGTAGTGATTGAATCCTTGGCCTCGCCCATCCGGGTCTCAGCAGAACTCACCCTGTCGGATAAGTTTCAGAAGTCCTGCCTCAGGAGTGTCACCTCAGAGCACACCTCGCCTATCTTGACCTCCAGGGCCACTCGGGATTCCTGGATATCGGCTTGCGAAGCCTGGATGGCCCCCATCAGCAATTCGGTGTCCGAGCGCACGCCTTACGCGGCAAGAAGGCCCTCCGACAGCTGTCTCGGCGCGGCAAAATTGTCCATGGGCCTTTGTTTAGGCACTTTAGGTGGTATATCCTTCTTCCTCATGGTTTGCAGGAGTAATGCGTCAAGTACGCTGGGCAGACGGTAAATCACTATACCTCCCGGGCGCTAGTCGCGGCCTGGAGGATGGTCCTCCGTATCCGTGGTCCCTCGGGTGTGCTGGGGTCAAAGAGCCTCACCTTGTAGTGGGTCCCTGTCGTCTCCTTCCCGTCTTTCGTGGTCACTGGTGAGTGGTGCCAGGCAGGTCTACCAAGCACCCCTTCTCCGATGTTCACTTCCAAGAGTTGTGCACCCAGCCCCGGGCCCCTTTCACTGCTCTGGACCGCCACTCCGTCGTGGGACTCAGTGGGGTGGGGGGGCACAGGGGTACAGATTCTCCACTGTCCAGGTTATCTGCAATGATTGGTGTTTCTTATGGGTATTAACGGTATGTGGCAGGTGTATGAGGCGGTCCCCGAGGCGGTCTCCAGCGCCTCCGCAGTCACTGGGAGACAATGTCGTCCGGGCACCCCACCAGGTGACTGTCTATGCGTGGCAGTATGGTCGCAGAGCGTCGGGGCCGCCACAGGGTCCCAGGCCGGGTCAGGGGCCCCTCTATCCTCGGTTTGCGGCTCCCCCCGCCATCTTAGTGTAACCCCGGGTTCAGCGCATTTCCACCGCGGTTCCACGGGGGTTCCTCCACACACCCAGTCTCTGGCCAGGCCGACGCCTCCTGTGTCACCGCTCCTCACCTCATGGGCCCCTCCGGCAGGGTGTCGATGATCACTCGGCACCTCCCGTCACTTCATAGGCGCCGCCGCCGCCATGTTGGTGAAGGGGTGATCTTCTCCGGAGCTCCCCAACCGGAGGCGTCCAGGCCTGGCGATCGTTGCCCTGATAGTGCTGCCCTCCTCTCCCGTTGTGGGGACCTGTCGCCGGATTCGAGAGCCGAGTTTCAGCCCCTCGCCGATGTCCGGGCGCCACGGCCGCCATCTTGCCTTCGGCCGGGCGCGCAAAGCAGTATCAGAGAGTCCGCGTATGAGGCGTTGCGGTCAGTTACTCCTCTCGTTGCTCGCCTCCGTAGGGTCGCGGTGTGTCCCTGATTCGTCCTTATTAATTCAGTGGCATTTGGAGTAGTTATAATGACGGATTTCTAGGCAGCCCGCCGAGAGCTCCGGAGCCCCACGTCCTAGCACGCCATGGTGTTGGCCACGCCCCCTACTGCTTCCAAACTTATCCCGATTATGTCATGGTGTTGCCCATGTTAGCTGAAATGTTATTAATTGTTCCACAAGTACCCACTAGTTGGCTTCCTATTTTCCTTTTACTACTTCACATTGCTGTCATACTTGTACCACTTCGCAAGCTTTCAATGTCAGTAAAGATATCAAGACCACCTCCACTGACCATTCACTTCCATGGGGCCAATTTGTCCATGTGCAAACAGATTTCGTTCAAGTGTCTCAATATTTTTCTTATGTGTAGGTTCTAGCTCTTGTGTGCATGTTTGCTGGATAGATTGAGACCTACTGTTGAGCCTGAGCTACTGCTATCACTGTAGTTAAGAAATTGCTCCAAGATTTAATTCTTAGGTTTGGAATACCCTGCAAATCGTAAGTGACAAAGGAACTCACTTTATGTCCTATGCAGTTGAGGAGCTGTGTAACGTTTAGAGACTGAACACCACTGCACTGATCACCTCGAGTCCTCTGGAAAAGTTGAATGGTACAATGAGACCTCAAAAAGCATAATAGCTTTTTGCAGAAAATGTGTTTAAGTGGCCCAACTCTCTACCTTCGGTAATCAAGCCACCCCTAACCAAAAGACTAATTTGGCTTCATATGAAATTAGTTTAGGTCATCCCATGCTAATTTCTCCTTCTCCTCCAGCGTGTCCAGCTTTACTTGATTTGCACTTGAGTGATGATGTGACTGTAGAGTACTGCAAACAACTGATTTGCTTTCCCAACATCTTACATTTGGAGATAAAAGTTGTCTTGCCCACCAGCCCAACAGAAGATTTGCAACCCAGGAACTGTGAATATCCATAAATGAATATCTGCACCACAGCCTCATTGGCAATACCTCTACCACATCCCGCTCACCATGAACCCCAATGTGAAGTGCCACAGACTGCGTGCTGGACCCACACACCTGACTGCTTGTGAACTAAAGCCATGAAGCTCTCCTACACCTGCACGCAAAAGCAACCAAGCACTTCTAATTCAGCACTTCTGATCCTGTGTCGGCTCCTCTGAACCACAGTTCTTCTGCATGCCCTTTCTCCCTAATTTGCACTGCATCAACTACATCAGAATGCAACACCTTCTCTAGCGCCTATTGCTATTGAATGCAACATTATTGGGAAGCCTCCCATCTACCTCCTCCCTTAATTGGTCTTGCCAGCCTTCTTCACTTCACACTTGTTTTGCTGGTTCGCCCTATGGGTATACCTGGCAAAAGCAGGCAGCGAAATGAAGCAATCAAACTTACGGAGTCTGCTACCTACCTTCAGGACAACTGTTCATTTCACAAGAACAATACTTTCCTGCACATTTCTGCAAAAGTTTCTTTTGGACTCACACTTGAATGGTATGGTCTTGGTAGGTTATAATCAATTTAGCTCATCTCTAAACCTTTACACTTGTGTACATGGATTTTTGTCAATTCTGCAGACAACCTTCTCAGTGCCCTTTTCACAAGCTATACACAGCTATTGACTTTATGTTAAGAGGTAGGCACGGACAGTTTCAGCTCAAACCCACTTTAAACAAAAGCTTACAGTGGTGAGGATTTATTCTGGAGACCCTCTCACAGCAGATGTCCAAAAATCAGGAGTTTAAAAAAAACAAAAAAAACTGGGGGTTATTTTTGGTTCACGCCCTCCAGGAGACATGGGCAGTTATACTGCCCTCCATTACAGGCTACTCATATCACCATAAACCTGTGGAAAAGCCAACAAAATGTGGTCATCCTGCCGGGGGATGGCTACTTATATCACATTGTATTTTACAGAACAGATCAAGATGCTACCTGAACTCTGATCACATCCATTATCAGTTCAACGTTTAGGTGAGCCTTAATTATAATTAACGTCTACATCCAACTAACTCCTATGCTAAAAAGCAAAGTTATTAAGAGAATTACATCAATCATCCAGAATCTTATGAATCAATCACCAGAACCCGAATTCATCATCACTGGTGACTTCAACATGAACCTTATTAGAAATCTAGTTATAAATTATATCTATTGGAATATACAGCTTCAAGTATCGAATCTAAGAAAACGGGAACACAAACGTGGGAAAAACGTTGTGCTGGACGTTGAATATCTTGGGATGAGGGCTCTCAATGGCATACTACCTGGCAACTACCCGACAAACCACTTATTGTGGCCCACGGTCTGAGTCCATTCTTGAATATACTTTGGCATCTCTCCCCCTCTTTCCTGCTATCTGTTCTTTCCAAACTGCTGAAGGGTCAGAAAGCGACCATCTCCCACAAATTCTGGGTTTAGATTTGGAAAGAGAGGTTGCTGAGAGCAGAACTACCATGCATGGTTCCCAATTTACTATAAAATATAAGAAACCGAGATGGTCTGAAACGCCCATATTAAAGATTGCCAACAGTGCTAAGGCTATAATAGCAGAGTGTTAAGGGCTAAATTTGGATCATATATCAACATAGCACCAATTTACAACTGACCTACTTTCAAGTGGCAATCAAAAGACAGGGGGTGTCCCAGGACAAAACTAGGGGAGCGACAAGAAAAATGCCTGTCGCTTGGTAAAGAAGAAGTCACTGAGGGTCGTTTGAAGGGGATGTGATAAAACAAGAAACAACCTAGAGATGTTAAGACCTGCAAAGAAAGAACATAGGAAAGCTATTTGGGGCGACAACAAAAAGTAATGGACAACTTCTGGGCAAAGCTGTACTACGCTAGCCAGCAACCCAGTTTTAGGAATTCATGGGCAACTGTAAACAATTTAAACTGATAATGGAAGGCCCTAAGTAACATTCCGATCTGGCAAGAGAACTGGGCGGCCTACTCCATAAACACTTTCCGATAGCAAAAGACTTACCAACTACAATGTCCTAGGAGGCACACCCCACTCTGCCACTGTCAGCGTGCTCTGTCCCTCTAGGTATCAAATGGTCTACCCATCCATGTTATGGCTCCTTCCCAAGCCACAATTCCATCTGCAGGATGCCTATGACCATGACTTTGCAGCCCGCCCTCCCCTTAAAGCTCTTTAACTACAAGGTAAATCCTCTCAAGATACTGTCTTCCACACTGCCTCTAACCTAGAGGAAGCATGTACCTTTGAACACCAAATTGTAAGGGTAATCAAAAAAGGAAGGAGAGATGGTGCCTCTGGCTCCAATGCAATATCACAGACTAGCTATAAACTGACCTGCAGTCCTGGGCCAGAAATTGTCCGCTATCTACTCCAATGCAAAACTGACCAGAAATATACCCGATTTGTGGTAAGGCACTGTCATCTTTCCAGTATAAAAGGGGGGGACAAGACTTTGCCAGAGAATTACCATCTTATCACACTTTTGAACAATGAAGCAAAATATTTTACAATGCTTGTTTTACAGGACTTGACCGCATGGGCAGATGCAAAACAGATAATTCCAACAACTCAAACTGGTTTTAAGAGAAGCTCTGGCACACTAACAAAATGTTGGCTCTGTCATTCGTATTGGACCAAATGGAAAAGCAAAGTCATACAACTTGTCCATGCTTTGTCTACCAAAAGGACGCTTTTGACTGTGTAAATCGAGCAAAGCTCTGGAGGCCTGGAACATGCCGTCTCATCTGCTTAGAATCATAGAGTCTATCCATAGCTGTACTTGGGTGTGGATCAAAGTCTGAAACGGCTCTCTTCTGTAAAGAAAGATCTATACACATCAAGGCTTAAAGCAGGGGTGTGTGCTGGCACCATATCTCTATAATCTCTTTATGGCTGACCTCTCCCCAGCCCTTGACGCAACCAACAGTCTCACGCCTCACCTCAGGACATTTGTGCTGAATCATTTACTCTACGCAGATGATGTAGTCTTGCACAGCCAAACTAAAGTAGGTAGGTCCCCGGTAGCTTGTTTCCTTCCCAGTATAAGAATTGGCTTGGTAGTTTGGTCTGCCCTGTTCCCATGATGCACTGGGCCAGGGTCAGACTAATTTGCATATAGCCAAGTTCTGAGCTGGGACGGTGCAGTGAACTGAAAAACGGTGATGGATCAAGCCCTGATCTTTGGACTGGGTAAGAGTGGTCTGCTTAATTCAGACACTCTGTTCATCACCACCCCCTTTTCTGACGTTTATGCTTGCACACCTTGGACACAGTAAAAGAATATAAGTACTTAGGAGATCTACTGGATGATAAGGAAACCTTCAAGCAACCTCTGCGGGCAATCTCCAATAACAGTAGTGCCTTAATTATGGTCTTCTACACTCTATATAAAAGGTTGAAGGGCCCAACCATCGACCCATTATTGAGGGTAAGGGCGACAAAAGTCTTGTCAGCTTTAACTTACGGCAGCGAGGCCCTTCATGGTTGAGACACAGCCCTACTGCATCACAATAAACTTCAATGAAATGTATACCAGCAAGCCCAGAGCTCCTTCTCTAGCCAGATACGATTGGAGTTTGGTCTTTCGAGGCAATCAATTAGTATGGAGAGAGCAATTGTCAAGTGCTGCTTTAAGCTAAAACATTCAGAGGCTAGCACTCTAAATAACATCCTATGGTCACAATAATAATAAGAAAGGGATTTATAGACCGCCTACCAATTTCTAAAGAAAGTGCCCCAACACTGAGGAATAGCTCCAAAAAATAGGTCCAAGTGACTTACCATAAACAGCACCACTCAGATCGATCTAAATAACAAGGTTTTTAGGTTTTTACGAAATGATCGTTCAGTTTTTTCCTGTCTGAGAGAAAGGGTAAGAGAATTCCACATTGTGGATGCCAACAGACTTCGGGCATATTATCTAGGGTTGGCGATAATTATCGCCGAGCACGCTTAGCGCGCTTTCCTTTATCGCCAGCTATCACTGGAATATCTCGCCAAGCTAGCTCTGTATTACCAACGCTCAGCGCTATGGCGATAAATATTCCAGTGATAGCAGGCAAATGGCCATACATCACCTAGAAAACCGCGATGTCCCTCCCAAAACTGCGATGATCTTGGTGATAAGGCCCTGTGGCCTTAACCCCATAATCCACCTCCCATGTTAGATATGACTAACACAGGAATTTAGCAGACGTTAAATTCCTGCGTTAGGCCAGAGGTAGCACGATTATTATCATTTCTACCCCTCCTTGCTAATATCGCGAAGCTGCCTTCGCAATATTTCCCTATGTTGTTTCTGTCAGCCACGCCTATTCTGCGTCTCATTATCGATGCGTAGTGAGTGGTGACAGATACGGAAGATAAATCAAGGATATACGCGCTAGCATGTCCTAGCTTTTAATGCGACAGAATTATCCCGACTTTTCGGCCGAAAATGGCCGCTAAAGCGGCGATAATTCTCTTGATAATGTGCCACTAAAAGAGCAGCCCCTGATGAGCGCTCTTTCTACAGCAAGAATGCAATCCAGATAAGCTCCTGCTGATCTAAAATTCCTTCTGGGAGAATAGGGTGTAACCAGAGAATGCAGATAACGAGGGCCTTTGCTGTTAATAATTTGATGACAGTGACAAATTGCTTTAAAAAAGATCCTTTCCCTCACAGGCAGCCAATGCAGTTTAGGAAGAGCAGGGCCCAAAAATCACCTTGGAAGATTCAGCAATAAACGAGCTGCTGCATTCTCTACACGCTGGAGCCTCATCGGTCGAGACTGTGAGACTACCAGATACAAGACATTATGGTAATCCAGCCTATATGTGAGTAGGGCCTGGACCACTGTCTTTTTAAGAGTTTTTAAGATTCTGAAGCATTTTCCAGCCAGAGCTGTCATCAAACCAGATGCCAAGATGCAAGGATGGAAGTTAATGTTAGCTCATTTGTCTATCACCCATCCAAAAGTAAACAGCATGGTTTCCTATGACACTCTCACGGAGATAAAAGTCAAATCTTCCATTAAAAGACAGTTAATGGTCGAAGAGAGTTGAATGGGCACTGAGCATGGTCAATAGTCATTTGCATTAGATCCAGGAAATGTAACTTTTAGTTCTTAGCAGTCGCGGCCCTTTGTTACGGGTGGAGGGGCCAGGCCGCCTCACCTTTTTCTCGACAAGAGCACCTGTCATACTCTCCTTCTTCAGGTCGGCAGCCATTACGAGACATGCACTAAATGCGCAGGCTCCTGGCTCCCTCAGCGGAACTTTGCCGGACTGAAGATGTCAAAGCTCCTGTGGATGTGACCTCTGCAGAGTGGTAAAGCACCTCAAGTCCCTCCCTCCCATAACAAGGGGGAGTGTTCCAGTGCTTGAAATGGAAAAATGGAAGTGCAGGTACTCTGTAACAGAGTGCCTGCTTGTTTCTGAGAAGTGCCGGTACTCTCCAATTAAAAGTATTGCATTTCTCTTGAGAAGTGCTGGTACTATCCCTCTCAAAATAAAAAAGTGCAGGTACTTCGTACCGGACAGTACCGGCCCATTTAAAGCACTGGAGTGTTATTGACAGACACGGACCTGATCGCTTCAGTTTTTTGCCCTGAAGTGCCCAGGGCCAAGTGTAAAGCAGTGAAAGCTTGTCATAGAGTGGGTGTGGGAAGCAACTGACTGACCCCATCCCAGTCTTTGACAAGGAAAGCACTGCTGTCTCCTGTCATTGGCTGACCTAAGCTCAGCCGATGAGAGAAGTCTTCAGTCCCAACTCTCCTGGGACCTTCGAGGCTACCCTCTCTGAGACCTGCAGCAGGCAAATGTATTTTTTTAAAATATTTATTGCGTACGTGAGTGCACGTATGAATATTTGGGAGTGAGTGTTGTGAATAGGTGTGTGTGAATACATGAGTATCAGTGTGCGTGGATGTGACCTGCCAGCCCGCCCACTTCCCTCCTAAATTACCAGCCGCCGCTGCTTCTTAGATGTTTCCATATTGGACAGATGTTGCCAGTGTCTCAATAGCAAGGCTCTCAAAGCCCTTTGTTGGTTTTTGCACACTTCCCCCATGCACCTGTATGCCCACCCAGGCGCTTTCATTGCCCTCCCAGATCAAGAGTCCTGGAGACGGGCCTGTATGTAACACTGTGAAAACACGTGTTCTGTTGCCATTCCCAGCAATTGTTTATCCTCTTTACTGCATTACATAGTTTCAACAAGTTCCTCCCAAAAACAGGGGGACAAAATACGCCTGTTTGCAGTCAATGCTCTCCTTAGTCCCTCTGGCTACGCTAATCCCATTTAAAAGGTAGCTGTGTTTTGATGTGTGATAGGGTGGATTACTGCTTTTTGTTTGTTGTTTACACTGATGTCAAGACATCTCTGAGTAGCCTAAACTGAGGAATTATCACTCACCTTTGAATGCCTGCAGTTTAAGCATCCTTCCATTACACTTTCTGTGATACTTTAAAAGGGATGACTGCAGTGGATTAGCCGACTATTTCAGCACAGTTGGAAAACATTTGCAGTACATTTTCGAGCTCCCTGGAAATGTGGTCAAAACACCTTTTGACAAAGGGGCATATTACCAAGCATTAGCAATAATTATCGCTATTGCTTGGTTAGAGACATGCGGCGATTTTTATCGCAGATAAACCTTGGTATTACCAAGTTTTATCGCAAATGCGATAAAAATCGGCCGCAATGCATGAATATCGCTGAAAAGTCAGTGATATTCAGGCATTACCGAGCTAATGCTCTTAGCCATGTTATCCACCTCCTATTGGATAACATGGCTAAGAACTGCTCAGGGGCAGGTGTTAGCTTTTGGAGATATTCGCGCTTAGCGCGAATATCTCCAAAAGTTGGTAATAGGAGATAGCGATGTTAGCGACTGTTTCCAGTCGCTAACTTCTTGGCACGCCCACTTTGCATGTCATTAGTGATAAATATCACTGACATGCAAAGCGGGGCCCAAGATGGTCGCTATCTCCTACTAGCTGTCGCTAACTGGTGTTAGCGACAGCAAGGTAATAGGGAGATAATTTTATCTCCGCTTTCTTGGCTTTTAAAGCCAAAAAAGCGGAGATAAACCCCCTTGATAATATGCCCCAAAGTCCCATATCACGATCTGCTCTTTCAGATTCCCCATTGAAAAAAATGTCTAAAAAAAGTACTATTTCCTCACGTCCTGTTGCCCTTTACAAAATGATGCTTATTCTGCTCACTCAATTACATAGCTCTTATAAATTGTTCTTGAACCTATACTGCCACAATGCAAATCAACACTGTGCTCCTCATTCTCATTGAGCCTGCAGCTGCCTTGATCACCTCTCCACTTGCAAGTTCTTTATGTCTGGCCATCTACACCCACTTTTTGCATTCAGCAGATGACCACGGCGATTTTCACATAGTTATTGATTTGCCGCATTTGCCACATAATCCATCTGCAAAATAATCTGCAGATTTTAAGAAAAATACATTTTGTTTCTAGTTTAAACGATTCAAAAGTTAGTAAAAATGCAGCAAAACTTGTTTCCGCGCAGTGGAAGGCCCTTTGCAAGACTGGACTGGTCAGGCTTCTGTTGCTTATTGCTATATTTGGGTGTTACCCCGTACTGATGAGGTGCAACCAATGCTCTGAGAGTGTTACCAAGTTTAAAAATGAAGATGCAGTAATACAATTACAAAATGTGCCGGATTATGCTGCATAATTTGGCTGTTTCTTGCCGCATAATTTACTCAACCTTGCCACATAATTTGGCCCTCTCTTGCCACATAATTCCAGTGGCCCTGCTTATAGATCAGAACTTCTTAACCTTTTGACTGCTGAAGTTCCCAATTAATTATAACTGTAATCCGGGGACCACCACTGAGTCATTATTCAAAGCCCGGGACCACCAGACTAAGTAATTTCTATAATTTACACCTTAAAACAAGACACAAAAATACAAAATCAAGCATACACTAAATATTGAAATATTTTGTTTAGGTCACAATGAAATAAAGTAAAACGTAAAAATGTTAAAAATAAATAAATGTTGCTCGTTTATTTGTATATACTTTACTAGTTTTAATTTATTATTTTTAATATCATTCAATATTTGAAAAGAGTTGTGGTCCTCTTGAGTAGGCCTCGCAAACCCCCAGTGGTTCCTGAGTCCAAAGGTTAAGAACCACTATTGTAGATGTTATACTTACTACATCTCTCCATTCCCTTGTATCCTGATACATCCTCAGCCTCGGTTCCACAGAATCATAGTAATGGCAAATCAATTAAAACATAAAAAAATACAAACCATTCTGCCTGCCGAAATAGGATCTATAAAAACTGAGATTCAATTTTATAAAAGTGACAATGAATTAAATTAAAATGCAGGTGTTTCTAAGCATTCTTACACACATGGTACAATCCTGCTCGTAGAGTAATCGTGAAAACATATACGAGAACATAGGAAATGAGCAGAAAGGTACCGGATATCAGTAGAACACTACAAATGACCACTTATTTTCATTTCAACCAACAACATTTGTCAGGCCCTAAACATGAACTGCTTTTGGGTTTTTAGGTGAAGTCCTAGTGAGAAGCCCTATCCTACCCACACAAAAAGTCCATTGGCACACCGTTACCATAGTTCCACCTGAATCATGTTTTCCCTACCATGCATACTGCCTTGTCTGAAAAGCCAGACTACAATGCTTCTATCAGAGAAGGTGATGCATTTACATAAAACCCCCTATGACGTAAATAACTAATATTAAGTATGTGTTACAGTTATTCTGAATTTCCGATCGTGATTTTGCAGAGGGTGAAGCTTCCACGAGGCCTTAATCTCATTATTGGAACCTCTGTGGACACTAACTGCCTGATTAAAACCTCAACATAGTGTCTGTCCATGAGGGCAGCTGTCTGTGACACCTGACAGACCCTTTCGAAACTGATACAAAGCTGTATTAGCCCATGTGATTTATATAAAATGATGATGGGGAGCTCCAGTCACTGCAGAAGACCTTGGATATGCCGAGTCCTAATCCCTTCTGGCAACCCTCTGTGGTTCTCTAAGAATTACATTCAAATCCACACATGGATCAGTTAAAGGATTGTTGCACTTAGTAAGTACATTTTATTTGCATCAGTTAATAAAAAAACCTTGCAATAAATATGTGCAAAACATTCAAGTCAAAAGGATCAGTTTAAAAAGATAGGAACTAGTTCAAATGTGTCAAAATGTCTCTGCATACAGCCAGCTAGTATATATTAGTGTCTAAAGCAAATCAAGAGGAAGAGAGCATCCAGCAAATGTACATGTAAATAGGGCAAGACCCCACATAGTTTAAGAAACAGGTTAAACGACTTTAGAGTGCATACACCAGCTTTATGAGGCGCTCTTATGAAGCCACATGGAGCCAGGATAGCCTGAGGGTGTGATAGGAGTGCTCTCCCTGGCTGGTAGCTTGACATCTGGAGCAGGCAGCGAGTTGTTGTTCTTTACTTAACACTGGACCATATTCAGCGCTCTTTGTAGCTGACTTATTTTTTGTTTGAATCTAGTAAGATATTTCAATGTTGGGTCATCAGGTGGTAGGCAGGCTATGATGGCCAGCAACTGATATCCTGGTAGGCACTGAGGATATATTACAGTGGTGCATGTAGGCTTTGTGTACATATGGTTTATGTCACTGCCTTTTCCTATGTACTTGTTTCAATTCTGTGAGCAGGTGGCCGCTCAACATGGGTGAGGGGAGTACAAGGCACATGGCCTATGATGCACTGCTTATGACTTCACATATTACTTCATTGATGACATCTGAAATATATGCAAGTTGTACTTCTATACTTTAGTCAGTTACTTATAAATGGTGAATATCCGTAGGGGTGGTTTGGTTTTTAAGCATTCGTTTTTTATCTTATTAGAACCTTTGCATATAACTCCACTTTAACCTTTCAGTAAATTTCTTCATGAAACTTTCCAAAAGAAAGGTTCATCCACGGAAGCTTCTTCCTGGAAAGTTTCGGGTTGATCTGTCATGAGGGGGGATGAGAAAAGAGGAGGGGTCCCAAAATGTGTTTTCCCCCACACAATTTCACATAGGAACTTTTGATTATGCAACAGCCAAAACAACCGAACCAAATTAACCAAATTTGGCAGAAAGCTAGATATTTACCTAGAAAGTGTGCCTGTTGTGACTTGGTGAAAATCCATTAAGCAGTGTGACAGAATTTAGGCTTCAAAATGTATAGATATTTCTTCACACAGTACCACAGACAGAGTACAGAGGTAGAAAACCTGAAAGGAGGTATTTTGATTGGCTGGTCCCACAGGCCTCGGACCAGTCCTATGAGAATGAGCACTGTGATTGGCTCACCACAACATGAAGAGAAATGTTGCGGCCGCCATTTTAGGAACTGGGGACTCTGTCACAGTGTCCTGAATATTAAACCAAAACAACATATATGGGGGCAAAGCAGGGGCACACTGATCTCCTGGCCTTTGTGCGGTCAACCCTAAAGTAAGTAAGTAAGTAGGTAAAAGCTTATAGAGCGCATGAATGCCGAGGCGTCTTAGCGCTATAGCAGGAAACGAGTTAGAGAAGGATGAGTGCCTTATTTCTGCAAGGAGAATAGCCAGGTCTTCAGCCTTTTTCTGAACAGAGGTCTGGAAGGTTGTAGCCTGATGTAGTCTGGTAATTCATTCCATAGCGGAGATGCTCAATATGTCAGGCTTCTCCCTCCAAATCTAGCCTTTTGTATTCTAGGTATCTGGACTACACCTTTGTTAGCAGATCTGAGATTATGCAGTGGAGTGTACTCACAGAATAATTTCTGTAGATCTGTTGCTCCACCACCAAACCGTGCTTTATGTACCAGGCACAGTGCTTTAAATTCGATTTGCTGTTGCACTGGTAGACAATGAAGAGTTCTAATGCTGCTAGAAATGTGGTGGTATTTTGGAATGTTAAGCAGCATTCTAGCTGCAGCGTTTTGCAGAGATTGTAGTTTAGACAATTGGCGCTTGTTTATGCCCAGGAAAAGGGTGTTACAATAGTCAATCTGTGAAAGGATAAAAGCAACTACAACTAATTTTCTGAGGTTTGGGGGAATAAAAGGGAACATTTTGCATAGAATTTTTAGTTGGAAGAAGCATGGCGATATTAACTGAATAATCTGGCTTCTGAAGCTTAGTTGGTCATCAAGAAAGATTCCCAAATTCCTGAACTTTATTGCGGATACTGGGCATTGACCTGCCTCCGCCGGCCACGACTCTTGGTTCCAGAGCGGTGACCCAGTCCAAAACTCCATAACCTCTGTTTTACCCGTGTTTAATTTAAGGTCGTTCTGGTGCATCCATTCCATATTATGTTTCAGACAGCCATGAAATCTCCCTGCCACGGTTTCTGCACTTGAAGAGATGGAGATAACAAGTTGAGTGTTATCGGTGTATGATACTAATGAGAAAACATTGCCCCTGGTCAGCTCAGCCAGGGTTGTAACATAAATGATGAATAACGTTGGGGACAATGCTGACCCCTGGGGGCCTTCACAGGGGAGGGAAAATGTCTTGGATTTAAAATTGGACTACCACACCCTCTGCTCCCTTGTCAAGAGGAAAAAGGAGAGAAGGCTTAAAGCCTCCTCCTTGATTCCTATAGCCTTCAGCCTTTGAATTAATACCTGATAGTTCACGGTATCAAATGCGGCTAATAGGTTAAGTAGGAATAGCATGGCTTTTTCTCCGCCATCGAGTTGTCTACATATTTCCTCAGTGGCCATGATTAGGGCTGATTCGGTGGAGTGCTGTCGTCTAAAGCCATGTTAGGAATGGTCTAGGATGTAATTAAGCTCAAGACATCCTGTTAGGTCTTTATTCATAGATTTTTCTAAGATTTTAGCTACTAATGGTAGGCAGGATATGGGCCGATAATTTTCAACCACATGGGGGTCCAGGGATGGTTTCTTTAAAATCAGCCTAATACATGCTTTCTTCCAGGGGGTGGGGAAGATTCCTGCTCTGATTATGTTATTCAGAAGTAGAGCACGTTGCTTACTGATCTTATCTGAAACCAAATGTATTATAGCAGGAGGGCAAGGGTCTGTCGGAGACCCGGATTTTGCGGCTAGTAGCGGATCATTTACTTTTTCCGCTGATAGAGGGGTGAAGCTACTCAATTGACTAGCCGTGGTCAGCCTGTTTACGTCAGCTGGCCCAGGTGACCTGGTATTACTGGAATTGGGGAGCTTTCCTGCAAGTTCGTCATAAATCAATTGTACTTTAGTCTGGAAGAAGCTTGCCATTGTATTGCTTAGAATTTGGTCAGGGACACATTGATTTTCTTGGTTTAGTTTGGACAGAGCTCTGACGGTCTTGAAAAGCTCTCTTGAGGAGTTTTTGGCCCCCTCAATTTTGCTAGTAAAATACTTCCTTTTTGAGTTTTTTATAGCTTCCTTGTACTCCTGAGGGTGAGTTTGTAAGAAAGTTTGCTCTGTTCACTATATGGTACCCTCCCGACCCTCTCTAAGTGTCTGCAGCTAACTTTTATGGCTTTACGGTCTGGATTGTACCAGGGGGCGAAGCACTCTTTCTCTGTTGTTTATTTAGTCTTTTAAGGGAAAACTGATCCCTGAGGGTTAAAGTGCATAAACATTTTTTTAGGTTGCTGTGGACTCGCAGTATTCTTGAGGAATTATTGAGTGAGTAACATAGGAAAAAACGACAAATAAAGCATTCTGATTGACTGGTCCTGCAGTACTGGGACCAGTTTCATGAGATCGAGTGCTGTGATTGGCTGGCCATAACATGAAGGGAAATTAACTGGCCCCATTTAAGGACTCAGGAACTTGGTCTCTGTATCCTGAAAATTAGCATAAAACAACATATAAGGGGGTATGGTGGGGTACTCTGTCTCCTTTCCCCTTGTTGCGGGGCAGGGGTTCCTATAGGGACCAGGATGCCCCCGGAGGCAAAGTGGGAAAAAAAATTCAGTGCTGCCCTCATACACATTTTCTCAGGTGTATTGCCAAATTATTGCAAGATTACTCTAGGACCAGAAAAAGACAACAAAAAAGTTTCTTTCTAGTGCTATCTTACAAAAATGCATGATGCAATTAAAGCACTTGAAGCAGCAGCAAAAATCAGAACATAGTATGGTTTTGCAAAAGAAAGCACAAAAGAGAAACGTTTTAAAATGCACTAAGAGACTGTCTATACTGGTTGACAAGAGGTGGAAAGGATTCAGTCACATGACGGGCAACAATTTAATTGAGGTACTTCCTGACAGGTGATTGAGTCTGAACCAGTCCCGTCAGCCACCTGTCTCATCATTAATATTCAATCAGTAGGTCACCACCTTGCCAGTATTTTACTGGCCTGACCTGCATTTTAATTTTAACGCCAGTAAAACAAATGTGAAAATAAAAAAAATACCTGTATTTTGTTCCACTTTGCTACAAAGTTATAACAAAAACTACATAAAGAAATCGCTTCAACAGTTCTTTAGAGATGTCTAAACTATTTCCAAAATATCTTTTGAAATAGGGGTGCATTGCCGGGCTGAAAGTGAATGAAATAATTTTGTACAAACTTATATTCAGACCCCAGCTGGATGCCCTGCCAAAATCGACTGAAGGGAAGAAGTATGTGCGAATTTTGCATATCTGCGGTCCGCGAATTCGCGCAAAATCACAAAAAAATCCGCAAATTTGTGGATTTTCCCGCAAACTCGCAATTTTTTTTGCCATTCGCACTCTACTCAACTGGAGTACTTTCTACTGGCTAATCAGTAAGTGCTACCTCGTTGGGTAAATGTAAGGTGCTTTTCCTACACTGCAGCTGCGTAAATGGCCAGAAGATTTGTCTCCACTGACCATGTGTGCCTGTAACTTTGCCACCGCGCCAAAAGGCGCTGAGGTCCCTTGAGTGAGCTGTCCATCATAGTTGGGAAAGAGCGGGAAGATGTTTAATACCGCTAGTGTGTGGTGCGGGGCCAAACGAGCGGGGCTTCTATGCGTGTCAATATGCCAATTGGTATAAAGGGTCAGAGAGCGAGCAGGGCAGCAGGTGAGGAGAAAGCAGCCTCCTGGTCACAGGAACTACACGGGGGTTGCGCTCGAGAAACTCAGGGATTCAAAGACCTCCCTCGAGTATTACAGCTAATTTTCAACTGCAGATATGGGGTTAAAGCACACTTGCCCAGCCTCGACCGTGCTAACTAATATTTTGGACTGATTAAAACGTTACTGATTTTGAACTTCAACTCGGGCACCTTCTATATCTGTAAGTGCTTCCTGTTGAGGTTTAATTTTTGTGACAGGAGCCTCGTGCCAGAATGAATCCTGCCATGCATAGTTATCCACGAAGATGCCACCGTTTTGTGCAATACCTCTACTCAACTGGAGTACTTTCTACTGACTAATCCAGTAAGTGCTACCTTGTTGGGTAAATGTAAAGTGTTTTTCCTACACTGCAGCTGCGTAACGGGCCAGAAGATTTGTCTCCACTGACCATGTGTGCCTGTAACTTTGCCACCGGGCCAAAATGTGCCGAGGTCCCTTGAGTGAGCTGTCCATCATAGTTGGGAAAGGGCGGGAAGACGTTTGATACCGCTAGTGTGTGGTGCAGGGCCAAACGAGCGGGGCTTCTATGCGTGTCAATATGCCTCTTGCGTATAAAGGGTTAGAGAGCGAGCAGGGCAGCATGTGAGGAGAAAGCAGCCTCCTGGTCACAGGAACTACACGGGGTTGCGCTTGAGAAACTCAGGAATTCAAAGACCTCCCTCGAGTATTACAGCTAATTTTCGACTGCAGATATGGGGTTAAAGCACACTTGCCCAGCCTCGACCGTGCTCACTAATGTTTTGGACTGATTAAAACATTACTGAATTTGAGCTTCAACTCGGGCACCTGCTATATCTGTAAGTGCTTCCTGTTGAGGTTTAATTTTTGTAAGTGCTACCTCGTTGGGTAAATGTAAAGTGCTTTTCCTACACTGCAGCTGCGTAAAGGGCCAGAAGATTTGTCTCCACTGACCATGTGTGCCTGTTACTTTGCCACCGCGCCAAAAGGCGCCGAGGTCCCTTGAGTGAGCTGTCCATCATAGTTGGGAAAGGGCGGGAAGACGTTTGATACCGCTAGTGTGTGGTGCGGGGCCAAACGAGCGGGTCTTCTATGCATGTCAACATGCCTCTTGTGTATAAAGGGTCAGTGAGCGAGCAGGGCAGAAGGTGAGGAGAAAGCATCCTCCTGGTCACAGGAACTACACGGGGGTTGCTCCCGAGAAACTCAGGGATTCCAAGACCTCCCTCGAGTATTAAAGCTAATTTTCGACTGCAGATATGGGGTTAAAGCACACTTGCCCAGCCTCAACCGTGATCACTAATGTTTTGGGCTGGTTACTGAATTTGAGCTTCAACTCGGGCACCTGCTTTATTTATATATGTAAGTGCTTCCTGTTGATGTTTAATTTTTGGCCCACAGGAAGCACTTACAGAGATAAGGCAGGTACCCGAGTTGAAGATAACTTTGTAACCATTTTAGAATGGCGCCGGCAAGCTGCCAGAGTTGAAGCTGCAACTTGCAAGTAAGCAACTTTAACTCTGGCAGCTTGCTGACGCCATTCTAAAATGATTTAGAAAAGGGGGTGGTGATGAACAGAGTGTCTGAGTTAAACAGACCACTCTTACCCAGTCCAAAGATCAGGGCTTGATCCATCACCGTTATTTATCTCACTGCCCCATCCCAGCTCAGAACCTGGCTATATGCAAATCAGTCTGTCCCTGGCCCAGTGCATCATGGGACCAGGGCAGACTAAACTACCAAGCCAATTCTTCACCAGAAAGGAGACAAGCTACCGGGGACCGGTTTCTGGCATTTCAGCCTTCTTCGGCCCGGCTTGCTTGAATCCTGATGGAGCAGTGAGAAAGGGACTCATGTCTGAGTATACCCTGCCACACCTATAGTGGCCAAAAACGATTTAGAAAAGGGGGTGGTGATGAACAGAGTGTCTGAGTTAAACAGACCACTCTTACCCAGTCCAAAGATCAAGGCTTGATCCATCACCGTTATTTATCTCACTGCCCCATCCCAGCTCAGAACCTGGCTATATGCAAATCAGTCTGTCCCTGGCCCAGTGCATCATGGGAACAGGGCAGACTAAACTACCAAGCCAATTCTTCACCAGAAAGGAGACAAGCTACCGGGGACCGGTTTCTGGCATTTCAGCCTTCTTCGGCCCGGCTTGCTTGAATCCTGATGGAGCAGTGAGAAAGGGACTCATGTCTGAGTATACCCTGCCACACCTATAGTGGCCAAAAACGATTTAGAAAAGGGGGTGGTGATGAACAGAGTGTCTGAGTTAAACAGACCACTCTTACCCAGTCCAAAGATCAGGGCTTGATCCATCACCGTTATTTATCTCACTGCCCCATCCCAGCTCAGAACCTGGCTATATGCAAATCAGTCTGTCCCTGGCCCAGTGCATCATGGGAACAGGGCAGACTAAACTACCAAACCAATTCTTCACCAGAAAGGAGACAAGCTACCGGGGACCGGTTTCTGGCATTTCAGCCTTCTTCGGCCCGGCTTGCTTGAATCCTGATGGAGCAGTGAGAAAGGGACTCGTGTCTGAGTATACCCTGCCACACCTATAGTGGCCAAAAACGATTTAGAAAAGGGGGTGGTGATGAACAGAGTGTCTGAGTTAAACAGACCACTCTTACCCAGTCCAAAGATCAGGGCTTGATCCATCACCGTTATTTATCTCACTGCCCCATCCCAGCTCAGAACCTGGCTATATGCAAATCAGTCTGTCCCTGGCCCAGTGCATCATGGGAACAGGGCAGACTAAACTACCAAGCCAATTCTTCACCAGAAAGGAGACAAGCTACCGGGGACCGGTTTCTGGCATTTCAGCCTTCTTCGGCCCGGCTTGCTTGAATCCTGATGGAGCAGTGAGAAAGGGACTCATGTCTGAGTATACCCTGCCACACCTATAGTGGCCAAAAACAATTTAGAAAAGGGGGTGGTGATGAACAGAGTGTCTGAGTTAAACAGACCACTCTTACCCAGTCCAAAGATCAGGGCTTGATCCATCACCGTTATTTATCTCACTGCCCCATCCCAGCTCAGAACCTGGCTATATGCAAATCAGTCTGTCCCTGGCCCAGTGCATCATGGGAACAGGGCAGACTAAACTACCAAGCCAATTCTTCACCAGAAAGGAGACAAGCTACCGGGGACCGGTTTCTGTCATTTCAGCCTTCTTCGGCCCGGCTTGCTTGAATCCTGAGGGAGCAGTGAGAAAGGGACTCATGTCTGAGTATACCCTGCCACACCTATAGTGGCCAAAAACGATTTAGAAAAGGGGGTGGTGATGAACAGAGTGTCTGAGTTAAACAGACCACTCTTACCCAGTCCAAAGATCAGGGCTTGATCCATCACCGTTATTTATCTCACTGCCCCATCCCAGCTCAGAACCTGGCTATATGCAAATCAGTCTGTCCCTGGCCCAGTGCATCATGGGAACAGGGCAGACTAAACTACCAAGCCAATTCTTCACCAGAAAGGAGACAAGCTACCGGGGACCGGTTTCTGGCATTTCAGCCTTCTTCGGCCCGGCTTGCTTGAATCCTGATGGAGCAGTGAGAAAGGGACTCATGTCTGAGTATACCCTGCCACACCTACAGTGGCCAAAAACGATTTAGAAAAGGGGGTGGTGATGAACAGAGTGTCTGAGTTAAACACACCACTCTTACCCAGTCCAAAGATCAGGGCTTGATCCATCACCGTTATTTATCTCACTGCCCCATCCCAGCTCAGAACCTGGCTATATGCAAATCAGTCTGTCCCTGGCCCAGTGCATCATGGGAACAGGGCAGACTAAACTACCAAGCCAATTCTTCACCAGAAAGGAGACAAGCTACCGGGGACCGGTTTCTGGCATTTCAGCCTTCTTCGGCCCGGCTTGCTTGAATCCTGATGGAGCAGTGAGAAAGGGACTCATGTCTGAGTATACCCTGCCACACCTATAGTGGCCAAAAACGATTTAGAAAAGGGGGTGGTGATGAACAGAGTGTCTGAGTTAAACAGACCACTCTTACCCAGTCCAAAGATCAGGGCTTGATCCATCACCGTTATTTATCTCACTGCCCCATCCCAGCTCAGAACCTGGCTATATGCAAATCAGTCTGTCCCTGGCCCAGTGCATCATGGGAACAGGGCAGACTAAACTACCAAGCCAATTCTTCACCAGAAAGGAGACAAGCTACCGGGGACCGGTTTCTGGCATTTCAGCCTTCTTCGGCCCGGCTTGCTTGAATCCTGATGGAGCAGTGAGTGAGCTGTCCATCATAGTTGGGAAAGGGCGGGAAGACGTTTGATACCGCTAGTGTGTGGTGTGGGGCCAAACGAGCGGGGCTTCTATGCATGTCAACATGCCTCTTGTGTATAAAGGGTCAGTGAGCGAGCAGGGCAGAAGGTGAGGAGAAAGCATCCTCCTGGTCACAGGAACTACACGGGGGTTGCTCCCGAGAAACTCAGGGATTCCAAGACCTCCCTCGAGTATTAAAGCTAATTTTCGACGGCAGATATGGGGTTAAAGCACACTTGCCCAGCCTCAACCGTGATCACTAATGTTTTGGTCTGGTTACTGAATTTGAGCTTCAACTCGGGCACCTGCTTTATTTATATATGTAAGTGCTTCCTGTTGATGTTTAATTTTTGGCCCACAGGAAGCACTTACAGAGTTAAGGCAGGTACCCGAGTTGAAGATAACTTTGTAACCATTTTAGAATGGCGCCGGCAAGCTGCCAGAGTTGAAGCTGCAACTTGCAAGTAAGCAACTTTAACTCTGGCAGCTTGCTGACGCCATTCTAAAATGGTTACAAAGTTAGCTTCAGCTCGAGCACCTGCCTTAACTGTAAGTGCTTCCTGTGGGCCAAAAAATAAATCTGCCTGTGACGGTATCGCGAAATTGCCGAAAATCCGCAAATTCCGCGAGAGAACGGATTTTTGGCCCAAATTTTCCTCACGAAAACGTTACAGCCCAATACTGCACAGAACAAACTCTGGATACTAAAAACCCAATCCATCACTGCCATAAGTAGTGCCCATCCTCGTGAGCAATGCAAGAAAGCACTGCATTCTTTTCAACAGCAATTTCCGTTGCCTCAGCTGACACGCTAGTTGTGGTAATACGGAAAGAGAGCGAACTGCCGGCAAAAGAGAAACATACATAAACTAAATCCCTTGTGAATAGGTTTTCCTTGGGCGGTCCTGGTCCTCCTGGCCTCCCCTCTAGAAACTGCCCGGGACATGTATCGGGTCTAGAGATTCATCAGTCCTACAAGTACCGACTTGCACCCACCTGGGTGATCCAATTAAGAACTGCAAGTACCAGAGTCCCGAGGGGTGATCCGGAGGAGGGGCTAGCGGTGTGCGCTCCATTTATGACGAAAAACAATACGGCTCCCTTGAGCTTTGGGCCGACGGGCTCTTGGAAGACGCACCTGCGTGCCGGTTCTGGCATCGAAGCCTTTGACTGTTGTGTGGCGGCCTTCTCTTCCTCCCCTAAACAATCTTTCTCTACTGATGAGGGAAGTCATCCCGAAACCCGAGACATGTCTCGGGCGATATCCTAAAACCCGGGACATGTATTGGGTCTAGAGATTCATCAGTCCTACAAGTACCGACTTGCACCCACCTGGGTGATCCAATTAAGAACTGCAAGTACCAGAGTCCCGAGGGGCGATCCGGAGGAGGGGCTAGCGGTGTGCGCTCCATTTATGACGAAAAACAATACGGCTCCCTTGAGCTTTGGGCCGACGGGCTCTTGGAAGACGCACCTGCGTGCCGGTTCTGGCATCGAAGCCTTTGACTGTTGTGTGGCGGCCTTCTCTTCCACCCCTAAACAATCTTTCTCTACTGATGAGGGAAGTCATCCCGAAACCCGAGACATGTCTCGGGCGATATCCTAAAACCCGGGACATGTATCGGGTCTAGAGATTCATCAGTCCTACAAGTACAGACTTGCACCCACCTGGGTGATCCAATTAAGAACTGCAAGTACCAGAGTCCCGAGGGGCGATCCGGAGGAGGGGCTAGCGGTGTGCGCTCCATTTATGACGAAAAACAATACGGCTCCCTTGAGCTTTGGGCCGACGGGCTCTTGGAAGACGCACCTGCGTGCCGGTTCTGGCATCGAAGCCTTTGACTGTTGTGTGGCGGCCTTCTCTTCCACCCCTAAACAATCTTTCTCTACTGATGAGGGAAGTCATCCCGAAACCCGAGACATGTCTCGGGCGATATCCTAAAACCCGGGACATGTATCGGGTCTAGAGATTCATCAGTCCTACAAGTACCGACTTGCACCCACCTGGGTGATCCAATTAAGAACTGCAAGTACCAGAGTCCCGAGGGGCGATCCGGAGGAGGGGCTAGCGGTGTGCGCTCCATTTATGATGAAAAACAATACGGCTCCCTTGAGCTTTGGGCCGACGGGCTCTTGGAAGACGCACCTGCGTGCCGGTTCTGGCATCGAAACCTTTGACTGTTGTGTGGCGGCCTTCTCTTCCACCCCTAAACAATCTTTCTCTACTGATGAGGGAAGTCATCCCGAAACCCGAGACATGTCTCGGGCGATATCCTAAAACCCGGGACATGTATCGGGTCTAGAGATTCATCAGTCCTACAAGTACCGACTTGCACCCACCTGGGTGATCCAATTAAGAACTGCAAGTACCAGAGTCCCGAGGGGCGATCCGGAGGAGGGGCTAGCGGTGTGCGCTCCATTTATGACGAAAAACAATACGGCTCCCTTGAGCTTTGGGCCGACGGGCTCTTGGAAGACGCACCTGCGTGCCGGTTCTGGCATCGAAGCCTTTGACTGTTGTGTGGCGGCCTTCTCTTCCACCCCTAAACAATCTTTCTCTACTGATGAGGGAAGTCATCCCGAAACCCGAGACATGTCTCGGGCGATATCCTAAAACCCGGGACATGTATCGGGTCTAGAGATTCATCAGTCCTACAAGTACCGACTTGCACCCACCTGGGTGATCCAATTAAGAACTGCAAGTACCAGAGTCCCGAGGGGCGATCCGGAGGAGGGGCTAGCGGTGTGCGCTCCATTTATGACGAAAAACAATACAGCTCCCTTGAGCTTTGGGCCGACGGGCTCTTGGAAGACGCACCTGCGTGCCGGTTCTGGCATCGAAGCCTTTGACTGTTGTGTGGCGGCCTTCTCTTCCACCCCTAAACAATCTTTCTCTACTGATGAGGGAAGTCATCCCGAAACCTGAGACATGTCTCGGGCGATATCCTAAAACCCGGGACATGTATCGGGTCTAGAGATTCATCAGTCCTACAAGTACCGACTTGCACCCACCTGGGTGATCCAATTAAGAACTGCAAGTACCAGAGTCCCGAGGGGCGATCCGGAGGAGGGGCTA
Organism: Lissotriton vulgaris; assembly: GCF_964263255.1. Taxonomy (NCBI): domain Eukaryota; kingdom Metazoa; phylum Chordata; class Amphibia; order Caudata; family Salamandridae; genus Lissotriton; species Lissotriton vulgaris. Next base: position 1,109,268,326 of record NC_141689.1, on the reverse strand, counting down.
GCGGTGTGCGCTCCATTTATGACGAAAAACAATACGGCTCCCTTGAGCTTTGGGCCGACGGGCTCTTCGAAGACGCACCTGCGTGCCGGTTCTGGCATCGAAGCCTTTGACTGTTGTGTGGCGGCCTTCTCTTCCACCCCTAAACAATCTTTCTCTACTGATGAGGGAAGTCATCCCGAAACCCAAGACATGTCTCGGGCGATATCCTAAAACCCGGGACATGTATCGGGTCTAGAGATTCATCAGTCCTACAAGTACCGACTTGCACCCACCTGGGTGATCCAATTAAGAACTGCAAGTACCAGAGTCCCGAGGGGCGATCTGGAGGAGGGGCTAGCGGTGTGCGCTCCATTTATGACGAAAAACAATACGGCTCCCTTGAGCTTTGGGCCGACGGGCTCTTGGAAGACGCACCTGCGTGCCGGTTCTGGCATCGAAGCCTTTGACTGTTGTGTGGCGGCCTTCTCTTCCTCCCCTAAACAATCTTTCTCTACTGATGAGGGAAGTCATCCCGAAACCCGAGACATGTCTCGGGCGATATCCTAAAACCCGGGACATGTATTGGGTCTAGAGATTCATCAGTCCTACAAGTACCGACTTGCACCCACCTGGGTGATCCAATTAAGAACTGCAAGTACCAGAGTCCCGAGGGGCGATCCGGAGGAGGGGCTAGCGGTGTGCGCTCCATTTATGACGAAAAACAATACGGCTCCCTTGAGCTTTGGGCCGACGGGCTCTTGGAAGACGCACCTGCGTGCCGGTTCTGGCATCGAAGCCTTTGACTGTTGTGTGGCGGCCTTCTCTTCCACCCCTAAACAATCTTTCTCTACTGATGAGGGAAGTCATCCCGAAACCCGAGACATGTCTCGGGCGATATCCTAAAACCCGGGACATGTATCGGGTCTAGAGATTCATCAGTCCTACAAGTACAGACTTGCACCCACCTGGGTGATCCAATTAAGAACTGCAAGTACCAGAGTCCCGAGGGGCGATCCGGAGGAGGGGCTAGCGGTGTGCGCTCCATTTATGACGAAAAACAATACGGCTCCCTTGAGCTTTGGGCCGACGGGCTCTTGGAAGACGCACCTGCGTGCCGGTTCTGGCATCGAAGCCTTTGACTGTTGTGTGGCGGCCTTCTCTTCCACCCCTAAACAATCTTTCTCTACTGATGAGGGAAGTCATCCCGAAACCCGAGACATGTCTCGGGCGATATCCTAAAACCCGGGACATGTATCGGGTCTAGAGATTCATCAGTCCTACAAGTACCGACTTGCACCCACCTGGGTGATCCAATTAAGAACTGCAAGTACCAGAGTCCCGAGGGGCGATCCGGAGGAGGGGCTAGCGGTGTGCGCTCCATTTATGATGAAAAACAATACGGCTCCCTTGAGCTTTGGGCCGACGGGCTCTTGGAAGACGCACCTGCGTGCCGGTTCTGGCATCGAAACCTTTGACTGTTGTGTGGCGGCCTTCTCTTCCACCCCTAAACAATCTTTCTCTACTGATGAGGGAAGTCATCCCGAAACCCGAGACATGTCTCGGGCGATATCCTAAAACCCGGGACATGTATCGGGTCTAGAGATTCATCAGTCCTACAAGTACCGACTTGCACCCACCTGGGTGATCCAATTAAGAACTGCAAGTACCAGAGTCCCGAGGGGCGATCCGGAGGAGGGGCTAGCGGTGTGCGCTCCATTTATGACGAAAAACAATACGGCTCCCTTGAGCTTTGGGCCGACGGGCTCTTGGAAGACGCACCTGCGTGCCGGTTCTGGCATCGAAGCCTTTGACTGTTGTGTGGCGGCCTTCTCTTCCACCCCTAAACAATCTTTCTCTACTGATGAGGGAAGTCATCCCGAAACCCGAGACATGTCTCGGGCGATATCCTAAAACCCGGGACATGTATCGGGTCTAGAGATTCATCAGTCCTACAAGTACCGACTTGCACCCACCTGGGTGATCCAATTAAGAACTGCAAGTACCAGAGTCCCGAGGGGCGATCCGGAGGAGGGGCTAGCGGTGTGCGCTCCATTTATGACGAAAAACAATACAGCTCCCTTGAGCTTTGGGCCGACGGGCTCTTGGAAGACGCACCTGCGTGCCGGTTCTGGCATCGAAGCCTTTGACTGTTGTGTGGCGGCCTTCTCTTCCACCCCTAAACAATCTTTCTCTACTGATGAGGGAAGTCATCCCGAAACCTGAGACATGTCTCGGGCGATATCCTAAAACCCGGGACATGTATCGGGTCTAGAGATTCATCAGTCCTACAAGTACCGACTTGCACCCACCTGGGTGATCCAATTAAGAACTGCAAGTACCAGAGTCCCGAGGGGCGATCCGGAGGAGGGGCTAGCGGTGTGCGCTCCATTTATGACGAAAAACAATACGGCTCCCTTGAGCTTTGGGCCGACGGGCTCTTCGAAGACGCACCTGCGTGCCGGTTCTGGCATCGAAGCCTTTGACTGTTGTGTGGCGGCCTTCTCTTCCACCCCTAAACAATCTTTCTCTACTGATGAGGGAAGTCATCCCGAAACCCAAGACATGTCTCGGGCGATATCCTAAAACCCGGGACATGTATCGGGTCTAGAGATTCATCAGTCCTACAAGTACCGACTTGCACCCACCTGGGTGATCCAATTAAGAACTGCAAGTACCAGAGTCCCGAGGGGCGATCTGGAGGAGGGGCTAGCGGTGTGCGCTCCATTTATGACGAAAAACAATACGGCTCCCTTGAGCTTTGGGCCGACGGGCTCTTGGAAGACGCACCTGCGTGCCGGTTCTGGCATCGAAGCCTTTGACTGTTGTGTGGCGGCCTTCTCTTCCACCCCTAAACAATCTTTCTCTACTGATGAGGGAAGTCATCCCGAAACCCGAGACATGTCTCGGGCGATATCCTAAAAACCGGGACATGTATCGGGTCTAGAGATTCATCAGTCCTACAAGTACCGACTTGCACCCACCTTGGTGATCCAATTAAGAACTGCAAGTACCAAAGTCCCGAGGGGCGATCGGAGGAGGGGCTAGCGGTGTGCGCTCCATTTATGACGAAAAACAATACGGCTCCCTTGAGCTTTATGCCGACGGGCTCTTGGAAGACGCACCTGCGTGCCGGTTCTGGCATCGAAGCCTTTGACTGTTGTGTGGCGGCCTTCTCTTCCACCCCTAAACAATCTTTCTCTACTGATGAGGGAAGTCATCCCGAAACCCGAGACATGTCTCGGGCGATATCCTAAAACCCGGGACATGTATCGGGTTTAGAGATTCATCAGTCCTACAAGTACCGACTTGCACCCACCTGGGTGATCAAATTAAGAACTGCAAGTACCAGAGTCCCGAGGGGCGATCCGGAGGAGGGGCTAGCGGTGTGCGCTCCATTTATGACGAATAAGTAGTGCCCATCCTCGTGAGCAATGCAAGAAAGCACTGCATTCTTTTCAACAGCAATTTCCGTTGCCTCAGCTGACACGCTAGTTGTGGTAATACGGAAAGAGAGCGAACTGCCGGCAAAAGAGAAACATACATAAACTAAATCCCTTGTGAATAGGTTTTCCTTGGGCGGTCCTGGTCCTCCTGGCCTCCCCTCTAGAAACTGCTCTGGTTATATATCTGTACAACCCAAAAACTGGGGGTCACTATTCCTAAAGGGAGAAAGGTCGGTCTAGGGTGTATAAGTAAGCATCAGCAAGACGCTTACTTGTTGCCCTCACACATCCCAAGGTAAATCATGCTTTATCATAGGCCGGTTGATCATCATCAGGCCGGCTATGCAATGCCCTACGGGTCCCCCAAAGGGTCACTTTTGCAGAGATCCTTTTAATTCTTGCTGTATGATGCGTGTGAGGTAGTGCTCATGAAGTAGTGAGTGATTGTAAAATTGACTAGAGGATATCCCTGTTAACATTAGTAGCAGTTCCCTGTTAACATTAGTAAGAGCGAGTTCGGGACGGGGCATCTCCTACCTGTTTGCATCGTGCTGGAGAATGGGAATAGGGACACTGAACTTCACCCTTTGCCCTCCTGCTGCCGCGTACCAAAATCCTCGCGGCCCCGATGTGGAGGACTACCAGTCCCAGGGGGAGTAGCGGCTGGAGCCGCCCACGCCATTTACCGCACCCGGAGGCGCTACAAATTACGTTGACTCCCGGTGGAGCGGGTGTCTGCTTTTTGTACAGGGGCATCTCCTACCTGTTTGCATCGTGCTGGAGAACGGGAGTAGGGACACTGAACTTCACCCTTTGCCCTCCCGCTGCCGCATACCAAAATCCTCGCGGCCGCCGAGTGGAGGACTACCAGTCCCAGGGGGAGTAGCGGCTGGAGCCACCCACGCCATTTACCGCACCTGGAGGCGCTACAAATTACGCTGACTCCCCCATCGCGGGAACGCGCGCGGGGCGCGCCAGGAGAAGCCCGGGACAAGGGCGGGACCGTCTGTGGCCGTCCAGGGCCAGAGGAGGCCGGGCTGGGCCACCCCCCTAATGTCTCGAACATCGGTGTGACTGTTAATGCAGGTGATTAAGACGATTGTGAATACTAAAGGACTGAGCCGATATCTGTTTAAAATATTCGCTATCTGTTTATATTATAAACACGTGCTGTATTACTAATCATTTCCTCGCGATCAGATGAAGGGGGAAAGCTAACATCTAAATCCACCGGTGGAAGCCTTATTGGAACTCTAGATAATTATATCACCCGGGCAGCAGCCGCCCTTGACCGGGAGATAGCAGACACCGAAAAACCTCTCTCACTAGAAATATTTTCCAAACGATCCTCTTTGGGATCTATCATGAGCTGCACAACTCCTGAAAACCGAATAAGTCAACGTCTTATTGATCTAGGATTGCCAGAGATTAGCATAGGGTCGGATACACAAAGTATCATTACCCTGGGGAATAGTACACAGAACAGTAATACTACTCACGAGGAAAGTGGGCCTTGTAAGACAACCCCACAAAGACACATGTATGCCCACTGTTGAAACGATAACCACAAGCACCAAACTAATAGGGAAAAGAAAGCGGGGTGGGGGCGGGCAGAAAGGCAAACGGGCAAAGATCCCCAAACTAGCGAACAAAATGGCTAATCCATCGGGCATACATAACCACACACAGGCCGCCGCTTCTGCCCAGAATAAGAGCGTACCCCTTCCATCTAAAAATGGCCATCATCAGTCGCTGAAAAGATTGCCAATGACCGTACAGGGAGATGGTGGGCTGATAGTGCAGGTGGAACAGAATGTAAATCCTTAATGCTCCCCCTCATTGAGAGACTGAAAATAATTAATGAAAATCTAGGCAAGTTACAACAGGCCACATTAGATAACACCCAACTGCTACACTCCCTAGCAGACAACAAGAGGTCGGGGGGACAAGATATATACTCAAGCAAACTGATTGATACTAACCAACTCCCGCATCCATCCCCAGTCAACCTGTAACATCAACAGAAAGAGGGACCTTTACTAACAGGGATACTAGACCAGTGGACACAATGGCAGACCTCAGGGCACGGAGGGAAGTCGCAGTCTTGTGGGGGCCCCTCAGATACATCAGGATAAATGCACACAACCAGCCTTACTGACTAACAGATCCATACAGACTAATAAGTTGGCCCAGAGTGTGGGTAATTGAACTATCCTAGACCTACCCTCACAAAGTACCCCTTTAGTGATAGTCCTGGGAAATGTTCCCCCCCTCCGTCAAGAAGAAAGAGAGGACTCTTCCCAGATTAAAAACAAGATTAAACACTGGATATCCCGAAATACTGTCGGAGGCCATATGGTAGGGCAAAACATAATTATGGCCCGGCGAGTAGCCTGGCTGGGATACTCTAGGAAAACCAGAAACTTTAACAGTCCGGTACCAGTGGAAAGGATACTTAGGGAAGCAGAGGCAGGTACTTCGCTGGGGGGACAGGGTATAGAAATATTGCCCGTCTCGTTTTTCTATAGGCCAGGGCAGCAGGGTGCTTTCAACAATAGGAACAGGATGTTTGTTAACAAACTACCTTACCCTAAAGGACCAGATGGGTGGGACACAATACCTCTGAGGTCCAACGGAGTTCAGAGGGGTGGTGGACTAGGATATCTCCCGCATATGGAGGTCACAAACAGATTTAATGCCCTCTCAGGCCTTAATGATTGCGATTGACTGTGTGGTAACCCAACTAGCTACCCCCCTCATAACGGTCCTAGCACTTTGCCTGTATATCCCTTACCCCTGGTTAGTTCGGTGAGAGGTTTTAATAATCCAGTTGTTGTTATCCTTAATAAAACGGCACCATCAGTAGAAGAAGGTTCCTGTGAGGTTAACCACTTTGGAACAACTCAACTTGATTCACCCAGAAAGCCTGTTCCTGTGACCATAGAGGTTAACTTAGAATTTAATGTTCTTTCATGGAATGTTGCGGGGCTGTCAGGAAAGGTTTTAGACCCCTTATGGGTGCAGTTTGTAAGCCAACACTCTATTATCTGTCTCCAAGAGACATGGGCCACCAACTGCAATACTTCACTGGAGGGTTATAAATCATTTTGTGTTCCAGCAATAAGCTCAAACAGTGGCCGCACATCGGGAGGATGGGTCATCTTTACCTTCCCTTGCATTAAGATGCAGCATAAGGGCCTTTTCCTCAGGTAACAGAAACATTCAGGCCATTATCTTGGGGAAAGAAGACAGCAGCCTGTGTGTGATAAACGTTTATAACGCACGTAACCAGAGTGTGGGATGTAGGATTACCGAACTGCATAATTTTATTACTCAGTGTCGTGGATCAACAAGAAGGAACCTGCTACTTGCAGGCGACTTCAACGTACACCCTTGCGGCGACCCTATGTTAAATACTTTAGCAACCATGGGTTGCCACACGATAATGGGGTTATATTTTGAACACACAAAACAGGGAAATGCGCTGACCTGCATGTTTACCATGAGTATTGCACCACCATTATCCACACAAAAGGAACCTACTTTTAAGGGTAGAAGTCTTGGGAGCTTTATAGACTTTATTCTAGTTTCTAGAACTATTATGAGCCTCCTCTTGGCTTTCTGTATAATACCGAGCGCACACAGCAACCACAATCCAGTCTGTGTGTTGTTAGGAGGGAACCTTATGAAAAAAAAGGATAAAGTCGTAGGAGGAAATATGCTGCAACCTATAAATGGAGGGCGACGCATTAAATGGAATCAGGTCATACCGCCCGTCTTCCTTGATAGACCTAAAAAAGATTGAGCTGCTGAACTTTCAACCTGCCTTAGCACTGAACCCTTGGGCGAAGGAGTCCTTAAAGCCTTCGAAAGTATTGCCCTTCATGTAGGAAAGATGTTACATGTCCCGGGGGGAAAAACTCCATCTGGAGACCCTAAATGGTTCTGCCACAATTGCTCTAAAGCAGCCAGAGACTTGAAGAAGGCCCTTAAAACAATTCCCCGGGATAGATTCATGATCCGCACACTTTGATCAACTCATAAAAGTGTGCTGGCTAATAGGAAAAAGGAGTTGAAAAATGCGCTTTGGAAGGAGCTCTTAGATCCTTTGACCCTAGCAAGCAGCTCAAGACCCTAGCAAGCAGCTCAAGAGTCTGGTCCACAATTAACCGCTCACCTTTATTAACGTCAGGGGTTAAAGAAGTGGGGTCAAATATCACTGAGGATGAATGGGTGTCCCATTTTACCTGACAGCAAATTGAGGCATATTTCCGCCTCAAACCATATGCACTGCATTTGTGACGCCTACTCGGCTCCCGGTTCCAATTTTTATCCATCAGTTCATCCATCTAATCAGATTAATCCATGCTTTAACTTCAAAAAAAATAATTTCATATATTCATTCAATGTTCCACTTGCGGGGTTTATATGGCGATTTCCCAAACTTCTGATGATTAAACTGTGCCCATCCAAGCCTCTAGTTTATACACGACAGATGCCAAGGTTCATTCAAAGCAGTGTTTTATTTAAAACCCAATGCATTTCGGGCGGGATACGCCCTTCGTCAGGGGACACTAAAAAAATAACAGAAACATAACGCAATTATCTGGCTGAATATGACGTGCATCATATACATAATATTACTGATTTAACTTGTTAGTGCATTACATTATTTATGAGTCGTTGTTTACATTTTGCAGAGAATATAATTACATCACAGAAGTCTTGGTGTAAATAATGCCTGCACATATTCTTAAATGGCGGTTTGCATGCATGTTGATACAAACGAACTGGGTATTTAATCTATTGCTCTCAGCACTTGGCTACAGACAATTTTGTTAAAACATTTATATCGAACCCACTGGTACATTCCTAACCCCTTTCATAGTTCTAAATTCGTTTCTAAGAATATTGCCCTCAAGTGTTTCCTCTCCCCCATGGCTCGCTGGTTTCTTACTATGGTGTTACAACCTTTGTTAATTGGTGTGCTTACTGCACTTTCCCTATTTTACTTGTGCCTAAATGCTTCACAAGTACACCCCGTTTACTATAAGAGCACTCGGACAGCAACCTAATGCCTCTTCTAAACAGTCTCCCAATTAACCTTCTTTGCCGTACCTGCTTTGGAGATTAAAACACGCTCGGTTCCCACCTCACAAAATCTTTCTGACTATTCTTCCGTGGTTCATTTTAAATAGTGTTCCTCTGCCTGGCTGTTACCTAATTGGTGCTGTGGTGTAAATCAACCCGCCCCATTACAGCTGCACCTAACGGACTACGTGCACACACTACAAGTACCACAATGTATCACACGAATGCATAACAGCATTCTTAACGGCCCCTGCTATGTTTTGTTAACATTGACAGTTTCTGAAGTAAAATGTTCATGTGATCGAGTCTGTTTCCCTTTTATTAAACACCACTTTTAAGTGAACCAGATTGTTTTCTCCGTCGATGTGGAACATTTATCTTCATTATTTTTCATTTCTTCAAAACTATTCTTTTCACGGGTGCATCCCCTTGGTAGGGCAATAAATGTGGTTAGCAAAGCGGGGTTCAGATAGATTCATGATCCGCACACTTTGATCAACTCATAAAAGTGTGCTGGCTAATAGGAAAAAGGAGTTGAAAAATGCGCTTTGGAAGGAGCTCTTAGATCCTTTGACCCTAGCAAGCAGCTCAAGACCCTAGCAAGCAGCTCAAGAGTCTGGTCCACAATTAACCGCTCACCTTTATTAACGTCAGGGGTTAAAGAAGTGGGGTCAAATATCACTGAGGATGAATGGGTGTCCCATTTTACCACAATCTTTAAGGATACCGTTACATGTCCAGCCCAACCAAAAGAGGTGCTGGGGTTGGCCTCTGTGGTGTTTTCAGTTGTGAAAATGACGGAGGGAATTACCAACCTCTCAAACAAGAAGGCCCCAGGTCCAGACGGCATCCCCCCTGACTTATTTAAATCTAGACCTCTATTCTGGGCCCCAATTCTGACAGCAGCGGGAAATGCCGCAGCGGAAAAGGGCTGTCCAACCTCCTGGGGATTATCAACAATTGTACCCGTATTCAAGAAGGGAGATCGAAACAGTACTTTAAACTATAGGCCTATCTCCTTAATTGACTCTATAGTCTTATGAGAGCTGTATCAGATTTTTTAATAATTATGAATTCTGTAATTTGGATTTGTTATGTAATTGAATTGTTTTAATGTGGTACTTTTATGAATTTTATGAAATTCGAATAAAGGTCTTTTGAACTTGAACTTGACTCTATTGTAAAAGTTCTAGGGGGCGTTATATTAAAGAGGCTGACTACCTGGGCAGAGGAGAAAGAGATAATTTCTGACATCCAGTACGGGTTCCGCACAGGGCACTCTACCTTGGCCCAATGGCTAAACCTCTATTTGATTTTGGGCAAGTACACCCTTTCACGTCCTGGGACTATCTACATGGCCTTCATGGACCTTTCCTCTGCTTTCGACTGTGTCAACTGGGGAAAGCTGTGGCAGTCCATGGAGGCCATGGGGGTAGAGCAACACCTGGTGAACTTCCGAAAAGATCTACACGGAGACACAAAGGCAAACTTTAGATACACCATTGGTTCTCAAGGTAACAAGACATTTTAGTACTAGTCGGGGGGTCAGGCAAGGGTGCATCCTGGCCTCCTTTCTTTTTAACCTTTATATAAATGACCTTGAAGAAACACTAGTTGACACAGGGGCGGATTACCCCCTACGTGGGTCGTCGGGGACTGCCCGTCCTGCTGTATGCGGACGATGCTGTCCTTCTAGCCCGCACCCCGAAAGGGCTACAAACAATACTCAACGCCTTTCACTGGTTTATGGCTAATCGTGACCTATCCATTAATAACACAAAATCCTACGTGATGCAGGTGGGGAAAGGTGCAAAAAACAGTACCCATTTAGGGTGAATGGCACCAGGGTGCCTACGTGTACCTCTTTTTCCTACCTGGGCGTTTTCTCAGATCATCAGCTGAACTGGGCCTCACTCCTGAATAAGAAAAGGGGAGAAGTTATTAGGGCTAACGCAGCGCTCTTCGATTTTGCTGCGAGAATGGGCAATAGACCAGTGGTGGCCATGTTGAAAGTTTATCGTGCAAAGAGCATCTCGATAGCTAGCTATGGAAGCGAACTATGGGGATACTGCAACCTAGAGGGTCTCCAGGTGGTCGAAAACAAATTCCTAAAACATCTCTTGTGTGTCCCACAGGGGACATCGAACATGTCTGTGCATGAAGAGACTGGCATGCCTTTTATCAGTGACACCCTGTCCTTGCGACCCCTTACCTTTTGGCTACAATGCTGGCTCAATAAACAGCTTGGCCTAACTCATAGTCTCTTAAAAGAGATATTGAGCCTAGATTGTATGACCAAAATTCCTTGGATGAAATACCTTAAAACTAGTTTTGGGAAGGAGGGACGCTTGGATTTGTTTTCAAAACCGGAAGGAATCACTAGAAAAGATGTAGCATATATTAAACAGTCCTTCACTGCACGAAAAATAATGGAAAGGCAGGAAAAGGACCTGTTGAAGCCCAATGTGCGTCTCCATATGATGCTTAAAACCTCGCCAGGTGAGGAACCATATCTATTTTGGCCACTACCAGCCTATGAGTGTTTTTTACTAGTTAGGTTTAGGTTTATTTGTTTCACTTTTTAATAGCAGTCCCAAGGGGGTGTCATAGAGGGACAGTGCTAGCACCCTGTGGCTGCGACAACTTGTCTCCACAGGATTTGCTGCACTTTATGTTTTTTGTAATTATTATGAATTCCCCAGGGTTTTTATCTTAAACCTATTTTAAAAAGATTGCAATTTGTACAAGCTCGCCCTGCCCTACTGTATTTACAATTGTTAAAACCTGATTGTATACCCCATGTGGCCGGCTTTTTAAAAAGCTCAATGAAGTATAGAAAATGCCTGGATACCTAGAACTGTATAAGTAATCCCCCGAATGATGCTCTTCCTAACGTGCAATAGCTGGATTTTAACGTTATGAAAAATTTGTTCTAACTGGTGTATATTGTAACATGTATTTTAACTGAAAGCTTGAAATATATTCTGTTCTATGAACTTTTATGGTTTTGAACAAAAAAAACCTGAATAAAGTACTTTTGAGATTGAGACTAGAGGATATCGATGCTAAGTCAGTTTAATAGGTGGACTCCTCTGTCAAGAATAACAAAACGGAAGGATAGAGCTGCTGAAGAGTTATAATGGCCATTGGTAGCCAGGTGTAGATATGTGTGGAGATCGTTGTGTATTTATTGGGTCAATATGTTTCACGCCCCTGATGGTCTCAGGCCGAGATCCTTGGCACTTCTTCAGGACCAGAAAATAAAATATGTGAATAAAAAATATATAGCGGGCTCTCCCGCTAGTAGAGTGGTGCCACCTGTTAGATCCTAACTATAGTAATCCAACCTTCTCTGTATCTGGGGCAATCCCCCTGGGTCATGGCGAGCGGGCGCAGTACCGTCCCTCAGGTTAAGGCGTTTGCTCAAGGAAATCGCACCTACTCGTCCTCTCTGCAGCCTTAATGTGATATCTGTACCTACAACCAAAGGCATTAAAGCGAATTACATGAAAATTACTTTTTATAGTTTTTTAGATGTGGACATGGGAAGTGAATTGCCCAGAATCACAAGATGTTGACCTAAGCAGGAATTCGGATCTGATTCCCGGACTCTAAAGACTACAGCTGTAGCAGTAAGGTTAGATATCCTCACTGGTAGGTGTGATTTGTATTATTCTGTACTTTACTTACATTCTTTTTACATACTACATTCTTTCCATTATTCTTGGCGGGGTTGAAGGGGGTACCAGGAAAGAGGGGACAGAGCTTTCTACCCACGTGTACACAGCTCTGAAACTTACTTTCCTTTTCTTAATTTGCCACAACAGGTTGCCACACAAGCCCTCTCTTGTCCCTATTTATTTGAGTAGCTCTGCTAATACTCAATGGGCTACCCTCAGCGCTTCTTTGAAAGCAGTAGCATTCATATTCAAACAGAAGAGATGACCACACACTGTGACTTTGATATCCATTGATAGGAAGGACAACCTGAAAAGAGTAACCGAAGTTAATGAAATGTTGCAGTACCACATCCTAGAGAGCTGTTTCATCCTGTGCTTCTTGAAATATGTATGTTGCTTCGTCGAAATACCTAAGATCAGAACAGGTAACAACATGCTTCCAATTTTTTGGAACAAAAGTATAGGCAGGCTCTGCAAAGTTCTTAAGTGTGCCAGGTCTATGCAGTCCAGGATTTTGCTTTGCATTCTGGGACTTGTAGTCCCGGTGTATGCCATCATTAAATCAGCACTATCAGTCGCACAATGCAAAGCAAAAGCCTGGACTGGGTGAGATAGTCACTCATCTACCTGAAAAACTTAAGTGCTCTGGTTCTGTGTCTTAAAAGTGTAGATTCAAGTCATGCACATTCATTTCGCGTCGGCAATGTAGCTGTGCACTGATATTTATTTACTTAATCTATGTATTTATCAGATTCAGTTAATGGCACACAAGAAACTCTTTTTCTAAGTTTGTTGATCTAATTGTAGATCTTCCTTTTAAGGTATTGCGGGACGTGTGATGGAAGGGCACTTAATGTCTGGGAGTTCGGAGGGGGAGAGGTAATCTCCCATGGGCTCCTATTCGGTGACAACATGGCATCAGTGCAGACAACAAGCACAAAGCACTAATCCACCAGAGCACCCAGCGACCGCTGCTTTTAAGACAGGATTACCTTAGTCACTGGGACTGACTGCCATGCCTTCAAAGAGTCTTGTTTTTGCCGCCCTTCCTTTGTTGACAAGATGTGCAATGAAACACCGAAAGCGCCGCTCAACCGCGATGCATTACACCAGAGTGCGTCCCTACCTGAAACAACAAACAGTAGTACAGGGCTTCGAATGTGTTCCTAAAAGGCACTCAAGCTTGCAGTAAGACGTCATGTTGGGGAATATTATGTCTGAAATATTCTGGTAAACCTGAAACATCTGAAGGATTCTATATGGTGCACTACCATGTTGGAACGACGCTCTAGGCGCTAGACATAGTTGGAAAAGAGGGTTCTAAGTGCTAAATTTGTAGCAGACCTCTGCCTGCTGGCATGATGTTTATTTATAAATTCTTTATTCAGAATTCTATATGTACTGTCACACTAACCATCTATATGCAAATCAGTCTAGGCCAGTGGTCGAAGTGGGGAAAAAAAAGTAGGGGAACTGTGGGGGGAGAATCAGGGGGCGGGAATAACCGAAGATTGGATCAGTGGGCGGAGTCAGGTGTGTGGCTAGAAGTAGCAAAACATACCAATTTTTTGTACGTTTAGCATTTCACTGACCAGTTACAGCTTATAACGTTATTTAATTCAAACAATGGATAAACATGTGTATTTGAGGTTTAATTAAGGAAAAAGCAAACACTCATAGGGAATACAGGTTTATGTAAAGCGTCCAAAATGTAAGCAGGAACAAGAACAACATGTTAGTTTAATGCCTTTACTCTCATTGTTCAGAAATCCATGAGTATTTTTTGTTTCAAGCATTGAGGACATGAATACAGGGCTCCTCCTGTACACGTGTATTAAGGAGGGCTCAGAAAAGAAAGGGACTCTTCAGGAGAATCTAGACTCACAGAAACCCACAAAGGCTCCTTCATATTCATATCAGCCAGCCAGCTGCTCAATCATAATATAGCAAAAAGAACAACTGGTGGATAGAATGCAGAATAATGTTATACATTTACCCCAGTACAGAGATCTCGGCCTAAATCCATAGTTTTTTGCTCACCATGCCATTCCAGTTTGAACCCTGCCATATGCAAATCAGTCTTGATGCTGCGCCCAATGGGAACAGTCCAGGCCGAACTGCCAGGCCAGGTCCTCCCTGGACTGGAAACAAGCATCCTAGAACCCGTTTTGGGCTTTCAGCCATGATAGCTTGATTCCAGTGGCATGAAGAGCATAGGACCCGCGTCTGGGCATACCCGTCCCACTCTGGATGACAAAAGCAAAAAGAATAACTGATGGGCAGAATGTAGAATAATGTCATACATTCACCCCAGTACAGAGATCTGGGCCTAAATCCATTGTTTTTTTGCTCACCATGCCATTCCAGTTTCCTCTTCTGCCCCATCGCTTCTCCTGCCCCGTCCCTTCTCCTGCCCGTCCCTTCTCCTGCCCCGTCCCTTCTCCTGCCCCATCCCCTCTCCTGCCCCGTCACTTCTCCTTCCCCGTCACCACTCCTGCCCCGTCATCTCTCCTGCCTAGTCACCTCTCCTGCCTAGTCACCTCTCCTGCCTAGTCACCTCTCCTGCCCGGTCACCTCTCCTTTCCTGTTGCCTCTCCTTTCCTGTTGCCTCTCCTGGCCCATCACTGCTCCTGGCCCGTCACTGCTCTTGCCCTGTCACTGCCCCTGCCCCATCACTTTTCCTGCCCCATCACCGCTCCTGCCCGTTCACTGCTCCTGCCCGTTCAGCACTCCTGCCCGATCACCGCTCCTGCCCCATCACTTCTCCTGTCTCATCACTTCTCCTGCCCCGTTCACTGCTCCTATCAGTTCACTGCCCCTCTCCGTTAACTGCTACTGCCCGGTTACCGCTCCTGCTCATGACTAATCACCGCTCCTGCCCCGTCACTTCTCCTGCCCGTCACTTCTCCTGCCCTGTAACCTCTCCTTTCCTGTCCCCTCTCCTGTCCCGTCACTGTTCTTGCCCAGTCAATTCTCCCGTCCCTTTACTTCTCCTGCCCCGTCACTTCTCCTGCTCCATCACTTCTCCTGCCCCGTCACTGCTCCTGCCCCGTCACTTCTCCTGCCTTGTCACTTCTCCTGCCCGTTACTTCTCCTGCCCTGTCACTTCTCCTGCCCATTACTTCTCCTGCCTGTTCACCTCTCTTGCCCCATCACCAATCCTTTCCTGTCGCCTCTTCTGTCCCGTCACTGCTCCTGCCCAATTCACTCTGTGTAGAACATTGACAAATTACACAAGGGTGCAAGTTCACCACAGTACTCCGTTTGGGGAAAGCTCCTCTGTTATGCCCTCCTCTTTCTTGAGCTCGCCCATGTGCTTCTCCCCATTACTTCCCCACAAGCGGCCTCCGTGTTGCTTTCCACCAATCCTTGAATTGCTTTTTCTCCTTCCTTTCCACTCTTGCTTTTGTGTCTCCTACAGCTCTCTCCATCTGTTGCTCCTGCGTCCCTACTGTCTTGCTGCGGTGCCCCCCACCCTCCCATTCACTTACAAAAAAAACACAACTTTGCACATTCATTTTTTTAGTTACCTGGTACAACTTGGATCAGTAATAAAAAGGTTTTTAAAGCAACACGTAATTTTGCAGGGGCTCACATGTAGGGTGCGTGCGCCTACAAATATACACAGGTGGCCATGTCGAAGGCTTTCATATTATTATTTTTTTACTTTAGCCACCCTGCATTGAATCACTGATGCTGTGAAGCATTGCTGAAAACCATTGCCATTTATAATGGCTCACACAGGTGAGACCTAACGGCTTTGTCTGGCACATGATATGCAAAAAGGCAGGCAGTGGGCGGGCGCATTGTCATTCCAAAGGGGATAATCAGCCTCAATCGGAATGACAATGTGTCTGCCCACAGTCTGTGAGAGCTCAGGGAGGAGCAGCTGCAGCCTCTGGAGCTCAACAGAGAAGTGCGAGCCGCAGCAGGAAGCTGGATGAAAAGTTATTGTTTCAATAAAGTACAACTATTCTTGATGTCCCGGGATGCTTCTTTGAAAGAAAGAAGTAGGGGAACGGACTGAAATATTTTTTTAAAGTAGGGGCACGCCGTGCCCTTCCGTCCCCGCCCACTTATACCACTGGTCTAGGCCCACCTCCAATGGGAACAGTCCTGCCCAAACTGCCACACCAGGTCCTCCCTGAACCAGAACAAAAGCAACCCAGGACTGGTTTCACCCTTGTTATGGGCTCTTCAACCGGATGTAGTTTGTATTCCGTGACACAGCGTGCACTGCACCCACATCTGGGCAGACTTGTCCCACTTAGGACGACACAGTGAAGTATACAAAAAGTGAGGGATGGAATTCTTGAAATAATCTCAGCCACTGGTAATCACTCAGGGTCGCATTCCAGCCCTTTGCTATTTTGATCACCATTCCACCTTAGTTTGGACCAAGCTATATGCAAATCCGTCTTGACCCTGCTCCAATGAGAACAGTCCAGTCTGAACTGCCACACCAGGTCCTCGCTGAACCAGAACACAAGCAATCCAGGACTGGTTTCACCCATGTTGTGGCTCAGCTGAGTAAAGCTTGGTTCCAGTGGGGTAATCGAAGAAGGCGTAAAATGCGCAATGAAGAGATGCTGTCAAATGAATACAATGAAGACACTTGGGCAACAATGGGAGTTGGTGAAATGAGCAGTAGCTATGAACCTTTTTTAAAGTCTGGAATACTAACTTCTGCTACACAAATACACCTCACGAGTGAAAAATGAACTGGAAATAAAATCAAGGTCTGCAACCTAAGCAGAAAAAAACGCAACTTTTAAAAAGCCCAGATTTCACCGTTTGCTGATGGACAAAAGACGTCATGAATTTTGAGCAGGGGTTCACAAGCTCCACTCATGCTCTGGAAGGCTCCAAAAGGTGGAATTGGCTGTAACGGTAGGCCTGAGAGATGTTTTAAAGTGCTACTTCAGTGGGTGGCACAATGAGTGCTGCAGACCTACTAGTAGCATTTAATTTACAGGACCTGGGAACATGTAGTACCACTTTACTAGTGACTTACAAGCAGCTGAGGCCTGTGCAGGTACGAGCGTTGGGGTGGGGAGGGAGTTGACAGAAGACGACAAGGTATTTTTTTAAAAAAAAGAAAGCCAATTACCTTGCGCTTGCCGCATCGCCAACTGGGTGATGCAGCAAGCGCAAGATAAGTGGTTTTCTTTTCTTTTATATTCCCTCGTCGACGTCTGTTGACTCCCTTCCACCCTGTCAACCACCCCACCGCTCTTACCTGCACTGGCCGAGGTTGCTTACAAGTAAAGAAAATGTGCCAGTCAGGAGTAGGTGCATTTTACCATGTTATAGGGAGCGAGGACAAGCACTTTAGGTCTGCTTATCAATGGTAAAGTGCACAGAGTCCTATTGCCAACAAAAAACAATTCAGTAAACAGGAGGGGAGAAGGCAAAATGTTTGGGAGAAGTCTACACCAAGGATGTCAGGCCTAACAGTCAATATACATATATTGTTTAACCCCTTGTGTGCTCCCGGCCGTCCTGGCACTCATCCATGAGGGAAGCATTGGCGCAACCCCCGTGGGATGCCCTTGGTGACGCACTCACCAGGGATGGCAGCGGAAGCACTTCTGCTGTCCCCCACCTCCCTTCATGGCATCTAATGACGTCAGCATGCATTGCGTTATTAGTGCTTGCTGGACACACTAGAAGCCATTTGCTTCCAGCATTTTTTTTTTTTTTTTTTTAAACATATTTTATTGATTTTTATCTCATCAATCAGGTAATCCTCACCACATTTCACAAATATACACCCCATCCATTACACAGTTAGCAGTGCCCCCAAATACATACCAACTATTCTCCTAGTTAACGGTCACGCCCCATATTCACTGTACAGTACATTAATAATACTGCACCATACCGCCATTCCTCATGCGCAGCAGCAAGTTTACCAACACTACTTACATACTATTCCTAAGCTAATGAAAATGATAACTCCCTCGCCCTTCTCCCCTCCCCCCTCCCTTTCACCAGTGTGTTCCATGTAAACGCAATAGTACAATACGTAGGACTCGTGTTGACAGATAGCCAGGATGCCCCTACTGGGTGTTACAGTGGCCTTCGTGTGCCCGACCACTCTATTCCCGGTCTTCCCCAGACAGTTGGTTTGTCAGTGTTTGAACCAGCTCCTCCCATGCTCTTGTTGCGTCCAGCGCCTTTTCGTTATGCACACGTCGCGCCTGCTGGAAGTGTATAGCACCCTCACCACTAGCCCATTTAATCAGCTCAGCCCTCCATCTCTTACTTCTGGGACCCTCCTTCGATTTCCAGCGCATCGTTATTTCCCTTTTTGACAGCACCAGCCCCATATCTACAAACTTACTTGTCATTTTCGTCCTGGAAGTATGAGGGAACTAGTGTAATATGCATGTGGCCATATCAAAGTCCAATTGGCGCTCTGAAATTAAATTTAGTATTTCACCCACTTCTCCCCAATAATTCCCAAAGTTCAGGCCATCCCACAGCATGTGTTCCAATTGCGCTCCCACCCTAGCACATCTAGGACACACCGCATTGTCAACATTATAATATTTCATGATCTTACCAGGTGTCAAATACGCTCTGTGTATTATAAAGAAATGTACCAGTTGGAATTGTGCGTTTCTGGTGCTTTTCCACGCCCTGCGCAGAATATGCCCCCATTTAGTCTCCGGTATGGACTTCCCAATTCTCGCCTCCCATTTTAGCCGTAGTGTATCAAGCGGAGCCAATACCACATTTAGCATTCTCGACAATAGGCATGTAACTGCTTTAAACGTTCCTGCTGCCATCACCAGATATTGACACGCCATCATTGTTTTAGGCTCTATCAATCCTCCCTTCCAATGCTTCTGAATTGCATGCACCAGAGCAGCATGTACCAGAAAACCTTCTCTAGGGAGATCATACCTCTCCTGTAATACTTGATAAGGTAGCAACTCTCCATCCTCATATAAGTCCCCGAGCACTTGGATCCCTGCTTGCACCCACTCCAACAACGACGTCCAGTCTCCTCCATGGGGTAATGCTGTCAGCATCCCCAGTGGTATCTCAGGAGTATAGGGGTGCAGCACACCCGCTCTCCGCTGACTCCTATTCCAGCACAACCTCAGAGTCTTCTCTTCCAAGGAGAGATCTCTAAGGTCCAATCGCTGCTGCAATACTATAAAAGACAGGACATGTCTCGGGATTCCGCCACCTCTTATGGATTCAGGGCCCCGAAACTCCATAGCAACCACCTGTGTAAGAACCTGTAGTTGTGCTGCTATATAATACAGTTCAAGGTCAGGAACCGTCAATCCGCCCTCCGCTTTTGGCCTCATCAGTGTTTTTTGAGCCACTCTGCGCCTCCCAGACCCCCAGGCTAACCCCACAACCATGGATTTCAAGTGGGCAAACACGGAGAACAGAACCCATATGCGTAATGTTCTGAAAAAGTACAGTTGCCGAGGGAGTGCTACCATCTTCAGCAAGGCCATCCTCCCCATCACTGATAATGGAAGGGTATTCTAAAATGCCATGCTCCCCTTTAGGGCTCGCACACATCTCCCTATGTTGCCTTCTATTAGAACATTGGAATGTTGGGAGCTCCATTGCAGACAATGGAGTGCTCCCTGCTTCTACGGGCCGGTGAAGGCCCGCAGAGCAACATTCCAATGTTCTACAAAGGCTTCTCGAAGCTCGAGGGGATTTATATCCCCTCGAGCTTCGAAAACCCTTTGTTTAATTTGTTGGAACATTCTGCCCTCTAGTGGTAGAATGTTCTAATAGCCTTATAGCCCTTCGGAGCAGGGCTATACCGGCAATTAAAGTCCTGCTGTCTCGTTAAAGTCCCTCGCTTTCGGCTCGGGCCTTTAACGATTCAGCGGGCCTTTAATAGCCTGTATAGCCCGCTACGGCGGGCTATATGGCTATAGTATATCACCGGCTTCATGATAGATATGTACACCAAGGTACGCTAAACAAGACGGCTCCCACCGTAAGGTCCGCGGCATCATAGGCGCCGTCCTTCCATTTGCTTCCAGCATGTCTTTGGAGAAAAGTGAGGGTCTCCTCGGGGAGGGGGGTTTGTTTTGGAACAAAGAGGCATCAGGGTAAAGTAAAGGGTGGCGCAGCAGGAATGCTCACTAGACACCAGGGATTTTTATTTTGGATCAATTTCAGGAATGCCGGGGAGTGGTCCCTTGGGAAAGGGTAACTCCCCTTTGGGAAGCAATTATTTTAGCCTTTTCTGCCCCCCTGGAGGGCAGATCGGCTTATAATTTTGTAGATTTGTGTACCCCACTAGGCCACCCAGGATTACTTAATTTCTTTGTTGTTGGGGAGCAAACCCTTGGGCAAAGGTTGCTTCCCTTTAGGGGGTCAATATTTTGGCCTTTTCTGACCCCCCTAAGGGGCAGATCGGCCTTATGGTTTTAGGCCCATCTGCCCCAAGGGGAGGAGGGGGCAGAAGCCACTATATACCTGGGATGTTTTGAGGAATATGGTATGCTGTTGTTGGGGAGCGGCCCCTTGGGCAAGGGTCACTCCCCTTTAGGTAATGCATATTCTGGCTGTTTCTGTCCCCCTTGGGGCAGATCAGCCTTATGGTTTTAGGCCCACCTACCTCCAAGGGGGGCAGAAGCCACTAGACACCAGGTATGTTTAGTTGAATGTGGTGATATTGTTGTTGGGGAGTGGCCTCTTGGGGCAAGGCTTGTTCCCATTTAGGGTGTGATTATTTTGCCCATTTCTGCCCTGCAGATCAGCCTTATGCTTTTAGGCTCATCTTCTCCCAAGGGGGGCAGAAGCAACTGGACCAGGGATTTTATTTTTGGGCAAAATCTTTGTTGTAGGGAGCGGCCCCTTGGGCAAGAGTTGCTCCCCTTTAGTGGGTGATTATTTTGGCTGTTTCTCCGCCCCCCACCCCCCCGGGGCAGATCAACCTTATGCTTTTAGGCCTACTTGCCCCCAAGGGGGACAGAAGCCACTAGACAGCAGGGATGTTAATTTCACTAAGTTGTTGTTTTTGGGGGAGCGACCCCTTGAGCAACGGTCACTCCCCTTTTGGGAGTGAATGTTTTGACCATATCTTTAAGGCCATCTGCCCCCCAGCTTGGTTGGTGGATTGTGTGTGGACTTGTGCATTATTTACAAATATGTTTTTAATGTTTTATTTCTCCTTTTAATTCTAGTGCAAAGCTTTTGATTCTTTTGATGTGATTCCTGTTTGCGATTTCGGTTGTGGTTGATCTGCAGTTTGCGTAGTTGCATGTGTTTGGTAAGAGCAACTTTTTGGTTGTGTTTACTCCAAATGAGTATTATTGTCATGCATAAATGATTTTTTTGTAAGTAGTGTCATAACAGCAGCATATTAAGCTAATGTTTTGAGGTTTGCATTTCTCTTTGGATTTGTGCAAGATGTGTACTGTGTTGTCTAATGCGTATTTTTTTATTTTTAAGTGGGATATTGTTGGTCTGTGTCTGTGCAGAGTAGGTGGCGGTGAGTCTATCTGTTTCTGGCAAGTGAGTGGTATCATTTTGGAGGATGTAGGTCTTTGTGATAAAGTCACATTTTGTTTACTACTTATTTTTTACAAAGTGTTTGTTGTTGTTGACTTGTTTGTTAAGTTACCTTTATTAGTAAGGATTATGCCTAGCCACAGGATTACTGCTCAACAGGTTGTTGGTATGCTTTTTAAATCTTCTTCTGTTCATGATTTTGAGACTGACAGTGCATTTGAGGTAGAGGAGTAAGTGCAAGATTTTGGCAGTGAATTTTCTATCACGAGGAATCATCTGATGATAAAGCTACTCTCAGTGGGGGTGAAGCTACTCTCAGTGCAGATGAAGTGTCTGTTTTAGAGGAGGACACTGATGTGTCAATGGTGCAGCAAGAGGCATCTGGATTGCAGCCTGGGACTGCAAGTCTTCCCATTGGAAGTGCTGAAATCTGGGTTGATTCAAACATGGTGCAGCCGGTGTTGCCCGCCATTAGTGGTATGACAGGGTGTAAAGTGAATTGTGAGTATTTTTTGCCAATTCATTTTTTTCAGTTGTTATGGACTATGGGTTTTTGGCTCCGATTGATGAGCAGACTAATTTCTATGCTGAACAATATTTGAGGGACAACAGTGCCAGACTTAGGCCCCGCTCTAGAGCTACCCAGTAGACTCCCACAAATCTGGATAAGATGAAGACATTTTTGGGTTTAACTTTTTTGATGGGCTTTATAAAGAAGCTGTTACTGTCTTCGTATTGGTCTACCCTAACAGTGACTTGATGAAAACAGTCATATTTCCTGCAATTATGAGTCGCAATCTGTATTTACTTTTGTTCCGGAAGCTGCTAGTTGTTGATAATGTGTCAGTGTTGCCACGAGATCACCCTCAATGTAACCGTCTTTTTAAGATTCAGCCTGTCATTGATCACTTTATAGATCAATTTTCAGAGATCTATGCTCTTGGGAAAGAAATAGCTGTTGATGAGTCTTTGGTCCTGTTCAACGGCCGTTTGGTTGTAAGGCAGTAAATTCCTAGCAAGAGAGCGCGTTATGGAATTAAGATATATATGTTTGAGAGTAAGAGACGATATGTCTATTGTCATGTAGTTCCTACTAATCTGTAGGATCGTGCATTGTGTGGACAACATAAACTAGGGGCTTCGTGTCAGGATTTGTTGGCCTATGGACCAGCTAGCTCATACTGCCACCATAAGACCCCTAACCTTATCAAGGAGCAAATTATTTCTGGCAACCACTGAACATGACACCTCTGACCCCTCAGGGATCGTGGAAACAGTACAGAACCTGTCACTCAGTCACTCATGCGCACTTAGTCTCAGCGAAGGTTACAGAGAATACACAGTGGGACATTTTTGATATATTTATTGCACCAACATTATTCTTGTATAGAATACATTTGCTACAATGATTAATAGACAGAAGCAGATAAAAGTGATTACAAGCACCAAAAGTGTGACTTGCAGATATAGTTCTACCATGGTGCTAAAATAATGTATATATGCTGGCATATAAGACAAAGGCAGTAATCGAGCGTACTCCTACTGTGCGACCCCTACTCTAAGTGTACCTAGAGTATGTGTAGGTGTTGAGCCAAGAATTCCCCAAAGGGTCGATCCAACCTCATTACCTGGTGGGAGAGAATGAAGGACCCCGTCTTGGTCACAAACTGGCCACACCTCATGAGATGTCAGACCACTGCTTGGTGAATTGTCAGCATGCATGGACCTCTTGTGTCAGCTGGAGTGCCTCCTCTGCTAATCTATCGAGATATAATAGAAAGAAGCCTTGCAATATGTGTGTATAGATTAGGGATGTTTGGGATGTGTAGATAGCCCTTTCGCCACGTGGATGAAAATAGAGATAACATTTGTACATAGTGCGAAATAAGACCTTGTACATGATGTTCAAGGCATTGTGATAATGTTGTGTGAAGCTAGATGTGTTAACAAGTTTAGTTTCAGGGAAACTAATCCAAGATTGTCACACATGCAAATATGTGCAAAAGGTTACAGCTGAGAAATTGGACAATGTAAGAACTAAGCTGCTTCGCTACATGGGCCTAACTCTGGAATATAACACTATAATTTCTGGGTGTACACTGGTAGAGATTCCACTATTGACACCCCTGGTTGACCATCCACTTTTGGAGTTAGTGAGAAAATTGTGTGGGAACTTGCTAGATGTCTTTTTAACAAAGGTCACCTTTTGTACCTAGACAACTTCTACACTGCTGTGCAATTGTTTAGGAATTGTTCAAAGTGCACACTGTTGCTTGTGGCACAATCTGCTCTAACCGTAAAGGTTACCCAAAAGAGCTTTTTTGTAAAAAGCTTGAGAGGGGACAGATCAGTGCCTTGCGTAGTGATGAACTGCTAGCTGTGATATTTGTGGACAAGAGGGATGTCCACATGCTGACTACCATCCTCAATTAAAGAATTTCACCTGTGACTGTTTGGGGTCAGGTTCCTGCAGTGAGCAAACCTGTGTGCATTGCAGACTACAATAAGCACATGGGTGGTGTTGATGGAGTAGATCAGAGATTGGAACCTTGCACAGCTGTTCGTAAGGCTTACATTTGGCATAAGAAGTTGACCATCCATCTTAGCAACTTTTAATGCTTTGGTTGTGTTCAAGGATTGTTCTCCAGTGTCAAGGATGACTTTTGTTGAGTTTCAGAAGTCTGTCATAGGCAGCCTTGTTGTAGTGGAACAGGCAAGTGTTCCTAGAGCTGGAGTGGTGCAGGATGTGGCTAAATTGAAAGATTTTCCTGATTACATTCCTCCCACGCGCAAAAAAACAATACCTGTAAGAGATGTCGAGTCTGTTTGTGATGAGGTATGCGAAAGGAGAGTTGTATACACTGCACTGATTGTCCTGCCGATCCTGGGCTGTGTGTACCCACATGTTTCAGATTGTATCAGACACAAAAAGAGTTTTTGGAGCAACTGTGAGTGTAAAAGTGAACTGCCTGGTCTGTATTGTTTTATATTTTTTGTTAAGTTTCATAGGTGGCATTAGTGTGCTGTATTTAGTTACAGCTGCTGTGTTTATGGTTATAGTTTTGTATCTACTTCCAATTGGTTTGTGTTCTCTTTTTTGTTAAAACAAATGTGATGGCGATGTGCGTGGACTGGCGTTTGGCTGGTGGTGTGCATGGACAGTCGCTTGGCTGGCAGTGTGCACGGGACAGTTATTGGATGGCAGTGTGCTTGGACTGGGGCTTGGCTGGCGGTGTTCATGGACTGGTACTTGGCTGGTGGTGTGTGGACTGGTTCTTGGCTGGCAGTGTGCGTGGGCTGTGACTTGCCTGGCGGTGTGCATGGACTGGTATTTGGCTGGCGGTGTGGTAGACTGGGGCTTGGCTGGTGGTGTATGTGGTTTGGGGCTTGGCTGACGGTATGCGTGGTATGGGGCTTGGCTGGAGGTGTGCGTGGTTTGGGGCTTGGCTGGCGGTGTGCGAGTTGTGACTTGCCGCTGGTCACTACACACGCTGCTAGCCAAACACCACTGCACGCTACGTCAAATGCCAGTCGATGTGATTGCCATGTCAGTCACTTGGGTGTAGTGTATGAATGTGATGGGTCCTTGAATGGCTCTGTCTGTTGATGTGAATGTTGTAAAGTGCTGGACCCGCGGCTGGCGGTGTGAATGATCATGTGTGTGTCATGTATGAAAGATGTGTGAATGGCCTGTAAAGAGGTTGGATCCTTGCTGTGGCTTTACAACTCACAAGCTGAGTCATTAGTTCAGGTTGCTAACCTTTTATTTATTACAAATATTTTACGCACGAACCTTCAGTCACCCTCGTGCCAAATCCAACCAGTATGTGTCTGTACTGAAGGAATAGTTAGTTGTGAAGTAATATTAGTTTTTTCTGTCTTTTTCTACTAGGGTGTAGATTGACTCTCCATTGTCAGTTGATGTGAGTGTTGTAATGTGCTGCACCCACAGCTGGCAGGGTGAATGTGTGTGTCAAGTATGAAAGGCGTGTGAGTGGCCTGTAAAGAGGATGGTGCCTTGATGTGCCTTTACAGCTCAGGGATTGACATAGACACTCTCCTGCACTCTTTTAATCCATCTCACCTGGACAAGCCAGATAATCAAGAACATATTCTAGCCATTCCTCCGAACCCTCTCAGAAAAAACAGTCACAACATCAATGCTATAAATCACTCTAACCTCAAGCTAGTTCCCCTGTCACAGCCCACTCCCTCTGCCATCACTCCACATCTGAAGTGCATGCTCGTCAACTGTAAATCAGCGGTGAAGCATGCCACGACACTGCTGATCTCATCCAGGCTCAGGATCCTGACATCCTCATACTTACGGAAACTTGGTTAAAGGACTCCTCTGGTCCGATCCTTGACACACTAGTCCCCCTGAACCATAACATCATTAGGCTGGATAGAACCGACAGACCTGGTGGTGGGATAACTTGTATATACAAGAATAGTCTCATTGTCAAACGACCCACTCAGAGGCTGTCTCCACCTGTGAATACCTCTGCAATGACAACACCAGCAACAGCAGGCCGTATGCAAATTGCATATGTTGTACCATCGGCCAGGAGACAACCTCCTCTTTGTTGAAGATGTCATGGAGATCATTTGTTCAAATGCGGGACATCATCATCCCCAAATCTTCCTCAGAGACTTCAACCTTCACTGGAATGACTCGAAAGACCCTGCAGTGATCACTCTCAAAACCTTCCTTGAGGACCTCAAACTAGTTCAAAAATGTGATATTCCCACACACACTCTTGGCTCAATCCTGGACCTTATTATAGCTAAACCAAATGTTATTCAATTGGTTTCAATTGCCCTGTGTGACTGGTCTGATCATCACTATATCTCCTTCCACATCATCGAACCCTGGTCCAAGAAAAGATCACAAGACAAGAATATGAGGCTCTGGACACAATCTCTTCAAAACTCAAACATGGATGACCTGATCTCCATCAGCAAGAACACCTTGTTGCGTCCTACTGATATGTCCGAGGTACCGGAAGTCACAGAACATTCCAACAGCTCTGTGCTGAGTATCCTAGACTCCGTTGTCCCCCTACAACTGAAAAGACAGTCCTCCAAAGATTCCAAGCCTTGGTTCAACAATAGCTTAAATACAGAGAGACACAATCTTAGACTAGCCGAATGATCCTGGAGAGGATCCCCATCCACTGAACTCCTCATGCTCCTGAGAACTAGAAGAAGCTCTTACAACAAAAATATAAAGAGGGCAAAATTGAACTTTTTTCAGAAGCCAACTAGATAATGACAGAAACAGACCTTAAAAAGTTTTTGAACTGATCAAACTCCAATCCAACTATCTTCCCACCCTTCTGCCATCACAGGTGCCTTCGCAGCCAAACTGTGAAGTGTTTGCCTCTTTCTTCCTTGAAAAGACTATTATGATTGAACATGGTCTACGAGCTCTTCAAAGCAAACTACCTTCCCTCCTTTGCCCGACTAACCCTACTTCCCCTCCTCCACCTCATCCTCTGCTAGCCATTGTTCCCTCCTCCAAAAATATCTCCTGCTGGAGCCAACCCACTCCACTCCAGCCTCTGCCTGACATAGGACTTGCATAAAAGAATAATGCCTGCTGGAACCAATTCACTTCCTATGATGAATGCTCTATTCTCAACTTGCTTACTACTCTGAAACCCTCTAACCACTTCAGTGGCCCTCTACTGTCAAGCTTCTACAAAGAGATGAAAGGGTTCTTAGTCCCCCTCTGGACCAAAATAGTAAATGCCTCCCTACATCAAGGTATGACTCCTGACTGTCTGAAGGCAGGGCAGGTTTTCCCCATTCTAAAAAAACTCACTGCTGACCAAGAGGACCTTAATAACTTTCATCCTATCACTAGCATCCCCACTCTAGCGAAGCTCCTTGAGAAATGTGTTCTTCCCCAACTATGTAACCGCATTGATCAATTCCAGCTCTTAGATCAATTCCATTCGGGTTTTCGCCAGGGCCAACGTATTGAAATGGTATTACTCATTTAGTAGATGGCACCCTAAAAATTCTCGATCAAAATGAGGCTTGCCTTCTAATCCTGCTGGAATTATTTTCTGTGTTTGATACCCTCAAGCATGATAACCTCCTTGACTTATCGGAACCAAGGTTGGGTCTCTATGGCCCTGTTTTAAACTGGTTTGTCTCCTTCCTCAACAACAGAACGCAAAGATTTAAAGTCAATCACTCTCTTTCCAACTCCTTGCCATCCACTCTTGGGTTTCCTCAGGGATCTGCTCTCTCTCTCACACTCTTCAACCTGTTCATGGAGCCTCTAACGGTTTTACTAAATTCTGCCAACATTCACTTTCACATGTATGCCGATGACACCCAACTTTACTTGAAAATCTCTTCCCAAGACGACATCAAATCACTCAATTCTACCCTACTCAAAACTCAACACTGACTGACTACCCAACATCTTAAGCTCAACTCTTCCATAATGGAATTCCTCTTGACAGCACCAACCAAAGAGACGGCCATCATGGCGGAGTATTTGAAACTCTTAACTGCTCTCAACTGTATTCCTCACATTATTGACTCCGCTAGGTCTCTTGAAATTATACTTGACAAGTATTTGAGCATGCAGGAACACATTAGCTCAACCACCAAAGGGGCTAACTTACACATGAGTATTCTAAGAAAGATAAAAACCCTTTCTCACCCTGGACGACTTTAAGTCTGCTGTCCAAGCTCTAGTAATCTCCAGGCTAGATTGCGGCTGTACAACTCTATGTGGGATACCCAGGTACAAGTTGGCTCCGCTTGGGGCTTCCATGAATTCTGCGGCTAGACTCATCACAGGTTCCAGAAGAAATAACCACATCACGCCGGTACTGAAATACTTAAACTGGCTACCTTTGGAGCCTAGGATTCATCTCAAGATTGCGTGCATGACGCGCAAGGCCTTCCACTTTAACACCCCTTTGTACCTAGCCCAAAAACTGGAGCTCTCGGGCGTGAGACAATCTTCTAGAAGTTCCAGCACTCTGCTTCTGAAACCTCAAAAATTCTGGAAAAAGAAAACTTATAACGGGGCGTTGTGGGGTAGTGCCCCGAGAATTTGGAACTCCTTGCCTTCCCACATCAGACTGATTCCCTCTTCGGCGTCTTTCAAAAAAGAAGTGAAAGCCCTTTGGATGAATGCACTTGTTTGATGGCACCTACCTCCATTGACCATGCCCACTCCATTGGTTTGTGCTCAAACCTGCAATGTGTTTGTTCCATTTATATGCTACACTATTTCCGCTTGCATATTTTATTGCTCTTTTACCTTGCTTATCATTCTTGTTTTTGTTTTACCTGCAACTCTGTTTGTACCTCTGTACATCTGTAAAGTGCTCTGATACCTGCTTGGGTCACATTTGTGTTGTATAAAACTTTATAAATAAATATATAAATAAACAAGCTATGAGTCTTGGTTCAGATTTTTAACCTTTAATTATTAACAGTGCATTTCATTTTTGAAACATCTCCTGCTAATAAAAAACACATTTTGAGCCTTTCACTCACCCTTCTGCCAAAACAACCCAGTATGTATGTGTACTTGAGGAACAGATGGATGGGCAGTAATATTTGTCTTGTCTGTCTTTCTCTGCCAAGGTGTAGATTGTCTCTAGGGAAAATTTACCAACTCTAGATATTTTTGTAAACTAAAAACCATGGGGAGTACAGGATGATGTGCCTCTTGTGGAAAAACCACAATTTTCCTACCACCAACCATTCCCCCAGGTCTCCTAATAAAAATGGTACCTCACTTGTGTGGGTGGGCCAAGTACCCGAAGTAAGGAAGGGCTGAAATGTATTGTGGAGACATCAAAATGATCTATCAGAAAACAACCTGGTTTTACAAAGGAGTCACCTGCGATTTTGGTCCTGGGCCATCTAGAGAGACCTACCAGGCCCAGAAATTTCTGAAACATAGACTGCCAGGAGAGGCCAGGGAGGTGTGGCTTGCATGGGCTCCCCAAATTTTTCCTACCCAGAATCCCCTGCAAATTTAGCTGAAAAAAATCTAATTTTTCTCACATTTCTATGTGGGAAAGTTGTGAGATTACCGAGCTGACACAAATGTCCTACCACCCAGCATTTCCCCTGGTCTCTTGATAAAAATAGTACCTCACTTGTGTGGGTGGGCCAAGTACCCGCGGAAGGGCCCAAAACGTATAGTGGAGACATCAAAATTATCCATCACAAAACAACCTGGTTTTGCATGGGAGCCACCACCTGCATTTTTAATCCCGGGCTCGGGGCCATCTAGGGAAACCTACTAAACCCAGCAATTTCTAAAAACTAGATACCCAGAGGAGTCCAGGGATGTGTGGCTTGTATGGATACTCCAATGTTTTCCTACCCAAAATCCCCTGCAAACATTAAATTTAGCTGAAATAAATCACATTTGTGTCACATTTCTGTGTGGGAAAGCTGTGGGATCACTGAACTGACACAAATGTCTTACCACCCAGAGTTGTCCCTGGTATTTCGATAAAAATGGTATCTCACTTGTGTGGATTGGCCAACTACCCACGGAAGGGAACACTTGGGGGAGTCGAGGAGGATATGGCTTGTGTGGATCCCCCATTGTTTTTTACCCAAAATCTCCTGTAAACCTCAAATTTTGCTAAAAAATCTAATTTGTGCTATATTTTCCTAGGTGCCAGCTGAGCTGGGGTCCAAAATCCACAGCTAGACACATTGCGAGGAAAGGGTCAGTTTTCACTGGAAAAAAAGTGATGTGTCTACGTTGCTTTTCTGGGACATTTCCTGGCACAAGGCCTACCATTTGTATTAGGAGACTTTGGGGAATGCTGGGTGATTGGAAGTTTGTGGCTTCCCAAAGATTACAAAACTTTCCATCAGAGATATGTGAGGAAAATGTGATTTAAAAAAAAATTGCACAATTTGAGGTTTGCAAGCAAGGGGTTCTGTTAAACAGAACCTGGTGTGAGCCACACAAGACACCCCATCCTGGATATCCCTGGGTATCTAGTTTTCAAAAATGTTAGGTTTACTAGATTTCCTTAGGTGCTGGCAGAGCTAGGGTCCAAAATCCACAGCTAGGCACATTGTGAAAAAAGGGTCAGTTCTCACTTTAAAAATATGATGTGTTCATGTTGCGTTTTGGGGCCATTTCCTGTCGCAGCCACTAGGCCTACCCACACAAGTTAGGTACCGTTTTTATTAGGAGGCTGGGCGGAGCACATAATAGTAGAACAAGTGTAATGACCAATTGACTTTCAAAGCATTTCTGCCTTCCAAATGTAGGACAATATGTAAAAAAGAAGTCATTTTAAAAAATGTCCTCTAAGTCACATGCTAATACGGGTACCCACTCTGAGATGTGCAAATAACCACGCTATTTTTTTTTTAACCACTGCTTCTAAACTCTCTATTGTGTTAATATTTCAGAAATACATAGGTTTCCTTGATATCGATTTTTCACTGTTTATATTTTACCAAATTAATTGCTATATTCCTGGTACACTATGAAAAACCATTGCAAGGCACAGCTCTGTTAATGTTTTTGGGTACCTCAGGTTCGTGTTGAACCTACAAGTCCTATATATCCCGCAAACCAGAGGGGCCCAGCAGATGCAAAGGTATATTGTTTTAAAAAATCTTGCCTACTTAGAAGAACTTACAGGTGAAAACATTGGTACAAATGGCTGGTTTTCTTTTCAACTCAAACCTTGAAGGATCTACATTACGAATGTTGTCTACTTTTGGAAATGTTTAGATTTCAGGGATTAATTATTGCTTTCACACCCATTTCTACCACTAACTGGAAGGAAGTTGATGGCACAAAAAACTAGGAAAAATAGGCAAATGCCAACACTGTGTAGACAATTTTGGTTTTCTGACAAAAGTCTGCCTGCTACTGAAAGCTGGGAAGATTGTGATTTTAGCACCACAAAGCTTTGTTGATACCATTTGCAAGGGAAACAATTGACTTTCTTCTGCAGCACATGTTTCCCATTTTACCCCCCTAAAAAAACTGTTGAAATATAAAATCATATGTAATCGTGATTGGCCCACTATGTACCATATAACCGCATATACGCATTAATAACCGCATAGAAATAAACAATATATGTTAGCTTAATGATAGGTTTATAAAGGTCCGTTTAGACCTATTGGTATAGTCGGGGCCACTGTGTTTAGTTTTCTCTTGTTCATGTACTGTTTCCCAGAAGTTACATGGTTTAGCTCAGGATACGAAACCAGGCTAAATTGCTCATTCTGCATCTCTGATCTTCTGTGTGTAGCTCAGGGAAACCCAAGGTCACACCTGCCTTCTTGTGGGATGCGCACATTCTAGCAGGGCCCGTTCCTGTACTCCCCGGGTTTTAGATAGACAACAGGGCGCCTCACTGACCTACCACCGCAATAGCTTTAGCTTAGCTACCAACAATTAGTGGTGCCTTATATGGGTTATAGATCAAAAACAAAAACCTTCTTAAACTGATATAATTATTGCAGAAAAGGATCCTCTGTGGAAAGATGTTCTCTTCAACTACTAAAATTCCCTCCTCCATCCCTCTTCCACTAGCCTTGGCATTGATATGTCTTTCTGAGTTAGCACTCTCAGCATGTTACCAAAATGAAGTAACCTGAAATCAATCATGAACAAAAACTAGGGAATCTAATAGGCCTTTGGATCATACGTTTGGGGTGAAGCCACACTTGAATGATTGTACGATACAGGGATCCATAACTTTTTCAACTACAAATCTATGACTGTCATTGGATTCAAAATGGACCCCAGCATACTCAAGGAAAGTACATTGGGAAATGTATGTCACATGTTGTATATGGAAAACACACTTCTCCAAGTTAGCATAGTAATTAAACTTGCAAAGCCATTGCTAAATTTGATTTGCATGTGTTGGTTTGGAAAGTCCCTATATGGCTCTGGTGAAGGATCTGCCCTGCTTTGTGTCATTTTAACGTGCTGGCTCTTTATATTTTGTTTTCCCTACAGTCGGGTCGACAATTATGCAAGCTCACTTAAGGTCCTCCATGTTTACTGGACTGTGAACCCAAAGTGGTGTTCTGAGGTCCTGGGAAACCACATCTCACCCTCTTTAAGACATTGACTACTGTCTTCTCTACCTCAAACTTGGAGGGCATGCAAAGGTGGCAGCGTAATTTATAATGAAGCGAAATGGCCTCAAGATGCCTATCACCCAGCTGCACTTCCCCAAGCGTCCACCTTTAGGAAAAGATCTACTGCTCTCTCCTAACTGGGCATTTTACTAGCACATGGTTAGCATATTGGTGGAAAGCGTGTACACATTGCGTGTGTTGTAGGTTGGAATTAGTGAGTGCACTTTGACAAGAGTGTCAAGTGTAATTCATATTGGATTCCATGAATGACAGATAAACAGAGACAGTGGTGGATGATAATCCAAACAGGGGGTGGGCAGGCCATGCATGCACACACATACACTCATACACTCACCCATCTACATTCGCACTCATTCACACCCCATGCATTCACAAGCATTCACACTTCCACCCATCATTCACGAGCACATACATGCACGCACACATTCACAGCACACACTCACAAATACACATTCATACATACACACATGTACGCACACATAAAACTTAAAAAAATAACTTACCGGCTGCAGCAGTGATCTCCGCCTCCGAGGTTCATAGAGCATTGAGAGTGAGACTGCTGCTTTCTCTTAAGGCAAAAGTCCCTACTGTTGGACCTGGGCCTCTTGCCAGGGTCATCCCTAAACTTTTTGCCTTCCTCCAATACTCTCTCTGACCTATTTTGTTTGGTTTAATGACTCTGGGCACTTTACCACTGCTGACCAGTGCTAAAGTGCATATGCTCTCCCTACTGAAAAGTGTACATGTGATTGATGTCCATGATTGGTTCATTGGATTTACTGTTAGTCCCTAGTAAAGTGCACCAGGAGTGCCAGGGCTTGTAAATGCCAATACTGCTAGTGGGCCTGCAGCGCTGGTTGCGCCACCCACAGAAGCAGCCTTAAAATGTGTCTAGGGTCTGCCATTGCAGAACCTGCGTGCAGTCTGGTACTGTCATGCTGGCTGGGCAAGTGCACACACTTGCCCACCCCTAAACCTTCCCTTAACTTCATATTAGTCACCCCTATGGTAGGCCTGAGGGCAGGGTGCATTGTAAGTGTAAGGTAGGACATGCCCTGATGTGTGTGGCATGTTCTAATAGTGAATTACAACCAAATTCGTTTTTCAATATTGTAAGGCTACCTGCTCCCTTTAGGCCAGAATGGGCTGCTGGAATTATTACACTCTATAATCCTAGCAGGCTCAGGGAACATGGTAGAAATTAATGTTTAGTATGCCTGAACTCAGAATAATAAAATACTTCTTTTAGTAAAGTTTATTTTAATATCCTGGGTTTGCAAATGCTACTTTTAGAAAGCTAGCATTTGCTTGTCTAACCATTTCAGCCCGCCTCTGCTTTTGTGTGTATCTGACTGTCTGAGTTGTGTGAGTGACAGGGCTGGGAGTTGACAGGTGGTGAATAGCAGGATGACACCTTAGTGGGAGGTGGGAGTTTCCCTGAATGATGCATCAGGCTGTGCTCTGCCTCCACAATGCTGGCTCCGCCCTCCTGGGGAGCGACTGATGACTCAGCCTGCACCTGGCCCAGGAAGGACCGAAGCTTGTCAACAAAGTGCTCAGGCTGCCCCTGTCTTCACAATGCTGGCTCCGCCCCCCTGGGGAGCGGCTGATGTGCCTGCCCTCACACTGAATGCAGAAGCAGAAGTACCCACCACAAGTGCTCAGGGACTGAGAGCAGTTATGCAAAGGCCCCCCTGGCCTGTAAGAACAAAAGAAACTGGGTATAAAAGTAGGAGCCCTGCTCCTTGTAAATTAGATCCTGTTTGTGCTACAGAAGAAACTCTGCCCGAAGAGAAGGACCTGGAAGAAGACTACAAGGAAGAGTGCTGTCTCTGGCCTGTGTCTGGTGCCTTGCTGCAGAAGGAGAGGAAAGAAAAGACTACAAGAGACTTTTGCTTTTTGAACTTTGTGCCAAACTTCTAAAAAGATCTCCAAGGGCTTGCTGTGGAACTTGCCCCCTGACCAGCGCCCCAGGAACAGTGGGCGCTACCCTCCCTGACCAAGGCATCAGCTGTGTGTGCTGCTTATCGCTGCAGCGCTGATTGAGGAGGACGAGAGCATCTAGTCCCCCTGCACACCGTGACCGTGGGTTAGCAGATCGCCATAGCAACGTGAGGCCCAGCCCGCCGCTGGCCCGAGCACCGTGACTGCGTCTGCACCTGGCCCCACGAGAGCAAAGTAACGGAGGACCCGTCCGGTCCAAGCATTGAAGTCTACTGGGCTCAAGCGCCGTAGATTGCCCCGCAAAGACGGACTGCCGCCCTTTGTCCTCTCCCTCTAACAGCGTCCTGTCCGTCTGCCCCGCTGAAAGGGCATCACCGCGACCGGCACTTTGGCTGGGTACGTCCCGCACTTGGGGACCGTACTGCCACTGCGCCACACTCAGCCGCCGCCGTCAGGACCGAAGCGAACACTAAGAAGAGGGCCTGTGACCCCATCGAGCACCGCCGCCCGCCAGGGAAGCAACGCGACGTGGGACAGCTCCCTTTGCAGCCGTCCGCTTCAGGATACCCAAAGAATTCCAAGGTACTGTGCTTTTGCCCCCCCGCCCTCGCGGTGCGAGCGTCCTGCAATCTTAGCTCGCACCGCGCTGTGTGAACTTGGGCACCCCGGGAGCCCCGCAGCTGCTGTCTGCCCTGCAGCGCAAGCCGCCCCTGAGACAGAGGCTCGCACTGGTTCTGGCCCCCGAGGCCCCTCCTAACGCTCCCTGTGGCCCGCGGCCCCCTCCACTCGAGTCGCTTCCCGAAGGGTGACTCATCGCAAGAGCGGACCTGGTCGTGCCTTTTCGCTGCTCACGCGGGAAGCGTGAGCTTTGGCAGGCCGGGCCCGATTTTCTCCGAGGAAGTGAGCGGAGACGGGGGAAAGCGCCTTGAAGCGCTAGAAAGCACTGAATCTTGCTAAGAACCGGGCAGGAGGCCCAAAACATTGCATTCTTTAAGACACTGTGACTTTTTGCTAAGAATCACTGGAACCGTTTTTAAAGTAACCAAGACTGTATTTACAAGCCTGCTTCTAAAAAGTATATAAAGAGAATATATTTTTACAAATACAGTTTGGTGTCATTGTGTGGTGGGTTGGTTGTGGTGGTACGGTATTGCAAATGTTTAACCCCATGTGCCCCAGAGCTTAGCCTAGACTGCTTGCGCCACACTACCTAGAGGGTAAGCAGAGGTTGTCTTGAAGGTAACCCTTAGCCCTGACGTGGAAGAGAGGGTCCCTGCTTGTCGCCAGTGCTGCACTGCGCCAACCAGAGACTCCCCTTTCATACACCTACCTTGTCACAGAGTGGGATGGGCGTCAGTGAGACTGCTGACCCTACCCCACTCTGTAAAGAGGAGTCACTGATTGACACTCAACATTGGGCAGCTCAGGGCTTTAAACTGAAGCATCCAGGTCTGAGGCTATCAGTGCCCCCCTCATTATGAGGGGAGGTCCTCCAAGTGCTTTGCTGGGCTGAAGAGGCACACAGAGTATTAGTATTAGTATTTTGCTAACATGCATCAATCAAATCTAACAACTTAATTTACAGTTTCCTTATTTAGTGGACTATATAACCAGGCATCAACTTTCTTATTTTCTCGCCATTGCTGAATTTGTTTTCATTTCCCAATGTACTTTCCTTGAGTATGCTGGGGTCCATTTTGAATCCAATGAAAGTCATAGATTTGTAGTTGTCTTACAGGAGCACATTTATGATTTACAAACTTTAGTCACACCAAATATAATCCTAGACCATGCGGCTATATGTTTAGATTTAGGTTGGGAGTATATAAGAGAAGATGGTGCATCTCACTAGATTTAGTCAAATCCATATTTTTATTCTAAGGAACACGCAGTGGTATAAATTAAACTATTGGGCTGAAAGAACCTGGCACTCTTTCAGTGGGTCGGACCTGTCACAGGGGTTAAGCTATTAAACAAACTATCTTGAACAATCATTGGCCAAACCAAAATATCTGGTTTAAGGTTATTCCAGTTGCAACCACATGCAAACACTGTGTGCTTGTGTTACATGGAAAAGTGGTAATAGAAAGATAAAACCGAACCTGTTGACTTAGCCAAAGCTTAGGGAAATGTAGTCCAAAAGCTCTGCTTTCTGAACAGAATGCATAAAGCGCTGGGACACCTCTGTTTGAGGTAGCTGTTGCACTTTACAAGTGTCTGTATTAATATTATTATTATAAAGGAGATAATGAACCGTAAGTGGCAAACAGTGTGTTGACTGAGTGTACTTTTTAGATGTGAGATAGTCGATCGTGAATTCCAACGAAAGCAGTATTGGAAGAAAACAATGATACATTACGCAACCAATTACATTTAGTGAGAGACAAATACTCATCTGTGTGGAGCCAGAGCCCACTTTAAGTATATATATTTTTTTAAATGTAACAGTAGGGTTCGTAGACCTCTGTGCTACTAAGCCAGACTTGAAAAGTGGATGACAAAAAAACTTGCGAGATTTTAATAGGGAGAGTCTTCAGCTGGAAAGACAGAAAGGCTATCGACTGAAAGAATAAAAATGTGTGCAAAACAATTACCATAAAAAATATCTTGAAGGAATCGTCTGGACATTAGATATAAGGAAAAGGTAAAATGAAGCCCCTTTTGCCTGGCAGAATAGACCCAATATTTAAAAAAATAGAATGTAAAATTTGTTTAAGGTTGTTATCGGTACAGGATTGGCTATGACTAGGTTTGGCATGTTCCTATATCAAGAGTTAGGCAGAGAAGAAAACAATTGAAACACGAGTGAGAAAGAAGGTGTTCTCGTTAATTTGCAATTGTTTTTATGAGAACAGGTCAGCAAGTAGAATTAAAAGTTTTAATCAGTTTCAAAGTCATGACTTTTTGTTAGTGAAAGCATATTTAAAGGTTTTATTACTTTACCTTTGATACAGAAATCTGTAATATGTAAATCAATATTTAAATATGATCCTAATTGGAAGAGGCACTGTGGAAAAATCAAATGTAACAGAGTCAGTACCAACAAATGAAAAGCCCCAACGTACAGTGATTCTACTACCACATCAATGTCCAGTCTGGACATGTACACTATAGAAGAAACTTTATTTAGACATATTTATCTAAAACATCGTTTCATTTCTGAAAACTTCTTCAGGGCTGTTAAATTATATCAATATACTACTACGATTATTCATAATAGGAAAAAAAATACATAACGTGCATTTACATATATATCCATAAAAGTATTTTTACCCAGTCCCTATCATTCTAGATTAAAAAAATAGGTGCTAATTTAAAGTTTAGCGGACATGGTACTCTGTCACAAAAGTGATGATGTACCCTGTCCACAAAGCTTTTGTATGTCCGCCTCTTTTATAGGTGGGAGGACCATCAGCCTGTTGATGGAGCCCTGTTGGCTCAGTTCATGGAAAGCTTCCTCGGATTGGCCTACGGATTAGAACTGCACTACACTACCCTCCCTATTTAGTGTGGACGGTGTAATGTCCTTTTGTTCTGTCCGTAACACCAGGTAAAACCTGGTGATAAGCAACAGATAAAACAATAATGACCCAATGCTCTGATGGTTTGGGGGTCATTACATTTTTAGTTTTTCAGAAATAAACTCCTGTTGGAATTTGTTTCTGAAAAACAAAAAAAGTTAAACGTTTGTTGGAAGTTGTGATATTTTGAAGGAAATATCTGCAGACTTGTAAAGTTGATCTTCAGATGAAGTTTAATCTTCACAAAGAATCCCATCCCACCAAGTTAACAGCCAACTCACATCTGATCCTTTCAACATTCTCTTATCCTTAAGTTCTAGAATATACATGACACAGAACCATAGAGGTTGGAAAGAAATGCATCTCATACCATAGAAAGTAGAGAATTTGTAGAATATCACACATCTCCCTTCCTTATAATAAAGATGAAAGCAAAGATAAAACATAAATAACATAAAATATAAGAAGAATATCTTAATTACATTTTAAACATAGTCCTTTAAATAGCTAGGACATTTAGTAAGTCTGGAAGATCTCCGTAGTTCATCTGAGTGAGACTCCAAAACAACTCCATTTCCCTTTGTTTTCCTATTTGCTTCTTGATCCTGACATGTCTCCATCTTGTTCTTCCTTTTAACCACAAACACTCTATTAAGGTTCCAAACCCGATGATCATCAGTCTTAATTGCATTGGAGAAAACCTTAATAACAACCAAGGGATCCATATACTTGGGTTCTCCACTTCTGACAGTACCAGGACGTCTGATAGCAACCAAATCACCAACAGCAACTTTTGTAGATCTCACAGCCTTCCTTTTGTCAAAGTATTTTTTCCTTTGTTCTGCTTTTTCCTTGACTTTTTCCATGATTTCCTTATGATCATACATCTCTTCTTTTCCTTTAGCTTGAGCATATTCATGAACCCAAAAAGGTTCAAGTAAAGTATTCGGTACTCTACCTTTAAATAAAAGAAAAGGTGATTTACCAGTTGTAGAATGTGGAGTAATTCTATATTCCTCCACCTTTTTGACAACCCCATTTTTCCAATCTAGGTTATGCGATCTAGACAAGTTTATAACCTCTTTGATTATTCTGTTAAACCTCTCCACCATACCGTTGTCTTCGGGATGATAAAGAGAACTCTTTTTATGTACAATGCCACATGCATTCAAGAATGTTTCCATCTATTTTTAAATCAATTGCACGCCATTATCAGTTAGTAACGTCTTTGGCATGCCTTCTCTAGCAATCAAAGACCCGAGACACTTAATAATGCATTTCAAATCCCTACATGCCTCATCTAATTCCACCTGATGATAAGCTGAGGTCAAGTCTATTGTACTAAACCCTTTTGCCACACCCAATAGTATTAGCATCACATTAATATTGGGTAAAGGGTATCTATCCACAATCACGCACTTGTTTAATTGGCGCAAATCTATGCACAAACGAAGATCGCCATTGGGTTTGCTTGCAGCGACCACCGGAGCAAGCCACTCAGTACTTTCCACCGCCTCTATGATCCCACTTTCTTTCAATTTGATAATTTCCTTCTACAAATCTTCCTTTACTGCAACGGGTACACTCCTCACCTTGCAAGATACAGGAATGGAGTTATCTTTGAGTTTAATCATATGTCTGTAACCTTTGAGACACCCAAGATCATGTCTAAAAACCTTAGGAAAATCTTTTTGAAGAGAATCAACCAACTCAACACTCAGGACACTTTCCACACTTTGGGCCCGATTCACAGAACTAACTTAAGACAAAATCCTAAACTTACTACCATTTTGGTATTCACAGAAGGCACTTACTCATTTTGGTATTCACAGAAGGCACTTACTCATTTCGGTATTCACAGAAGTTAGGAGTCCTAATTTTAGGACTCCTAAATGCCTTCTGTGAATACTGAAAGTCTTAAAGTTAGGATTTTTCTCAATTTAGTAGTAGTAAAGTTAGGACTCCTAACTTTAGGACTCCTAAATGCCTTCTGTGAATACCGAAAGTCTTAAAATTAGGATGTTTCCCAATTTAGTAGTAGTAAAGTTAGGGCTCCTAAGTTTCAGACTCCTAAATGCCTTCTGTGAATACCGAAAGTCTTAAAATTTGGATTTTTCTCAACTTTACTACTACTAAACTGAGAAAAATCTTAATTTTAAGACTTTCAGTATTCACAGAAGGCATTTAGGAATCCTAAAGTTAGGAGTCCTACTAAAGTGAGAAAAATCCTAATTTTAAGACTTTCGGTATTCACAGAAGGCATTTAGGAGTCCTAAAAACTTCTGTGTTGAGATTCTTATGAAGAGCTGCCGACTACGCCAGTGTGATATTTTGAAGGAAATATCTGCAGACTTGTAAAGTTGATCTTCAGATGAAGTTTAATCTTCACAAAGAATCCCTTCCCACCAGGTTAACAGCCAACTCACATCTGATCCTTTCAACATTCTCTTATCCTTAAATTCTAGAATATACATGGCACACAACCATAGAAGTTGGAAAGAAACTCATCTCATACCATAGAAAGTAGAGAATTTGTAGACTATCACAAAAGTCCATCAAAATCGTGGACGACTGTCCAGCAAAATGTTTCTAGCTTTCACATCTGAAAGTTTCAATTCTATAAAAGACGCATATTATACTGGCTTGTCTTGCTTCACTCACACAGCAGCCAAGTTACAAACACGATAACATTATGTTGAGGACTGCACGTCGCAAAAGCCCAAGTTAAACA
Source organism: Lissotriton vulgaris (assembly GCF_964263255.1). Lineage (NCBI taxonomy): Eukaryota > Metazoa > Chordata > Amphibia > Caudata > Salamandridae > Lissotriton > Lissotriton vulgaris. The sequence goes on along the minus strand of NC_141689.1, from coordinate 1,109,227,288 downwards.
CAAAAGACCACATCACATGACGAGCCACCCATGGTAACATATGATCAGTCGAAGAGTGTAATCTTGTCCTCTTTCTTTACTGCTCAGCAACCAAATTAGTCAATCCTCTTTTATTGGTATAGTTTCAATTACTCGCTGCCGCTCCTGTTAATGATTGCAACTATATCAAGTAGCATACTGCAAGGTTATACCTCTGTAGGTTTAGTGACCCTTAATACTGTGTGAATCAGGTATTGCCAAGGGTAACCCCCATGTTAAGACTTTCATGGGGTGAATCTTGTTAAATTTCACATAGGTCAGCTGTTACTCCTTACATAACAAATATACATTGTTCATATCGTAAAAAGAACATATACATGGCCATCTCGGAGATTTGCTTTGCATTGTGTATTTTCCTTTATATTTTCACAAATGAATCCAAATGGAACTTTCAATTGCTGAGCACAGGAAATTGTTTATTTCTTCCTTGTAGCTTGAAAATAGCAATTATGTTGTAACAATCTCCTAGATATATTGTAGTTAGGTCAGCTGACGTGTTTTGCGCTTCAGTAGGTAGTTCATGTTTTTTTGCTCAAGGCTCTGACGTTTTTGTCAAAAGGTGAGTTGATAGACCTTACATGTGATTGATTATCTGTAGAGAAAAAGTGCTCCTTATTTATTGTCTGTTAAGAGGTTGCAATCCGATCCCAGGTAAGGCGGGATGAAGCCACCATACATCTGGGTGTGTGATTAGTCCGTTTTCATTTCCAGTCCATTAAACACAATATCAAATGTCACCTGCTCTCCCTCTCTGATGTAGCATTAATATATTAGAGTGCAAACCTTCAATTGAATATATTTATTACAATCGTGGGACAGACGGATTCCCAAATATTTCAACAAAGTGAGTTTCTACTCCAACCCCAAGTTGGAAAGGTCGAGTCCTCCACATGTGCCTACCAGCTTAGCAGAAATACCTGCACCTTGCCCCAGTTTCTGCCAATCCCAGGCAACCCAACATATTCATCTAGGGATCTACATAGTCTCCTATAGCTCAAGCAAGAACATATTTGATCTGTGCCAAAGGTCTAAGATTATGAAAGGTGCTAAGGTGCTATGTGGGGGAAAAGTAAAGTTTGGCCAATGTATATCAGACAGATCCTACCATGAGCAGCCTCTTAGCAATGGTTCCACTAATCATTTTAGTGTCAACAGGTACCACTGACAGTGGTCCATATGATCTAAAATCCTCGAGGTCCTTTCTAGGTTTTTAAGATAACCATGATCAGCGCATCTCTCATAGTGTTTGCAAACCAGACAATTCAGCTGCCTTATTGTGCATCTCTAGTACCCTTTCCAGAAGAATATCAGATTAGGTTTAATACAAATCAATGGGGGGACATGAAGACCAGAGGCTTTTCCTCTCTTCGTATCTAAAGAAATGCATGACAGCGTTGTTTCACTCGGATGAAAACATGTTCTTGACACTTTTAGGATTATGTATGAGAAAATAGGGGTGCCCCTAGTTTAGGTTCCTAAATCAGGGAGAACATGCAGAATGTAAACAACGTTATTTAGGAACAATGTTAAAGACTACGTGGACCTACAAATGGTGAATGTACACTAGACAGTTACAGCTAAAATAGTCCAAGAGAACTAAACATTTTTAACAAAAATATATGTTTATTTTTTATTGTTTATATAATTCTTAGTGTTTATATCTCAACATCAACAAATACCACATACAAAGAGTTAATTACAAAGATACATCAATTGTATGCAAGTTCATCCAAAAGTAAACTAAGTCACAATTAATAATGGTGATATCCTGAATTCTTTTTGAGCTTTGTATCTTTCATGTGATTAGACTAAAGTGCATGAAAACTAATACATAATCATTTGTCCTTTTATACACTTGATACAATGATCAACATGGCTAAAGCAATTGGGTTCCTACGCGCGTTTCGGCTGGGTGCCTTCCTAAGGAACAAAAAACACATAGTCTAGTGTATGCAATAATATTGTACATAACAAGGTCCTACTTTGATAAAAACATTACATCAAAAGCGATAAAAAGCGATAAAAACACCAGTTGCAAGCAATTCCATATGTATGTGCTATACATAATCCCATCCTATATCAAAGATGTCCTACCAATATAGATACAGGTAAAATATATAGGTGTCGGATGGTTTATCCATTAGAAGTGGTGGAAGGTGCAAGAAATGTAAAAAAAAGACTGGAGAATAAGGGATATGCATGAGATTGCATCGTAGTGAAAGATAGAGTTAGGAACCCATGTGGTATATACGGTATACTTGGTAGAGCATGTCTTATCTCGATATTAATTATAGCAAGTATTGAATCAAACCATGGGTATGTGTTAAATGGAGGGAAGAATATTCCTTAAGTCTTTCACGGATATGGGGCCACATGCATCAAAGTCCGTTTTTGCATTTCCTAATTTGCGATTTTTAGGGAATCGCAAATAAGGAATCGCAAAACGGGATGCATGAATAAAATTGCATAAAATTTGCGATTCGGTAAAAATCGCAATTTTTACCGAATCGCAAATATTATGCGAATCCCAATTTGCGATTTCGCAATTCCCATTGATTCCTATGGGCCAAAAGGCCCATAGGAATCAATGGGAATTGCGAATTCGCAAATTGGAATTCGCAAAATGTTAATGCACCCCTGAAATGTATTTTAAAATGGATGTTTCACACACACATGTCCTAAGGACATGTGTGTCTGTAACATGACATTGTTTAAAATGCTAATTTGAACATTTTAAGCCTTTTTAGCAAATTACCACGAGGTTCACCTTCGTGGTAATTTGCCCCCCCTAATTACGAATTCGCAATTTTAAAATTAATCATGCATTGCTTTTAAGGAATCGCAAATTTGCGATTCCTTAAGAGCAATCGCATTTTTGGAATTCGCTAAAAATAGCGATTTTTCCAAAAATGCTTGATGCATAGTAAAATGGTATTTAGGAATCGCAAACGGACGATTTTACCGAATCGCACCGTTTGCGATTCCTAAATAGCTTGATGCATGTGGCCCATGGTGTGCACCATTAAACAGTTTCTCCTAGGTGGAGGGAGATGATGGTAGGGTCTGAATGGAAGAAAAAAGAGCATTTAAAAAGAGCATTTAAGAGATCGTACCGGGGTCCCAGTTAGTTGATGTTTTAATCCACGTGCACAAGGGTCACAGTTGTCATATGTTTAGCGTGTGTAAGCGCCAATGACGGTACCTTCTATATACAATGGGAATGATAACCTGATCTCAAGGTTTAAAACGGAAGTATCAATGAGAGCTTACTTACCTTTTTACATTTCTACTGATTGGATTTCTCTTTTTTGTGGCAAATACTTTATTATATTTTACTATATTTTTCTAAATTGGTGTGGGATTTCCTTGTGTTGTGTTTTCACGTTTTTACTGTTTGTGTGCTGCATAAATAATTTACACATCACCTCTAGGTTAAGCCTGACTGCTTTTTGTGCCATGCTACCAAGGGTTAAGTACAGGTTAATTTAGTGACTTTTGTGGTTCACCCTGACGGAAACTGTGACTGTTGCTTGACTAGGGGTCAAACTCCCCCTTCAACCAACAACCTAATTTTTCACAGTGTGCATGGTGGTCAGCGCTGAAAAACAATTTGAGAGGGTTACCTGGGAGTTAGCCTTGGCTACTCTGTTATGTATGGGGTGAAATTAAGATGTAATCTGTGCAAATGAATCACGTTATAAAGACAATTCTGACCTCATCTCATTTTGTTTTATTGTATTTGTCATTTTACTGTTAAGTGTCACTTAGCTTTTTTTTGACCGGCTGTTCATCAATTGTTTCTGTTAGAGAAATGCAAGTCAATAAACCTGCGGTGGCACTATTGCTACCAAGTACCATAGCATAACATTATGGTTCATTTTATGAGGATACACTAAAACCAATTTATTTAACTTAAAAAAAGTGGCTGTAAACTGCAAGGAATTACCCAATTTCTAAACAAATTTATTTAAGAGCTCAAGCACAGACCCTTCACTGAAAACCTTCCTTGTCTATTGCAGGGTGGGGTGCACTCTAACTCAAAGCCTGTTGGCAACTCCTATGCTAAAAACAAATAAGGCATTTTGAACAGATGTAGCCTTATATCTAAGATTCATGTCGTTTTACAAATGTTTATGTTATTCACAAATCTCTTGTGCACATCTACAGGGGATATCTTTGAATGTGAATGCATTCATAATGTTTTAACAAATACATTCCAAGATGGCCACCATGGTCAAATGCATCCATGGTTGCCATCTTCAAATGCATTTGTAATATTTTAACAAACCCTTCAAAGATATCTGTGATGGATACACACACATTGTAGCGGCCATCTTTGAAATAGTTTGTTAAAGTAATACAGTTACATTTCTGAGTGGCTGCTGCACGTGCATATGTACTAGCAGATGGTGATCCAGAAATAAGTTGCCAAAAAGTCAATAAAAAATGTAAAATAAAGTACAATGGGGGGGAATTAAGGATTTTCAAGTTGGAATAGAGAAGCAGGGTCGAAAGGATATTTTAAAAAAAGTCATTTGATGACAAATCCACCATCAGAGGCACCCTCGCCCTCAGATCTCAAGGACAATGCCCTAGCTTCTGCGAAGCCATCCCGGAATACATCGCCCATCTCGCCATCGACTCCAAACACTACGTCTTCCTCAGAGACCTCAATTGTCACCTCAACGACACTAACACCACTGTGCTCCTCAAGAAAATGAGCAACATCTGCCTCACATAACTGGTCACCAACACCACACACTTCTCAGGACACACGCTTCACCCCATCTTCATGGCCAGCAATAGAGACAAGTACAGCCATGTCACTGAGCTCACCAGGACAGACCATGCCATCAACTACTTCACCATCTCAGCCTCTTCTGCACCACCACCTAGCTACCCAACTCCTCCCACCGCAAATGGAACAAAGTAACAGAGAGCCAGTGGACCGATGCCCTCAACACCTTCAACACTGAGACAACAACCAACCTAGAACAGGCAGTCAAGAATTTCTACGTCTGGATCACTGATTGCCCCGACAGAGTTGCCCCGTCAAGCCCAACAGATCCTCCAAACAGGCCAGTTGGTACACCACAGAACTGAGAACCATCAAACTCAACTGTAAGCGACTCGAAAGGAAATAGCACACCAGCAAGGAGTCCACAGACTGAGCCACATTCAAGATATCACTCAACAAATTCCACCAACTCCTGAAAGAAATGAAAAAAGCCCACTTACCAGCTGCATCAAAACCGGTTCCAACCACAGAAAAGAAAACTCCAACATTGTCAGCGAGTTACCCAACCCCGCAGCCTCTGAAAACATAATCACCACTTCCCAAGAACTCAGCGACACCCTGGAGGACTTCTTCCATGACAATATCTTCACCATCTACAAAAACTTTGTACCCCAACCCATTACTGCTGACATACTCAGCTACCCAGCCACCACAGATGCAAACTTCGACTGCCTTCTCATCACCTGGAATCAGCTCACCCCACAAAACATCACAGTCATCATGAACTCCATCCACTCAGGAGCTCCCCCTGACCCCTGTCCCCACCACATTTTCAACCTAAAGGGAAATAAGTGAATTAGTATGGTGAAAATATGAAAGTTATTTCAGTGGTGGATATGTTAGTCAGTACGTTGGAAGTAATAAGTGTGACATGTTTCCTGTAAATGAAGATGTGAAAATGTTCCCAGGCCCAGACTACTGCCAAGCTTTCCTTCTCTGGCTGTGAGTATGCCCTCTCAGTATAAGTCAGGCTGCGACATGCTTATGCCACTATGTGTCTTTGATCAACTTCTTTGTCGGATTGTGCTAGTATGGATCCAAGTCCCACATGACTAGCATCCACAGTGATTTCAGTCTTCCTGCGAGGGTTAAAGTAGGCCAGATTGCTGGCTGGCTCAGCTGTGGCCTTGATTGTGTTAAACGCTTGATCACATCTTGCTGATTATTTGAATGGTTGAACTTGCTTTGACAGTTCACAAAGAGGATAGCTGGTGGTGGCATAGTCTTTGATATAACAAGCACAATAGTTGGCCATTCATAGAAAGGACCAAACATCACCAGCATCTCGTGGGCATGAGGTGTCATTGAAAGCTGTGACCTTTTCAGGGTTTGGCCTCATCCCTTCACCCGAAAAATGTCTCCATAATATTTCAATGCCGATCTGTGCAATTCTCACTTTTCTTTGTTAAGAGTCAGGTTTGCTTCCCGGAGCTTGTGACATACCTGATCCAGATCTTTGGCATGTTCTTAGACAGTGGCGCCAAACACAAGGATGTCATCACCGTAATTAAAGGTGTTCGGAATATGACAAATCACTCTCCTGAGAGCTTCTTGGAAAATCTCAGCTGCAGACGATATGCCAAAACTAAGCCATTTATATCTGAACAAGCCTTGATGAGTTACAACAGCATGATCATATCACTGATGTAGCGACTCGCGTGCCTTTCCCTTTCAATGGCAGTATTTGGGGCTCTCATGTCCAAACATAGACACAGTTTACTGTCTGATCCTCGTTTGGGCACCACCACCACTTGGGACACCCACGGAGTAGGTCCAGTTGTCTCTCGAAAAATGTCTGTGTGGAGGAGATCCCGTAATTCATTCTCTACTGCCTGTCGTAGATGAAAAGGCACTGTCCTATGATCGGGCCGGACTGGCTGAGCAGGCACAGGGCATTTCCCTGGTAGGCTGGAAGGGTGGGGGCCGGTTTTGCAGCCATGGGGGTCGGTTTTATCACTGGGGGCCAGTTTTGCAGCAGTGCAGCAATATCAGCCCCCTGTAACAAAATAAAAGTGGCAGCTGTGCTCGCAACTAGAGCTTCTCACGGCCACAACACCCTCCCCCCCAGGGGCCGGTCGAGTGGAGTGGCCAGGGCTGGTTTCTCTTCCCAGTCCGGCGTGTCTATGGTGCTAAGCCACTGATGTCACTTCTTCATTTACGTGTAGACGGACTCAAAAATTTGCCATTTCACCAAGTCCTGTGAATAATTTTGGAAACTTTTGTGCAATGTCTGGTTCATCCTCCAACCGGTATAGTATTTCTACCAATTTTAATTTTTTTGTGAGTAGGCAAGCTAAGCAGACAGTCTGCTTCCGGCCCATCAATGAATTGAATGTGTGCTTGTACATTTCTATCTTTGTAAGTGAGAGGCATTTGGAATTGTCCTAGACATGGAAGGGGTTCTTTGAACATCCACGTGTAGACTTGCACAGCTGCCTTGTGTAATTTGGTTTCAGGTTCAATTTGTTGTATTCTGAGACACAGATGTAGGTGATGGACACCCCACAGTCTAGCACACAGTATTCCCCCATTTGGTTGTGCAATCTTGGGTATTTCTGTAGTCGATCATGATCGACAACCATGCAAACGTATTCCTCACCATCTTGAGAGATTGGTGACAGGGATCTTGACTCATGGTCCTCAGTGCGTTGAGATCTGAATGTGACATGCAAATAGAGACTTGATCGCGACAAGCTGGTGGAGCGTTCTGATTGGGCACATACAGACATTGCATGATGGCGAGAACTAGATTCCCTTGACTTTCTTTGAATGTCTTTTTGCAGTCATCGGAATGCCTTCTCAAAGTGATTGTCTTTTCCGCACCGTTTACATTTTGGAACTATAGTAGGGCATGGCTCAGCATGTGGGAAGTCTTGTCCACTGTGATAACATTTCAGTTGGCACTCCCTTATCTTGTCGGTCTGTTTGGGACTGTGACGATGACCTGCTTATTGAGGATAATATATGGATTTAAGTGTCTGCTGACATTCAGATGAATGATGTCCCTTTTGATGACCTTGAAGCCTGAAATCCTGATCAGGTTTTTCTATCTTTCCTGGCTCCATTTTCTTTTCATGTTCTTCAGCTTGATCATTAACTCTCATCATTTCTTCTATTTCAACCAGAGAATAGCTTTTCTTTAAGAGATGTCTATGCAGTGAAGGGATTGACATCCCTCAATAATCCACTGACGAAGAGCATCTTCCATTGTGAAGGTGTCAAAAGCGCAGTAGCGTGCTATATATTTGAGTTGTGAGATGAATTCCACCATGGATTTAACCTTCTCCTGGTAGACTAAATTGAAGGTGTAGTTATCATAGTCAATGTTCCTTTTGTGAAGAAATGTCCTGCTAAGTGCCTCGTGGACATCTTGATAGGATGATGTGACATCTGTCAGGAGTTCCATGATGATCTGACCAACTTCTTTTCAAATGAAGTTGCGTAGGGCAATGAACTGTTGCGCTGGATCCATGACCAGTGACCCTTTCATGTAGTCTTCAAAATATTCCAGCCATTCTTGCCAGCAAAGACCCATACAACCACCAGACTTAGGGTGCCAGGGTGTCGTCGTCCTACGCCGACGACACCCAGCTGATCATATCCCTCACCAAAGACCCCCACACCGCCAAAGCCAACCTCCACAGAGGAATGAAGGCCATTGCCGAATGGATGAAGGGCAGCAGGCTGAAGCTGAACTCAGACAAGACGGAGGTCCTCATCCTCGGCCCCACCCCATCGGCCTGGGACGACTCCTGGTCGCCAACATTGCTAGGAACAGCCCCAGAACCCACCGACCACGCACGCAACCTGGGGGTCATCCTCGACTCCACCCTCTCCATGACCAAGCAAGTCATCGCCGTCTCCGCATCCTGCTTCAACACCCTCCGAATGCTCAGCAGGATCTTCAAATGGATCCCCCCCCCCCCCCAACATGAGAAAAACCGTCACCCAGGCCCTCGTCACCAGCAGACTGGACAACGGGAACGCCCTCTACACAGGAACAACAACCAAGCTCCTGAGACGGCTGCAACGCATCCAGAACGCCTCGGCACGACTGATCCTCGACGTCCCCCGATGCAGCCACATCACACTCCACCTTGGAGGCCTGCATTGGCTCCCCGTCAACAAGAGGATCCCCTTCAAACTCCTCTTCCACGCACACAAAGCCCTAGACAACGCTCAACCAGCATACCTCAACAACCGACTCAGCTTCTACACCCCCACCCGCAGCCTCCGCTCTACCAACCTCGCCCTCGCCACAGTTCCACGCATCCGGAAAACCACCGCCGGTGGCAGATTCTTCTCCCACCTCGCCGCCAAGACCTGGACCACTCTCCCTACTGACCTACGACAGACCCAGGACCTGCTGGCCTTCAGAAGACTTCTCAAGACCTGGCTCTTCCATCAGTAGCAGCACCCCCCCCCCCTCCCCGCAGCTCCTTGAGACCCTCACGGGTATGTAGCGCGCTTTACAAATGTTTTGATTGATTGATTGATTGATCGATTGAAGGACCAGAGATTCCGGTGGGCGCAGAAAGGAAACTGTCAGTATGGCTGGTCTGTTCACGGCATTGGACGGAGAGCCAGCCGAAGCCAACATGGCCTCCATCTGTGTTGCAGCCAGAGAATTCTGTCAAGTCCGGTTACGTTGACATGTCCCAGGTTGAAGTGGATGAGTCAGCCAAAAAAACAATGGACAGGAGACGTAATAATTCCTTTAAGGAGGTGACTAAGAAGAACCATGGGTTATGCAGTATAATGGTGGTAGTATTGGAATGACCCTGCCAGAACTTGTTTAAGGGGCTCAGATATGCATAGAAAAGTCTGTATTGGTAATGACTGTGCCAGTACCAATGACTACATTGAGTAGAGGCACACCAGCTATTCAAAAGGAATGATTTACAATGGCGCCTGACTTCAAAATACTCGCCATCAGTTCCTCACAGCTCATTGGATGAGCCGCTTGACTCCAAGATGGCTGGCGAGATCAACTGCAATCTTGCGGGACTTCGTGCAATGGATTAGTTAAAACGGTAGACTTGCAGGGGAAACAGCTGGCAGGCAGGGCTCCACTTACCGCAGTCATGGTGAAGGCATTAACGAAGGAGTTGGCTCAGCTCACAGTGGTTGAACGCGACTGGCTTAGGCTCCCAAAGTCATGTGTCGTGGACACCTGCAGGTTTGGCACGGTTACCCAATTATGCAAATTGTATAACGTCGACGCTATACAATTTGCATAATTGGGTAACCGTGCCAAACCTGCAGGTCGCAAGATTTGAAAGCGCCCGGGATTGGTGTTTTGAGATTGAAATACTCGATGTGCTAAGTTTCAATGACAAACAATACTGTCTTTCTTTCTGTCTCTCCCCTGTGTTGTTTTTATTGATGAATTTCAGGGCACTGTTTATTAAGTTTTAAGATTAGTATCTTATGTTGACAAATCTTGTGTGACTTAGAATTGTATATTTTAGTTAGCAGAAACCTTTATTAAGTATAAATGTTTTTACTGTGTGATTTTCTTCATGTTTTTACCAAAACAATAAATTTGATATAAGTTTTTTACATATATCTTTCTGTTATATTTGTTCAGTGTAAATGTCCAATATTAACATGTGGGCTTGATTAGTTAAGAATCCTACCAAGGGAAAGCCCTGATACCTTTCGCAACCCTCGCTGACGATACAGGACTGCCGGCAGGACAGTTCTTACAGCATGCTTCCATAGTTCGGGCATACACACAGCGGTGGGGAAACATTGCGGAGGAACCACCCACACACCAACTAATACAATGTTTACATGTCATGGGAAAGGGCACGCATGTGGTACACTGGTTAACGCAAGCACTGTTATCGCACACGCAACACACTCTACAGCCATTACGTGACAAGTGGGCGGTAGATAGAGGGAAGGAATGGACGGATAAGGAATGGACGATGGTAATAGCGAGCCCCAGATGCATCCCACGAAACGCACGCTTTAAGCTAATACAATTTTACATATTGCACAGAGCGTACCTCTCACCAGACAAAATTAACCAGTACTTCCCGGGTGCCTCAGTAAAATGCCCGAGATGCATGCTGACAGGGGCGGACCTGCTGCACATGTTGTCGTACTGTCCGAGAATCCAGTCGTACTGGCAGACGGTGCTGCCGTTACTTGAGCGGAGCACGGCCATGTCAATACCACACACTTGGGAGGCATGTCTGCTAGGCCTCTACAAGAGAACTAAACTTAACAAAGTCCCCTCCCGCTTCTGGGACCTAGGCCTGCTCACAGCCAAGAGACTCCTCACTAGACATTGGAAGCGCACAGAGCCACCACTAGCTGAACACTGGCGCGCCTCCCTGGACAACTGGGCGAGAGCAGAGAGCATAACCCTTCATAATGAAGAGACCGCAGAACTGCGGAAATTCCCCATTGCGACTCTATGGGACGAGACGTTGAGCTCCTTCCATCGAGAATGCCTGACACAGGGAATCCCCTCGAACACTACCCCCCCTGATACAAGCACGGCATACCCGACAGGATAGACACCGCAAGCCACTGCCCCGATGGCCCCATCGAAAACAAACACGAATCTCCAGATTAGGACACCCCTTGACCTAATGGCAGCAATTATGCCTGGCCTGCGCGGAAGCGTCCCTCATCCACACCATGACCCGCCCACTGACCGGCATACTACCCTCCCAGGAACGGACAAGCAGCCATGAACAACATGTGGCGGTATCTCCTAGCTCCCGCCACCCTGATACGCTCTCACCATAACACACGATACACACCTCCTAGTTGACTACCCCCCCCCCCTCCATATCCCCCCCCATCTTCTACATCCTTCCCCAACTGCATCCCTACTTACCCTTCTCCTCGTTTCTCCCGCCTTCTCCACTACTCCTACCACGGTCATGAATTTCCTCTCTCATTTCCTAGCCGATCTCTTGACCGCACTGACAGACTATCTTGGGCTACAAGTGTCTATGAAGCGGCCGTCACTCCCGACCGCTCCCACACGGAGGTGGATATGCACCGAATCACCCGAGCGGGGGAGATACACACTATCACATCTGACATGGCATTGATCGCAACCGACAACCAGATTTAGGACCAAGCTGCAGTGGCGACAGGCCCTCCTGCTCACCCCGACACATGAGAGTGGCGCGTCGGTCCCACATCCTGGCCCCGCAACTGCCGCTGCAATGTCACACAAACTGCAACACTAACATCGAGGCATGCGATACCAGATAGATCCCCCCCAGTAGCCGCGACCTGGTGGCGGACGAAGGGAGTAGGGACCACAGTACCTCACACGTTGCACAAATATTGGGTCTACGCGGGCACCATTGCAGCCCGATTGCATGTGACATGAACCTGATGATACACCAAATGTGATATAACACTGTATTTCATGAATAACCCCGTGGAGATACTATACACTGTTATAATGTGAGTTAATGAATGATGCGCAGTTCATGTTTTTGTGAAAACAATAAAGATATATATTTTTTTAAAAATGGAAGACCTATGTTTACAGTACACACTGAAAAGAGCTTGTTTGCTTCACCGGTAATGAGATTTCCTGCATGCCCTCTTCTCTTTACACTCCTTATTTCTTTAATGTTTTCTATGCTGTGCTTTTTTTCATAGATTCGATAATTCAGGAATCAATTTCTATTACAAATTCTCTTCTACAGCTTCATACTAATGTGGTTGCGGCTTCTGTAACTTGAATACCCCTATGTAAAGTCTGTCCACTGGGTGACTAATCCATTTTTGAGTGCCACTCAGAAGCTCAGTCCCCGATCTTTGCCACTGCTAATGACCATACAGGTGTTAATAATGTACCCAACAGCCACAAATTGCACCATTATCTCCAGGGAGGTCCTTTTGTGTTATAAGTCTTCTCTCTATCGGTCTAAAAACAAAGGGCCAGATGTATCAAAGGGTTAGACCCATTCTGTGTCTATGGGGAAATGTGTTCAATACATATGGCTCAAAATGCCGAAGAATTTCCATAGATGGCACATCCCAGGACTTCGGGCACATCAAGAGATTAATTTTTAGGTCCGGCGTAGCCAAGATCTTTAGTACAAACCCAAAGAATTCTTAAAAAATAAATACATACAAGCAAACGGGTTTCCCGTTCGCGCTCTTCATTCACGGGTGCGTTCTGGTGCCAGTCACATTTTGCTTCCGCTCACAAGAAGCATGGGGCAATGGATGAGTCAAGTTTCGGCCATTGGTCCCCTTCTGATGATTGGCATTCGGTCAAAGCACAGTGTCGTCATCTATACGGAATATCGTGCACATCAACGGTGGGGCTCCTAGAACATTGTCTGCTTTAATATTTATTTCCTATTTTCTTTGGAGTTGACAGCTATCTGAAACTCTACTACTGGGTCACTTGCATGCGTTGCTTGATAGGTGCGGAATGTGTGCCGTTCTAACATTTTCTTTATCACCAATCCAATTTGTATAGGGAAATATCTATGACATGCATAACGTAAATAGCATAATAGTAGAAGAAATTCAAATATGTATGGTGTGAAAACCTCGGAAATGTTTGAGTGGTAAAATATTTCTTAGGCAGTGGGGACACCAAGTGGCCAAAGTCAAAACTTCTTTGAAACTGTCGATTTGTTTCGGAGCTATTCCTTGTCCATAGACCTCTGGTTTCGCTTTATGGGTGTAATGTTGTAGCAGTATCATAACAGGAGGGCACTAGAACCTCGCAGGCAGTCAGGGAGAGGGACGGAGGCAATGATTCGTAAAGGGAGATTCAGGTAGAGGTGGGTAGAGATAGAATCAGGAAGGTTGGAACTTGGAGCAGTGTAAGCTCCCGATATTACAACTGGCGATGAAGATGGACACATCTCCTTCAGCTGGTGTGCGGAGTAGGGTGCCCACCACGATTGAGAAGAGGAGGACGACCTGCCTGCGTGACATTACGTTGGGAGCTCACCCCTACAGAGGTGGCTCGAAGTCAAGTGCCCACCCTCTTTCATCTGAAACTCGCCTGGCAAGAGAAGTAGTGCGGGAAGATTACCAACAGCAGCGCGACATTAAGAGCCCACCCCGATTGTGCAGAGGGAGTCCTCCACGGGACCACGACACATGACTTTGGGAGCCTAAGCCAGTCGCGTTCAACCACTGTGAGCTGAGCCAACTCCTTCGTTAATGCCTTCACCATTCTGTCTTTCTTTCTGTCTCTCCCCTGTGTTGTTTTTTATTGATGAATTTCAGGGCACTGTTTATTAAGTTTTAAGATTAGTATCTTATGTTGACAAATCTTGTGTGACTTAGAATTGTATATTCTAGTTAGCAGAAACCTTTATTAAGTATAAATGTTTTTACTGTGTGATTTTCTTCATGTTTTTAACAAAACAATAAATTTGAAATACGTTTTTTACATATATGTTTCTGTTATATTTGTTCAGTGTAAATGTCCAATATTAACATGTGGGCTTGATTAGTTAAGAATCCTACCAAGGGAAATTTTTACTCTACTGTTGACAAGTACCCTATTCCCCTGGTTGAGGGGGTTTCTCTCTACTTAATTCAACAAAGGTATCAGGGTGCCATCGGCGTACAGGTCCGCCATGGTGTCCACTCCCGATCGGGTCCAGTGTTCCATCGTTGCTTCGGTTACCACGCCTGTGGTCTTGGGGGTGCCTAGGAGCGGGAGTGCTGGGGCATATGGCTTAACCGTTTTCGTAAGCCGAAGGCTCCTGCTATAGCATTTTGTGGCCACTGCTACGTGTAGCTGTACCTGTCTCTTCATTTTTGTCAGTGGGTGGAATAACGTGTGGATCTGTAGAGGGGACATCGTGTCTGCATCGGTGGCCGCATTGTCCAGATTTCTGCCCTTGAGCCAGGCCGCTACCCATTGTAGCTGTGCCGCCAGATAATAAAGCTCCAGGTTTGGCACTGCGAGACCCCCGTCGTCGACAGGCGTATATCATTTTCTCAGTGCCACTCTGGGCCTTCCAGTGTTCCAAATTAGTTCTCTGACCATGGTTTCCAGCTCCCCGAACGTGCGGGCTAAGACGTATACCGGGATGTTGGCATAGTAATATAGCAGCCTAGGTAGCACAATCATTATTGCCTGCGTGACTCTGCTTGGCACTTTGAGTGGGAGGGTTTTCCAAAAGGTGACCTGCGATCGTATGGACGTGATGGCTCACGTCAGGTTGCCATCCAATATGCCTGGAGAGGTTCTATATATATATATATATTCCTAAATATTTGAATGTGGTGGGGTACCATGGTAATCTTTCGCCACTGATCCTGATTTCTGGTTCTGGGGTGTCAGGGTCGAATGAATACACCCCTGATTTGGCCCAATTTACCTTTAGGCCCGACATAGCCTCGAAGGTGCGGAAGATGTCTGACAGCCCCAGTGGTAGTTGAGTTAGGTCTCTAACGTACAGAAGCAGGTCGTCTGCGTACAGCGAGACTATGTGCGTGCCATCCGCTAACGGGATACCCCAGTTTGCGCCTCTACTTCGCAGTATCTCCATGGTCGCCAGTCGTCGGGCTAGGGTCAACGCTAGGATCTTGTAGTCCGTATTTAAGAGTGCCAGGGGCCAGTATGAGCCGAGGAGTGCGCCATCTCTTCCTGGCTTGAGAAGAGACACTAAGGTTGCTTTGTTCATCGACTGGGGTAAGGACGAGTCCTCCAGCGCCACAGAGTATATCCGGAGGAGCTCCGGGATCAGTATGTCAGAACAGGCTTTGCAGTACTCGGCCGGCAGCCCGTCCGGGCCAGGAGTTTTGCCATTCGAGAGAGCAAAAATGGCTTCGCGTAGCTCGTCTGATGCTAGCGGCATCCCCAAGTCATCTCATTGGTGGTCAGTCAGTGCAGGCAGTGTGACCTCATCGAGGTATGCGGCAATGCCCGGTTGGGGAGTCTGGAGTCTCGACTCGTATAATGCGCGATAGCTTGTGACGAAGGCTTCATGTATCTTCTCCTGTGTGTACACCACTGGGCCGCCAGTGGGGTGTATTGCCGTCACACGTGACGTTCGATCCTCACGGCTTATCAGCCAGGCTAACAATTTACCAGGTTTATCCCCAGTTTGATGTCTGCGGGCTGAGTGTGCTATGTAGTTAACGTGTCGCAGCCTATCCAGTAATTTGTCATGTTCCGCTCGCGCCGCCAGTAGCCCAGCAGTAGTGCCCTCAGTCGCTTCCTGTTCTGCCTGTAGCAGGTCCGATTCCAAACGTTTCAGATCTTTTTCTATCTGACGCCGGGAGTGAACCTGTGTGCCCAGGCATTGTCCCCTGAGTACCACTTTAAATGCACCCCATTCAAGTTGTGGAGTGGACGCCGTGCCCGTGTTGTCTTCGAAGTATTGCGCTGTTTGTGCGCATGTGGAGTTTCTGAATGGACCGTCCAGAAGCAGATCTGGTTGTAGTCTCCAGGTAGGCACCGGGGGTCGTGGCTGGTCCCACGTCAGGTCCATGAAGAGTGGGTTGTGGTCCGAGTGCGTGCGGCCCATATAATAGGTGTCTGTCACATATGGAAGCAGTTCGCTGGTGATCATGTATCTGTCCAGGCGTACGTGTAAGGCGTGTGCTCCTGAAAAGTATGAATATACCCTGGTGTGTCGGTTGCGACTGCGCCATGCATCTTGCAAGTCCCATTGCGCGGACCAGGCCTGTAAGGTTTTTGCAGCGTTCTGTGTCTGTGTGCCTGGTGGCGGGGGATGAGACCGGTCGAGCGTCAGATCTAGTGTACCGTTGTAGTCCCCACCCAGTACCCACGGGTTTCCATGCCAGGGCGCTAGCGTGTCTGTTAGTTGTGCTAGGATATCCGCCTGGCCTGTGTTAGGTGCATATATCGAGGCCAAGACCACCGGCTTCCCGTCCAGCCTACCATTTACCACTACGTATCTTCCACCGGGGTCTATATGTGTGTCCAGTACTGTCAGAGGGGTGCCCGGTTTTACCCATACCAACGTCCTTCTAGCGTAGAAGGAGTAGTCCGTGGCATATAGTTGCTCACGCCACCTGCATCGTAAGACACGAGTTTCCGTCTCGCTGAGGTGTGTCTCTTGCAAGAGGGCTATTTGGATGTGGTGGCATTTGAGGTATGCGCAAATCTGATAGCGTCTGGACGGTGTGTGCATGCCCCTCACATTCCATGTACAGATCTTAACAGTAGGCATTGCAAGTTATCAACAAATCTCCCTCTCCAGCCCTCCCGCCACCTCCCAGTGGACCGCAGAATTCCCAACGAGAAAACATTCCCACCAGTGCATCTCGAAATCGTGTCCATATCCACACACCACATCATTGGGATAAGAGGGGGGGGTTTGGGGGGGGGGGGGGGGGGGGGGGGGGAAACATGACTAGCAAAACGAGAATATCTGGGTCATAGAATGAGATGTTTTGGTATGTCCCAAGGCAGAGTTATTGGCAAACTAAGAAATCGAAAAAGCTAACCGAAGAGAATAATCGGTGGTTGAAAGATTCTCATCAGACCACCCAAGTGGCGGAGTGTCCTCATATGAGATGGGATATGGATCCAGGCAACATCCTGACCATCATGTGACGGTATAGTTGCGGATACCAGTAGTTGTCTCCATCCAAGGTTTATTCTCAATCGGTTGCTGATGAGGTGCAGTGTTAGTGAAAAAGTGTGAATTAAAATTGATTACCAGAACAAAAAGTATGTTTAATGAGTATTGCTCTGGTATCAACTATAAAAACTACGCCTAGTAGTCTGACAGTATGACTACTGAGTGAGGCTGTGCAAGACGGTCGACATGTTTCAGCCAAAGGAAATGTATCCGGCTTTCTTCAGGACCAAAAAATGAGATGAAAATACTACTGCACAGAGAATTACATGTGAAAGTGATTATATACAACAAGAATAAGAACATCCTACCTGGACCTTGGAGCCCCAATGTTTCCAGGGATGTTGGATAATGTGATCCTTACCTACGGAGGAACATAATAGAGAACCACGTACAAATTATAGTAAGTAACAATCTCTCCATTTGCCAAAGAAGAAGTGCCCAGAACACACATAGAGTGATACTGACTCTATATTATACCCCACGGAAGAGCCTGAATTAAAGGTATATATACTCTGCTAGCCCATTAACTTAGATATGGCGAGCGATTTACAAGAAAACAT
The DNA here is from genome assembly GCF_964263255.1 of Lissotriton vulgaris. Lineage (NCBI taxonomy): Eukaryota > Metazoa > Chordata > Amphibia > Caudata > Salamandridae > Lissotriton > Lissotriton vulgaris. Next base: position 1,109,209,313 of record NC_141689.1, on the reverse strand, counting down.
TTTTTTCAAGGAAATTTTTAATAATACTTACCCAGCTTTATGTGGGTAGTAGACCTCACCTCGCCCGGCATCCTGCTCGGGAAAATTGAGGCACCGCTCTATTGTGCAAATTGAGAATACAGAAAAGGGACAATGAGAAGCCTCGTCCCCACTTAATTCACAAGTTTAAGTCTTGTACAATATTGAAAGTCGACATTCACCCCCTTTTCCCACCAGGTCCCAACTCAGGTAGCGACTTTTGGTAAGGCAGTGACATATGACATCATGTCTCTACACGATAAAAAATACTGCAGTTTTCAAAATCTTCGTAAAGAAGAGAAAAATGCCCTGATTACTCTCTCCAAAGATCAATCCATAACCATCAAACCAGCGGATAAAGGGGGAGCCACAGTCATTCTCGATACATCTAGTTACCGAGAAGAATGTCTTAGACAGTTGAGCAATAGAAACGCATACCAGCCACTTATTAGTGACCCGACTAACCGTCTACTCATCGAAATAAAAACAATGGTTGACGAAGGTCTAGCGGAAGGATGGATTACTACAGAAGAGGCAAAATTTCTAGTCACAACTAATCCTGTGATGTCCGGATTTTATGCCTCCCCAAGATACACAAGACAGCGAGGCCACCCCCAGGACGCCCCATTATTTCGGGCATAGGCTCACTACTCGAACCTCTATCCACCTTTGTGGATTTCTTTTTACGCCCAATGGTGAAAGAAATGCCCACATTTTTGAAAGACACCGCAGATGTACTAAGATTGCTACCTACAATAGAATTCAATGTCTCCACTGACCTTTTGGTGAGCTTTGATATAGAGTACCTCTATACCTGTATCCCCCAGGAAGAAACTCTTGAGGCGATAAGACTACTCCTTTCCAGCAGTGAATTGAACAGTTGCACTCCCGTGAATTTCATCATGGAATGTGCCAGACTTGCCATGATGCAACATTTCTTTAAATTTGAGGATCAGATATACTTACAGACCTCTGGAACATCGATGGGGAGTGTTTTTGCCCCCAGCCTCGCGAACCTCTACGTTCATCTCTTTGAACAGAACTGTGTACTCGACCATGGCAACCCTTTTCTTGGAAAGGTGTTGCTATGGAAACGGTACATAGATGATATTCTCATGGTCTGGCGAGGTACTCCATCAGAGGTAGGAAAGTTCCATGAATGGCTTAACCTACAAAATCAGTTCCTCAACTTTACTGTAGAAACAAGTAAGGAACAACTTCCATTTCTTGACATTTCAATTTACCCTAAAGATGGTAAACTTGAATGTGAGCCATATAAGAAGCCTATGTCAAGAAACTCCCTGCTAGTCTACAACAGCCATCACCCACGATCCTTACGTAATAACCTCCCAGTGGGGCAATTCCTCCGCGTTCGGAGGAATTGTTCATCAAAACCTATGTTTGACAAACATGCCAGAATTTTGGCCACCCAGCTAAAGAAACGACAATACCCGAGATATTTGGTTAAAAAAGCCTGGAAACGTGCCTCCAACAACAACCGGGAGGCACTGTTAGAACCTCGAGTAGACAAGGCACCCCTAGACAGACTTACTTTTGTAAGCACATTTAGTGTGCTCTCTAATCAAGTTCAAAAAATAGTGCGCAGACACTGGAAGATTCTGAATATTGCACAAACCTCTATTCCACCCCCTTTATTCTCATTTAAGAGGGCATCATCCATTAGGGACAGTCTCGTACACACGAGACCCAAAATACCACCAACAGTCACAAACAACACTCTATGGGACTTACCAGCAGTACAGGGCCATTTTCCCAGTGGTACTTGTAGTGTCTGCCCGCAGACCTACAAAACCAATAGTGTTGACATAGGCACAGGCAAACCATGGGTTCTAAGAAAGCATACTAATTGCAACACTGAGCAGGTTATCTATATGATAACCTGTCCATGTTCACTACGTTACATCGGTCACACCACTCGGAAAATTAAACTAAGAATAAGTGAACACAAAAGCACTATTCAGTGCCAAAAACAATCAACTCGCTTGACTACACACTTTTTGAATCTGAAACACAAAGCTGATGAATTGAAATGGGTGATACTGGAACATCCATTCATTCCCCCACACATCAGTGATGTGTCAAGATTTCTCTTTATCAAAGAGCAAAAATGGATTTTTAGAGTTAAGAGCGACGTACAGGGATTGAACGACGACATTCCATGGTCATCCCTTTAATGCTATTGTGATCCTTCATATACTATGGCATTGTAGATTTAACATCACGCAACATTTCTGTAACGTTATTGTGAAAAAATGGCAATAGAGACTGAACGCCACACAATACATCACACTTGTGTTTGCTATATTCTGACACATCATATCAATATTTAGCTCAGAGCTCCTGAATCATGACACATAAACTCTAGGACTCAGTATATGAAACCCAATAAGTGGAATACATGAGGTTTATCGTTTACATCAAGGGTTTCACACATTCCTCTAGATAATTTGTCCTGCTAAACATGAATTCACTGTCATCACGCTCCTTCGCGTGACCTCTAATATTAGAGTTAATTTATCTTAACATCCCTTCACGCGAACATTTACACACAAGTGCGCTGCAGCCGCGGCTACATATTGCGCATGCGCAGAAGACAGCTCTCCTCTACGCGAGCCGGCGGAAAGCAGAGGCTTTAACCGGCACATGCGCATTTCAGCAATAGTCCGAGTCATACCTAATGCGCATGTGCGGACAAATAGCGGTTCTCTCTACGCAACCGCAATGCGCCCTAATTAAATCCAAATCATCGTCAATTATCCAATCACTACAGGTATAAATAACCCGCGGCCGCTCCACGTCATTACCTCCACTTCCTCTCAGACGCTAGAGAGGGGTAACCGACGGAGAGGTAGGTCGCAGGGTTTGCAGCTCCCGTTTTTAATTAGGTTTTAATAGATTTTCTAATTCGAAACCATTTCATGGTGTATTTTGAACACCTGTACACCAACTATTAGCGCTTCTAAACCATTCAACAACACCTTCAATAGAAAGCGCGAGCTCGTGTTCACAGCCAATTTCTTTGCACTGTCAACTCCATGTTTTGGTGCACATGCACATTTCCCACTGTATAACAGTTAGGTTTTTTCAATATTGTGCAAGACTTAAACTTGTGAATTAAGTGGGTACGAGGCTTCTCAATGTCCCTTTTCTGTATTCTCAATTTGCACAATAGAGCGGTGCCTCAATTTTCCCGAGCAGGACGCCGGGCGAGGTGAGGTCTACTACCCACATAAAGCTGGGTAAGTATTATTAAAAATTTCCTTGAAAAAAATTTTTTCTTGGAAATCGCTCGCCATATCTAAGTTAATGGGCTAGCAGAGTATATATACCTTTAATTCAGGCTCTTCCGTGGGGTATAATATAGATTCAGTATCACTCTATGTGTGTTCTGGGCACTTCTTCTTTGGCAAATGGAGAGATTGTTACTTACTATAATTTGTACGTGGTTCTCTATTATGTTCCTCCGTAGGTAAGGATCACATTATCCAACATCCCTGGAAACATTGGGGCTCCAAGGTCCGGGTAGGATGTTCTTATTCTTGTTGTATATTATCACTTTCACATGTAATTCTCTGTGCAGTAGTATTTTCATCTCATTTTTTGGTCCTGAAGAAAGCCGGATACATTTCCTTTGGCTGAAACATGTCGACTGTCTTGCACAGCCTCACTCAGTAGTCATACTGTCAGACTACTAGGCGTAGTTTTTATAGTTGATACCAGAGCAATACTCATTAAACATACTTTTTGTTCTGGTAATCAATTTTAATTCACACTTTTTCACTAACACTGCTCCTCATCAGCAACCGATTGAGAATAAACCTTGGATGGAGACAACTACTGGTATCCGCAACTATACCGTCACATGATGGTCAGGATGTTGCCTGGATCCATATCCCATCTCATATGAGGACACTCCGCCACTTGGGTGGTCTGATGAGAATCTTTCAACTACCGATTATTCTCTTCGGTTAGCTTTTTTGATTTCTTAGCTTGCCAATAACTCTGCCTTGGGACATACCAAAATATCTCATTCTATGACCCAGATATTCCGCTTTGTAGTATATAGTTGAAATATAGGCCTTTGGAATATCGGGGTCGGTAAACATAGGCCTCTTTGACCCTCCCCAATTTGTAAATTTTTTGGTAGCAAAACGAGAAGCCATGGAACGTAATATACATATAAAATACTAAAAGGTAGGTTGCCAAACGTGCCCCCGTCCATACTCTCGAGGAGAATAACAAAGTCTATAGCTAAGGAGGTTGCTGTGCAAGTAGCACTATAACTGTTTTTTAGTTAGCAAAGTCTGTTCTGTGAGGGCCCCACACCCTCCCGGGACATGCATATCAGTCTAGACCATACTTGTATAAGCAGGAAACTTGTTGCACATGCATTGAACATCATACGTTACGTGTCCCAATCAATTCGCAGCCAGGCAGGTCGTCACAGGTCCCGTGCGCCGGTCACTCACGGGCTTCTGATCTGTCCCCATGCCGTGAGTCCGCCGGGGAGACATCCGGTGTACTCCCGCCCTGTTTATTTATAGCTGGTCGCAACGAGTGTCGCTCGTGGTCGTAACGCCACAGTTCCATCAGCCCCTTGCTTTGTGTCCTCATCGGTACTTCTCAGCAGGTGTCCCTGGGGCATCATGGCCCGGTGTTCAGTCAGTTTATGAAATCCGCTGCCTGAGGTGTGATGTCTGGTCGTTCCTCTGAGGCCTGAGAGTCCGGTACTCCATATATGGCTTCGTCGTCGCTAGGTAGATCTCGTGGGCTACCGCCTGTCGCTTCACTCTGCGCAGGGGATCGACTGAGTTCCATCACTAGGCGAAGGGCGTCTTGTTTCTCCTGCTGTGTGCGTCTGCCGGGGGAGGGGCTCCTGCCGCGTCTCGCGTACCCCTCTGCGGTCTCTGTCGGGGTCTGCGTCTGCGTCTGCGTCTACAAATGGATCCCCCTCAAACACCGAAAGACAGTCACTCACGCCCTGGTCACCAGCAGACTCGACTACGGCAATGCACTCTACGCAGGAATAAACAAAAACTTCATCCGCAAGCTACAGAACATCCAGAACGCCGCCGCAAGACTGGTCCTCAACCTGCCAAAACACTGCCACATCTCCCAGCACCTGCGCACACTCCACTGGCTCCCCGTCGAGGCTAGAATCACCTTTAAGATGCTCACCCACGCACACAAGGCCCTCCACGGCACCGGACCAGCATACCTGAACAGCCGACTCAAATTCCACGCACCCCAAAGGACCCTACGATCAGCCCAGCTTTCCTACGCCGTGGTCCCTCGCACCAGAAAGACCAGATCGGGAGGCCGTTCCTTCTCCTTCCTCGCGGCCAAAGCATGGAACGCCCTTCCGCTCCACCTCAGACAGACAACATCGCTCCCCATCTTCACAAGAAACCTCAAAACCTGGCTCTTCAACAGACCCCCTCCTTGATGGAATGGAACCTGCACCCCCCCCCCCACCCCTAGCGCCTTGAGACCCTCACGGGTGAGTAGTCGCGCTTTAACAAACTCCTGATTGATTGATTGATTGATTGCGTCTCTGCCGGCCTCCCCCGGTGTGACGCCGGCCACCATGTCAGTGGCCCCCCTTGGGGCCGTGTCCGTGCCACTGTCGAGCCATGCCTCCACTTTGTCTGGGTCGGTAAAGAAGTGCGTTTTCTCGCGAGCCACCATTCTCAACTTCGCAGGAAACAGAAGAGAGTATTGCAGGCCGAGCTTTCTCAAGCGCCTCTTCACCGCCAGGAAGGAGTGTCTTTGTCTTTGCACCTGCACCGTGTAATCCGGAAAGAACATTACCGTCATGTTCTCGATCCGTATGTCTTGAAGTTTGCGTGTTTCGCGCAGGATGGAGTCTCTGTCTCTGTAGTTCAGTATGCGGAGCAGCATAGGTCGTGGGTTGGATCCCGTTGGTAATGGCCTCGTCGGGACTCGATGTGCACGTTCCACCACAAAGTGCGGGGACAGTGACCACTGTTCCACGTGTTCCTCCGGGTTCCTTCCTTCCCATTTTTCTGGTACTCCCACTAGTCGCACGTTGTTTCTTCGTGCCCTACCTTCCGCATCCTCAGCTCTTTCTTCTAGGAATTCCACCCTATTCAAGAGGTCCTGCATCTGCTTATTCGATTGGCTGACTTGGGGCTGGAGGTCTTTCATGTCGCCTTCCAGGGACGCGGTGCGGTCAGCCAGTTTTTTGTGGTCGGCTCTCAGGTGCGTGAGGTCAATCATGACACTATCAATTTTAGTAGCTAAGGAAGTGCGAGTTAGTTGGATGGACTCCTCCAGTCGCTCCATAGCGGCCAGCATGGTGTCGAGCTTGGCCGCCGTTTGATCCGGGTCGGTGTTCTTCCCAGTCTTGTCCATTTTGCTCTTAGTGTTCGTGCTCCCGGTTCCAGTCCGGGTTCTGGTCCCGCCAGACATCAGCGCACTGTTGCGCTCTCGGTTGCTTCAGCAGGAGTGGCGATGGCGTATCTACCGGATGGTGGGTCGGGGTGTAAAGGTGCAGAGCCGTGAATCCCGGGGCAGCCACAGCCCGCCTGCACTCTGCTAGCGCTCCGGGGTACCTTCAGTCTTCCCCCCGATTACCGCATGAACGTCCGGCAAATCCCAGAGTTGGCCAGTTCATAGTGTCGTCGCTCGTGTACCACGCCGCGTAAGAGCCTCCGTCCCGGGGGGGGGAGGCAGTCTCGCCGTCCGGACCGGTAGCGTCTCTCGTGCCCCACAAGTGATTCCTCTTCGAGTGGTTCAGGCAGTAATGGGGGCGCTATATGCCTCACCCCCCCGCTCTTGTCTCCGTGCACGTGGGGCCTGTCAACGGCTCGGCGTTCCCCCAGTCGCAGGCCACTGCCTGCACGGTTCTCACTTTGGCGGTGGTCGGCTGTGTCTTCTTCAGCCTCCCTCACTTGTGCATTCTCGCTGCCTGTGTCCCAGGGTGCAGCCACCCACGTCTCCCCAGCTACCGCTGCCTACCCCCGCTGTCCACAAGTGTCCTGGCGCTGGCTTCATGGCTGGGGGTCTGGTTCGGGGCCTCGGCGGTTGCTGGTTCTGGGTCTCTGGCCTGATCGCGCCACTCGGTCACTCCTCACTACTGCCCTCAGCGCTCAGGCCGACGCGCCGCATCTTCCCGCCACCGCCTCGCTACTTCTTACCCCTCGTCAAGTCGGACAGCGCATAGAAATCAGTGCTCTCTGGTCCTCCGGAGTATGTCCCTGGCACGTCCGATGTGTGCCCGGCCGGTTTCTCTGGCTCCGTCAGCGTCGGTCGCAGGCCGCACTTCTGGGCCTACCTCTCCAGCCAGAGCCTCGGATTTTCCTGCGCCCGCGCCAGGTCCAGCGCTGATCCACCTGGCCACTATTCCGGAAATACCTCGGTGTCGTTCGTCGTCTCCGATTTCCTCCAAAATCGGCCTGGTGCACGTTCTCGATGTCCTGCAGCGGCGCCTGTTACTTTCGGCCATCTGTGAGTGGTGTTTTAGCGGATAAATTCGCCAGGAAGGGGAGCTCGGAGCGGAGCTCTACCCAAAGGCGGCCATTACAGTCGCGTGCTTAGCCACGCCCCCAACACAGGTCTTCCATGTATACTAATTACTGTTTTGAGCAGTCTCCCAATTGGATCTCATTATTTTTGATACAGTTATTATTAGAGTCCAAAAAAAGCATCTAAACTGAATCATGCATAGTTTGGTTTACACTGATGATAGGTTCCTATGACTGAAGTATTGGCACCAGAGTAATCGCCATACTATCCTTTCATATGCTCTGCCACTGTTGTGTTGTTGCTTCCAATTAAGCATGAGCGGATTTTGCGGATTGGCAATCCGCGAATTTTGCGGATTTGCGGATTCGCAATCCGCAAAATCCGCGAATTCCCGCGAATTTGCGGATTTTTTTTTTTTTGTGTTCGCCCGTGTTTCTGCCAGTTCGCGAGGGTTTTTACAATTTCGCAATTTGCGAACTTACCTGTCGGGTCGCAAGTTTTGCGAACTTGTTGTTTCTACGTGTCCAGCCTGTTTGGGACACTCTTCTTCATCACTGCCACTCTCTGTCACCACTGCCACTCTCTGACTACTCATGCCACCCTCTGGCCCACCCATGCCACCCTCTGTTTCATCACCACACCCTCTGGTTGTCCAGTGTACATTATTTTCGGCAAAGCAAAGCACACCTTCCCTGCCTCAAGTGACCTGAATTAATTTGGGGCTGATTAATGTGTCACAGAATATTTTTTTAGCTGGCACCTGCTTCCTTAGTGCGCCCTGATTAGTGATCTTTTGCACTTGCTAAGTGCTTTCATTGTTGCAAAATTAGTTACAACACCTGCCCTGCCCCAACTGACAATAATGAATTAGGGGCTGATTAATGGATTTTAACTTCCAGCCTGGCTCCTGCTTGTCTCCCTTAGCTGTAATTCAGGACCTTTGTGGCATATGTGTAACTATTCTGAGGTTCAGAGCAGGGTCACATAATAGTTTCAACTGGCAACTGAACTCTGGAGGGGCCCCTCAGAAAGCACTACAGGAAATGGCTACTAATGATGAGCCTGAACTTTTGAACCTGGTAAGTAGTTACTTTCAGTTTTGCTAAAATCGTATTTCTGCAATTTTGCACTTATTCGCGGGGCGCGAACTCACGCGAACAGTGCGAGCAGTGCGAGCAAAATCCGCTGCTCGCGGATTTGCGGATTTTGCGGGAGATTCGCGAATCTCGCGGATTGCGAATTTCCCGAAAATCCGCAAAATCCGCGAGCGGAACGGATTTTCCGCCCATGCTTACTTCCAATGAACCACGCAGGAGACAAGGTAAGCTTATTAGGTGTTAATTTTGTATTCTTGTTCTCTGCCCACAGGCACGTCCGTTCTCGTGCCCTGCTCTGCTAGACTGTCCAACCACTCCCTGACTGGAAGTGATGTCCAGTTGCCTTCCTGCCCTTCTTGTCCAGTACAGGGTCCTGGTGCCCCTCACCCAGTCCACTACCGCCACTTCTTAAACATAATTTTTTTGGATGTATACCCATAATGGAATTGTCAGCATAAATTAGAAGCTTCTTTGCACAGCCTGTTTAGTTGAAAAGGTGAGCACAAATACCCAGATAATAAAAAATACATGGATTTTGTAACATGGCATACCTACGACGCAACATATATTTCAGCATTTTTTACTCATACTTTCATATCAATTAAATACAATTTCATCTTTTGGTTCACTTCAAAAACATTACTGTGTAAAATATCATGATTGTGGGGGGGGGCATGGCATGATGGCGAATAGAGCTCGACACTTGTCACAGCGGTATCCAGACATGTTTGGCAGTCAAGCACTATTGCCCCACTATGATGATTGGACTCACTTCTCCACCCGCCGACCACAAAGGTGTGAGAAGAAATGCCCTACGCAGACCTGGGAAGAGCTGTTGGATAAAAGAGACGTCACCGCCCTGGTTTTTGTAATATTTTAGTATGTTCTATTGTGCTCTGTTGGAAGTGGAGGTCCCTGTCGCTTACCGCTGCCACCAAATGCTGGAGGCGGGCGTCTCCGACCCCTCGCTTCAACGTTAGGCTAAGTAAGGACACTGTCTGAGATAGCACTGCTCACCCCCTTAGTAGCTTGGCACGAGCAACCAGGCTTATCTCCAAGGCACGAGTGTTCAGTATGTGCAACCATGCTCACAGTAACCCCATGATGTCATCACAAATAGACTCCACACAAGTATTGATAAAATGAGTATAATCTGTATATAATCATTTATACGATACGACCACACAATACAAAATTAACATATAAGAATGGGTAGTATTCTTTCCGGTGGGTTGGTAGGTTCTAATCCCAACCACCGCTTCTAACCAACAGTTAAGCTCACTTCTAACGTATTGGTCGAATCACGCACGTTGCGAAAGGGAAAAATACTGGAATGCACAACGATATTCTCTTATACTGTGCAACAGAGAAACAATGGCATACGAAGCGCATAGTCATGTACTTTGCAATCGAAGGAATAATGCAATGCGTATCACCACCAGCATGCCCTGTACCAGGAAGGAAACAAAGCAATGCGTCACTCTACAATCCTGTCCGGTGCAATGAAGAAATAATACACAGTGCCACGTTATACTCAGATACTGTGAACTGAAGAAATAATTCAATGCGCCACGTTACAATCAGGTAATATGCAAGGGAAAAATACCGCAGTGCGTAGAGCACCAAGCATAAAGTTCTTAAGGCACAAATGAGGTCAGGCATCAGACGACAGTTCGATAGTTCGTTAGCAGCAATAATTCAAAGTGTAATACAACAGGTTTACGTGCTCCAATAACAGTGCCCCCACTATGGATCAAATGATGAGACAAAAAGTGCTGCTTCCCACTCCGGCCCCAGTACTACCCCGTCTTGGTCAGCACCGGCCAGGATCCAAGCCAAAGCAACGGCTCGCACAGCTGACTGAAGCGGGAGGCCGAGAGAGTGTCCCCCCGGGCCCGCACCCCACCCCAGGTGTTGATTTGCGTTACCACGGGGGCGCGATCCCACTCTCCTCCGGACATCTGCGACTTGGGCCTTGATCCAGAACTCCATCACGGGCTGCGGCGGACTTGGGCTGGTGGCTGCCTGTCCGGGCTGCTGCTGATTGACTCCAAGAGCCCCAATGACTTGGCCCTCACTCCGGCCGTCTCAGTCCACACCAAGACCCGCCCTCAGCACTGTGGAGACTTTACTTCAATACGGTGCACACCCGAATCAGGCACTCCTCACCAGCATCTCAGGTTGCACTTTGACATGCACACCGCACGTCCGAGACTCGCCTCTTCTCTGGTGCTCACGACGATCCGGCGCTCTTCACCAACGCTCCGCTTGCACCTCAACACGCACCCTGTGCGTTCGAGCCTCTCCTCTTCTCTCGGTGCACACAATGTCCAGGCGCTCTTCACCAATGCCCTGGCTGCCCCACGACACGCACTCTTGCACATCAGAGTCTCACCTCTTCTCCCGGTGCACATGATGTCCATGCACTCTTCCCTAATGCCCTGGATGCACCATGACACGCACTCTTGCACGTCGGAGACTCACTTCTTCTTTTGGTGCCTACGAGGCCCCGGCGCTCTTCACCAGCACCAGGGCTGCACCACGACATGCACCCAGCGCGTCCGAGACTCACTTCCTTCGTTGGTGCACTCGATGTCCAGGCACTCCTCACCAACGCCCTGGCTGTACTCCAACATGCACACTGCGCGTCCGAGTCTTACTTTGTCCTTTGGTGCACATGAGGCCCAGGGGTTCTTCACCAACACCCGGACTGCACCACAGCGCGCTCCCAGCGGGTCAGAGTTTCACTTGAACCTCCCAAAATCCCTATGATCACAGGGCACAACTTGCAAACGTCCCAAGCTAGACAGAGCACACACACCCATGGCGTACCTGAGAGTCTTCTCTAGAAACTTTTATGTTCCTGTGTTTCCAAAACAGGGAGCCAGCTCACCTCGGGCCCTTGGGATTTACAAGACACAGCACAAAGCACAGTCTTCTTCAAGCAGGGGGACCCGGCACCTCCAAGCACAGTCCCAACAACCTCTTCCTTAGTTAAAACAATAAACTGCAGACCAGCCCCAGATCATGAAGCAAGGATTGGTCTATCCACAGCAGCCTCTTCAGTTGCTCCTTCTTTAGCAGAGGTTCCTCCTGACCACAGAATGGGTCCAAGCCTTTTCAGTCTCAATCCATATCTATTTCATTCCCCCGTTCAGGGGCTTTAGTTCTACACCTTAACGTCTTTGAAGTTTGTATGTGCTCAGGGGTCAATGACCCCTCCCTAAATCAGTTTTCTGAGTGCCTCCTTCCCACTGTCACCTCTCTCCCTTTGATACTGGGGATCTGGATCCTTAATAACGCAGCAGGAGATGGGTCAATTGGTTTATAGCACCAGCCCAGGCCTTTTCATCTCCTGGGCTTCTCTTCCCCCTAATCTCCAGATGCAGGGCAGCCTGGTGCCATCTCAGCCCCTCCGTGGGTCAATACCTCTCCCAGCTCATCTCACCTTTCAATTCCAGACAATCCACATTTTAGAGACACACAGAAATGCTCAGAACACTTTCTAAAAGAGTGGTTTATAAACACACAGTGACAAAACCACCTTCACAGAAAGATGCCTTATGACACTGTGAGTTCATACATACCAAACCTCACCTCTCCATTATAAACTGACAGGAAAGTAGACTAACATACACAACACCTAGCCTACCCTATTCTGTCCTATGGACAGAATGGCCTTTCAGCAGTGAAAAACGAAATAGAGAGTTTTTCACTGTCAGAACATAACACACACCTCAGTTTATGTTCTGCTTTTTACCTACACTGCACCCTGCCCAGGGGCTACCTGGTACCTACCAAAGGGATGCCCCATGTGTATGTAAAAGGGAAAGTCAGGCTTGACAAGTGGTTGCATTTGTCAGGATTACATACTAACTTGACATTCTGTGCGTAGGCCCTACACTGAAGGCCTGAGTTCCCTTTTTAGCGTGCCCTTGCATTACTAGCCCTTGCACACACAGTGCACTACACTAGGGACTTTTACTGATAAGGCAAACATACCAATCATGGCCAACCAATCACCATTACATTTTACATAGGGAATTCCTGTACTTTGACACTGATCAGCAGTGGCAAAGTACCCAAAGCATCTAAATTGGCATCTCTAGGTCAGGAAAACAGTCTAGGGGGAAAGCAAAAGGTTTAGGGAACTTTAACCAAAAAGGCCAAGTCCTACATGCTCCTAAAGCTTCTAAATTTATGAATAGGTCTTTTGTTTTCTTTAATAGGTGTATGAGACAAAGATGCCCCTTATATCTATTATTGATTTTTCAACTCTTAGAACCTTTCTTATGTATAGAACAAAAACTAAGATACAAGGTTTGTCATTGGGTGATTTATCAATAAAATGATTGTTCTATGTGGATGACATTCTCTTATATGTTAGGAATCCAGAGAGTATTTTTCCCCAGCCTTCTTTGATGAGATTAAGATTTTTTCTAGTTTGTCAGGATATAAACTCAATATTGATAAAACATTCATTCTCCTGCATTAAACAATTTGCTAAAGTGTATGTTTTCTGCTTATAATTTGAAATGGAATTGTATTAAAATAAATGTTTGGTATTCGTTTCACTAATAATATTAGAGGTATGATTAAACTCAATTTGAAAGATATTAAATCAAAACAGGATACATTAATTAATACATTATCTCCTCGTCATCTTTTAGTGGTGGGGCAGACTAGATCCAAATAATACATGGCGTAGCTTCATAATTTCCAGATTTATACTCATAACATTTAACTTTTTTCACATTATCAGGCTTGGATCTGTTTTAGTGATATGCCTGATTGGAAGTACCCCACAAGCCTCTACCATATAAAAGATTCTTAAAGTTAGCACTCAAGATAACTCTAATAAGGAAAAACAATAGGACACAGGATCTCAAAGTAACTTGGTCTATTTAATTCCAGGAAAGGTTTTGTCAAAGATCAATTCTACACCCAGAGCCACAAATACAACACAAATTCGGTCTCATATTTATAATAGATTGTTTATTGCACCATATTTGATATATACAGTTAGTCCTCATATTGAAGATAAGTGACACTCATGCTTAAATTCCAAGGTGGATATTTTACAATTTATGAATGTTAGTTAATTAAAAAGTTCTGGCAAAAAGTTTGCGACCCCATAAATAATATCATATTTACATAATATTATTTTAAGGGGTTTGAAATCATTTTCTTCTCTTTCTGATGCCCTTCCTTTCTTTAGCCCTATTCCTTTCTTTTCTTCCCTACTCTTCCCTTTTCTCTTGGTATTATAAAAATATTTTCATAAAAGCTAGATCGCTTTAAATGTCCAGCATACCATTATGGTCTTTATAATTTAATTTTACCACAATATAATTGTGTTCTTATTTATGGTTATGATATGTTCACATAAATGACTCTATTATCTTATTTAGTATAAGATTTGATGTATTTATTCTTGTGTATGTATACTGGACCTGAGTATTTTTTTAAATAAAACCTTTGAAGCACAAAACACATGGTAGTTAGAACATTTAATGAGAGAAGAAAGGATGTTGGATGAGCTATTCAGATTTTACAAGCTGAAGACCAGTAGGCAACTTTCCCCATTAGGCATACAGATAAAAAGGTCACAAGCTTCTGAATTAGTATCAACTACCAGGCACTGCCATTACCACAAAAATTACCAATGAGGGTAGCAGTAGATATTCTCTAATATTAAGGGGATGGGGGTGTGGCAAAGCAAGAGGGTGGCCAGGACATGCTCCTGAGGAGCTCTGACACCTTTCATGCTATCCAGCATAATCCTCCCTCATAATATTTATTACTGACCTCGGTGGTGCTGATACCGACACCGTGCCCTGTAGCTCACTTGCTGTGACCAAGGTGTGCAGGGGAGACCGAGAGAAAGGACCGCCGGCTTGGAGCTGCAGGGTGTGGACCTTAAGAGTGCTCCGCGAGCAGCGAGATGACTGCAACTGTATTCTCCTACCTGCTGTCGTTGACCAGTGGGTGAGCTTTACATTCCGCTCCCCCTGGCAGAAAGAAGCAGTGGGAGACACGATGGCTGGAGAACCTGATGCCGACAGGTAGGGTGGCAGTCATGGCCCATGGTGGACTAGTGTGGGCAACTGGGACGAGGGAGGAGGAGGGTCTCAGCCTGCATCCTGCAGAGGAGGCGATCCCTCACACAGCAGCGATTGAGTCACACTGCCGGCACATGAAGGAGAGCCGGAGGAGAGAGGTCCTGAGTTTGATGGCCTATCCATGCATCTCCAGATGGCATAAATCAGCTACAGATGAAGGCTAGGGAGTACCTTGCCTATAAGGAGAGAGGAGCTGCACCTGTGGCTGCAGTATTGCTTAGAGACCATTTGTGATGCTGGACTTCTCTTTGGGAGATGGTGGGATTCATCCTTGGTGACTGCGGTGTATGCCTATCTGCCAAGCCCCGAATATATTGCCTCAGTGGGGGGCGCAGCTAGCTCGCAACCAAGATGGCTGCTTGAGCCGAGAGCTCCCTCGCTTCCATAACTATCCTGTAAATCATCCTCCCGATAGCGGTGATCTGTGTGATCCATCTGTCCGGATTCGTGCTCCTGAGTGGTTGGGGCAGACGACAGGCGATTTCTATCCCCTCAACCCGCCTGGAAGCGCTGCGGCGGACTGCCGGGCCTGGGCGTGCTGCGGGCCGTTGAGCGGAGGGGCCTGCTGTGAGCTGCGAGAAAATCTGCGGCCCCCCTGGGCGGAGGAACGCCTCCGCCGAGGCCCCGGGCGTATGGAGTGAAGTGGTGAAGAACTGCGGCTGGAGGAGCAGGCCAGGCAATCCCCAAATTGCAGACAGCGGTGAGCGGAGAGGCGGGGGGAGCGAGGCGTGCCGGAAGGAGCCTCTGTCTGCGGCTCCACTGTCGCGCAATAACTACACTCCACGCTGTTACTTGAAGCGTAAAAGGCCATTTATTAGGACAAGGTTGCAATCATTTAGACTTATTAACAGTACAGTAATGCATGAAATATACGTTTCCATAATCATTTTAGACTTATTAACAGTACATCAATGCATGAAATATACATTTCCATCCCATACCCACGCATTCTCCATTCTGCCTTTCCAAAACCATCTTACCTGTTTGACTCTTCACCCATTCACTCGATAACCTCCTTCCTTTCCCCATTCTCACCTTCACTTGCCCTCCAAGCATCCTCTGTTGACTTTGCCTTTATTGCTCATTGCCTCCCATGCCCCACTATCAGTCACCTGTGTACCGTTTTTCCCCCACCCGAGGGGTGGATCCGCCCGTATGGGACACCCCACCCCTCCAAAGTACCGCCACCCAGGGAACCCCCGGAGGGCGGTTACCTGCCCCACCCCCCACTGCCCTGGGCACCTTTCACCTCCTACCAGCGACCTTGCCGCCTCCCAGTGGACGACAATCCACCACCACACCCTGCGTCCTGCAGCAAAGCACCCCTCTTGTAACCAATGTGAATCGCGAAAGTTGCCCTTCCAGAACGGGCCCACGCGCCCGTCCCTCCTGTGCTAAAAGGCAGCCTCCCTCAGCAGCACCTGATGAACGACTGTCCACCCAACATGCGTCCCCTACAGTCAAGAACGTCCGTCCACCCAACATGCGTCCCCTACCAGTCAGGAACGTCCCCGGGACAAACCCCACCATGAAAGTTGTTTGCAAAGCAGTGATGGTCCATCACCCCCGCCTTTGCCTGCGTGTCGGGCAAGCAAACCCCGCGTAGGGCCTTCCCCCAGCAGGAAAAAACAGCACCCCCCACAACGCGGTGAACAACCATCCACCACCTGGACCGATGCCCGAATAAACCAGCCACATGTCCGGTCCCAATCCTGTGAACCGAAAATTGTCCCCCCGCAGTGAACGGCCAACCACCACCTGGCCTGCCTTCACCACCCTTACTCATATCCAGCAGGACAAGCAACCACTCTGAACCACTCTATTGTCCATCCAATGTGCCCCCCTTTCCAGAGGTGAACAACCATCCACTCCTTGTGCCACCATCCGTGGCCCCTCCAACAGTCAATGAGATCCTCTGACGGCCCCTGGCCCACACAAAGGAGCCCCCCCCCAAATGCCGAGTAACATGTAAGTTGTTTCCCCCCTGTATGTAGTTGCATCAATTCTGTAAATAACGAGCAACCTTAGAAGGTCATGAAGACAAAGATGCATACTAGAGTGTGACGCGAACTTCAGATGCTCATGTGATGCCATTGACAACAAACTTTGTACCTAGGTAAGCATGAAACCCTCCCTGTGTCCCTCGCGTCATCCTGTATATCAATGTGCGTCGTACACTTGCCCCCCTTTTTGGCGAACGACCGTCCACCACACGTACTTGGCTCACAAAACCATTCTGTTTTACTATATGTTATAGATTGAACTAGTTCATGATGTTATTCTCTTGTCTTAAGGCTAAGTTTTAGCTTATTCCGTATAGTTCTCAAGGGAACCAGCTTTTCCTCACAAAACCAACAACCAGCCCGGGCCATTCATCAGTCACCCAAGGTGTCCCCCCACCATTTTCGAGGTGGACAACCATCCACCCCTTGCACCTCCATCCTTTGCATCCCTTGGCAAATAATAACATCTGTAGACCGTTCGCGGTCCAGAAAAGGAATCACAAAGCAAACCAAAATCGATCCTTGTTAAGAACCAAAAACCTGCATGGTCATCCACACTTCATCTCTTATATACCCCATGCGTTGGCTAACGTACAGTGGCTCCCACCACACGCTGTCAACGACAATTCACCAATCCGTGCCTGCGTTCCGTACCCAAAACGGTCTCGGGCCAAATTTTTGACCATGCTAGGCACCCCCCCCGTGGACGACCATCCACTGCCTGTACCCCTACCCCAATGCACGTGAGCAACAGTCCCCCACCATCCTCGGACCGCGACAGGCGGCTCCCTTTGACCAAAGGCCCCAACCATATATCTCACACTGAACAGTCCCCCTCACCCAGGCGTCATGGCCTGTACCTCCAAATCCTCAGCCCCCAAAACGGTCTCCCCCCAAGCACAAACCCTGCGCCCGACCAGGACGCCCCCATGTTCTGTTCCCCGGAAACACATCCCCTGCCAGGCACCTTAGGATACTGCCAGTCTGACATATCCCAGCAACTTCTCTCCTCCACGTGTCCTTAAAGCAGGGCAACCTTACCTTCCCTGCGCAGTACGGCAATTGTAGGGGCGC
Source organism: Lissotriton vulgaris (assembly GCF_964263255.1). Classification (NCBI taxonomy): domain Eukaryota; kingdom Metazoa; phylum Chordata; class Amphibia; order Caudata; family Salamandridae; genus Lissotriton; species Lissotriton vulgaris. Next base: position 1,109,191,490 of record NC_141689.1, on the reverse strand, counting down.
CAAACCTTTCCCAATGTCCTTCGCCCCGTCTCCTACCGATCAGCACCCAACATCGGGGATCCTGCCCAACACGGCCAACCCCCGCTAGCGCACCTCCCGTGGTGACCACCTGCCGGGAGAAAAGTCATCCCCCTCCAGGCGACAGCCCTGGCCCTGCTCTACATCCCGACCCCATGGTAGAAACGAAGAATTAGTACTGCAGAAATGCAAGGTGTTCCCCCAGCCCCCATATGGCTTTTCCAAGTAAAGTAAGGAAGCAGGTATGAATTGTGCTGCCAGCGTGAAGTAGAGGTCAGGTCCAGTCAACCCTCTTAGAATCATGTACAAGACAATCTTACAATTCTCACATTCTAATTTCTATCTTCCAAAGATATGCAATACTACAGGCCGCCAGCCTAAAACACTGCTGCAAGCAAGAGCCCACACCCCCAGTACCCCGTCGCCACAAACACCTCACCGTACCCGCCGTCCCGACAGCGCCCCCCCCCCCCAGGACCCACCCAAGGACCACAGCCGTCACGGCCCCCCAAGGCATCCCAGAAACCACACTCCTCCGCCAGGCTGTCCCAAAAGCACAACCCGGGTACGCACCAGGCCAAAACCGGAAGAAATGTCTCCTCCTTTGCTAAAAACCTCTACTTCACTCCAAAGCTCCTCCATTCACAGTCCCTTGCGCCCTTTCCACACATGCCCTTGCCCCCGCACAGACCGACCAAAACGCTGCCACACCCGGCCCCCACTGCCCTCCTACACGGGCACACTTCCGCCACAACTACACCATCCCCTTGATGCTCCCTGAAAAGCCGAAGCCCCAATTTGGCACTACCAACTGCCCCGTCGCAATCCCGACCTAATCTCCCCACAGTACCTTCACAACCTGCATCTAACTATGAACCACACACTCCAACCCCCTGGCGTGTAGTACGAAACCCTAGGCCAAATTGAAAACCAAACTCACATAGACCTCAGCACACGGCGGCCCAATACCTCCCCACCACGTTACAGCTCCCCGCCACCTCCAGGGAACTAGTCACTACCGCCAAACACGCCACTCCCAGAAACGTTCCCCCAAACAGCACCCCCTGCTGTATCGGACGCAGCAGACGCTCGTCCCCCTACGACGCTCACCAAAAATTAGTCATCCAATGTGGGGCTCTAACCCATGACCCTGAGCTTAAAAGTCTCATGCTCTACCGACTGAGCCAGCCGGGCTGAGCCACGAGAACCCCCACGCAGCCCTGTTAGACACGCATACACCGACATAGGTTGTGCATTCCCTCCTGCACTCCGTTCATGAGACCCCCCAACCCCATAACTACCATGCCACCCAATCCTGAAAACTAAACCTCCAAACCTCCGGCATAACCCGGCACCACCATCCCCCTGCCCGTGCATGAGCAGCCCCCTCCCAACCAGCCACCCCCCCAGCGCATCAGCTAAGTCAAGATGTGAAGCAGTCCTCAACCTACCCGGTACACCCAAACCTGGCCACCACCCCAGGAGCATCTAGCCCCCGCCTCTACCTTCTCCACTCCAATCTGGTGCCCACGTGACGCCGCCACGCCAGCCCACCCGTCATGGGGAAGGCAGCGTTGTATCTCACGGAACACTCCCCCCGGAATAAACATCCAACCCCGGAGCCCCAACGCCTGAAAACCAATGTCCCGCCACCAAATAACCACATGGGAGCCGACCGGTCATCCCTGTCAACCCCGTTGCTGTAGTATCCACTGCGAAACTCGCCACCCACACTGGGTCCCATCATTACTCCTTCCAGCAGCAGCACTGGCATCCCCCAGGACACCCCCACACCTGCAGCGCCCCACATCAGAAGCGCCATGCTCCCCCATAACTTACCCCTTCTCCAGGCCCCAGACGCAAACGTGTACCTAAGATTTGCTCTAGCACAACGCCCCTTAGCTCATGGGCGCCATGCCCATCTCCAAAGAACCAAACAGCCCCAGCCCCGCTCGCACCAATTCCCAATCAACCCAACATCCCCAGCCGGGTTGCTCGGGTGAGGTGGGAGGCGAGGCCAGTGACATCACCGCCACACCCCCGAGTCCCGCCCCTACTTAAACGGTCCATATGTGTCAGCGCAGCGGACGAGCGCAGCGGGCGCGACGTAGGCGCGCCGGAGTTGCGCCTGAGTTAAGCCCGTCTGCGCCCGTCCGCGGCCGACCGGGACCCGGGCCCACTCCCCCTGGCCATTTTCTGAGGTATTCCTCTTATGATTTACTATCACTACAACCTAGCTCCTCCTCAGGAATAGCCCCCCCTTCACTCCCGTCGCACACTTGCACACGTATACAAACATTGGGGCTCTCCCGCCTTCCCCTGCTGGCTGATGATACTCAGCCTACGCCACCATTCCCGAATGAACCTAGATCGGCCCCTCTATTACTACATAATATGAGATGCTACTACCTCAACACAAGGTCCCTAATAAAGAACCAGGTCAACATCTTCCTTTTCCTGACGGAAGAAAAACCAGATCTCCTATTGTTGACCGAAACATGGACCAACCCTCATTCCCTGCCGGATATTCTGGCATCACTTCCTTCAGACTACTACATTTTGACTGCCAACCGTGCTCAAGGGAAGGCTGGAGGTGGGGTAGCAGCAATCATTTCAAAATCCTTTCACTTCCGGGAATTACCTTCTCTCACCCTCCCCAACACAGAGAATTTGGTAATCACACTAGACTCAGAGAGCGGGGCTCTTACTGTAATTCTGTTATACCGCCCTCCCCAACACATGGCTAATTACCCAGTACTTTTGGCAGAACAACTGGCCTCCCATGTAATAAAGCACTCTAAAACTGTTCTAGTGGGGGACTTAAATTATTGGTTCGATAGAACAGACACTGACATCCAAGCTGGAGAACTGAGGGATCTGCTTACAGATCTAAACCTGGTCCAACACATTCACTCTCCCACTCACCAGAAGGGTCACAGCTTGGACCAAATCTGGACATACAACGTACCACCATTCTCTCCTATTATAAGCCCTTGCATTTGGTCAGATCATTATCTTATCCAGTTCTCACTAGAAATTCAAGGGCAGCACAAGGCCAAACCTCCCATGGGCAAAGAGTTCCGCAAATGGAAATCCATGGACCGCTCTGGGTTCATGGACATGCTGAACAACACCCTTCCCCCATTAGACGAAGATCTGGAGGTTGATGAGAGGGCACTGTCCTCCTGGCTTCTTCACGCAGCAGATCTGTTCGCCCCCTCTGTATACTTACCTAACATCAGAGGCAATGACGCCCACAAGTGGTTCACTCAAGAACTTAGAGCACTTAAATTAGGGGTACGTCAGAAAGAAAGACAGTGGAGAGCCACCTACTCTTCACAGGATAGGGAAACCTTCTGCGTCACTAGGAAAAGCTATCAAAAAATTTTAAAACAACACAAACTTAACTACTTCTCCACAAAAATTTTATCATCATCCAACAAGTCCAAAGATATTTTTAATATAGTTAACGAACTCTGTGATAACGACAGGACAGCCCCTTCAATAGCTCCTACGCAGAAGCTATGTGACTCCCTGAATAATTTTTTCAGAGAAAAAATTGTCATTATCAAATCGAGCATTGCTAACTCCCCAACGTCACTTCCTCTGGATGACGTTTTTTACAATCCCTCTGTATTAGACACTTTCCCGGCCATTGACGATAAAACCTTTTCCTCACTTTTGACGAGGGTAAAGTCCGGATCCCCTAATGACATCTGCCCCCCCCACATCTTCTCGGAAATCGGTCGGACTATCCCTCAGGGTATTCTACCCCTACTAAATAAATCTCTGACCCAGGGCAGGGTACCCACTGGCTTTAAACACGCTTTGCTAATCCCTCTAATTAAGAAACCAGGTATGGACCCTCAGGACTCATCAAACTATCGTCCTATATCCCTGTTGCCGTTCCTATCCAAGATATTGGAGGCTCACGTCTCCAATTGCCTTTCCAACTTTGTGGAAACCACTGGATTTCTGGAGCCAAATCAAGCTGGGTTCCGTCCAGGCCATTCGACCGAGACGGTAACCCTGGCAGTCCAGAATACACTTCGGTGCAACGCGGACAGGGATGTCCACCAGGCACTGGTGCTTCTTGACCTGTCTGCTGCTTTCGACACGGTCGACCACACTATTTTGGTCGGCCGTGTCGAGCAGGCAGGCCTCAGAGGTACTGCCCTGAGCTGGGTGCAATCATTCTTGTCCGACCGGACTCAAGCAGTGAGACTGGGCACCTTCACAGCCCCTAGAATTAAGAACGATTGCGGTGTCCCTCAAGGCTCATCCCTGTCTCCCCTTTTATTTAATTTATACCTGCGCCCCCTTTTGCACTCCTTGAGGAAATTCAAAGTGTGGATCTTTAATTACGCAGATGATCTGCAATTGGTTTTCCCCCTAGGGTCGCCGGATGCTGTTACTGAGTTTAGGGAGGTCATGGCTCATATCCAGAGATGGATGGGCCTTAACCACCTAAAACTTAACCCAGGCAAGACTGAACTGATCTTGCCTGGGAAGAGCGAACTCAGCTGGGGACCTCAATTCTGGCCTCCGGAGATGGGAAATCCCCCCTCCAAATCCCGCACGGTTAAGAGCCTTGGAGTCACCTTCAGTGATGACCTCTCCTTGAAAAGTCAGGTAGGGTCAGTTGTTTCCGCATGCTTCTTTCAGCTGCGCAAGATAAGAAAGATTGCCCATTTCCTAACCCATTCTGCCCTGATACAGGTGACCATCGCCCTTGTGCTGTCTAGGCTGGACTACTCAAATAGTTTATATTTGGGCCTTCCAGCCGGGCAGCTCAAGAGGCTGCAGCTGGTTCAAAATCAGGCGGCCAGGCTGATCTGTGGGCTTCCTAAATGGCAGTCCATCAGGCCAGGCCTGGCAGACCTGCATTGGCTGCCGGTAGCCCAGAGGGTGGCTTTTAAAACCGGCTGCATTATCTTTAGGGCATTACAAAGCAAAGGCCCTAAATTCATTATCAACCTGCTTGCCAGATACACCCCCTCCCGCAACCTCCGTTCTGGCCACAAAAACTTGCTCACAGTGCCGGTTGTTAGGAAACAACGTCAGGGCGGCAGCTCCTTTCATTTTCTTGCTGCATCCCTCTGGAACTCCTTGCCAGCTTCCTTAAGGTCACACGAGGACATTCTAGCCTTTAGACTAGCCTTTAAAACCTGGCTTTTTAGAGAAGCCTATCCTCAGACGTTCTAAGTGGTCCTTCTGTTGTTGTGTTATGCTCTGGAAACTTCCTACAGCGCCATGAAGCCTACGGGCGTACGCGCGCTTTATAAGCTAAATTTAACATAACATAACATAACAACGCCCACAAATCACACCCACCTACCCCCAGCACTTCTATTACATCGAACATACCGACTCACACACCTCACAAACTGAACAGGTCACACCGTACATATGTAAACATTGTCTGGATAAAACGTTGCATTGGACGCTGCGCGAATCCCCCGACGGAGGGCAGGCCGCCGCGGAAACCCCTACTGCTTCGGACCAGCGTTAGGAGGCCGTAGTGCGCCCCGCTGGTGTCACACCTGCTGCCGAGCTGGACCGCCATCCGCAGTTCGCCTGCCCCACCGGGTCACCAGAACCAGGTGGGCCCAACACCACCGGGCCTCATGCCGTCATGGCCGTCTCTCACACGTGACCCAGATACCCTACGCAGTTCCTCCTACCAACTCCCCAGGGGCCCGGACCCGTCCCCCGCCCCCAGCTATCAACATTGCCCCGAGACCAACCCGGGTAGCGCAGGCTCCCAGTAGGGATGGCCCACACCCCCCCAAAGCCGCAGCAAAAAGGGGGGGTGGGGGGGGGGGGTCAGCGAGGCTCCAGCTAGCTCCGTGCTACGTAGACAACACGCAATGCCCCGCCCCACTGCCTGCCCCTGTCAAAAAGTGCCCGTCAAACTAAGGCCCGCCTGTCAGTAAAAGGAAGGAATGCCCCCAGAAGCCGTGAGGAGCCATGAACAAACCCCCCACCCCATGCCAAACTGGGGCCGATCCTGTCCACCCTCCCCCCAGGCACTCAGCAGCAGGCCCCCCCCCACATGACCGCGAGCAAAGCAAGTGCACCCGCCCTCCCCACCCCCGCTGCGGGCCCCCCATCAGCCTCGCACCAGCCACGTGCCCCCCCCTCGCGGACGAGGGCTGCGCACCAAGAACCCCGGGGAAGCCTCAGGGAAAGGAGGACCAGGCGCGCGCGGCGCAGGGGCCCCGCCCGCTCCCCGACAGGGAAACCCCTCTCTATCAGCGCCCCCCCCCCCCTGCACAGTAGCAGTAAGGCCGCATACCAAACCCCGCTCCCGCTGCCGCGCCCGGCCGACCCCCCACCCGCGCACCACTTACTACACGGGGAGACCCCCATTGAGGCCGGGGCCTGCGCCTGATGGACACGCCCACCGCCGCGGCCTCTCCGCTCGGCCAGTTCGAGCACCGCACTCTCCTCGGGGTGAAAGACCCCCAACCACGCCGAAAGACTCCCCAAGGGCATCTCCTCGCAGTTGCAGGTCCAAATACTGACGCTAACCTTAAGGCCGATCGACAAATCGGCCCCCATTTGAAAATACCCTACAGCTCCACAAAATTAAAACTCCCTCCCGGTGGTGTTCAGGTGTCAGGAAGAGGCCGGATCTTCCTCTCATGACACCTTATATGCCTTTACCTATCCCGCCCCTTCCTTTAACCCCTGTAGTCCCGCCCTCCACCTTGTCCTTCCGTTAATTGCGCGAAAACCCCGGGGGAAGACTGGTCTGCGACCTTCGCTTCCCCCGGGGGCCGCATTATACATAGGCGCCCGGCTCCGACCTTGCCTGCGGGGCTCCTGGCGCTGTGCGGAACGCTGCGGACTGTGCGACTGGTCCTTGGGGGTTGCGTGGGCCCCCTGGTAGCTGGCTGTCTCCCCTCCCTTGGCGCTCGGGAGGCTGACAGCTGCTTTTTGGAGTCACGGCTGGGCGGACTGCTCTGTTGGCCCTGCTACGCCGAGGGACCCCTGTTTGAAGAGCATTGTGGAGCCGGAGTCTGCTGTTTCTAACGATTGGGGCGCTGTGAGAAGGGGCACCGATTCCTGTAACCGGCACGGCCCTTCCAGCCTCAGAAAGCTACAGCACTGTTAAGGCAGGCCTGTTTGCCGGAGGGCCTGCAAGACTCGGGGGGCACGCTTGGGCCTGCAGGCACCATCGCCAAAGGTACAAAGAGGGGTCGGACCTCAAGGGCACATCAAGCACGCTGAGGAGGCGCGGAGAGTCGATTACAGGCCTCTGGGGCACCTGTCTGGCCAACCGCGTTCTGAGCCCTGATAGCAACAGAGGGACCGATCTCCTGCGTCTACGCTTCTGCGGAGCTTGTAGGATTTGGAGTTGTGGCCATTAATGTACTTTGTTGCGGCCTTGCTATGGATCAAGTGGGGGCAGTGGCTGGAAGCGGAGCTGGACCCCCCTGCTTCCCTGCATGAGAGGACTACAGTGCCGCCCCGACTGGCTAGCCCCTGATTCCCCTTTTGCGTTGAGGTCTAACATTCTTGCCTGGATTGCGCTGCTAACCAGTGAGTGGAGTGGATCGTAATTGGTCACAGGAGGCCTCTGAGTTTTACGTGACTTCCTCTTGGTGGGGGACGAGAGCCACCGCGCCGAAATGGGGCGCCCTGACAGGACCCAGCCCAAACTGAATTTTGACAACAAAAGGTCCAAATCCAGCGATCCCTCATCGGAGCTGAGTCGGCTGCGGAGAGAGAGCCGACATCCGCAGTATCTTGATGGCCATGGAAAAGAACCTGCAGGGTGGGATCACCTCACTAGGTACTAAGATGGACGCTCTTACGTAGCGTATGGACCGGATGGCGGAGCGGCTGGACAAACACGTCGAATGCCTTGACATGCGCCGCATAGGTAAGGTGGAAGAGGCGCAGACCACTCTGGACTCAGAACATAAGCAGCTCGTCAGGGTGATACAACTCCTGCAAGACAAGGCCAAGGATTTGGAAGCGCGGTCTCGTAGATGCAATATATGCATTACAGGTTGGCCGGAGAGCACGCAGACAGGGAACAGGGAACTGTTTGTTGAAACTCTTTTTAAAAAAATTACTAGGGGAGACGGACTTCTCGGGGATGTTTGTTATTGAGAGGGCACACCGCACTCTGGGCCCGAGACCTAAACCTGGGGCTCCCCTGCGCCCAATTACAGCCAAATTACTTAACTACAGGGACCGCGACAAGGCGCTGAAGCTTGCCAGAGAGAAGCAGCCGCTGACCTACAAGGGCTCCACACTCTCTCTCTTCCCCGACTTCACCGCGAGGGTGCAGGAGGCGAGGCGACAGTTTGTACCAATGAAACGTCTACTCCACGAAATGGGCACAGACTAATCAATGCTGTACCCTGCCAAGCTACGAGTCAATCAACAGGGAAAGTCCATGATATTCACCGACCCGAGGGCGCTCCAGAAAGCCCTTAAGGAATGGCGCAAGAAAGTGAGACAGTTACCAGAGAGCAGTCCTGAAGACTCTGTGGACGGCTCCCTGGATGATCAGGACTGAGGCTGTGGATTGCGTCTAGAAGAGGAGCCACGTTGGCCCTATGGCGCTGTGAATGGGTGATGTATAGACTAGAGAACTCGATGTTGGTACTATCAGTCTTGACTGCTGCTTCCGGCTGTTTTTACTCTCTGTGCCACTCTAAAACCTGGGATCTGTGACTGTCCGGGGCGGGCAGGGAGGGGGGGGGGTCTTTGACGTTGGTTATGTCACCAGTGTTGCATTATTTGCTATTATGGACTACGGGACGATGTAGACGATTTGATTGTAAGGGCCTGGAGGCCCTGCGGTGCCGCGCCCGCTCCCGACGCCGCGAAGAGCACTAGCCTAGATCCTTGCATGGGCCTGGTTGCTCTGGGCTTGATTTGGGTGCTAGGCAGATGAATAGGAGGGGGCAGCATTGTATGATATAGTGCGTTGTTGTTCTCTATCGTTTAAGCAGAATTGCCATGTTGTTTGAGATCACTTGTTACCAATTTTTCTTTTGTTTAGGAGGCGGGGGTGTGACACAGCAGCGAGACATTATGTGAGGAATTGTATTAGCTTTGCTGATAGCAGCCTACCTACGACCCAGCGTGTTGCACACCTGCCTAAGAGGGGTTCCTTAGCGTCGGGCCCCTCTACTTTTTTCCTTTTCCCTTTGTTTTGGTCCTTATGTTGGTGCGTGAAGGGGGGGGAGGGGGGGCTTTGGTGTCATGAAGGGGTTTGTTGCGGGGATCAGGGCAGGTGGGGGGAGGGTCGCGGCCGAGTTGGGCAGGCGTGGGAGGGACAGGGGGGACAACATGTTTTTTTCCTGGAGCAGAGTGTGGGGGGGATTGTTTGTTAGTTTTTAGTTCGGATGAGAGTCTTGTTGGCACTGATATGAAGCGACAGGTACATCTGATACAAGCATGGACTGTGATCCTTGGTCATTTATACATACAGTCTCCCCCGTTATGACACAGCAGGCTCACGCCACTGACACGATTAAATTGCTGACTTGGAACGTTAGGGACCTGAACGACCACCGAAATATCAGGCAAGTGCTTCAATATCTCTCTAGGCATGCAATACATATAGCACTACTGCAGGAGACCCACTTGCGCCCTGACAGCCTGACACTACGCTACAGGGGTTTATCTAACAACATACATGCAGCAGGTTTTACCTCTCACGCCAGGGATGTTTTGACCTGGGTAAACCCTAAGGCCTCACTGACATTGACCCCGGTCGCCACTGACGGGGAGGGACGCTACGTCATCACGAAATGCTTTGGAAAGGGAATGAATTTACACATAGTAAACACTTATGGCCCTAACTTTGACTTTAATATGGCCCGACAGCCCGCACTTCATTGGTTGGACGGCCCTGATTGGCGCCCCTCGACCTCTGCCAGAGCTCTGGAGGCTGAGATCACGCGCCTGGGGTTGCAGGACGTTTGGCGGACTAGACACCCGACTCAGGGCGGATACACGCACTATTCAGCTCAACATGATATTCATACCCGTATTGATTATTGGTTGTCCACCTCGCACCTCCTCTCTCTGATCCAGTCGTGCATAATGCTGCCACGTACCTATTCTGACCACTCCCCAGCCCTAATATTCCTTATAGCTCCGGCGAGACGCCCCCCTCCTTTTTCATGGCATTTCCCCGCTTACTCGTTGATGGACGACTACTTCCGGGAAGAGCTGGGTGTTGCCATCGACAAATTCTTTGACAAGAACGTTGGCTCGGTGGATTCATTCTTGACACTTTGGAGGGCCTTTAAGGCATACATACGCGGAGTGGCCATATCAAAGCATGCAGGTGTCCTTAAATTAATCAGGGGTCGTCTGTCATTGCTTGAAAACAGGCTCAGAGACATTGAGGCGCGACGTCTGCGTGACTCTAGTGCAGAGCTTCTTCAAGACTTAGCTCAAACGATGTGAGAATATCACTAGGAAGCGGACTCCGAGGTGAAACATTTGGGAAAGTATGCCATTGCGAGATCCTATGGTGAGGGAGAGCGCCCGGGAGCAGTACTAGCACGGTTGGCGAAGCAGCGCAGGCACTGCGCGACGACGCGTCCTACTGGGGAGCTGCTGCCTGACGACCAGGTTGCGAATCGTTTTCGGGACTTTTATGCATCACTGTACGCCTCCAGGGGGCCGGCCCTGGAGGAACGTTTACTTGACTATCTAATGCATATCCAGCTACCATGGCTGACCAACACGCACCGCGAGTTCTTGGTTCGACTGTTTGAGCGGGAGGAAGTTGTTTGGGCACTATCGTCGATGAGGGTTGGGAGTGCGCCGGGCTGCGACGGCTTAACTGTATCATTCTACAAAACGTACTCTGATTTGATGATTCCTAGATTATTGACGCTTGTTGAGCAGATGGCGGAGGCAGGTGAAATGCCCCCCACGATGCGGGACGCGATTATAGTTGCTATTCTTAAGCCCGGGAAGCCTCCAGAGGACTGCGCTTCGTACCGCCCGCTCTCGTTGCTCAATGTCGATGCGAAGATTTTCGCGAAAATCATCGCCAATCGCCTCAGCCCGTTGGTCGCCAAGCTTGTTGCCCCTGAGCAGGCGGGCTTTGTCCATAATCGCAACCTCACCTACAACTTGAGGACTGTGTTTGCGGCATTTCAGCACACACGCCAGGATGTCTCCGCTGTAGCGGTTTTCCTGGATATGGAAAAGGCCTTTGATTCTGTTGAGAGGCCTTCCCTTAGACAGGTGCTGAGCCGCATGGGGGTGGGAGACCTCTTCCTCCAACTGTTAAATACGCTCTACGCCTCCCCCTTGGCCCAGGTCTGCATAGGCTCGCTTAGACTGAGCCTTTCAACATAGGCCGCTGCACCAGGCAGGGCTGCCCCCTTTCACCCATTCTGTACCCCCTAGTTGCTGAGCCCCTGGCTTGCGCTTTGCGCGAATATCATGGACATCATGGTATACGTTTCCCCATGTATAACTTGATAGTGTCCACGTATGCAGACGACACTCTTTTATATGTGCGAAACCCAGTAGATAACCTTCCGACGGTGCTGCGTAAGGTTGCACTACTTAGCTCGTTATCGGGGATACACGTGAACTGGAGCAAGACACTTCTGCCTGCCACTAGGAGATTTGAAACGGAATATCCTATCCAGTGGACCGCAGACTCGGTGCGTTATTTAGGAATTCGGCTACACACGGATTCGAAGGTGGTCCTCAGGGAGAACTACGGGGTGGCAGTATCTAAGCTGGAGGATGATGTGAATAAATGGATAAATCTTCCCTCATCATTGATGGGCCGCATATCCTTACTGAAAATGATTGTTCTTCCTCGCTTCTTATTCTTATTTAGTAATGTACCCATGGTTTTATCGAGGGTACTCTTCCGGCAGCTCCACTCACTGGTACTGCGCCTGGCATGGGCTGGAAAGCAACCTAGAGTGACGTGGGAAATACTCATTCGTCCCTTTGAGGACGGAGGACTGAACGCTCCGGACTTGGAGCTGTACTATCATGCTGTACAGAGCGCACACGCATATGGCTGGATCCATGGCCCTGTGGACACACCGCACCTGCGCATAGAATCGATTGTCGCTGACCCGATCCCTCTTCCGGCATTGAGGTCCCACCCCAGGGACCGCCGGACAGGCATTCTCGACTCTCTGAATGTGGTGACGCATGCTTGGCACCATCTTATGGACACACAGGCCTGCTCGCTGTTTTATGCTCCAGGGGCGCTGCTGGCCTGGTGTTCGTGGCTTGATCCCTGCAGAGATAAGGGAGTGTTGTCCACACTAGCCAAAACGGATATCACCCACATGGGCGACCTATTTGCGGAAGGTAGGGCTTGCACTTGGGAGGAGATGGACCCAGAGGGCGCTCCTGGCACTCTTCTCCCACGCTTCCAGTTCCATAGAGTCTGACATGCTTTGACGGAGCTGCTAGGTGAGGATATGGCAGAGCCTCAGGTGGTTTTGGCATATGATTTTATTGTTAGCGCTAAGACGCCGGCTAAATTAATAACGAACCTGTACTGCATAACACTCTCTGAGCGGACAGCAGACTATACTAAGCCTCGCTTGGCATGGCAGACTGACCTGGCCGTAGACCTTCCTGAGGATAAGTGGCGATATTGCTGCGCCAATGTCAAGATGGTATCGCTTAACGGTCGACATCGTTTGCTGCATTTTAAATTCTTGAATAGGGTATATCACACCCTGAGCGGCTGTTTCGATATGGGCTGAGGGAGAGCCCCGGATGTGAAATGTGCAGAGACCAGACTGCCGACTTTCTACATTTAGCCTGGCTCTGCCCGAGAATCTCAGATTTTTGGTGCGCGGTCTACGGAGAAGTGAATAGGGTTACTGGCCTGTTGCTTGCCCCGACCCCTCTGTTAGCCCTACTGGGGTTTTCTAAAGATATCCCACCTGAATATAGAAGGCTTGTTGACATGGTCTTTTTGGTTGCCAAGAGATGTGTTGCGCTTACCTGGATGCGAGGACCAACCCCGACACTTGCTAAGTGGTCTAGTGACATGCTATACTGCTGCACACAAACGGAACTGTATAGCGAACTACTGCCACCCCGTAATAGACCCAAGAACTACTGGGCGCTGTACCTGGAGAAGAGACCTGTACAGGAGGCTCCTACTCTGAGCGAGACAGACATAGCTCGAGAGACAGTGGGGTTGCAGGAGGACACACCACAGCACACTGATGAGGAGATGCTTGGTTAGGGGGACATCAGCTGGGATTTATGATTCCATGTGTAAGTCCAGTACTGAGAGCGCGGCAGGGGTCCGTGGAGGAATGTGCAATTATTGCCTGTCAGCATTGTAGACTGTGTCAGGGACAAAGTCTTATTATTTGATTGATATGTACATGCCGAAATGATGATGTGTCGCTATTTTAATATGTGCGCCCGCTTTTTGACCTTTGATTGTATGTTTTTGAAATGCCAATAAACACATTTAAAAAATGAAAAAAGAATACATTGCCTCAGTGAGTGCTAATTATGGAGGGACTACCTGCTGAGAGAACCCTAAAAATGTATGGGCTAACAACTGCAGACTGCATGCTTGGCTGAACTCTGCCATAGGTGCGAATGGTGCAGCCCAGAGCTACCGCTGGTTAGCGTGCAGGGCCCTGCTGCAATTTGCCTCCCTAAAAGCCTGCTGCTGGTCCCGCATCATGATATTGTAGTGGTTTGTGGTGAGGCCTCTTACGTGAAGGTGCTGATCACTGGATAGGCTGCAGAGTAGCTGCTGCCTCTTTGAGGGGCCATGGTTGTCATGGCCCCCAGCAGGGCAACACCATCATGCTGTACGCTGTTGCCCTAAGAACTTTGAGACAGGAGGAAACCTTGCCACACTTTAGGAGTGGCCTGTCATAGGGAGAGCCAATGAGGGCAGATCTGCTGGCCACCATTCAGGGCTCGAGGCTGTGGCTATAGACATCAATCTGCTCTGAGCGTACCTCAGGAAAGTAACAGAAAAAATAAACACAGCGCAGAAATCCATCACTGACTTTCAGACTGAGGTCACAGCACTGCAGGAGAGCATAGGGAACCTTGAAACAATGAAGAAAATATTGGAATCCAGCGCTGAAGACACAGAAGGGTGCACTGAGGTTCCCAGAGGAGGTAGATAGCCTATCTGTAAATAATTCCTGGAGGACTGGATCTATCAGACACTGAGGCTGCAGGGGCTGTCTGTGATGTTTTCACTAGAGTGTGCGCATCAGGGGCTGGTGGCCCCAACGGGTGCACCTCCAAGAGCAATCATTGCCTGTATCTTCCGTTATAAAGACAGAGATTACATCCTGAAAGCGGCCAGGGAGGCTGGGAGGCTGGAGGGCTGTGCTAAGAAAATCACACCATTGACATTTACCCAGACTATACTCATATGGTGCAGACTCAGAGGAAGTCGCACCTAGAGGTCAAGCAAAACTCAGAGCATTGAATCTGCGTTATATGTTATCGTATTCAGCTAGATTATGTGTAATTGCTAATGAATAAACTCACTTCTTTGATTGACCAGAGGAGATCTGGACGTGGCTTGTACTCTGGGACAGGTTGCCTGTACGACGTCTGGAGAGAGTGAGGGCCCTTTTGGATTTAAGGAGGTCAGGGAGTCACGGTGAATGGCTGCGTGGTCAGTCGGGATCGGCCGGGTTCAGTACACGCGGGATCCCACGTGTATTGGTGCAGGGCAATAGTACCATGAGTCACAAAGTGCCTCACAACTGACAAGGGGTGTCTGTGGCTACCTTGTCAGACGTGGCCATGAACGGAGGTGAGACTGGCAGAATGGAGCCCTGACTGAGATTTAACTAATGGCACCCTTCACTGATCTACTGTGAACACTGACATTGATGCTTTACCAATTGTGGTATTAGAGCCTGGATGAGAATGCAGGGACGCATGCACGGTAGGCATAGACAGACACTTTTATGGTCACGGTGCGGGATTCTCCCTGCTAAGCAGCCTTCATCCAATTATTCAGACTGCAAAGGATGGAAATCTTTTTGGGTTATGGCCTGTAGGGGAGGAAGCTCGCTGTTTCACCCTGGAGATTTCTAGACCTTGGGTTGGCTAGGGGGATGTTGGACTTGGACCTTTTTGGCTGAAGTTCCTTAAACTTTTTGCCTTCCTTCTAGACCTTTTTCTGACATGATGTTGCCGATTTAGATGCTTTGGGCACTTTGCCACCGATGATCAGTGTCAAAGTGCAAGTGCTCCCTGTATAAAGTGTTATGGTAATTGGTTGTCCATAATTGGTATGTTTGTCTTACTGGTAAAGTCCCTAGTAAAGTGCACTATGTGTGCCAGGGCTGGTAATGCAAATGCTACTAGTGGGCCTGCAGCACTAGTTCTGCCACCCACACAAGTAGATCTAAAAAGAGATCTCAGGAGTGCCACTGCAGTGCCGGCACACAGTTTGTTAACTGCCTTGTTGTCATGACAAGTGCACCCACTTGCCAGGCCTTACCCTTCCCTTTTTATGCACATCAGACACCTCTACAGTAGGCCCAAGGTACCCCCAGGGCAGGGTGCAGTGTATGTGAAAGGTAGGACATGTACTGAGGTGTGTACCATGTCCTGACAGTGAAATACTGCCAAATTCATGTTTCACTGTTGCAAGGCCATCTTGCCCAAAGGACAGAATGGGGAATGCTGTGTCATATCTTCCCATAGGCATAAGATGGAGAGATGGAGTTTCGTGTGGATGAACTCAGAATTTAATAACATATATTTTTGTGAAGATGGTTTTCAAATTGTGTATTTAGAAACCACGCTTTTAGTAGTGGCTGGTTTCTTGTCTTAAACAATCCTTTGTGCCTCTGCCTGGTTGTGTATTGACTGTCTGGGTTTGGATGTGACAGGGTCTGGAGAGTGTCCTGACCCCAGGGAAGAGTAGGTGATACAGCAACAGGCTGGCCTGCATTTGATGTGGGGGGAGGAGTAGCCCCCTGAATGAGAAGAGGGCTGTGTTGCTGCCACAAAAGGATGGCTCCACCTCCTGCGGAGCGTCTAGGGCCCAGACCCTCACTATCAAAGGAGGAGGGTGTGCACTGGCAGGAAGACACCCAGGTCTAGTTTGGACTGGGCTCAGAGCCCCCTGAAAACAAATACTTCAGAGGCATTTAGGGGTATAAATGCGAGAGCTTAAACCCTTGAACTCAAGACTGAACTCAAGCCTGAAAAAGGATTGAAACTATTTCATGATCAAAAGAAACCTTTGCCAAAGAAGAACAGCTGAAGAGACTGAAGAGAAGGACTGCCCTTTCTGTGTGTTGTGGGTCTGGCCTGCAGTTTGCTGTTTTGACTAAAGAGAGGACAAGGGACTTTGCTGTGTGCTGTGTCCCCCTACTTGAAAGGACTTTGCTGTGTGCTGTGTCCTGAAGTAACTTGTCTCCAAGGGCCTGAGGAGAGCTGGTCCCCTGTTGTGGAAAATCAGGAACATCAAAGTTTCCAACCGTGTCTCAGCGACTCTTGGTGCATGGTGCTTTTGCACCCCTGAGACTGCTGTGTGGTCTATAGTACTGTTTACGAGGAGCCCCATGACTGCATTGCCCCCGCAGCGTGAAACATTGTCCATGCCGCTGCATTGCTGTTTGTGGCATAAGCCGTCATCGTAACTTTAGCTATGAGTAAGGATCGCCACTGCCAGCCCGAGCCACAACATGCTAAAGGATTTCTGGAAGCTAAGGAAGCTGCAAGGTGAAAGGGATCACGATCATTGTTCGCCAAGAGGAATCTGCCAAAGATCGTTAACGGAAGAGAAGGCAGCCCGAGCTGATCACGCAGATTGGCTTATAGCATTATTCTTGCATTACGAACCGCATTATTCTAGCATTACGAACTGCATTATTCCTGCTTTACGAACTGCACTATTCTTGCATTACGAACTGCATTTTTCTTGCATTATGAACAGCATTATTCTTGCATTATGAACCGCATTATTCCTGCATTACAAACTGGCTTAGTGAGCAGGGGTTATCTAAGAGTGTGTCCTTCCTTTCCCTGACTAGAAGCAAGGGTCCCTATATGGACTAAGGTACCTATCTCAGCCAACTAGAGACCCCCAGGTCTAACAGGGGAAATCCCTGCTTCTGAGGCAGAAAGAATTCACTGTCATTAATATGATAACGGGAGAGGGAATTGTTCTACTGTTGAGATATCTAATTGTACACTTTGGGGAACGTGCTAGGTTGTTGTACTAGTCAAATCTGCATGGGCAGACACGGCTCTATTTGGTTTCACTGTGTCTCTTCAGGGAGGGATTATTGGTAAGGAATGTTTTTGATGGTTTTATTATTTATTAGATCATTGTTTGCATGTTCGTTGCCTAATGATGCACACGTGTGTTCCTTACTAGCTTCACTCTATGTGGTGAGGGCGAGGAGTCTTGGGTTGGTAGTGCCTGAAACAGCTCGACCCCCCCATTCTCTACCTCTACAAGCGATTATGGTAAATAATTATCAGTTTTTACTTGGAACATTAGCAATCCAAGAGGCATAGAATATTCACATTCTTGAAGCGTAATAAGGTTGCAGTTGCATCCCTCCAGGAGACACATCTCATTGAGGCAGAAGCCCAGAAGCTCTCGAAGAAATGGAGAGGTGACATGTATTGGGCTACTTAATCTGCCTATGCCAGAGGGGTGAACATGAGGATTGCCCCAGGGGTCTCCTTTAGACACCTCAACTTTGTCCTTAACGGCTAGATGGAAATCGGGCATCACAGCGATACTGACAGAAGTTTTGGTTAATGCCCCGGTTACTTACCGGTAATCTTCATTACTCCGAGTCCTTGTCTTCCTCGCCACAGTAATTACTCATGAGCCTTCGGCTCCCACAGAAACTCCAAGCATAAATCGTTCGCTCTAGTCTCCCTCTCCCTCCTCCAAGCTGGCCCCCAGTGGCTACAGCCAATCCCAAAGGGATACAGAAACCACTAAAACAACCTGAAAAACCAAGCCGCAGACATGAAGCCACCACCCGGGCCGGGAGGGAAGGGAAACTATACTGCGGCGAGGAAGACAAGGACTCGGAGTAATCAAGATTACCGGTAAGTAACCGGGGCATTACCTCCTCGTCCGTCTTCCTCGCCACAGTAATTACTCATGAGCCGATACCAAAGCAAATCAGCTTCATGCAAGGAAAACAGTCTACAACACGAATGCAGTGAAATACAGTTGAATCACAAGAGGCAGAGCAACCAAAAGGAAACACCTCAAGGAATACCATAAGCAAGCACAGAAGAGGCAAAGGAAACAGAACGCCCACCCCCAACCTGAAGGCGGCAATGGGACATGAACGGATGAGGGGACGACCAAGTGGCAGCCTTGCAAACATCCTCCATGGAGACCCCCTTGAAAGCAGCCCACGACACAGCAACCAACCTGGTGAACCGACCTCGAACAGGAAGAGAGGGAACCACAGAAACAGAACCATACGCACACAGTATGGCCTCCATAATCCAACGACTGACCGTGTAGAGGGAGGGCTTCAGGCCCTGACAGGACAAGCCAAAATTGACAAACAAATTGTCCACCTTACAAAAGGAAGACGTGTGTGACAAATAAATCAATAAGGCACGACGAACATCCAAGAGGTGCAAAAGGCAATCTTCAGCCAAGGAAGGATCAGGGCAAAGAACCGGAACAGCCACTCCTGCAGACCAGTGAAAATATGAATCCACTTTAGGCACAAATGTAGGATGAGGGCGCAAGACCACACGAACCGACAAAATAACCAAAAACGGGGTAGACCGCAGGAAAGCTCCCAACTCCCCAATACGCCTGGCAGAAGCAATAGCCACAAGAAACACGACCTCGAGCATCAAAAACTTCAAGTCCACCGAATCCAAAGGCTCAAAAGCAAAGGGAGGACATGAAATGCACGAATGGCGGCCCACTGAGCCCTGATAGTGGAAATGGCTAAGCCCAACTCAAACCCATCATACAAAAAATCCAGAATGCAAGCAGGGTCCAAAGAGGCCATCGACAGCCCGCGAACCACACACCAAGAAGCAAAATTATCCCAATGCTTAGCGTAGGATGTAAGCGTAGAAGGCCTCCGGGACCGCTGAATGACTCCAGCAACAGTCAAAGAACAACCCACACGCATCAGCGAATCCCTCTCAAGAGCCAGGCCCACAGACCCACGGACCGGAACACAGGCAGAGGAAGAAGAGGGCCCAACAGAGGGTAAGGCATGAACGGCAAGGCCCATCCCGGAGACACAGCCAATTCCAATAACAGGGGATACCAAGGGCGACGGCACCACCCCGGAACAACCAGAAGGACAAAAGTTCCCTCCCTCTGGATCTTCAGCAAGACCGCCGGAATCAGGGTAACAGGAGGAAAAGCATACAACAGGTCCCTCGGCCAAAGGAATGACAGAGCGCCCACCTTCCAAGCATCCCGGCAAGGCACAATCGTGCAAAAGCAGCAGAATGTTGGCACCGGTCCGGGAAGAAAAGAGGTCCACCACCGGAGACCCAAACATCCTCTGTAACTTCCTGAACATCAAGGGTGTCAGGGACAAAGACCCCATGGATGGAAACACACGGCTCAGACAATCCGCCACAGAGTTCACCCGACCAGGCACGGAAATCGCAGACAGGGACGCCAGGTTCAACTCCGCCCAACAACAAATCTGACGGCTGAGGCAACTAAGGGAACGAACCCTGCACCCCCCTTGATGGTTGACATAGGACATCGCCACCTGATTGTCCATCTGGACCTGAACATGGTGACCCCGAAGAAGATCCGTGAAGGGCAACAGACCCAAAAGGACGGCCTTCAGCTCCTTGTAGATGGAAGAACAAGACAACACAGACCGAGGCCAAACTCCATGAGTCGTCGAATCCCCCAGAGTAGCATCCCACCCCAGCGGGCAGCAACTGTAATGAGAACCCAGTAGGAAACAACCAGAAACGGGCGGCCCCTGGATAGATGACCCACGTCCAACCACCAATCCAGGACCACCCGAACAACCGCGGACATAGGCATCAAAACACTCATATCTAGGGAACAGGGGTCCCAATACAACAAAATGTGGGACACCGCAGGATACATGTGAAGGCGAGCCCTTGGTGCAGTCAACAATGATGCAGACATCAGCCCCTGAACCCTCAATCACAGGCACACAGGATGAGAAGGTCCCGACAACAGGGACCGCACAGAAGACAATAGGGACAGAAACCGAGCAGGGGGCAGGAACACCATTCCCAACTGAGTCTTGAACAGAGCCCCAATGAAAGTCAATTCCTGCGTAGGAACCAGGGAGGACTTCGGAACATTCACCAGGAATCCGTGATGCTCCAGGAAATGGCACACCCTTCGGACATGTAACACCGCCTTCAAAAGAGAAGAAGCAGAAATCAAAATATCGTCCAGATAAGGAAAAACACTAATGCCCTCCCCATGTAAATGGCCAACAAGAGGAGCCAGAACCTCAGTAAAAACCCTGGGCGAAGAGCAGAGGCCAAAAGGCAATACCTGGAACTGATAGTGACGACCCAGGATGCAGAAACGGAGAAACCTCTGAGAATCCGGGTGAACAGGCACATGCAGATAAGCATCCCTTAAGTCCATGGAGGCCAGAAAATCCCCATGAGAGACCAGAGGAAGGAACACCTGGAGGGAAACCATTTTGAACTTCTGAAGAGGAACAAAAGTATTCACCCATATCCAATCCAACACAGGCCTGAGATCCCCTGTGCGTATTGACACCAGGAAGAGGATGGAAGAAACCCCCAACCCCAAATGACCTACAGGCAATGAAATCACGGCCTGTGGAAGGGACTCGACACCCTCCAAAAGAGCCACCCGCGGTAGAGCGTCCCAGGGACATGGAATGGACCTGAAACAGTCTGGGGGATTCAGGGTAAATCCAAGACTCACACCTTCGGACACTACCTGTAGCACCCACTGACCCGACACAGTCTTGGGCCTAGAGTCCATGAAGCAAGTGAGGCGACCCCCAACCGGACCCCCTCCAGGAGCGATCCAGTCAGGATTTCAAAGCGGGAGCGGAGGAAGTAGAAGCACCTGAGAACTGGGATTCGTCAAAGGAAGGAGCATCCCAGCTAAACACCCCCTCCACGAAAGGGCTGACCAGCACGGCCCCTCCGGGAAGGACCAAAATCCCTCTGGGAACCAAAAGCCCGGAAGCGGCCAGAACTCTCCGGAGACAGAAGCCTACGGCCTTCCGCCGTCTCCTTAACCATATCCTCCAATGGAGAGCCAAACAGTTTCACACCAGAGAATGGGATTTTCATCAGGAGACCCTTCTGCGCAGCATCAGCCTTCCATGACCGGAGCCACAACTGCCTTCTCGCAGCGATAGAAGACCCAGTAGTAGAAGCAGCTGCCCCGAACGAATCAAAAGAAACATCAGACAGTAGCCGAACCTGTTGTTCCATCATCACCAGAGTAGAAGAGACATCTTCCCCCTGGTCCAACAACACCGCCAAAGATGAAAATCCTCAAGTAAAGACTGGATGGCATAAGAAGAATAGGCTGCAGACCGGATGGAGAAATCAGCCGCTGCAAAAGTGCGCTTCACCTCAACATCTACCTTACGATCTACAGGGTCAGCAGGAGAGGAATCCTCAGAAACAACCGCCCCATGAGAGGACATACTGGCCATCAAGGAATCCACCTCGACCGAGGATGGAAACTTCACAGGAAAATCACGTATATTCAGAAAACGCAGAAAAAATACCTTGTCCACATCCTTCGATTCTGTCTCCAAAACCTTCAAAACTGAAGAATGAATGGGCAAAGGCTCAGGCTCAGGACTCCGATACTGAGAGAATAAATCATCCGCTAGAGGGGCCACAGAATCAGGAAACACCAAATATTTGCCAATGTGTCCAAGGACCAACTTAAGATCGGCCCCCTGCACAAAGCGACCATTGATGTCAACATCCTCCTCTGCGTCTGAATCAAGAGCAGGAGTGTCAACACATCTGGCCCTCTTGTCCGCAGGAACTGGCCCCTGACCCTGTAATGCAGCAGCCACAGCTGAATTAATCATTTGTTGTAATAATTCCAAAGAAGGAATCGTCACCCCTGAACCATAAGCTTCTGCCAAGGAACCAGTAGCAGGTATGTCAGAAGAACCACGCTCCATGACCTCCAGACACGAGTGAACAAACACAGGCAAAGGAGAAAATAACATGCTCGTAAAAAAGGTCCTGAGGTCGCTAGGCAACCATGCAAACCACCTAACACACGCCCCCAAAGAGCATATGAGCGCAGGAAGACTCGCGCGCAGACCACCAAAAACGGCCTGAAAACCGCCGCGTGTGGAATCCACATCAAACACCAGAGGTATTCACACACTCGAAGGCACGTCAACCGCCACCCTCGACTTCCCTGATGCGGCAGCAGGGAAGCGGGAGGGAAAGGGAACCACCGGACCCTTGAACAAGCGCACCTGGCCGCGCCATGTCCGCTTAGCAGGACGCGAGGCCGGCAAAGAGAGCAAAACCCAATACGGCCCCCCACAGCAGGACTCCAGGTGCCCCCACCCAGAGCGAGGTCCAAAGCGACCGAAGCCCACAAAACAAACGCCTCCAAAGTCCGCTAGAGCAGGACACGGAGCGCGGAGGCAAACGCAGGGGGGGGGAAATAAATAAATAAATAAAGCAAATGAAGGCATGTTAAAACAACAAGATAGTACAAAAAACACTACTTCCCCCTGACATAATACCAAAGGCCACAAGGGCTGCTCAAGCAAGACCCCAGCCCCACTTACCTGTACACCAGGGAGACAGCACTCGGAGTAGTGCAGAAAAAAAGAGCAGGTCGTTTTAGTGGTTTCTGTATCCCTTTATGGGATTGGCTGTAGCCACTGGGGGCCATCTTGGAGGAGGGAGAGCGAGACTAGAGCGAAAGATTTATGCTTGGAGTTTCTGTGGGAGCCGGAGGCTCATGAGTAATTACTGTGGCGAGGAAGACGGACGAGGAGGTAATGTAGGTTTTGCAGATGGCCTGAGGGCGAAATACTTGACAACCAGAGAATAGTCTTTCTATTTTCCTACCCACGGTACATATGGCTGACTTAACCATATCCTAGTTGCTGGGTTTTACATGCATAAAATAGTGTCTATTAAATATCTGGGCTGATTTCTCTTGGATCATGCTCACTGCTTGTGAACTGTGCTTGGACAGTGGGAGGTGGACACACCTAGACTTGGTGACTGCCATCAGACACTTTGGTTTAATGAGGTATGCTTGACAAACCTCTCTGGGGTAATTGATGACACCATGAAGGACAATTGGGGCATGACAGACACAAGGGCAAATGAGTGGGAGGCTTTGAAATCTGTAATAAGAGGGGTCTCCCTCTGTAAGTTTTATAGGTGAGAGACTGTTGAACGCCGCTGAGAGGTCGAGGAGGTTGAGGGCTACTGTTTCTCCTTTTGCCCCACCATCAACCGCTCCCTGGCAACCGCCTCGTTCCCCGATGACTGGACACACGCTGAGGTCAACCCCCTCCTGAAGAAACCCTCGGCGGACCCCACCGACCTCAAAAACTACAGACCCATCTCACTGCTCCCGTTCCCAGCGAAAGTCATCGAGAAAGCCATCAACAGCCAACACGCCACATTCATCGAAGATCACAACATCCTTGACACCTTCCAATCTGGCTTCAGAAAAAACCACAGTACGGAGACCGCCCTCCTCGTGGCAACAGACAACATCCGTACCCTACTGGACAAAGGAGAAACAGTAGCCCTCATCCTCCTCGACCTCTCAACGGCGTTCAGCACAGTCTCTCACCACACCCTAATATGCAGACTCCTCAACGCAGGGATCCAGGACAAGGCCCTCGAATGGATTTGCTCCTTCCTCTCCGGCGAATGCAGCAGGTCAGACTCCCCACTTTCCTCTCAGATTCTACACCAACCACCTGCGGAGTATCTCAGTCGTCCTCCCTCACCCCTACGCTCTTCAACGCCTACATGGCTCCACTAGCCCCATCGTCAGAACCTACGGACTCAAATATGTATCATATGCAGACAACACCCAACTCATCCTCTCTCTAACCAACAAACCTAACACCGCCAGACACAACTTTTGGGAAGGCATGGAAACTAAACACCAATAAGACAGAAGTATTCATCATGGGCCAAAACCCCGATGCCTGGAACGACACCTGGCAGCCCCCCGTCCTCAGAAACCCACCCACACCCACAGACCATGCACGCAATCTGGAAATCATCCTGCAAAATGGACCGCCAGATCAACTCCGTTGCGTCTTCCTGCTTCCACACCCTCCGCCTCCTACGTAAGACCTTCAAATGGATCCCCCTCGTACACAGAAAGACCGTCACTCACGCCCTGGTCACCAGCAGACTTGACTACGGCAATGCACTCTACGTCGGAATGAACAAAAACCTCACCCGCAAGCTACAGAACATTCAGAAAGTCCTCAACCTGCTGAGACACTTCCACATCTCCCAGCACCTGCACACACTCCACTGGCTCCCTATCGAGGCCAGAGTCACCTTCAAGATGCTCACCCACGCACACAAGGCCCTCCATGACACTGCACCAGCATACCTGAACAGCCGATTCAATTCCCAACCACCCCAAAGGACCCTATGATGAGCCAGGCTCTCATGCGTCGTGGTCCCCCGCATCAGAAAGACCATATCGGGAGGCCACCCCTTCCTCTTCCTCGTGGCCAGAGCCTGGAACGCCCTTCCGCTCCACCTCCGACAGACTACACCGCTTCCCATCTTTGCAAGAAACCTCAAAACCTGGCTCTTCGACCGACCCCCTCCTTCATGTACTGGAGCCAGCACCCCCATCCCCCCAGCGCCTTAAGACCCTTACAGGTGAGTAGTCACGATTAACAAACACCTGATTGATTGATTGATTAATTGAATCAGGAGAGAATTGCACGACTAGGGGATCACACTTCGGAAGATGACATATTTGATGTCTCAGTGCGCTGATGATGCTCATGGCTGTCTGAGGGAGCTCCGGACCTCACTTCCTCACCTTCTGCTCCTACTGGAGGAGTTTGGGGAGATCGCTGGGCTTCAGGTTAATTAAAACAAGAGCCTTCTTTTTCCCCTGGGTGATTTATCTGGGCTGGCGAGGTAGAGACTCCCCGAATTAGGACTATGGTCCGAAACTGATGCCTTCCAATATCTGGGAGTTAAGATTTCCCATACCGCTGACCATCAATATACCTATAACCTAGGGAGGTCGATAGAGGGACTGAGTGCATCGGTGCATTTCTGGTGTACACTACCATTGTCAATTATAGGGTGGGTAGCAGTAGCCAAGATTGTGTTGCTGTCACTCTGTCTATGCCATCTCAAAAACTCTCTCTACCCATTGAAGCCTGAAGTATTTAGACAGCTAAAGAGTATTTTGCTATCACTAGACTGGGCTGGTGTCCACCCTCTGGTTGCACTGGAGTCCTCTCAAAGAGATCAGAAACTTGGAAGCCTGGGGTGCAGACCTTGGATAGCATTATTATGTGGCCCACATTCAGTAGATGGCTTAGTGGCTAATGGAAGAAGAAAACTAGGAAAAGCGAGTGCTGCATTAATCAGAGTGATGTGCCGATACGATGGCTTTTATTATTTGGTTTGCTCTTCAAATGAAAGACTTCTATGTGTATACGGTTACAATAGCCTTCTATTTTCATTTCTTCCAGTACATTATTAATAACAAGTCAGTTGTGCTGCAGCGAGTACAGAGTCAAATGTTTTCTAGAACTCAACCGGGATGAGACCTCCACTGTAGATTTGCTATTTGGGATCCTGCATATATTAGCGACAAAAGTAAAGTGATAGAAGGATGCTGCATTAAACATAGTCACTAGCAATTGTGCAGTAGATGCCCTAACCGTTACAATGCTGGGCCCCGGGGAAAGCAGAGTCGCAGACTAGTCTTCCCCGGGGTCTTTCGCGCAGGGGATAGGCCAGGTAGGGGAAGGGGAAGAGTTAGGGGGTGGGTATTTAAGCGCGGGGGAGGAAGGGAACTTCCTCTTTTCTGCGCCTGGCACCATCGGGAGGGAACTCGAAAGGAGATAGTTAGGACTAGTTTCTGTGAGGCCTAGTGCTAATTTTGGTTGGTTTTCGTGCGGAGCTTTTCCACGGCAGCTGGGTTTCATCTTTTTCACTTTGTTAGCATTTTATGATTGGGTAGGATGTCTGGTGTGTCTGCGGAGCAGGTCCGTGAGGCTTTGCTGCTGCTTGCGAGGGCCAGCCGGGATGACCTTATTAGGCCGGGGGTCATTGATCAGGCGTGGGTGGGGGCCACCTGGGGCACGCGTGCTGCCTCGGCCGGGGTTCAGGCGGCGGTGTTCGCCTGCCTGGAGGACGAGCTGGACCCTGTGGGGGGGTCTGAGATTAGGAGGGGGGGGCGGTGTTCCCAAGGATCCGGCGCGGGGCGGGAAGCGCAGGAACACCTCCGCGCGGCCTTTCCCCCCGCTTGAGTTTTTGCCTGGGGCCTCGGGAGCGGCCGTGAGGGCCGTGCCTTCCGCGCTTCCGCCCCATGGGCCCCTGCCGGTGCCGGCCGGTGCCTTGCAGGGGGAGGGGCAGGCGGGTGCCCCGGCTGGGCCTGCCTTGGTCCTGGTTGGGTCCCCGGGTGGCAGTGGGGCCCATGGGCCTGTCGGCCACCTTGTTAGTGATTCTTTTCAAGGGGACGGGCCTGGGGTTGTGTTGCGGGAGGTGGGTGAGCTAGTGGAGGAGGCCCCCATTGACTTGTCTAGGGGTTCCAGAGCTGGCACCCCGGCCGTTTTGAGGCCGGTGGCACCCGGGGTTTTGGCGGGCCGGAGCGCATCCCCCGCTCTAGTCCCCATTGGCGGGCCTGGATGGGTGCAGGGTTTCCAGCAGGTGGGTTTCTTTCCCCGGGGGGTGATTTCTTTGGCTACTGCCCGCCCCCCCCCACAGATCTGGGGCTCCGTTTCTTGGGAAGAGAGGTCCCGCGGGGAGCGTATTTTGGAGCAGATTCAGGAGGTTAGGTGGGCGGAGGAGACGCGGGCCAGGGTGGGTGCAGTTTGGGGTCATGAGATTGAGGGTCCTCCCACCCCCACCTCTGAGGAGGAGCGGGAGGCGGAGAGGCAGGAGGAAGAGGCCAGGAAAGCCAGGGTGAAGAAGGCAGGGCAGGCCGCCCCCCCTCCGAGGGGTGCGGCCGGAGCAGGGACGGCCGGGACGGCTTTGAGGCCCGATGGTGCCGGGGCCCACTCAGGTTCGAGCGACCTGAGGGGCGGGAGGGGATCCAAGTCGGCGGTTGTCGGCAGAGCCCAGGGGGGCCTTGCGGGGCGCAACACGGCTCCGAGACGCAGGCCGGAAGAAGTAGGGCAGTCCGCAGCGGCTGTCCCTCCTCCGTGGGATCGGGCGACTTCGGCACGTGGCGCCTCTGGAATGTGTGGGCGAGGGAGCGTGCAGAAAGGTGTGAAGCGTGCGGTGAAGGAGGTGGTCTGCGAGGGTGTGGATCGTGAACCGGTGCTTGAGCTGGATTACAGCGCTGAGAGTGAGGAATTGGAAGAAGGGGAGGTGCGGGATGACCTGGAAGATAACGACCTTGGTGTGTTGCAGGTCGAGACTGTAACGAAGAAGAAGGCCGGATCGATGGCGGTCCGGGGGACGGAGTCCAGAGGAAGACCCCGGGAGCGGACACCGGCACTCACAGGTGAGGGAGCCTGGTGGGTGGCTTGGGATGACGCTCCTCGGGGGGGGGAAGGTCGGAAGCGCACCTGCCGGTCGGTGGGTATGGGGGATGGTCCTGTGCGGGAGGGGAAGACGCCATCCGGCGGTCCACCTGCGGATGGTAAGAAGGTGGATGGTAAGTCGGTGACTTTGGGGGTGCAAACGGACAAGGGTGATGACAAGGAGGTGAAGGGGGTGAAGGTGCCTAAGAAGATGCCTTATATGGGATTGGCGATGCCTCTTGGGTCACATTTGTCGGAGAAACTGAAAGAGAAAATATGGAAACACGAGTTTGTGGACGTTTTTAAGTTGCTTCATCGGGAGGTTCAGGCCAAGGAGGGCTCTAAGGAGTAGGAGTGGGAGTTGACGAGACGGCCTAGGGTGCCGGTGACTATGGAGAATTGGACGTCGGCTTTTTTGATTTACGCCAGCGTTTATTGCCAGAAGTATCTGGACCGGGCGATTGCGCTGTTTAAATACATGGATATCATTTGCAAGGCCAAGATGCAGTTTGGGGGGTTTGCGTGGTTGAGCTACGACGAGGAGTTTCGGGCCAGGGTTAGCGCAGATCCAGAGAAGAGTTGGGGTGAGGTGGGCCAGGAGCTTTGGATGCAGTGGATGGCGTCTTCGCACTCGTCGGCGTCTACACACACTGCCAGTGGTTTGCCGGTGTTGTATCGGTCTTATCCGCCGCGTCCCGCCCAAGGCGGGGCGGGGGGTGGAACAGTGCCCAGCACCATTGTGTCAGGTCAGCCGTCTAAGCCCGGGGGTTCCTCCACGGGGGCATGTTGGAGCTACAATCTGGGTTTCTGCTCTCGGTACCCATGCAAGTTCAAGCACGAGTGCTCGAAGTGCGGCGGTAAGCCCGCCCTTACACAGTGCCTCACGCTCACCACCCCCTCCGAACAATGGAGGAACGCGAGGGGGCGGGCCAGCCTGGTCCGAAGGGCGCCTACTCCGGTTAGGGTGGAGGCGATGGCCCCGTGGCTCGCGTGCTATCCTGATCGCGAGGCCGCGGCGCGGCTCTTCTGGGGGTTCACCGAGGGTTTTCGGGTGGGCTACCAGGGTCCCAGGGAACGTCGTTGGGCTGAGAATTTGAGGTCTGCGAAGGAGTTGCTGGGGGTGGTTGCTGCGAAGTTGGAGAAGGAGGTGGCGGAAGGGAGAGTGGCTGGCCCGTTTACTGACTGGCCATTGCCGGACCTGATCATTTCTCCGTTGGGGGTGGTGCCCAAGAAAGAGGAGGGGGAGTTCAGAATGATTCACCATTTGTCGTGGCCGGAGGGTCGATCGGTGAATGACTTCATTGCAGAGGAGGACTCGAGGGTGCTGTATGCGTCGGTGGACGATGCGGTCCGGCTGGTGAGGTCGTGTGGGCCGGGTACGGAGTTGGCGAAGTTGGCAAATTGTGATTTTCTATTAGAAAATCGCAATTTGAGAATCCCAATTCCAAGGGTGCCAGGGTGTCCAAAGGACCTCTGTTGCACCCCTGGAATGTGCCTGTAAGTACATGTGGCGCACATACATGCCTTAAGGGCATGTCTGTGCGCCACATGGCATTTTGACTTTTTTTAAAAAATGCATTTTTGAAGGAATTCGCAAAATACCATCCTTGAAGTAGGTGGTATTTTGCGATTGCTTATGCAAAATTGCAATTTTTAAAGCACCCCTACATAGCATTTAAGGAATCGCAAAAATACGATTCCTTAAATGCTATGAACAAAATAAGGAATCGCAATTTTTGCGATTCCTTATTTTGCTAAGTGGCACCTACATATCAAAACGCCGTTTGCGATTCGTAAACGCCGAAATTCGCCGAATTTCGACGTTTGCGAATCACAAACGGCTACCTACATATGCCCCTTTGTGTTTAATTTTACCTAACCCTTCCTCTGTCGACTCCTCCCCCCCACGCCCACCTCACCGCTCTTGCCTTGGCCTCGCACGCCTTGTAATAAACTCACCAATCGGTCTTTGGTCCAGTTAGGTTAGTTTTTAAAACCTCATCTCAACCCTGGGTAGCTGTGGCTGAGTCTGCAAGATTTAATAAAGGAACAAGTGCAAGTATTCAGAAGTAAAAAAATAATGGAATAGAAAGAAACATGACACAAAGGAAATCTAACAATAGTTTATAAAAATAGTTCATATTTTTAGAATTTTTGTACAACAAAATGAACAAAATCCACCAGATTGTTCTAGAGATATAAATTATTGGGCACACTGTAGATCACTGCTTTTCACTCCACTTGCAAACAAGCATTGGCAACTACCACAGTTAGTAGTTACTTTCAGAACTTTTGAAAACGTTTGTAAAGTTGTGTTTGGTTACTCCTGCTCTTTTTGGTCAACCAACTCCCGCAGGGAGCAACCAATAAGGTTTAGCAGGACAGTTACCTCAGTGTCCCAGGCAGCGCAGTCAGTGGTCATCCAGTGATTGCAGCTGCTAAATTATTTAGCTTTTGTGGCCCTGGATCTGTAACAAGAAATTCGGCAACTGACAGGTCACCTCTTCTGTCTGGGCCTCTGGTATGACATGCTTTGAGTAGAGGGCCAAAGGTACAGCCCACTCTTTGCTAGCCCAAGGATCAACAGGTGTAGTTCAGTCTTTGGTGCACCCTTTCTTTGCCAGGTCCAGCGAACAACAGGGCAGTCCTTTCTTTGGTCCTCTCTCAGTGCAGACATGATCTGAGGTCTCTGTGCCAGCGGTACCACTTTTATTCTCAAAACTTGCGTTCAGGGGATGCAGAGACTACTAGCCAATGAGCGAACAGGTCCTCTTCTGCCTAATGGCAAATTCCTGCAAAGTGTTACCTCAAGCTATCCCAGATTGCAATGTTTTTCCCACTCCCAAGATGGCAGAACCCTTCTGTCAGTGTGTGGAGCTTGGTAGCCCACCCTAGAGGTGTAGCTACCTGACGTCTACACACCCACGATAAATCTAGTTTGGCAAATATTCCCACTCTCTGTCCCCAAAGCCAACCTGTTTACCAGAATAAAAGAGCAACCCCTCTTTTGTGACCACCATTTATTCTTAAAAGATGGCTTTCCTTTCGAAGCACACCTTTTGAGCTCGCATCCTTTGTTCCTTCTTGCAGGGAAGGTGTTAGAAATCAGGGCCAGTGTGCAGTGTCCCCACACTTTTTTCCCCATTTGAGACCCCTGGATGCTGGTTTTCTGACTCGGAGATTGTCATGGGCTCTGCTAACCAGGCCCAGGGCCAGTTCTATGTTGAAACACCCACATGCAATGGGGTACACTAGGTATTAGGGTACATTTATAATTTTCATGAACTACCCTATTAGTACTGAGTAGATAATAAGGCAGGGGGGATTACAACTACCTATAAGTCCCGAGTATATAATAGGGCATGGCAGTTAAGAGGGAAGAAGCCCATTCTGCACCTGTATGTGTGCACAGCTCAGCGCCTGAGGTCATATTAAAATCAGCCCTGCCTTGCAGCACTGTTTTGAAAAGTAAATTAACTACAAACTCGACTTTGGTGGTAGGGGCACTTAAAAAGTCAGTATATACATTGTTCTTACATATTAGTTATCCGCAGGGTCTACCCTAAATGTCCCAGTGTAGGTGGTCATGTAATTATAAGCAGTGTCCTTATTAAAGATGTTTTATATGCCCTCGGGATAGTGAGATTGCACATTTCACATCCTCCATTGCAGTAAAGTGACTCCCAAAATAGACTTTGGTGCCATGAGCACTGTGAAGTGAGGATCTACACTACTTTTCCATATGCAGGACCCCCAAGGTCTCCCCTAGGTATCCCATGGGTGCAGGGTCATGTAACTATAAGCAGGGCCCTTGTAAAAGATGTTTTATATGCCCTGATGATAGAGAAATTGCACATTTCATTTTCCCCATTGTAGATGCCTAGCCCCATAGGATAACATTATAATAGTTTATGAACACATAAATATTGCTAGGAATTGAATAAGAAAAAAATCAAAGACTTAGGAGAATGGCATTTATAAATCCAACAATATGCTATTGTTGAATTTACCCTTACTTGTACCGAAAAGAGGTTGTAAGACTTTCTTGCTTGTAAGCCAAAATTCAGCCTTCCTGCAGTCTTCCCTGATTGGTCAGAGTTAACAGGATCAGCTAGGCTGCTTTGATGAAGCGATAAGTGGCTCACACGGGGAGAGGCTATCTGTTCTGGATTGTTTGGAGGTGCTTGTGGAGGACGGTGGTAGTTCTGGCATAGAGGGCATGCCCGTAGTCAAGCCAACTGGTTATGAGGGCTTGAGTAACGGTTCTTCTGGTGTCGGTTGGGTTCCATCTGAAGACTTTACGGAGCATTCTGAGGGTGTTGAAGAAGGCGGAGGAAACCAAGTTAACTTGTCATTTCATGGAGAGCTCGCCGGCAAGGATGATTCCGAGGTTGCAGGCGTGGGTGCTCGTTCTAGGGCGGAGGGCCACCAGAAGTCGTCCCCGGGTAAGGGGGCCTTCCAAAGAGGAGAATTTTGGTTTTGTCTCTGTTGAGTTTGAGGCAGTTGGCTTTCATCCAGTCAGCGACGTCGGTCATGGTGTTCTGGAAATTCACTATGGTGGTGTCCGTGTCTTCCGTGAGGGAGAGTATGAGCTGGGTGTTGTTAGCATAGCAGATGATGTTGAGACCATGGTTGCAGGCGATGGGTTCCATCGGAGTCATGTAGGTGTTAAACAGTGTGGGGCTGAGTAAGGAGCCCCGGGGTACACCATAGATGATGCTCTTGGAGTCAGAGTAGTACATCAGGAGACAGATTCTCTGAGTGCATCCGGTGGGAAAAGAGGATAGCAGCTTGAGGGCGTTGCCATAGATGCTGATGCAGTGAAGTCTTTGGATGTGAAGGTGGTAGGAGACAGTGTTGAAGGCCTCGAGGACGATCAGGGCTGCTGCCTCGCTGCAGTCAAGTAGGGCGCTGAAGTCATCCTTGGTGGGTATAATGGCAGTTTATGTGCTGTGGTTCAAGCGGAAGTCGCATTGGGAGGGGTCGAGCTGGTGGTTGAATTCCAGGTAATCTGTGAGTTGGCAGATGGCGGCTTTCCCCAGTACCTTGGCTGGAAATGGGAGGAGCGATATGGAGCAGTAGTTCTTGAGGTCAGATGGGTCCACTGTGGGTGTCTTCTGAAGGGGTTTGACTTCGGCATGCTTCCAGGTTTCCGGGAAGGTGGCGGAGCTGAACACCAAGTTGATGATGCTAGTGCGCAGGTCCAATTTCTTTGGGTCCAAGGTTGAAGGTGTGGTGGGGGCAGGGGTCGGTCGGAGTTCCGGAACGAATGGGCAGAGAGGTGTCCAGTAGGTCAGGATGTGGGATGGGAGGTTGGTGGGATGAGCGGGGAGGTCCAGCAGCAGCAGTTGGGGTTCAAAGTTTTTATAGATGTTGGCAATCTTGGTGTGGAAGAAGTCAGTGAGTGAGTTGCAAAGGGACTGGGAGAGCTAGATGGTGTTTTTCACAGGGTGTCTGGTGAGGAAAATGTTCTATGTCGAATAGTTCCTTGGTGCGGTTGGTGGACTGGGGGTGGGTGGTGAATGCAGCTTTCTTTGCTGCTATGATGGTGTGGTGGTAGGATTTGAGGGCCGTCTTGAAAGCTAAGTGCACCAGCGTCTCTCCAGAGGTTTGCATTTGTATTTTTCTGCTTTGAATTTGCGGGTGAAACAGTTGGCTAGCTTGTTGGTGCTTCTGTTACTGAGGCTTTGGATTGGTGCAATGCAGTTGGTGCTAGAGGTGATCCATTCAGATAGGTGGGCGGCATCTTGATTGACACCGTTGTATGTGTGGAGGGTGGTGGTGTTGAGAGTGGTTATCCATTGGGATTTGGTAATTATGTTCTAGCTTCGGCGGGTGGTGGGGGGCAGGTGACCGTGGCCTGCCGAGAGACAGTGATGGTGAAATGGACAATGCTGTGGTCTGTCTAGATGAGCTTGGTTGTGTGGCTGAACCGGATCTTGTCATGTACGTGAAGATGGGGTCAAGGGTGAGCCTGGCAATGTGCGTGGAGTTGGTGACAAACTGTTTGAGGCCCAGGTTGTCCTTGGAGTCTAGCAAGGTGGCCAAGTTGGTGTCAGGAGTTTACGAGGTGGAACCTGAGGTCGCAGAGGAAGAGGTAATGTCTGGATTTCAAGGTGAGGGGGGCAATGATTTCAGAAACAGTAGTGCAGAAGGGGGTTGGGGTGCTGGTGATCCATAGGCAAGGGTACCTCTGATGATTAAATTGGCGCTGGCGAGGAGGTGGAAGTTGAGGTGTTCGATGTCGGGTGAGGAGCATCATCGGAGGAGGTGAGCCTGATGGTGTCCCTGTGGATGATGGCAATTTCTCCTACGGGTCTGCCTGGCCAGTCCCTGTGGGTCATTTTGTAGCCGGTTGGAGTGGCCGTGGCTATGTCGGGGGCAGAGGAGTCCTTGAGCCAGGTCTCTGTGGGATACACTATGTCAGAGCTGGTGGTGGTGATGGTGTCCTAGAGTTTAATGGCGTGCTTGTTCAGGGAGCAGACTTTAAGTGGCATGTATTGTACTTTGGGCTGGTGGTCGGTGGTTTGTAGGGGCCTGTGGTTCTGTGGAGTCCCAGATGAAGTTGCAGGGTAGGCAGTCAGAAGCTCCTTCTGTGTCTTTGGGTGAACGGGTGCAAGAGAGGAGCTGGGGTAACGGTGGACGGTCGGTGGGCTAGGCGTTCTGGTGCTGGGCATGGTCAGGGCACGGGCAGGCACAGACCAGCTTGCCTTTGGCCCACCGCTGGCATGGAGGTGCATCGGCCTGCATTAAGTAGCCTGGTTAGGGGGGTCGGTAGGCGGGTCTGGGGGAGCAAAGCCTCCGGCACGCTACCATTGTAGGTCGAGAGGAATGGCAGCCAGCTGGTTGCCTAGCAACCGATCGCACTGGGCATGTAGCTGTGGCCGCAAGTGAATCAGAGGCACTGATCAGTGGAGTCTCTTGTCCCAGATGAGGCTTCAAAGTGAAATGATGAAGCTCAGACAATACGACTCAGGGGCATTTGTCCAATAGTGCTTTCTGGGATCTAACTCTACGAACTTGGAATATTTTGGAGTGATTACCCACCTTGCCCAGGAGAGAGGCAAACCATCCTGCCATAAGTGTTTCCGCAGTCAGAACCCTGCATTTCTTTCTGCAGGCCTCTAATGCAGATGTTCTCCCTGTAAGAACAATTTTCCAATTCTTCGCATTTTGCTAGTGCATTTTCGAACATTATCATTAACCTTTCTATTTCTCGTTCCATAGTCTGATGAGCTATGCTGTGGGTCTCCATCTAGCTTCCTAGATCCAGGGTTTCATTCAGAACAAATCAACGTCTGCTCTCACTGTGTCTATTTTAGGGATCAAGATGTCTTTTAAGGTCTGCAGGCCCTTCTCCAGTTCCTTTTCAAATCCTCCTTGAGTTCTCTGCTCAGGTTGGTCAGAATATACAAGAGCTCTGTCTTTTGAGTGCCATATTTCAAAGGGTTTTCTCCTGTGAGGATAGAGATCCAGTGAGACGTGAGTTGGCAATGCAGAAAGAAAGGTCAGCAGGCTTTTCTGGGTGAATCGCTTGAGCTGCATTTGTTCATCAGGGCATGTTTGCTCCAAGAGCTTATAAGTGTTATTTGATGGCCTCACTGGGAGAATTCAGGATTTATATTACAAGTTTCCTCTGTGCATTCATCCTTATTCATCCTCCCATGGTTTGAATGTCCATCATGCCAACAGTTCACTCATCATGCAGCAGACTTTAAAGCCAACAGAGAGTTGTCTCGCTCCATTATAAGGTCCCTATTCCAATAAGTGTTACGGGCCCAGGGTCATATAGGTTGTTGGTTGCTGCGTGTGAAATTGGGCCAATCCTGGGGTTTCTGTGGCGTATTTCTCCATTAAGATGCACATCTTGAGGACTCTTGCTGCCTACGTGCCTACAGGGAGCACAGGGAGGCCTTGCACAGGACTCCCAATTTAGGGCCTGATTTAGAGTTTGGTGGATAGGATACTCTGTCACAAATGTGATGAGTATCCTGTTCGCAGTATTACAAGTGCCCTTGAATGTAATGTGCTTGTAATATAGCAGACGAAATATCTGGCTTATGTTTGTAACAGGAGTATTCCATCAGCCAAAATCTAAATTAGGCCCTTAGTCTTTTCAGCAGTCCAGAGGAATGCACCTCCCACCCAATGGAGCACATGACTTAATACCAGCTAAGTACTATTAACGGCTTCTTTTACAGTTTGGTCCTTTGTTCGTTTTTTGCAGGATGTGCCAAATACGCCATCACCCCCCTCCCGTGGTCTATGTGGTGATATTCTCTCACCCCCCAAGTGAGAACCTCCGCCTTGCTGCTATTTCATCAGGGGGAGTGGGGTCACCGGCCTTTGGCCCATTGATTCGCCTGTGACATACATGCAACGTGCCTCGCGTTGATTAAGGGCTTATAACTAAACCCTGCCTCTCCTTCATAGTGTCACTTATTCCTTTGGCCCCCCCTGGCGCATCGAAACACACACGCACTCCGATGGGCAACCTTCATTGCCCCCGGCACCAGCTTTTTATTTTGATCGTCATTACACCGAACTGCTGTCTTGGACGCAGCTCAGCACACATCTACAGGCGGTGTCACTAACTATACAGATAGTGAATTGATGTGTGTATCTGTTGGTCCACATGAGCACTAGTCACATTTTTGTTACGCCCTAACTCGAGAGCATAAACTAATTGTTTGTTTGTCTCTTTCTGTTTGTTTGTGTCGTTTGCTTCCACAGGTGCATTTTAATTTAAAATTTTTGGAGTCTCTAACCCAGAGACACTAAGGGGTTTTACCACCAAATTATTATTTTTATTTGTGTGGCCCCTTTCCCATTTGCACTTTTTCAGACGACTTTTAACTTTCACGTCTCTTGGTAGGGTGGGCCTTAGCGTGTCCATACCGTCGGGGTTTAATTCACCATAGGTCCTGACGAATGCCAGGTTAATTACACCGACTTTGGCAGAAGCATGTTGACCATCACCTAATAGTATTGGAAACAGACCATTCAATTTAGTTGGTCTAGTTTTCCAACACATTTTTAACATGTCTTGTTGATCAGCCATTAAAATTAATTTTTGATACAACAAAGACATTTTTAAACTCACCACGTCACTCTTTTTCCTTATATCACTTAGCTCTCACATCTTCACATTACCCGCTCCGCAGTAAATCTGGCGTTGAAGCACACTGGGGTGGCATTCGGTCACTCCCAGTGGGGCCCGATGATGAAGCATGTCACCGACCAGGTCGGTGAGTGAGGGCTTTCTTAACACACCGAATAGGTGTTGTTTTTCCTATGTGCTCGAATACCTTTTTTTTTTCTAAACAAATAACACTCTTTCTTTGTTGTTCATAATGCTAAGTGGGGAATACGAGTGTTGCTCCCTCCCTACCTCTCTCTATGTTGATATGTCCTTTAGTACAGCCATTGGAGCACTGAGCCATCATATTGAAGCATAGGTCGCATGTTCTGCTGAAATTCCCAGCCGTCCCCCACTGCACCAGGTACGGTTTCATTGCTGTATGAAGCCCTGAGAGTGATGCATCAGCAGCAGCGGTCTGAGAACAAGTGAGAGGCATGTCAGCTCAGGCAGCCATCTTGATTCCTCCCCCCCACACTGCTGTTTATAGCTACGTAAAGGGTAAAACGTAATCTTTACTCTTCAAATGTTTCTAGAGATTTAAAAGGGCCAGCAAGATAGGTTCAGTGCTGCTTTCTACAAGACCTTTTGTTTGGAACTAGTTCCTATACTCACACGCTTATTTAATTCCTTTGCTGACTCAGGCACTCTCACTGACACAATGCTTCAAGCCTCAATCACTGTGATTCCAAAGCCTGGCAAAGACCCCAAGCTTTGTTGCTCATACCGACCGATCTCACTGTTGAATATTGATGCGGAATTGTTTGCTAGCATATTAGCTCAACATCCTTAACCCCCTGAGGCCCAGTCTAGTAGATCCGGACCAGGCAGGGTTCATCCCTGGCCGACAGTGTGGAGATAATACCAAACACCTTTGCCACCTGATCGATAAAGTGCAGCGTTCCTGCGAGGAGGCCTTGCTGCAGGTGGTGGAAGCAGAGAAGGCCTTCAACAGGGTGCACTGGCCCTACTTGTTCGCAACGCTTGAGCAATTTGGCATGGGCTTTCACTATCGCAAATGGGTTGCGAGCATTTACAGCTCCCCTAGCATGATGGTTAGAGTGAACGGGGTCACTTCCATTGGTTTTCCCATCGGTCGGGGTATACGGCATGGTTACCTTCTCTCACCACTTCTTTTTGCCCTCTATATGAAACCCTTTGCAAAAAGACTCTGTGACAATCCTAATGCCAGGGCCACTCCTTTTGGGGCAGATCAGCACCTGATTAGTCTCTATGTTATCTTTTCTATCACTCTCTGTGTGGCCTCTTTACCAGTTATTGTGGCAGACCCCCACACATTTGGACAGATCTCTGGATTTCAGGTCAATATGCAAAAATCACAAATATTGAATTTGACCTCCTCTCCACACACAGAGGGTCCTTTGCGCGCTCAGTATGACTTTGATTGGGTCACGGAGGAACTATCTTATCTTGGCTTGGTGCTAAATGGGGGTTTAGCAAAGTTTGCCGAAGCCAATTACAACAGGCTACTCGCACTCATACACGAGAACTGACACACTGGCATTGGCTCTCGTTGTCATGGTTTGGCAGACTTGCCGCGGTAAAGATGAATATCCTTTCCAGAGCCCCATACATCTTCGAGATTCTCCCATTACAACCTCCTCCGGGCCTACTGCTTAAGCAACAACGGGATGTCGATCAGTTTGTATGGGGGTCTGTGAAACCCAGGCTGCAAAAGCCACTTTTGCAACGCCCCAAACGGGATGGTGGTCTTGCGATACCTAATATAAGGCACTACTATCAGGCGGCGATGCGGCACTACTCGGTGGAATGGAACCGCCCACTTTTGTTGAAGCACTGGGTGATTTTGGACCAGACGGTTATGGGTCAACATACCTGGATGGAAATGTGGTTACCTAGATCCCACAGAGCATGGGGGCTCTACTCTTCCTCTGTGACGCAACCAACATTCCAGGTTTGGGATAGGGTGGCTACCTCCGCTGGCCTCACCATGTTCCCCTTGCCTCTGACCCCCTTGTTCTTGAACCTGCTTTTCCGCCAGGTATGGTTAAAGGGGCTAACAAACAATGGACGGAGGGATGGAGGGACGGAGGGGGATGTTAACGGCTGGCATGACACCCAGTATTAGTGTCAAATTCCACCTTGGAATTTGCCACCAATACTGGGACATTTTGAATGCGGGCAATGCAAGGCCTGCCCAACAACCATCCAAACAAAAGAGTTCACCTATAAAGACCATGTGATTACTCTGAACTTTTTCTCAAATTGCAACACAAATAACGTAATCTATGGCATTCTATGTCCATGCGATCTCATCTATGTAGGCCAAACACAACAGAAAATCAAGGCCCGCATCCTCCAGCACTGTAGCCGGATAAGATGTGGTGGGCAGGGAGCACCGTTGGTGGAGCATTTTTCAACTATGAGCCATAATCCAGATGACCTGCGTTGGGTAGTACTAGAGAAAGCCTCCCTGGGCCCTAGGGGAGGCAATATTGGTGTAATTCTCAATTTGAGGTACTGTAAATGGATGTCCCTTCTAGACTCCATTAGGAATGGCCTGAACAAATCTGAAAATAGCCATGCCCAATTTGCTTGCCTGTCATTGGAATAATACACACACTAAGCATGGGCGGAAAATCCGTTACGCTCGCGGATTTTGCGGATTTTTGGGAAATTCGCAATCCGCGAGATTTGCGAATTTCCCGCAAATTCGCACGCAGCGGATTTTTTTTGCGGCTCGCGTCGTTGGTGATACAATTTTTGCGCCGCGCGGCGTTTATCATCGTTTGCCGAGTTGTTTTTCTTGATATTTTGCGAGTGCTGCGCCATTTTGGATCTTGCTTTGTGATCCCGCGGGAATTTGGCGAGCGCGATTACGTCATCGCGGCTTGCCAACTTGCACAGCGAGAGTTTGTCAACGCGAGTACGGCGAGATCACGTCTCGCGGTACTTCGCAATTGCGAGATTTGAGATGCGGCGAGCAGCATCAATCTCGCACAAGCGAAAATATGAAATTTGAAATTCTGCACAAGAAATCCACCAGCAAGCAGCATAAACCTTCTTGAAATGATGATTTTTATCTGAATAACTCCTAAGGTTGACATTTGCCTGCACTTTTTTAGCGAGGAGTCCATTTTGGGGAGGGGGGTGGGAGGAAGGAAGTGCCCCACAGTCTTCAACTTCCTGTTCCTGTCCAGCAGGCTCCTCCCAGTGCTTTGTCCATCTCCTGGTCACTTTTCATTTGGATCTGGAGCTGGAAGGATTACTTTTTGTGGATGCTGCTGGATATTTGGATTTGAGGCCTTTTTGACTTTCTTTGGATCACTGTTGGATTAGAAATTTTACAAGTAAGTTTGTTTGGGACATTACAGTTGCTGCAACTAAAATTTTGGAATTTTCGATTTTTGGGCTGTTTTGGGGCCTTTTGCCCAGGGGTACTCAGTGGTGGGTTGACTGAGTCTTTCTGTGGGTTGTCTTGAACTTAAACATCATGGAGGGCATGGATGGATTGGGATTGTGCTGATTTTTCAGTGATTTTCGTTTTTTGGGGCTGTACTTGTGGCCTTTTCACCAGGGGTATTTGAGTCTAGCATGGGCCTAGTCTTTCTGTGGGCTGTCTTGAACTTAAACATCATGGAGGGCATGGATGAAATGGGATTGTGCTGATTTTGCAGTGTTTTTCGTTTTTTGGGGGTGTTCATGGGGAGGGACAGGCCATGTGGCTGGTGGCCATTTTGAGTGCTGCTACAGGCACTGGCCATGTGCTGGGAGAGGCAAGTGGCCATTTTGAATGCA
This sequence comes from Lissotriton vulgaris, assembly GCF_964263255.1. Lineage (NCBI taxonomy): Eukaryota > Metazoa > Chordata > Amphibia > Caudata > Salamandridae > Lissotriton > Lissotriton vulgaris. Next base: position 1,109,150,864 of record NC_141689.1, on the reverse strand, counting down.
GGCTTTGTTGTTAGGCCTGCAACCATTTTGCCTACTTTTAAACCTTTATGCCCAGGGGTAGTGAGTCTTGCATGGGCCTAGTCTTTCTGTGGGTTGTCTTGAATTTAAACATCATGGAGGGCATGGATGGATTGGGATTGTGCTGATTTTTCAGTGATTTTCGTTTTTTGGGGCTGTACTTGTGGCCTTTTCACCAGGGGTATTTGAGTCTAGCATGGGCCTAGTCTTTCTGTGGGCTGTCTTGAACTTAAACATCATGGAGGGCATGGATGGATTGGGATTGGGCTGATTTTTCAGTGATTTTCGTTTTTTGGGGCTGTACTTGTGGCCTTTTCACCAGGGGTATTTGAGTCTAGCATGGGCCTAGTCTTTCTGTGGGCTGTCTTGAACTTAAACATCATGGAGGGCATGGATGGAATGGGATTGTGCTGATTTTGCAGTGTTTTTCGATTTTTGGGGGTGTTCATGGGGAGGGACAGGCCATGTGGCTGGTGGCCATTTTGAGTGCTGCTACAGGCACTGGCCATGTGCTGGGAGAGGCAAGTGGCCATTTTGAATGCAGGCTTTGTTGTTAGGCCTGCAACCATTTTGCCTACTTTTCAACCTTTATGCCCAGGGGTAGTGAGTCTTGCATGGGCCTAGTCTTTCTGTGGGTTGTCTTGAATTTAAACATCATGGAGGGCATGGATGGATTGGGATTGTGCTGATTTTTCAGTGATTTTCGTTTTTTGGGGCTGTACTTGTGGCCTTTTCACCAGGGGTATTTGAGTCTAGCATGGACCTAGTCTTTCTGTGGGCTGTCTTGAACTTAAACATCATGGAGGGCATGGATGGACTGGGATTGTGGTGATTTTGCAGTGTTTTTCGATTTTTGGGGGTGTTCATGGGGAGGGACAGCCCATGTGGCTGGTGGCCATTTTGAGTGCTGCTACAGGCACTGGCCATGTGCTGGGAGGCAAGTGGCCATTTTGAATGCAGGCTTTGTTGTTAGGCCTGCAACCATTTTGCCTACTTTTCAACCTTTATGCCCAGGGGTAGTGAGTCTTGCATGGGCCTAGTCTTTCTGTGGGTTGTCTTGAATTTAAACATCATGGAGGGCATGGATGGATTGGGATTGTGCTGATTTTTCAGTGATTTTCGTTTTTTGGGGCTGTACTTGTGGCCTTTTCACCAGGGGTATTTGAGTCTAGCATGGGCCTAGTCTTTCTGTGGGCTGTCTTGAACTTAAACATCATGGAGGGCATGGATGGACTGGGATTGTGGTGATTTTGCAGTGTTTTTCGATTTTTGGGGGTGTTCATGGGGAGGGACAGCCCATGTGGCTGGTGGCCATTTTGAGTGCTGCTACAGGCACTGGCCATGTGCTGGGAGGCAAGTGGCCATTTTGAATGCAGGCTTTGTTGTTAGGCCTGCAACCATTTTGCCTACTTTTCAACCTTTATGCCCAGGGGTAGTGAGTCTTGCATGGGCCTAGTCTTTCTGTGGGTTGTCTTGAATTTAAACATCATGGAGGGCATGGATGGATTGGGATTGTGCTGATTTTTCAGTGATTTTCGTTTTTTGGGGCTGTACTTGTGGCCTTTTCACCAGGGGTATTTGAGTCTAGCATGGGCCTAGTCTTTCTGTGGGCTGTCTTGAACTTAAACATCATGGAGGGCATGGATGGACTGGGATTGTGGTGATTTTGCAGTGTTTTTCGATTTTTGGGGGTGTTTATGGGGAGGGACAGGCCATGTGGCTGGTGGCCATTTTGAGTGCTGTACAGGCACTGGCCATGTGCTGGGAGAGGCAAGTGGCCATTTTGAATGCAGGCTTTGTTGTTAGGCCTGCAATCATTTTGCCTACTTTTCAACCTTTATGCCCAGGGGTAGTGAGTCTTGCATGGGCCTAGTCTTTCTGTGGGTTATCTTGAATTTAAACATCATGGAGGGCATGGATGGACTGGGATTGTGGTGATTTTGCAGTGTTTTTCGATTTTTGGGGGTGTTCATGGGGAGGGACAGGCCATGTGGCTGGTGGCCATTTTGAGTGCTGCTACAGGCACTGGCCATGTGCTGGGAGAGGCAAGTGGCCATTTTGAATGCAAGCTTTGTTGTTAGGCCTGCAACCATTTTGCCTACTTTTCAACCTTAATGCCCAGGGGTAGTGAGTCTTGCATGGGCCTAGTCTTTCTGTGGGTTGTCTTGAATTTAAACATCATGGAGGGCATGGATGGATTGGGATTGTGCTGATTTTTCAGTGATTTTCGTTTTTTGGGGCTGTACTTGTGGCCTTTTCACCAGGGGTATTTGAGTCTAGCGTGGGCCTAGTCTTTCTGTGGGCTGTCTTGAACTTAAACATCATGGAGGGCATGGATGGAATGGGATTGTGCTGATTTTTCTGTTTTTTTCCCGATTTTTTTTGTGGTGTATAACTGAACTGATGTTCCTCTGTCTTCCATTGTTTTTAGGTGCACAAGACTCAAGAGAACCACCAGTGCCAGGAAGAAGTCCTGCAGCGGTGTGTGTGTGCAGCATAACGTCACGCGACGTCACGTCTGGCCTCAGACAACTCTACAATTCGTGCAACTGCGGCCTGCTGTCTGACCTGCTCTGAAGAAGATGGCCCCAAAAAAAGTTCTCCGTAGCTCCTCTAGCAAGAAAGTTGCTAGTAAGGAGCAGAAGAAGCAAGTTACCAAGGAGGCTGGTGTGCCAACCGCCACGTTTTTTGGGAGCAAAAAAAAAAGTACGCCTGCAGCAGCAGCAGGATCTGCTGGGGACCAAGCTGGGAGCAGCACCCCTGCTCCATTGGGTTCAGTGCCTCCACCACCACGCCAACTTAAGTCAAAGCCCTTGAGTGCTTCAGAGGCAGTCAGTGTACTTCTCCAATCACCATCGACCAGTGATGTTGGCTCATCGCAAGAAAGTAGCAGGAATGTCCCTGAATCAACACAGGTTGTTGTATCTCATCTGACAAGTGTTGAACAACCACAGCCGCAACAACAACACCATGTGCAAGTACACGCCCAAGTACATGTGGAAGGAGAGGCAGCAAAAGGAGATGCGCAAGCAGAGGTGCATGGAGGGTCACAAGTGCCCACAATAGTTGTTCCTCCCGAAGTAGGGGCACATCAGGAAATCGACAATGAAGCTGAGGTATCATTGGAAGCCACTCCTCCTGATGATCTTTCATTGTCTGGCACATCCCTAGCAAGGAAAAGATCAAGGGGGGTGTCTACATCTTCTTCAAGCCCACCTCCTTCTGATGCAAGTGATCCATCTTGGGAACCACCACTGCGGTCTGACAGTGAGGCACACCATGATCTGACAAAGGTACCTAAGCGTAAAAGGAAGGTCGTCGAAAAACTCATAGCTATGGATTGTGATGAGGGCGAGGCTCAACAAGAAGTGACAGATACTGCTGGTGATGAAGCCTCTCACGATGACGACGAGCCAGTCATCACAAAGGTCACTGCAGCCCCACCGGGCATGCAGCAAAGAGACATTTTGACCCTATCCCGAGAAGCTGCTGAGCGTGATGATGATGTCGACGAGGAGGCAATGGAAATGGAAACACAACAATCATTAGATTTGGAGTTAAGTAGTACACCAACACCTACCGCTTCCATATTTCTTCCTCGCAAGAAGGTACCCACCTCGACCTCAATTCGTGGTGGTGAAAGTGCAAAACGTACTGAAGTTCGGCAATCCACATCCTCCACTTCATCTGGCATTAGCAGCAGGACCACCACCACCAGTATCGCCGC